>NC_092336.1:19310000-20510000 GCF_046630445.1 Rutidosis leptorrhynchoides
ATGAATGCTTTAAAGTATGAGTTAGAAATAATGGAAGGTGTTAGTTAAAAGGAAACAAAGGAGGTGGATTTATAGTAAAATATCCGACAAAGAAATCAAAAACAGATGATCACATTTAAAGCAGATCCTAATTCCCTTGATTATCGAAGAATCAAATCCTATTACGAAGATTTTCTCCAAATCCCTTGAAATTTGGAAATCAATCATATCTACGTCAAATGATAAGACGAATCTACACTTACTCATTTCACTCTTCTATGTTAGCTTCATTCGTACTCTTCATAGAAATGGATTGTTTATCCAAATTATTCGCTGATGATAAAACTCTAATTTTCAGCCCGTATGCAACATGAAAACATACTTATTATCATTCACGACCTTTCCACTCAAATTTCGGGACGAAATTTCTTTAACGGGTAGGTACTGTGACAACCCGGAAATTTTCGACCAAATTTAAACTTTAATCTTTATATATTCCCGACACGATAAGCAAAGTTTGTAAGTTAAATCTCAAGAATTTTAAACTATGTTCATACATTCATTTAAACCTCGACCAAATTACGATGATTCACGAACTATTATATGAACGGACATGATTATATATGTATAAGTGAATATATTATAACTTGAACACATTGACAAAGTGTTTAAATAAATAATACCTTACATGAACATATTTATTTAATATAGTTATCGATGGAATTATATGATAATACTAAATGATTGATTTAACAGTTACATTGAATTATGATTACGAGTCTCTGTTGAGAGGTCCACTTTGATTTAGAAAATCTTTCTTTTTTAACGGTATCCGAAATATTTGGTAAAAGTGATTTACAAAAGTGTCATTAACGAGAATTAGTCAAAAGTTAGTAATCATTTCCGTTTAAATTTCAAAAGTGTACCTTACTTTGATAAACTCGTGTCCCTTGATAAATCAACTATTTAGTTTTTATATTAAAAACATTATTCGGTAAAATAACTACTATTATTTAAAACGAGTTAAATTATATAAAACGAACTTTGAAATGCAATTGGTTTTGAAAGACTAAATATTATATCATTAGTTAAATATTTCAAACATATATATTATGTACAAATTTACAATTCTAAATGAGAATATATATATATATATATATATATATATATATATATATATATATATATATATATATATTAACTTAGTCATAAAACGTCCTAATTTAAAATAAAATATTTTGATAAACAACGAGTCACCGATTTATAGAAGCAAATGACCACAACGCTCAAATTTTATAAGTTACATTTTCTATAAGGTAAATTATTGATGAATAAGTCAAATTATTATAAAGGGTACACGTCGCGTAACGTAAAAGGCTAGTTTTCTAAATGTACGAAAGTGCGCTCGAAAAACTGAAAGTGGTACATGAGTCGAATGACAACGTACGAGTCATTTGAGTAAAAATTACATTTTTACCTTGAACATAAATATAATATAATATTTAAATAATTATATAAATTAAATATATTATATTAAACATTACATAAACTAACCACAATTCCACGTTTCTTTTTTTTAATTCATATAAGATGAAAGTGAAGCCATAAATCACGGAAGCATGAGGAGTAAATTGTGGACAACATCTATAAATTGAACGTTTTCTCATTACAGATTCATTTCATCTCTCATTTATCAATCTCTCTCGTATATATGTATATATTTATATTATTATTATTATTATTATTATTATTATTATTATTATTATTATTATTATTATTATTATTATTATTATTATTATTATTATTATTATTATTATTATTATTATTATTATTAATCATATGATTATTATTAGTAGTATTAGGAGTGATATTATTAGTATTTATGCATAAAATACTACGACGAGTGGATGCGCGAGCGTTTTCAAAACGGGTTTCTCGAGTAGGATAGGGCTAAGGAAATTATGGGTTATAGATATGGAGATGATGGTATGGTTCATGGGTATGCTCGAGAGGTCAATTTAGTGTTTATCATCTCTGTTGCGTCTACGTACCTTTCATGCAATATTGAATCTCAATATTGATACGTGAGTACTCATAATTTAATTTTTACGTATTAATAGTATATCCCTGACTAGTGCTCGAGTATATAGGATTATGCATGCTTGTACTTTTGATATTGCCATTAGATAGGTTACGGTTGAATCCTGAATTAGTCCACGCCTCATATAGTGTTTCATTTGGCTTTTGCGTGAACGTAACAATTTCTCCTTGAAGTCTCACGGCTTTAGATGCCGGAAAGAATTGTTTAAGAAAATTTTCAATTAATACATCCCATGTATCAATCGCCCCTTCAGGTATCGATTCTAACCAATCTTTGGCTTCTCCCTTTAAAGTCCAGGGAAATAACATGAGATATATCTGTTCATCCTCAACTTCTCTGATTTTAAATAGAGTACAGATCCTATTAAAGGTACGAAGATGTTCATTTGGATCTTCCTTCGGCGCACCACTAAATTGGCATTGATTAGTTACCATGTGTAGGATTTGTCCTTTGATTTCATAATCTGGCGCATTAATGTCTGGTTGAGTAATTGCATGACCTTGGCCAGTGCGTTTAGCTCTCATTCGGTCTTCCATACTTAGAGGTTCCAGATTTTCCATGATTGAATTTGTTGAATCTGAATCACTAGAAGATTCTGATTTAATGGTTTCTTCCTTGACAATCTCTGGATGAGTGATTTGTGGTTCAGGAGGAATGATTAGTGGTTCAGGATCTCTGAATTGTCCCTGAATATCCTCCGGATTCTCAATTGTGAGGTCGGGTTCAAAAAATGGATTATCAGAAATTTGAATTGGAGTACTTGGTCGAATGGATGACGATTCTAAAGAAAAATCAACTGCGACAATATTGGCTAGATGTCTTGATCGAGTTACAAGTGGTGAACGTATGAAAGGCAGTGAACGTTTTGCTCGGTGCATTCACTGAATATCCTATTAGTTATAAAAGATAAAAATTATATAAGTTATCAAATTAATAGACTTTTCTGGTTTTGCCCACGTTTCGAATAGCTAATAGATGCAGCAGGTAGCCAGGACCCTTTAAATCGGAAGCCCACAACTCGCCACTAACAAATCTAACTATTACTACGAACCAGAAAATTTTGGATGTCTATCAATTTAACCGCTTAAAATAATTTTTCGTTTTGAAATTTTAGAGAAGAAATAGAAAATTCTATGTCCTAAAAACTAGAGCGTTGAGAAATAAGAAAGAAAAAGAGCGCGTCGGAAAATGTCGAAAAATAAAAGGTCGAAAAATAATAAAAAGAATGTAGCGCGTCGAAACTTAAAAGTCTAAAAACTAAGAATTAAAAGTTGCGTCTAAAGGTATTAAAGCTTAAAAGGAATTCTATAACCAAAACGACAATAACTTAAAAAGTACTAAAATTTTAAAACGGCGTCGCAAAATTCTAAAGCACCTAAATCTTAGTCTAAAGAAAAAACACTTAAGGGATTTTACGGCAAAGCCTAAAAAAAATCTAGAAATAAAAATAACTACGGCAAAATACTAATCTTAAAACTAATTACGAACGAAAAATATACGAATAAATGATTAAAATATACAATTTATAAAAAGATATAAAATTGCTTATTAATACTACCTATCATATTATTTTTATGATATTATATGAACTTTATAAATTTTATTACTTAAGATATATAAAAGTATATTTTTATTATAATAAATGAATTATATTATTTACTCTAATAAAATCTTTTAAAAATATTTAAAAATATAAAACGGCGATATTTAAGTTATATAATAATCATGTATAAATTTTGGAAATCATTTTGAGTTAAATTGACTTTTGTTGACTTTTGCATATTAGTCTCGAGCATTAGGTTTGTGGTACACTATGACTTTACCTAAATTATTAGACAAATATTGACCAACACATAAATATATATAATTAATATAGGTTCGTGAATCCGAGGCCAACCTTGCACTTGTTCAATGACGTTACATATATTTTTACTACGAAATACAGTATGGTGAGTTTCATTTGCCTTTTTACCCTTTATATTTTTGGGCTGAGAATACATGCGCAATTTTTATAAATATTTTACGAAATAGACACAAGTAATCGAAACTACATTATATGGTTGAATGATCGAAGCCGAATATGTCCCTTTTTGCTTGGTAGCCTAAGAATTAGTAAACCGATCTACTAATTGACGGGAATCCTAAAGATAGATCTATTGGGCCTAACAAACCCCATCCATGGTTGCAGATGCTTTAGTACTTCGATGTTGTTTTATCATGTCCGATGGATGTCCCGGAATGATAGGGGATATTCTTATATGTATCTTGTTAATGTCGGTTACCAGGTGTTCAATCCATATGAATGATATTTTTGTCTCTATGCATGGGACGTATATTTATGAGAACTGGAAATAAAATTCTTGTGGTCTATTAAAATGATGAAAATGAATGATTATGATAAACTAATGAACTCACCAACATTTTGGTTGACACTTTAAAGCATGTTTATTCTCAGGTATTAAAGAAATCTTCCGTTGTGCGTTTGCTCATTTTAAAGATATTACTTGGAATCTTTCATGGCATATTTCGAAGAACGTTGCATTCTAGTCATTGAGTTCATCAAAGATTATTATTAAGTCAACTTATAGTTGGATAGTGGATATTATGAAATGGTATGCATGCCTGTCAAATTTCGATGTAAAGAAAGTTTGTCTTTTAAAAACGAATGCAATGTTTGTAAAATGTATCATATAGAGGTCAAATACCTCGCGATGTAATCAACTATTGTGAATCGTTTATAATGTATATGAACGGGTCCTTTCACTTATCGTGTCAAAATCATATAAAGATTAAGTTTAAATTTGGTCAGAAATTTCCGGATCGTCACATTTCTTGAAACATCTCTATTCAAAACGTACCACGATTTACAAAAACCTTCGCACGAGGGGGTCTCACGGTCGCAATAACTTCTTCCACTACGACCAATAAACACCGGTAAAGGCCTATCTTCATTCGATTCTAACTTACGTTTTGCCAACAATTCTTCTTTCGTTTTCTTCATCTCCTTCTTCAATTTAGCCAATCTTTCCGCAAACATAACATTGTCCAAATTATCTAAACTATTACCAACCACATTAATTAAATGCGGTGGTTCAGCCATTCACCCATCATTTATTTGAATTTCCTCCCAATTGGCTCTAAAACTTTCCTTTCAACTATTTTCTTTGTTTTGTCTTTGTAACACAATTTTTTTCTTATTTCATCAAAAGTAATAGCCCTCCCGGTACAAGATCATCAATCGAAATAGAAGGGATATCACTTCCACCCTTCACATGAGAAATACTACCACCTATGTCCACCCCGCAAATGACCAAAGCCATAACCCGAATTGATCTCTACCGTGCCAAATTGCAAGCCCGAATAATCAAAGCTCGTGGTATTAACCCTAGCCGAATCAAACCTAACCGGTGACTGAACACACTGCCTTACCCCGAAGACATCGAACCCTAAACCACTAGAGGTCACGAAACGATTAGTTGACTCCTACAAAGCTTGATCATACCCGTCAACAAGAATCCGATTAAGACTATTGGTATCCGAAATTTCTGAAACCCAAACATTACATCTAGAGCATTTCGAGTCTTTCACATCCACATCTAGCGAATTGTGAATATGTTTCGCATTCGTGAATTTAACGAAAACAAAAAGGGAACCAACACTTCCTAAAGTCAAAACTGGAAATGCCTCCAACTAGAGAAATAGTTGTGCAGTAATGACAGTACAAAATGTATACTAAGGCCTATAGAGCTATTGTACAACCAGGGCCATTATTCCAAACTTGATGGGCAATTTTATTTTATTTTTGCGAAAAAACATATAAATTAAAATAAAAGCGACCTAAGGCCACTGGCTATGGTTAGTGACCCGGAACCGCCACCAGTCGCCACCCGTTAACCAACATCGACACCATTCTGTGAAAAGGACCGCCAGTTACCCCTGCAACGGTGGTAACGGCTCTCGAGTGGGCCCCACTTTTTTTTTCGAACAGCTAGAATGCAACTTCTTTTTTATTTTCATTATTACTTATTTACTTTATTTCACTATATATACATACACATACTACACAAACTCAATCACTACACCCTCAATCTCAATCTTTATTCAAACACAAACATAATCACACTCATACACTCTCAATCTTTCAATTCAAACAAAAATATCTAACCCAAATAATGATTTCTTCAACCATATGTTAAACAATCCAATCCCGTCACCAAATCAATCATCTTCGAACCAAGCTAGCAATTCGTCTCCAAGCCAAACTAGTTTTTCTCAACAACAAAATTTTGTTCCATCACAACAACTATCACCATTTCAACAACAATTACAATTTGTTCAACCACCACCACTACCATTTCAACAACAATTACAATTTCAAAACATGAATACATATTATTCACCTCAACAATTTCCTATTAACCAACAACAATTCTTTTCACAATCACAACAACAACAACAACAACTTCCATACATACAACAACATTTAACACAACCGACGCTTGAAAGCGTCCCCGAAACACAACCCGAGACCGAAAAATAAAAAGCTAAAAGAAAGGGAAAAAGTAAATTAGTCGAAGGAAGCGAAAAGCCGAAACGTCAACTTATGCATTGGACTCCAGAAGAAGAAGAAATTTTGGCCGAACGTTGGCTCGATGCCACGGAAAATCCGAAAATTAGAACTTCACAATCGGCCGATTCATTTTGGAATACGGTTGTATCCACCTATAATCAAGTCGCCAATCTAAAAAGAAACAACGATCAAATAACCGGGAAATGGGCGAAAATGGCAAGAGATATCAAAGTGTTTATTGGTATTTACAACCAATTAAAAAAATTTGGCAAAGTGGACATAATGACATGGATGCTATTGAAGCGGCGCGTGAAGAATATCGGAGCGTCAAAGTGTTTCGTTTACGCATTACAAAGCATGGCAAGTACTTAAAGCTTGTCCGAAATTTTGTGCCCCGGAAGGTGTTATGACATCTCGCCGGCGTCCAATACCGGAGTCACCGATCACTTTGGGGGACGATCAACCATTAAGGGTTGATCCAAACCCCGATCATTCTACTTTATTCGGGGAAGACGCAATCCGACGTCCACCGGGTCGACTAGCCGGTAGAAAAAGTCGAAAGAGTTCGGCTTCGTCCGACGCCGCCTCGTCTTGTTCGTCCGAAGAAGTTCGTTCTCAAATGTTGGTCGCCCAATAAGAAATTGCTTTAACTCAAAAACAAAAACGGCAATCGGCTTTGATGAAAGTAATGAATCGCGCCTTTCGAATTTTCAACACTAGCATCAACCCAGACTTGCCAAGGGAAGACCAACAAATACTTCAAAAGTATCGGCAAAAAATGAAGACGATCTTGTTAACCGACGAAGACGAAGAAAACGCAAACACCGAAGAACAACAAAACGAAGACGAAGACGACGACCCGACACCACTCGAGTAGCTCGTTTTTTTTTTATTAATAAGTTCGTATTTTTATTTTTTTATTTATGTATTGTCTTTATTTTTTAATTATGTAATGTTTTAAATTTTTATTAATGTAATGTTTTTAATTTTATTAAATAAATTGTTTTTTAATTATTGGTATTTATTTATTGTATTTAAATAATAATTTTAAATTGGTTAAAGTTTGAAAGTGAGTGTTTAGTGAAAGAAATGTGAAAGAAATGTTAAAGTGTGGCGTTGATGTGGCACTGATGTGGCGGGTAAAAGTTATGTTAAAGAACATAACCATAGCAAGTGGCCTAAAGATCAAATGAGTTACACTTGATGCATACAAACTACCATTGAACGATTTTGAACATAACTACTAAACTAAAACTATTGATGCCAACAAATCCCGAATCTTCTTGTAATACAAGCCTCCAAGTCAACGGAAGAAGTCGTTGTAGAATCAATTGAAGGCAAAACCAAGTATATCTCCCGAAGCACCCTGAGACCGCTCGAAAACACCGAGGAAGAGGCAATGCAACACCAAACAGTCCAAATGTGGTTGAACATCGGTTGAACTTTTATTTACGATTACTATTTTAAACACATAAAAATCCTAAATTTAAAGGTTTTTACTGCTACAACTTGCGGGTTGTACTCGTTTACATATGATTCTTAATGATCATGGATCGGAAGAGGTTCCTGATGGCTCTTCTTCTTCCTTCAAAGATGATATCATAGTCGCCACTTCACCCATTACAGGTGGCGTTTGAGCGTTTATGCACTTCAATGCCACATGTAACAACCCGACCATCCTTTCTTCATTAGCACCATCAACAATCAATGCCTTATCAAACACCTCATCGGTCCATTCTTCTTTGACCACCGAAGTAACCCACTTAGCCAAACTTGACCCATTGTCTTGGACTGGCTTCCCAGTGAGCAACTCAAGTAGAACCACGCCAAAAGCATAAACATCAGCCGTAAATGTGGTGGTGGTGCGGTCATTGGTTTGGTCTGGGCCTGGGTCTTGGTGGTCGACTAACATTAGCCCGTACTCACTTAGACAAGGTTCTATGTTGTTGTTGAATAGTATGTTTGATGATTTTATGTTTCCATGGGGGATTAAGTCGGATTGAAGCTCATGATGCATGAATGCTAATGCTGATGCTATGCTAGATGCGATATTAAGTCTGCTTCCCCAATCTAACTTTATTTGTCCATTTTGTAATCCTGAAACAAGAAAAGGACGAGCAGTTATATTGTTGTTTAACTCATTATATTTGGATATCCTTACAGAAAAAAAAACCCATCAATCTCCAATAATTTCATATAAATAATATGATTTTTGAAGTTGAAACAGAAACTAAAATACTAATGAAAACCATACAATCATTGATAAAAAGGAAGTAGGGGTGTAAATGAGCCGAGCTACTTAAGCTCGACTCGTTAACAACACGATTCGAGCCGAGCTTAAACCAGCTCGAGCTTATTTTAAGGATCGATTACTAAACGAACTCGAGCTTCTTAGTGAGCCTAAACGAGCTTTTCATTATACAAATTAATTATTATTATTTTCTAATAATATTATAATATAAAATATAATTACATAATACTACTCCGTAGTAGTTATTATCTTTTATAAAGTAAAAAATATAATAAATAAAAATCGAAGGATACGAGTATATATGATATAAAATTATAATAAGTAATATACATATCAAAATCAGATAAAATAAGTACATAATATTATTATTAAAAAAACGAGCCGAGCCGAGCCGAGCCCAAGCCGAGCTTGAGCTTCCATAAATTTAGATGAGACGAGTTCGAGCTTTATATACTAGGCTTGAACCTAACCGAACCAAGCCGAGCTCGACCTCAGTAAATTGTAAACGAACCGAGCTTAAGCCCAGTCGAGCTCAAGCTGAGCTAGTTTACACCCCTTTAAGGAAGTAAAAAGAAGTAACTTACCGTTTAGAAGCCTAAAGAGACTGCCATTCTGCTGAAACTCATAAACAAGAAGCTGTTCTTGTTTTGAAGTGTAATATGCAACAAGTGGTAGAACATTTGGGTGCTTGGTTTCATCAACTTTTTGCATTCTTTTCTTGAATTCGTCTCTCATAATATTCCAATCTCTAACCCGTTTGACCACTAGAGGAACATCATCGTCGGGTTTGACTTTATACATAATTCCATGCTTACTTCTTCCAATCAATTCAGCTGGAGCTTTAAGCAAATCTTCTAATCTCAGCCCGTTTCCCACTGGGCTCGTTGAAACCACCATCGAAGAAGAAACCGCCCCCCCACTATCTCCAGAATTTAACGAAAATTCTGACCAGACCCAGCTGCTTCTTGACCCTTTATTCGACCCGTTCTTCGACCCATTCTTTGACCCATTCTTTACATCATCATCCATTTTATTCTTAGGCTTTCTGCATGCTATAGGTGCAATCAAACCCAAAACTATCAAAGCAAGAAGCACATAACCCGAATAAAGAACAAGATCCTTAAACGCTGGCTTTTTCCTTGGGCATGATTTGTTCAATATTGACCCACACAACTTTGGATTGCCTCCAAAGCTACTTGCATTAAAACGACCCGTATAATCTGGGATTGACCCATTGAAATCATTATTCGAAACGTTGAAATATTTAAGCTGGTCATAATTGAACCATGGAAGATAGCCCGTGAACCGATTGTCTTGAGCGAAAAACGCTACCAAGCTTTTGGTTCTCGAAAAATCAGGCAACTCACCCGTAAATTCGTTATTAGATATCACAATTCTCTTAACATTTGGTAACTCGGTAATGGAATCGGGAAGTTTTCCCAAAAAACGATTCGCATCTAGATACAAGTGAGTAAGGTTTGTACAATTTGATATTTCGGGCTGTATGTTTCCGGTTATACTATTATAGTTTAAGCTCAGTACTTGAAGATTATTCACCTTGCAAACCGATTCAGCGTCGAGAACACCGGATAAGTTGAGCTTTTCAAGAACTATTTGCTTAACTGTTTGTTCATCTTTATCACATGTGATCCCGACCCATTTACCCGTACAAGGATCAGAAGAATCATTCCATCCCCAATTCGGTTTGTTTTTCATGCTTCCAGGAGCAAGTTTCAACATGAAAACAACCAGTGCATCAATCACACTTATGTCTTCAGTTCTTGCGCCTGAAAATAGTAAAATTAACACTAAGAAACTGAAAATGGATCGAATTTGATCCATTTTTAGATTGAAATATGCTATTGTATGGTTTTGATTCAAGTTATATAATGCAAACGTAAGGAGCACCTAAAGATGTATGACGAACCAGAGTTAAGTCAACTGGGACATATTAGAATACTCTGGCCGGCTTTTCGACACATGTCATGAAATCAATACAGGAACATTCGATTGGTCGTTATGCATGGTTGACATTTAAAGTCTAACATATTGATAATGA
The DNA here is from genome assembly GCF_046630445.1 of Rutidosis leptorrhynchoides. Taxonomy (NCBI): domain Eukaryota; kingdom Viridiplantae; phylum Streptophyta; class Magnoliopsida; order Asterales; family Asteraceae; genus Rutidosis; species Rutidosis leptorrhynchoides. Next base: position 19,320,961 of record NC_092336.1, read on the forward strand.
TTGTTAAATATATAAAATATGGCTGCATATTGAGAAATGCTGATGTGTAATGGGTATATAGTAGGTAGAGGTATATATATAATATGGCTGCATATCAACCTGAAAGGGAAAAAGTACAAGGTTTGACCTTCAAAAGTCAAATTAAGCTTCCGTTTTCAAGAATCTTTGGGACGTCACACAACATATAACATAAACGTATCATATATTGTGTTAATGTCAAACCCTAATATTTATATTCTTATGTGTGTGAACACAAAATGGAGGGAACCTTCTGTTTATTTTATTGATTCAACCCACACTTCACATAACGTACGGACACACATACTTACTTATAGTATACAAACCGAAGTAACTATTATGAATAGTTGTGACTTTTCAGTTTTCACCTAAATAACCCTAACTTCTAATCTTATAACTATAAACCAGCAATAACTACCCATATACACTAACTGCTAGTTTTGATCAATTGATTAAATTATCATTTCAGTTAATTCCTAACATGACTGAATTGATTTAGGAAATTAAACGCATCATAAATTACTCCTTGAGTTACTTTCAACTACCTTGACCCATATACTCAGGAATCAGTTGTCTAAATTATACCTGTTTTCAACGTTGGAGATCACATAAACTGTGCAGACTTGTGCATAAGTAAATGGGTTGCAATTGCCACTTCGACAACATGTTAATACTAAGAGGTTTTCGATGGCGATTACCTATCACCTATGGTCATATGATTATTAGTCATCTCAAACTCAATATAATACAAATCATCTATCTAATATTTCATATAAAAAAGTCTACAAGGCCTTGTGATGTACTAAAAAACATTATGGGCAACTTTCAGCCCATATTATACATTTCCCATAAACTAAATTTCACAAGTTTGACAATTTCAAAAACATAAGTTAACCCAGATTGATTCGATCTAAACTATATGAATCAAAGTGATAGAGAACAAGATAAGGTCAAGCCCAATTATGCCAAGCCCAATTACGCCAAGCCCAATAGAAAGTTACCTAGGGTTTCATTATCAATTTCTTTACTATATATAAGTAAAGTGTTGGTCAATTAGAAAACCATTGAGAATTATGTATGTTAATGTGGTAGTCGGCTGTAAGCTTGGGCAGGGAGGTACTAGGTACCTTTTCTGATTTTATCTTTATTGTTCATCATCTATCTATCAATTAATCATTTCAATATATACTTCATTCCGTGTTAATTGTATTTGTCAATTTGTCTATGTTCTTCACTGTAATTACTCTATTTGCTGCTACTATTCTTCTTCTTATTTTAGTGCATTGCATAAACTGCTAGTACTTGTTTCTTTCTTATTGTTAGCTGCTGTAATTTCTAAACCCTATTACAAAGTTTCCATATCTATCAAGAACAACATGAGGTAAATATATAATTACAAAAACCATGTAGGCAAGAATCTGTTTTAAGTTTATCTTGTGCAACGAAGAAAGATATACATACAAGAGTTGAGTTTATAGGCTCAAATGAATCTTCTGGTTCATGATAAACTTGAGAATTATCTTCAACCATACATGATATCAGTATATCACCACGTGATTTGTTTTAATAATTAAGAACAAGAAAAAAACGAAAAAAATAAGATCGAAACTGGAAGACATGCCTGGGGAATTAGGGTTAATTTGGGATGAAGAAAATTAGGGCGTGAAAGAATTGTGGGTTTATGGTGGGGTTTAGAAGTTGCAGGTGATAGAATTACTTGTTATGATTCAATTATACGTTTGAGTCTAACCGTAAATTGGAGGGTGAAACCTCGTGGCTGTGACATGCGAGTATACTTTTGTTTTAAGTGTTTGAGTTGTTTTCTTAATGTTTGTATGACTTGTGAGTATTTAAGTGTTTGAGTTGTCGATTTTATTGCATTGTTTATGTTTATTATTATTAATTAATTATAATTTATAAATTACTAAACCTACAATAAATAATTTGATGGTTCCGTCTCATACTTGTACATTATTCCTTAGTGCCCTCATCTAAATGCATAAAAAAACCCGAGTTTTAGTAAATTCTTCATGGTAATGATAGTCATCAGTCTGTCTTCAAAATAGTAAAGCAATTCTTGTTTCTTCAAAAACTTCTCTCAATCGAGGAAAGAAGTTTTCGATTTCAATGTTGAAGCGATTTTCCGTGGAGAATCGTAAGCAGCAAAAAGATGTAACACTTATCCGTAAAAACCTAAGGGGCTTTAGTATTCTTTTGTGACAGTGTACCGTAAACCCTAAGGGGCGTTAGTATTATGGGTTATTAGGGGCTAATAACACACAATAAAAAAGTAAAACAATTGGCTCAATCAATAAAACTAATTTAGATAAAATTGTCCATTTCATCCATGCGTTTTTATTTTAAAAAGATAGTGCCTGAAAAAGCGCATGTATTTAATAAAAACGCATAGATGAAATGGACAATTTTGTCTAAATTAATTTTATTGATTGGGCCTAATTATTTTACTTTTTTATTGTGGGTTATTAGTCCATAATAACCCATAATACTAAAGCCCCTTAAGGTTACAGGTACACTATCACAAAAGAATACTAAAATCCCTTAGCGTTTACAGACAACTATTACATCTTTTTGCTGCTTACGGTTCTCCATGGAAAATAGCTTCAACATTGAAATTGAAAACTTCTTTCCACGATTGAGAGAAGTTTTTGAAGAAACAAAAAGTGCTTTACAGTTTTGGAGACAGATTGATGACTACCATTACAATGACGAACTTACTAAGGAATGGTTAGATGAGCTTAAGAAAAAACCAAATTTTTTTATGCATTTACATGAAGGCACTAAGGAATGGTATTATGAGGCGGAACCATCAAATTATTTATTGTAGCCTTAGTGATTTATAAGTCTTAATCAATACTATATATAATAACAAAAATTAATGAGGTCATAATAAAAAAAATTCTCTAATCCTAGCCATCAAATTTTAATCCTATATATAATCTACACCACTAAAATAGCCAACTCATGATTATGACCTCATAATCATAATATTTAGCATTATTGAGACTATAATACCCTTCATAATAATAAAAAAAAAAAAGACGGTAGCATATTTTAAAAATAGGGGTTTTCATTTCAAACCAAAGAACATCAAAACTGTTATGATACAAAAAAGTCAAGATAGGATGGCTGACAATTTCCATATGAATCCAAAATTTAGGAGACGTAATTGAATGTATATCACAAGCGTGAATTTGTACAGCGAACCTTACTAGTATAAATACAACATGAATCAACATGTAAGACACACCAAACAATTTCATAATAGAAATCTCCTACTTCTCATATTTATTTCTTTGTTTATATATATGTCTTGTTGCATAGCATAGATCATTAAAGTTGTTAAATAAAACTAAAATTATAACACGTTATCAGCACGAAGTGCTCCGTATAATTAAGGTTTATCTAAGCAAGCACAAGTCACTAATCAAGGTAAGAAATTCTTTAACGATATCTTTTTTTTTTTTGAAAAGCCAAAATATTATTAAATCTCAAGAGAATAAGAGTTACATACAAGTGTTCTCACATATACATATACAACACAGTTTCGCAGCAACCTAAATAGCCACAAAGGAGATGCCAAGATAGCATCAAACATGCCAAATTTAAACTAAAAAGATAGAAGGATTATTGAACCAATTGTGCCAGTCGATTGTCTTCCCTTTAATTCTCTTCGCGATCCACTCGAAGCTTTTGACTTGGATTTCATTTAGCGCACACGGAGTGTTCCAACACTTACCTTTGAAGATTGTTTGATTTCTATTCTTCCATATGAGGTAGCAACTTGTCCACATGACCGCTTGCAAAATGAGATTATCCGCATCCGCACCTTGTTGATTTATACGCCCTTGGAGAAGGTCCTCTAAATTAGCATATGGCGTCCCACCCAAACCCCACCAATTAAGCACTTTGCACCATACGTCATGGACTTTAACACAAGAGAGGAGCGAGTGATCTACCGACTCAATTTCATTATCACAAAGTGGACAAAGGATCGAGTGGAGATCAACCCCCCTTTTGTCGAGTTCCTGACGTACCGGTAACCGCCCCTTTCGAGCCCTCCAAATAAAGACTTCCACCTTTTTTGGTACCAAGTTATTTTTTAGAGACTCTTTAGCATTTGCACCCGCACAAATCGTTTTCGTGTTGATGAGATTTGTAAGGTTTTTTGTTGTGAAAATCCCGCCATTTCTTTCACCCCATAGCCACGAATCTGCCACTTCCGCAACCAACTTCACATTTCTGATCAGCTCATTCAGCTCGTTCAGCTCGTCCATTACCCGACCGTGAGGTGTTCTCGACCAAGACCAATCTGCTTCAATTGATGTACCGTTCCACCGAAGACGATCTTTGATGCAAACATCAGAACACGTTTCCAGCCTTACTAACCTCTTGAATCTGTCCTTTAAAGCCATATTCCCAATCCAGTTGTCACCCCAAAACGATGTCGAGGCACCATTACCAATTTTTCGAACAAAAGAACTTTTGAATGGAACTCCAAGCAAGTCCAATTCATTACCTGTAGCAATAATACTTGACCAAACAGATTTATGATTATAAGATAACGATTTTGGGTCCACAAATAAGCCCCCCGAAGGGCCGTAAATGCTCGAAATGACCTTAACCCATAAGGAGTTAGCTTCGGTTTTGAACCTCCACCACCACTTACCGATTAAGGCCAAATTTTTATTTCTGAGGGAGCCCAAGTTTAATCCGCCCAACCCGTAAGGAAGAATTGCTTCATCCCATTTAACCCAAGAAATATGAGAATTACCCCCCGACCCGCCCCAAAAGAAAGAACGTCTCACACTTTCAAGTTTTTTGATCACACAAATCGGGGCACGGAAGAGCGAGAAAAAATATAACGGAAGACTATTCAACACCGATTTCACAAGAGTCAAACGTCCACTATACGACATCATTCGTGCTTTCCAATCCGCTAATCTTGTCTCAAATTTCTTTATAACCGGCTCCCATGTATTAATTCTATTCATCTTTCCACCAACCGGAAGGCCGAGATATGTGAAAGGGAAGGAACCCATCTTACAATTAAACTTTTTGACCATCGATTCGGAAATGCTCTTTTCGACACCCAACCCATATAAAGTGCTTTTCTGGTAGTTTACTTTGAGGCCCGATGTGAGTTCAAAACACTTTAAGATTTTCATAAGGTTCCTGATGTTACCCTCGTCCCACTTACCAAAAAAGATTGTATCATCCGCGTATTACAAGTGGGAGATTGGAACTTTATCGCACCCGACTTCTACACCAATAAACATGTTTCTACTCACTGCCATTTTAGTCATCACGTTAAAACCCTCCGCTGCTAAAATGGAAAGGAAAGGCGAGAGAGGATCGCCTTGTCTCACTCCACGTTCAAGCCTAAATTCATTAGTTGGAGACCCGTTCACAAGAATGGAGACCGAAGCCGACTTAAGATACGCGTGAATCCACTTTCTCCATTTAATTCCGAAACCCATCACTTCCATAATTTCAAGTAAGAAATCCCAATTGAGGCAATCGAAGGCCTTTTCAAAATCAACTTTAAATACGAGGCTTTTAGACTTTTTATTCTTTAAATAATCGAGAGTCTCATTTGCGATTAGTGCTCCGTCCATGATATTTCTACCTTTAATAAAAGCACTTTGCTCGTACCCCACGAGGTTTGGAATCACCCTTTTGAGCCTGTTTGAAAGCAACTTTGCCACAATTTTATAATAGCAACCGATTAAGCTAATGGGTCGGTATTCATTAAGTCCAATCGGTTCGAGCTTCTTTGGAACAAGCGTGATGAAGGATGCGTTACAACCCTTAGAAATGTCCCCGGTGTCCAAGAAGGTATGAATTGCATCAACAAGGTCGTCTTTAACAATGTACCAAAACTTTTTAAAAAAGCCAAGGTTGAAACCATCCGGCCCGGGGGCCTTAGAACTACCGCACTCATTTACCGCTGCCCAAATTTCACTCTCTGAGAAGCTCATTTCCAACTCGCAAGCAGCAGTAGCTGAGATGCTGCTCAAGATAGGCCCATTCGGCCCAAAACAGCCCAGTAGCGACGGCCTGGTAGATACCTGTTGCATGAACAGGCCACGAAAATGATTGTAAACCGATGCTTTTACGATATTTGGGTCCTCGTTCCAAGAACCATCAACGTTTAGACCGCGGATATTACATTTATTATACTTGCGCCTAATTGAAGAGTGAAATTATTTCGTATTCTCATCGCCTTCCAATACCCACTTAATCCGAGCCTTTTGTCTAAGCATATTTGCCTTAGATTTCTCTTTATCAATCCATTTCCTACGGCAATTTAACCAACACTCTCTATCTACATCATTTAGACCCCCTTGCTCGGCTCTAACTTCCCATTTATCGACCTCGTCTTTCAATCCTTTTATTTCTCGATCAATAATCCCGAATTCACTTTTACTCCAAGTCCTCAAATCACATTTAACATTTTTAAGTTTATCCCTAAAAACACAATCTTTTCTAGTGCTACGGACACACTTACCCCAAGCCTCTATAATGATCCGATCAATTCCATCACGATTCAACCATTCGTCGAACACTTTAAAAGGTTTCGGCCCAAAATCAATACGCTTGTCCCTAAGGATAAGGGGACAATGGTCCGATTCCCTTCTATCTAAAATCATAATCGAGAGGTCGTCCCAAAGCTCAATAAACTTTTCATTTACAAGGAACCTATCGAGCTTGCTAAATTTCAAACCATTATCACTGATACGAGTAAATCGTCTACCGTTAATCGGTATCTCAATCAAAAAATTCCTATCAATGAAGTCATTAAAACGAGAAGCACGCACTTTATTGAATCTACAATTTAACAGTTCCGAAGGCAATCGTACTTCGTTAAAGTCACCACATAAGACACACGGATAATCAACACCCTGCAGAAGTTTGTCTAAATCTAACCACATCTCTTTCTTATCTCTATCGGAATGGGGTCCATAAATGTTGACAATTAAGGATTCAACACCAGACCCGATCCAAACCCCCCGAATTGCAATGAAGAAACTATTTCCAAACGCATTATTTACCGTGAACCTAGAAGAGTCCCAGATTACTAACATACCCCCGGAATTCCCTATAGCTTCTCTCTGGGCATAACCAAAGTGATTAATACCCCAAAGGTTTTGCACCCACCCGTCTTCTAAGTTTCTACACTTTGTTTCCTGAAAAACGGCCACATCAAGCCTTTCCGCACAACATAAGACCTTGACCCACCCAAATTTCCCTTCAACTCCGAAACCACGAACATTAACAGAGAGTATCTTCATAATCAAATAATACAGACGACAAAAAGAGGTGAACTTACTGTGGGTTGAAGTTGGGCCACCTCAACCCGATTTGCTCCCCAAATTCTCTAACTTCCACACTGCTAATTGAATGATCAGCCGATGAAGCATTACCGTGAGATTTTGAAATTTGGACAGTATGCTTACTTCCAGTCCTGGATCCACAATTTTTGCATCTCGATTTCCTTTTATCCTCCAGACATGATTTATCTCTAGCCATACAATGCAACCTTTTAATTCTGGAAGAAGCTTTCCAATTACCGATCAATTCCCAGTAGCACCCTTTACAGAAAGAAGCCTCAGATGTTTTGGAACTATTTCTCGATTGACTTGCAACAGTTTCCCCTTTTTTCTCTTCTTTTTTTTTCTTTTCCTTTTTTCACTTCTCCTCCGCGACCTATATTATCGGTAGGAAACGAATTTGGAATATCATCAATTGGGTTATTTGAAACCACGATACCAGGTCTGCAACTTGGGCTGGGAGAATTTATAGAAAAAGGCCCATCCGGCCCATTAGATGCACGAACATGCCTGTTTTTTTCCAGACGTACACGTTCATCAACAATTGGGCTTTTTTTGCATAGGCCCATCATGTATAGGAGTTTGAATGCCACTAAAACACTTTCCATCCACTGTAGACCCACGCGCCGTATTTTTTTCCCCATGTGACACGCTAACCTTTTTGGGACCATGATCTTCACTATCTGCCACGAGAGTTTCAATGTTTTCAATTCGAGTAGAATACTTTCCTTCCAATGTTACCCCGTGCGCCGTATTATTTTCCCCATGGGACCCGCCAACCTTTTTGGGACTATGAACTACACTTTCTCCCACGAACTTTTCATCTTCCACAAAAAGATTTCCAACCCCAAAAAATGCAGACTCTTGATCTTCTCCTGAGTCATGAATGTTTACACATCCGGCACCGTCGTAAACTCCGGCACCGACGCCACCTATATTTTCGTTAATGTTTTCATTTTCTGAATTGTGACTTCTTTCGTTGTTCCCATTATTGTCCTCCATTTTTCCTTATCAACAGGTTCATTTTGATTACACTTTACCGTTCCCTCCGACTGGTAATCCGATTCGTCACCACTGCAGGAGAACTCGCCTGAGTCGATGTAATCGGAGCTATAGTCAGATTGTGTTGATGAGTCATCATTTTCTAGATCAATCTTATCGAGATCAGGGCATTGTTTCCCTTCTTCGATAATATTGATGAAGAAAAACCTGGATCTATGTTTTAACTTTAAAGTATCATTAACTCTATCCGGTTCCTGTAATCTCACATATGCTCTCCCATACAGTAGTTTTTGATTTCCCTTCAAAGAGCAGTTGTCCAGTTCAAAGACAGTTCCCCACCATTCAGCGATGTCCATGAACGTATTTTCTGTCCAGCATTGAGGGGGGACACCTGAGATACGCAACCATACCATTCTACCGTCCGGCCAGCTTTCTTCGTCCCAAATCGTGACCTTACAAAGCCATCTTCTTAGTGGGTGGTTCGGTTGATTCACCAATTCTAGTGCGGTTTCTCTGGTTTTGAACACAAGAATGATGGTTAACCCACCCAATGATTTAATTTCAATAATGATTAGTAAGGTAAATATTATTATCATCATACGTAAAATTATATTTCTGTAATCTAACTTTTATTAACTTCATTAACAATTATATTTATGTTATTTAAGTTATATATGGTCGGTTATACCGCCTGAATTATATTTATGTAATCTAACTTTAATTAACTTCACTAACATTTATATTTATGTTATTTAAGTTATATATGGTCGGTTATACCGCTTGAATTATATTTATGTAATCTAACTTTTATTAACTTCACTAACATTTATATTTATGTTATTTAAGTTATATATGGTCGGTTATACCGCCTGAATTATATTTCTGTAATATAACTCTTAACTTCACTAACATTTATATTTATGTTATCTAACATTTATGATTACTTATGCAATTAATCATTATTTATTTCATGCATACTAATGTTTATTCTTAAAATTTATTATTTATGCATAATATGTTTATTCTCTTAATCTTCGTATTTATACTAAACGTATTTATACTAATTGTATTTATAGTTGTAATGACCCGGAAATTTTCGACTAATTTTAAACCAATCTCTCGATACGATTTAATGATTTTGACACGATAAGAAAAGTCTGTTAGGTTGAGTCCCAAAATTTTTGAACTGTTTTCTTGCATTCATTTAACTTCGACCATTTCCGACGATTCACGAACCGTAGTTATAATAAATATGTATATATATAATAACTTGCAAAAACAATTACAAAGTATTAAATGATAAACTCTGAGGTAATTGTTTCAACATATATACTTAATATATAAAACTACTTGATATTTAAAACATAATTATAAATATATATTAGTTTGAATATATATGATTACTAAAAATAATTATTAATTATATTATGATATATTAAAATGTATAAATATTAAAATTTAAGATAGATTATTATATAATATATAGTACATAATTAAGAATATATATATATGTTAAATTTAATTACAAATTAAAATATAGTTGTTGTATTAACACTAAAATTATTATTTTACTATCATTTTTGTAATTAATATTATTGTTTTATAGATATAAAATTTGATACATACAATTTGTCATATAATTATTATCATTATTAGCATCGTTATCAATAATATTATTATTAGTATTAGTATTGTTACTATTATTATTAGTAGTAGTATTTTTATTATTTCTAATATTATTAACTGTATTATTATTATTTCATATATTTATATTTATTAATATTATTAATATTATATATAAGAACGTGTATGATCTATTAGGAATCAACATTAAATATAAAATTCTGTCAGATACCAAAAATTGTTGGTTTTGGTTTTGGAAAGATGATTATATTAAAACTGAGCAAAAGCCCACACCACACATCAGATCAAAATATATAACAAAAATTGTAAGATATTAAATTCAAAATGTAGTACGAATCTGTTATCAATCACAATCCACTTTTAATTTTTCTTCTTCATTCCCTCCTCATGAAATTCATTCTGTCTACTCCAATTCACTACAAAACAACTACAGGTACAATTCAGTTATAAGTCTAGATCACTTTTCATATTTTTCTTCATTTTCTTCCGTCTTCTACTCCTGCCCGAATATTATTGTCGACCACAATCTTTACTACAGACAACCCTTAATCCAATCTTCTTACATCATCCATTGTATACTCACACTTTATAGATTCCTTCTGCAATTCAATGAGAAAAATCAAACAGACAGATACAAAATTTGTTAGCCATCAATATCAGTAAAGCGTACGAATCTGTTTCAAGTCCTTTCTCCTTTCTAATTTTCTTCTGATTGAAATTGTTGTTGACATAGCTGTACTACAAACCAAATCAATCGTACCAATATTGAATACCTAAATCTGCTTTTAAACTGTTTATTAATTGAAAATATCCTGATCGAATATCCCAATCTTAACTATAAAACAAATTATGATTGAATCTTAATGTTGTAGTAATTGTTAATTAACATATTATATATATATATACACATTATTGCAATTGATAATGGAAAAAACGGAGATATTAAGATACATACATATATTACTTACAGATATATAAATACCCACCTTGGGTATCACCTTCTGAATAAAAACCTTCACCACCATCGAATCCTTTTACTCGTTACAGCTATCCTTGTGCTACTGCTTAATTCTTTTGTTCGATGAAACCATAGTCATCAAGAAACCCACCTCACATCACCACTTTAACTTACAACTACCATATCACCTCCTCTATCTATTCCCTTGTTTCTATTCCAACAAGTGGCCATCATCACAGTCGAAGTATCACCTTCAACGAGAAACCACCATCAACACGAACCATCATCAACCCATTAAACTGCCCTTGAACTGCTACTGCAGCTGCACCATTCTGATTACTGTTTCAGCTGTAAAACAGCTTGAGAATCTCCTGCAACTATGGTAAATTGCTGCTACTGCATCATATTTTTGTTGTACCAACCTATCACCTTAAATCACCCTCTAGAACCTGCAAAAGCCCAATCATTTACACTACATGTTCTACCCTGTCGAACCCCAAATACAAACCACCACTATTGAAATGTCCCGTTCATATTGATTATAAACGTTCCATATTAATTGATTTTGTCGCGAGGTTTTGACCTCTATATGAGACGTTTTTCAAAGACTGCATTCATTTTTAAAACAATCATAACCTTTATTTTATCTATAAAGGTTTAAAAAGTATTACGTAGATTATCAAATAATGATAATCTAAAATATACCGTTTACACACGACCATTACATAATGGTTTACAATAAGAATATATTACATCAAAAATAAGTTTCTTGAATGCAGTTTTTACATAATATCATACAAGCATGGACTCCAAATCTTGTCCTTATTTTAGTATGCAACAGCGGAAGCTCTTAATAATCACCTGAGAATAAACATGCTTAAAACTTCAACAAAAATGTTGGTGAGTTATAGGTTTAACCTATATATTATCAAATCATAATAATAGACCACAAGATTTCATATTTCAATATACATCCCATACATAGAGATAAAAATCATTCATATGGTGAACACCTGGTAACTGACATTAACAAGATGCATATAAGAATATCCCCTATCATTCCGGGAAATCCTTCGGACATGATAAAAATGAATTCGAAGTACTAAAGCATCCGGTACTTTGGATGGGGTTCGTTAGGCCCAATAGATCTATCTTTAGGATTCGCGTCAATTAGGCATGCACTAATTCTCAAAATTAGTGATGTTCCCTAATTCTTAGGCTACCAAGCAAAAAGGGGCATATTCGGCTTCGATCATTCAACCATATAATGTAGTTTTTATTACTTGTGTCTATTTCGTAAAACATTTATAAAAGCGCATGTATTCTCAGTCCCAAAAATATATATTGCAAAAGCATTTAAAAAGGGAGTAATGAAACTAGAACTTATAGAATTTATGAAGAACACTTAGAACTTGAAGATAGAACTTGAGAGAGATCACTTAGATGAATAAATTTGAAGAATGAAAGTGTTTGTAGGTATTTTTGGTCGTTGGTATATGGATTAGATATAAAGGATGTGTAATTTTGTTTTCATGTAAATAAGTCATGAATGATTACTCATATTTTTGTAATTTTATGAGATATTTCATGCTAGTTGCCAAATGATGGTTCCCACATGTGTTAGGTGACTCACATGGGCTGCTAAGAGCTGATCATTGGAGTGTATATACTAATAGTACATACATCTAAAAGTTGTGTATTGTACGAGTATGAGTACGAATACGGGTGCATACGAGTAGAATTGTTGATGAAACTGAACGAGGATGTAATTGTAAGCATTTTTGTTAAGTAGAAGTATTTTGATAAGTGTCTTGAAGTCTTTCAAAAGTGTATGAATACATATTAAAACACTACATGTATATACATTTTAACTGAGTCGTTAAGTCATCGTTAGTCGTTACATGTAAATGTTGATTTGAAACATTTAAGTTAAAAATCTTGTTAAATGTTGTTAACCCAATGTTTATTATATCTAATGAGATGTTAAATTATTATATTATCATGATATTATGATATATTACTATATCTTAATATGATATATATACATTTAAATGTCGTTACAACGATAATCGTTACATATATGTCTCGTTTCGAAAACCTTAAGTTAGTAGTCTTGTTTTTACATATGTAGTTCATTGTTAATATACATAATGACATGTTTACTTATCATTTATCATGATTAAACATAGTGTATCAATATCTTAATATGATTCATATGTATTTAGTAAGACGTTATTATAACGATAATCGTTATATATATCGTTTCGAGTTTCTTAATTCAATAAACTCAATTTTATGTATATAACTCATTGTTAAAATACCTAATGAGATACATACTTATCATAATATCATGTTAACTATATATATATATATATCCATATATATGTCATCATATAGTTTTTACAAGTTTTAACGTTCGTGAATCACCGGTCAACTTGTGTGGTCAATTGTCCATATAAAACCTATTTCAATTTCATTGGGAACACTTAATCATGTAAATATCAATTTCATTTAATATAAATAAACATGGAAATGTTCGGGTCACTACAGTACCTACCCGTTAAATAAATTTCGTCCCGAAATTTTAAGCAGTTGAAGGTGTTGACGTATCTTTTGTAAATAAGTGCGGGTACTTCTTCTTCATCTGATCTTCTCATTCCCAGGTGAACTCGGGTCCTCTACGAGCTTTTCATCGAACCTTAACAATTGGTATCTTGTTTTGCTTAAGTCTTTTAACCTCACGATCCATTATTTCGACGGGTTCTTCGATGAATTGAAGTTTTTTGTTGATTTGGATTTCGTTTAACGGAATAGTGAGATATTCTTTAGCAAAACATTTCTTCAAATTTGAGACGTGAAAAGTGTTATGTACAGCCGCGAGTTGTTGAGGTAACTCAAGTCGGTAAGCTGCTGGTCCGACACGATCAATAATCTTGAATGGTCCTATATACCTTGGATTTAATTTTTCTCGTTTACCAAATCGAACAACGCATTTCCAAGGTGCAACCTTAAGCATGACCATCTCTCCAATTTCAAATTCTATATCTTTTCTTTTAATGTCGGCGTAGCTCTTTTGTCGACTTTGGGCGGTTTTCAACCGTTGTTGAATTTGGATGATCTTCTCGGTAGTTTCTTGTATTATCTCCGGACCCGTAATCTGTCTATCCCCCACTTCACTCCAAAAAATCGGAGACCTGCACTTTCTACCATAAAGTGCTTCAAACGGCGCCATCTCAATGCTTAAATGGTAGCTGTTGTTGTAGGAAAATTATGCTAACGGTAGATGTCGATCCCAACTGTTTCCGAAATCAATAACACATGCTCGTAGCATGTCTTTAAGTGTTTGTATCGTCCTTTCGCTCTACCCATCCGTTTGTGGATGATAGGCAGTGCTCATGTCTAGACGAGTTCCTAATGCTTGCTGTAATGTCTGCCAGAATCTTGAAATAAATCTGCCATCCCTATCAGAGATAATAGAGATTGGTATTTCATGTCTGGAGACGACTTCCTTCAAATACAGTCGTGCTAACTTCTCCATCTTGTCATCTTCTCTTATTGGCAGGAAGTGTGCTGATTTGGTGAGACGATCAACTATTACCCAAATAGTATCAAAACCACTTGCAGTCCTTGGTAATTTAGTGATGAAATCCATGGTAATGTTTTCCCATTTCCATTCCAGGATTTCGGGTTGTTGAAGTAGTCCTGATGATTTCTGATGCTCAGCTTTGACCTTAGAACATGTCAAACATTCTCCTACGTATTTAGCAACATCGGCTTTCATACCTGGCCACCAAAAATCTTTCTTGAGATCCTTGTACATCTTCTCCGTTCCAGGATGTATTGAGTATCTGGTTTTATGAGCTTCTCTAAGTACCATTTCTCTCATATCTCCAAATTTTGGTACCCAAATTCTTTCAGCCCTATACCGGGTTCCGTCTTCCCGAATATTAAGATGTTTCTCCGATCCTTTGGGTATTTCATCCTTCAAGTTTTCCTCTTTTAAAACTCCTTGTTGCGCCTCCTTTATTTGAGTAGTAAGGCTAGTGTGAATCATTATATTCATAGATTTTACACGAATGGGTTCTCTGTCCTTTCTGCTCAAGGCGTCGGCTACCACATTTGCCTTCCCCGGGTGGTAACGAATCTCAAAGTCGTAATCATTCAACAATTTAATCCACCTACGCTGCCTCATATTCAGTTTTTTCTGATTAAATATGTGTTGAAGACTTTTGTGGTTGGTATATATAATACTTTTGACCCCATATAAGTAGTGCCTCCAAGTCTTTAATGCAAAAACAACCGCGCCTAATTCCAAATCATGCGTCGTATAATTCTGTTCATGAATCTTCAATTGTCTAGACGCATAAGCAATTACTTTCGTTCGTTGCATTCATACACAACCGATACCTTGCTTTGAGGCGTCACAATATATCACAAAATCATCATTCCCTTCAGGTAATGACAATATAGGTGCCGTAGTTAACTTTTTCTTTAACAATTGAAACGCTTTCTCTTGTTCATCTTTCCATTCAAATTTCTTCCCTTTATGCGTTAATGCAGTTAAGGGTTTTGCTATTCTGGAAAAGTCTTGGATGAACCTTCTGTAGTAACCAGCTAGTCCTAAAAATTGGCGTATGTGTTTCGGAGTTTTCGGGGTTTCCCACTTTTCAACGGTTTCAATCTTTGCTGGATCCACCTGAATACCTTCTTTGTTCACTATGTGACCGAGGAATTGAACTTCTTCCAACCAAAATGCACACTTTGAAAACTTAGCGTGCAGTTTTTCTTTTCTCAGTAACTCTAGCACTTTTCTCAAATGTTCTTCTTGCTCTTGATCATTCTTCGAGTAAATAAGTATGTCATCGATGAAAACAATGACAAACTTGTCAAGATATGGCCCACACACTCAGTTCATGAGGTCCATGAACACAGCTGGTGCGTTAGTTAATCCAAACGGCATAACCATAAACTCGTAATGACCGTAACGCGTCCTAAAAGCAGTCTTTGGAATATCATCCTCCTTCACCCGCATTTGATGAAATCCAGAACGTAAATCAATCTTCGAATAAACAGACGAGCCTTGTAGTTGATCAAATAAGTCGTCGATTCTCGGTAGTGGGTAGCGATTCTTAATGGTAAGTTTGTTCAACTCTCGGTAGTCGATACACAACCTGAATGTACCATCTTTCTTCTTGACAAACAAAACAGGAGCTCCCCATGGTGATGTGCTTGGTCGAATGAAACCACGCTCTAAAAGTTCCTGTAACTGACTTTGTAATTCTTTCATTTCGATGGGTGTGAGTCTGTATGGAGCACGAGCTATTGGTGCAGCTCCTGGAACAAGGTCTATTTGAAATTCAACGGATCGATGTGGGGGTAATCCCGGTAATTCTTTCGGAAATACATCGGGAAATTCTTTTGCGACGGGAACATCACTGATGTTCTTTTCTTCAGGTTTAACTTCCTCGATGTGTGCTAGAATGACGTAACAACCTTTTCTTATTAGTTTTTGCGCCTTCAAACTACTAATAAGATTTAATTTCGCGTTGTTCTTTTCTCCGTACACCATTAAAGGTTTTCCTTTTTCACGCATAATGCGAATCACATTTTTGTAACAAACGACCTCTGCTCTCACCTTTTTCAACTAGTCCATGCCAATTATTACATCAAAACTCCCTAACTCGATTGGTATTAAATCAATTTTAAACGATTCATCCCCCAGTTTAATTTCTCTCTCCCGACATATATTATCTGCTGAAATTAATTTACCGTTTGCTAATTCGAGTAAAAATTTACTATCCAAAGGCGTCAATGGGCAACTTAATTTAGCACAAAATTCTCTACTCATATAGCTTCTATCCGCACCCGAATCAAATAAAACATAAGCAGATTTATCGTCAATAAGAAACGTACTCGTAACAAGCTCAGGATCTTCCTGTGCTTCTGCCGCATTAATATTGAAATCTCTTCCACGGCCCTGCCCATTAGTATTCCCCTGATTCGGGCAATTTCTAATAATGTGGCCCGGTTTTTCACATTTATAACAAACAGCGTTGGTATTACTTGCTCCGTCACTATTCGTTTCGGCATTACTTGTTCCGACATTATTTGTTCCTTTAGTTCTGTTAAACTTTGGTCCGTAGACCTCACAATTTGTCGCGCTATGACCATTTCTTTTACACCTGTTGCAAAATGTCGTGCAAAACCCCTGATGATTTTCTTCACACCTATAACATGGCTGTTTTTGGTTTTTGTTGCCGTTGTTGTTATTGAGGTTGTTGTTGGGATTGTTATTGTTGTTGAAATGGTTATTGTAGTTGTTGTTGTTGTTGGGATGTTTGTTGTAGTTATTGTTAAAATTGCGGTTATTGTTACGATTGTTGTTGCGGTTGTTGGGATAGTTGTTGCGATTGTAGTTGTAATTATTGTTGTTGTTGTTGTACTGGTGACTCTTGTCACCGTTTTCCTCCCACTTCTTCTTGAGTTGTTTCATGTTGGCTTCTTCGGCCGCCTGCTCTTTAATTCTTCCCTCAATCTGATTTTTGAGTTTATGAGCCATTCGACTTGCCTTCTGTGTAGAAGCGGGCTCGTGTGAACTTACATCTTCTTGAATCCTTACTGGTAACCCTTTTACAAACGCGTCGATCTTCTCTTCTTCATCTTCGAATGCTCCCGGACACAATAGGCACAACTCTGTAAATCGTCGTTCATATGTGGTTACGTCGAACCCTTGTGTTCGTAACTCTCTAAGTTCTGCCTTGAGTTTATTGACTTCGTTTCTAGGACGGTACTGCTCGTTCATCAATTGCTTGAATGCCGACCACGGTAGTGCGTAAGCAGCATTTTGTCCTACCTGTTCAAGATAGGTGTTCCACCACGTTAACGCAGTACCTGTGAAGGTATGCGTAGCGTACTTAACTTTGTCCTCTTCAGTACACTTACTTATGGCAAACACCGATTCGACTTTCTCGGTCCACCGTTTCAATCCAATTGGTCCTTCGGTTCCATCAAATTCCAAAGGTTTGCAGGCAGTGAATTCTTTGTAGGTGCATCCTACACGATTTCTTGCGCCGTTAGCTGCATTGCTAGATTCAGAGTTATTGTTGGTATGTAGCGCAGCCTGTACTGCAGCTATGTTTGCAGCAAGAAAAGTACGAAATTCCTCTTCGCTCATATTCATGGTGTGTCGAGTAGTCGGTGCCATTTCCTTCAAAATAGTCAACTGAATCGAGTTAATCATACAGAATATTAAGAGTAGTCAATAGTATTTTGTAGCATAATGTGAACTCATTTATAAAAGCTTTTTCTTCATATTAGCGTTTTATAAGTTTAAATTCGGGTACTACCTACCAGTTAAGTGAAGGTATTTCGTATGCCCGAGAGACATGTTAAATTAATGTGGCCACTATGTTATGATCCAAGTCGGGTCATACCCAATAACAAGCTTACCAACACCTTAATCGTATTTATTCTTAATGAATGGATCATTAAATGAATACGCGACACTTGGATTTTAGAAAATCGGTTTTCTAAAATATTATTACTTGAGATAAATTATTTGGATAATTTATATGATAAACATTTAATTATTTGCAAGATTAAATAGTTATGTTGTGATACATTTTATAAAAGGGTTTATAAAATATAAGTAACAATGCATGGTATATTATTTAGCAACAAGTTTATAAAAATTAAAAAGTTGCAAATTTTATAAAACCCCTTCATGGGGGACGGTTTTGGAGAGACCAAGGGGTCTCACCCATGCTCTTTTGCTACTTTTGAGATGACACAATATCACATACACATGCTTAATTAATCTACCCATGCTTTGACTCAAGTAATACAAGACTACATGCATTTTCAAACAAGAAAGATATAAGAAAAACACTCTCCCTTTTTGAGCGGCATTCTGGCCGAAATTTTGGGTAAGAAAAGAGAGTTCTTAGGCTTGTTTGAAAGCTTGTTTTCAAGTGTAAATAAATCCTAACCATAGTATTAGGTGTTGGGTAATGTTTGGGGTATAATCTCTTGAGGTCTCATCATTTTGAGGCTTGCATTCATCATCATTTCCGGGTTGCTGCTGGCTGAATTTTCTCCGCAAATAGAAGAGGTTTCTAGCTTGGTTTTATAAGAGCTTAAGTGTGTTAATCCTAACATAACTTAAGGGTGGTGTTGGTGCATCAAAAGCTTGGAGTTTTCGCACTTACTAAGCTCCATCTTCATCATCCTTTTAACCTCCTATCTTGGAGAAGGTATAACATCTATACTCCCTTGTGTTTTGTAAGTATATTTCACAACTTGATCCTAATTGGGATTTAACTTTAATTGGTTAAAGATTTACAAGTTTTAAAATGGTAATTTTACGCTTCCGCAAAACTTATTTCTTGAATGATTATAAGTATTATGAAACTTGTTAAATCCCAACAATGGTATCAGAGCCGAAGTTGTTGAAATATGCTTCAAGGTGGTTATTAAACCCACTATAATTTTGCATTCTATGAACATGCATGAAGTAGAATGTAAAATTTTCAGTTTTGAGTGGTTTGTCATTTTGGCCAAAATCACTTGTGATTCTGTGTTGCCGATCACTTGTGATTCTGTATTGCCAATCACTTGTGATTCTGTGTTGCAGATCACTTGTGATTCTGTGTTTCCAATCACTTGTGATTCTGTATTGCCTATCACTTATGTTGATGATGTTCACAATCTAAGCCTCGACCTTGTGTTTGGTTGCATGCATGGTTGATTGATATTTATTCAATTGGTTTGTAATAATATTTATTCATTTGGCATGTAATAATTCATTTGGTTATGTAATTTATTTTATATTTGTATGTAAAATAGATTAGGTTGTAATTTCATTTTTTAGACAAAATGTATTAGGATATATTTTGTAAAATGATGAAGAATGATGAAGACTTGAAGAACACATGAAGAAACATTTGGATGCAAGGTTAAGTGGGAGATTTGAAATCTCCTACTTTGTGTAATTACCCCTTACCCGGTGGCATTTTGTTTTCGGCTAAACAAAATGCTTACCAAAAGGCTTGATTGTGAACATGTTATTTTGCATGCTTGGTTGTTTATTGTATGATTGTGGATTGTATGTATGCTACAAGTTAATCACACAAGTTAACAACAAACTAAAATGACAATTTAATTGGTTAAATTCAAATGGCAAAAGACGTTAATAAATGGTTATTAAGAATTAGAAACGGATTGCACATATAAAATGGTTTATATCAAGTAATTGGCTAAAATTACTAGACTTGAAAATGGATTTCAAATAAACCATACACTAAATGCATGTTGGTGTATGGCATATATGTTTTCTTAAACTAGAATAAAGAAAGCAGAAAATCCCTTTAAAACTAAAACAAGGTAAACAAGTTTAACGCCATCCTTTTGTGGAAACACTTAAAAATATTAGGGAACTCTTAATGGGATAAAGGTCACCTAACCGTTATGAGCAAACTAATATGATTGAGGTGAATTTCGCACACTTGTGGGATAAAGGTCACCTAACCACTAGTAAGTTGAATTTACACGTTAGCACAAGTAGGACGACTTGATTTGGGAATCATGAACTTAGGGTCACCGAAGCATGATGAACAAATAGGCGTTGATGGGATAATATGCCATGCAAAAGGATTGCATGATCCCATAACTTAGAAGTTGCAAAAGGATTGCAATTGTCATATAATGACTACCTAGCTGAATCAAATAACGGGATAAAGGTCACCTAACCGAAATTTGATTTACCGTTGGATTCTAATATTTAATAAGTCAAATAATATTTAAAGGGTATTGTTTATTAAATTTAAAATGATACTTAAATGAACTTTGTTAAATTTTGTATATGGCTGCCAATAACAACAACATGCAAAACGCACCCATTAACTTGAACAACCTATCGTTAAGGTCTCTCCTCGAGAAAGACAAACTCAACCATACGAACTTTATGGATTGGTTCCGCAATCTTAGGATTGTCCTCAAACTTGAGGATAAGGCGTATGTGTTGGAAGACCCCATTCCCTATCAACCCGACGAGGATGATACGGAAGGCATGGCTTATTGGGATAAGTATTGCGCCGATTCGGTGCAAGTCGCCTGCCTAATGCTTGGGACTATGATACCCGAACTCCAAAAGGATTTCGAGCATCATACTGCATACGACATGATCACGCAATTGAAGGAGATGTTCCTTCAACAAGCACGTGTCGAGCGCTTCGAGACCGTTCGAGCGCTTCATGAATGTCGTATGGACGACTCCCAATCCGTTTCATCTTATGTCCTTAAGATGAAAAGCCTCATTGATCGCGCAAACCGTCTTAATCTCAACATATCTAATGAGCTAGCCACGGATCTTATCCTAAAATCCTTGTCAAAGAGGTTTGACCAATTTGTAATTAATTACAATATGAATGGGATGGATAAGACCATTGCCGAACTTCATGGCATGCTTAGGATGGCAGAAACTAGCATGGGTAAGAGGGCTTCACCCGTGCTAATGATCAATGATGGTGGGTCCAAAGGTAATAACACCTCTAAGCCAAAGGCGGCTAAGAGGAAAGGACCCGCCCATCAAGGCAAGGGAAAGGGGAGGATGGTTACCCCAACCAAAAATAAGAACAAGAAGCAAAAGGTTGCCGGACAAGCAAACCCCAAGGAAGACCCGTGCTTCGGTTGCGGTGAAATGGGTCACTGGAAACGCAACTGCCCGGTCTACCTTAAGGAGTTGAAGGAGAAGAGGGATGCGGGGCAAACCTCAGGTAATATATATATGGTATATATAGAGCTTAGTATTACTTCTTCTAATACATGGGTATTAGACACTGGATGTGGAACTCACATTTGCAATTCTTTGCAGGGGTTCAAAAGAAGTAGCAAGCAAGCGGGAACATAAAGTCTCTTTATGGGTAATGGAGCCAAAGTGCAAGTGAAGGCTCAAGGAGACTTTGTATTAAAGCTTCCAAGTGGTTTGGAACTTATTTTGAACAATGTTTTGTATGCACCGGATTTATGTCGAAACATTATTTCAGTTTCCCGTTTAAAACAATGTGGTTTTTATCTTAATTTTGTTAATGATGATATCCACGTTTATTTAGATAATGTATTCTATTTTAAGGCTTCGCCTTCAAATGGAATTTATGAATTGGTTCATAATGATACATCATCTAGTAGCTCAATATACCATACTAGCACCAAGAAACTCAAAAGGGATTTGAGTGATTCCTACTTATGGCATTGTCGCCTTGGTCACATAAACAAGAATCAAATGCGTACACTTCAAAAGAATGGACTTTTGAAATCAAATGAGATGGACTCGTTTGATGTATGTGAATCTTGTTTACAAGGCAAAATGACTAAATCACCTTTCAAAGGGACCTATGAAAGGGCTAAAGATTTATTGGGATTAATACATTCGGATGTATGTGGACCCTTTAAACCCATGACTAGGAATGGTGAAAGATACTTTGTTACTTTCATTGATGACTTTAGTCGTTTCGGATATGTCTACTTATTAAGACACAAGGACGAAACCTTTGAAGCATTCAAAGAATATCAAAACGAAGTATAAAATCAACTCAACAAGACAATAAAGGTACTTCGTACCGATAGAGGAGGTGAATACCTAAGTGATGCTTTCCAAGATCATCTTAGAAGTTGTGGGATTATCTCGCAACTTACTCCACCCGGGACACCACAGCTTAATGGTGTATCCGAAAGGAGGAACCGAACCCTAACGGATATGGTTCGATCTATGATGGCTAGAAGCTCGTTACCTCTATCATTCTGGGGTTATTGTCTATGCTCCGCGGCTCGTATTTTAAATATGGCCCCAACCAAGAAAGTGGAACGAACTCCTCATGAGATGTGGTTTGAAAAACCTCCATCTCTATCATACTTAAAGGTATGGGGATGTGAAGCTTATCTTAAGCGTTACGTCCCTAATAAGTTGAATGCTCGATCCACGAAGTGTATCTTCATAGGATATCCCAAGGATGATATGGGATACTATTTCTATGATCCAACCGAGCAAAATGTATTTGTTGCTCGAAAGGCTGAATTCCTTGAAACTAAGTTCCTAATGGAAGGAAATAGTGAAAGGAAGATAGATCTTGAAGAGGTTCAAGATCAAGTAGATGATACATAATTGGTTGACACTAGCACTCAACATGAAAATGCTGGGAATGATCAAATGGATGATCAAAATACACAAGACGTTCGCAAATCTGGTAGGATTAGTAATCCTCCTGAGAGATATGGGTTTCTCATGGATGGTTGCTACTTGGTTGATTTGGATGAACCAAAAAACTACCAAGATGCTTTATCAAGGATTGATAAGGATAAATGGCAGGAAGCCATGAACGCTGAGATGCAATCCATGTATGACAACCAAGTTTGGGAACTGGTTGTACAACCTACTGGCTCAAGGCTAGTTGATTGTAAATGGCTTTTCAAAATGAAAACCGGCATACATGGAAACTTGGATACATATAAAGCTAGACTTGTAGCAAAAGGTTTCACTCAAACTCAAGGGGTTGACTATGATGAAACTTTTTCGCCAGTGGCAATGCTAAAGTCTATTAGGATATTATTTGCCATTGCTGCTCATTATGATTATGAAATATGGCAAATGGATGTCAAGACCGCTTTCCTAAATGGACATCTTGAGGAAGATGTCTATATGGTTCAGCCTGAGGGTTTTGTTGATCCGAAATATGCTAAAAAGGTATGCAAGTTAAAGAAGTCAATCTACGGATTGAAACAAGCATCTAGAATGTAGAATCATCGTTTTAATGAGGAGGCTGAGAAATTTGGCTTCATTAAAAATGGTGATGAAGCTTGTGTATATAAGAAAGCTAGTGGGAGCACTATCATGTTCCTTGTACTATATGTGGATGATATATTGTTATTTGGAAATGATATTCCGGCAATGCAAGGTGTTAAGACTTGGTTAAGTAAATGCTTCTCCATTAAGGATCTTGGAGAAGCACAATACGTTTTGGGGATTGGGATCTACAGGGATAGATCCAAAAAACTGATAGGTTTGAATCAAAGTGCATACATTGAAAAGATCTTGAAAAGGTTCAAGATGGAGAACTCTAAGAAAGGTTTGGTACCTATTCAAAGAGGAACGCTCCTTAGTTCATCTCAGTGCCCCACCACGAAAGATGAACATGAGAGAATGAAGAAAGTCCCATATGCGTCTGCCATTGGGTCAATCATGTATGCAATGATATGCACGAGACCGGATGTGTCATGCGCTCTAAGCCTGACAAGTAGATACCAGAATAACCCAAGCAACAATCATTGGATTGCTGTCAAAAGTATATTGAAATACCTTAGGAGGACTAAGGATATGTTTCTAATATATGGGTCTGGTGAGGAGGAACTCGCTGTAAAAGGTTACGTGGACGCGAGTTTCCAAACTGATCGAGATGATTCTCGGTCACAGTCCGGTTATGTCTTCACGTTAAATGGAGGTGCGGTCTCTTGGAAGAGTTCAAAACAGGATGTTGTTGCATTATCCACTACAGAGTCGGAGTACATTGCCGCCTCATTGACAGCTCAGGAAGCTGCATGGATGAAGAAATTCATCGACGACTTAGGAGTAGTCCCTTCCATTCAGGACCCTCTTGAGATCTTTTGTGACAACGAGGGTGCGATTGCTCAAATCAAGGAACCTCGTGCTCACCAAAAGACCCGTCACATTGAGCGGAGATTCAACTACATAAGGGATGAAGTTGAAAAGAGAAAGATATGTATTCTCAAAGTTCACACAGATCTTAATATAGCGGATCCTCTCACGAAGCTCTTACATGGATCAAAACATGCAGGACATATTTGTGCATTAGGGCTTCGATATTCTAGTGATTGGTCATGATCTGTTTTAAGTATTGTAATGGAACGAAATTGTTCAAACTCATTAATATAATTATGGTATAAATTTATTTTGAGTTATGTTCCTATTTTGCATATTTTATCCATGAATAAGTAATTATTCTAAATTCCGTAGTCGATCACATTTGTGGGAACAAGTGTGAGGTTTAGACTATTATGAACTTGGATTGGTATACATTCACGGGATGAATGTGGGGCAAGGTTGCAACCAAGGTTCATAGATATTTGTGGGACACAAATATTGGAAGACCCGCCCTCAAGACCTACTAAATGGAGCCTTTGTGGTTGATCACATGTAATCTTGAGTAAAGGCGAATATCATTGTATCCTCTGACCTGAGATACATATTCTGTTCAGATATTTACCAAGTATTGTACCTTGATTCTTTCCTTCGCTATTATGAAATATGGTAGTTCATAAAGAAGAGCTCAGGTATAATGCAAGATATATATTTAGGACGTATGTAGTCAAGATGGAATTTGTCCCTCTTATTCGTTGAGAGTCAGATGTCTAAGGCCTGATAAAGTTAAATCTAGAAGAGAGTGATCACTCTGTATCTCTTGGATATAACATGACATCTAGGACAAAAGGAAATATTGAAAGATTCACCTATTCATATTCGAGATGGGAACTCGAAAGGGATGATGTTATTGAATGGCACAAAGTCATAACATATTGGGGGTGATGGACGGTCGTTAGGTGGTATCCATCACTTGCATTAATTTCTTATGTTTCTCGTGCAAGTGGGAGATAGAAGGTATTTCGTATGCCCGAGAGACATGTTAAATTAATGTGGCCACTATGTTATGATCCAAGTTGGGTCATACCCAATAACAAGCTTACCAACACCTTAATCGTATTTATTCTTAATGAATGGATCATTAAATGAATACGCGACACTTGGATTTTAAAAAATCGGTTTTCTAAAATATTATTACTTGAGATAAATTATTTGGATAAGCATTTAATTATTTGCAAGATTAAATAGTTATGTTGTGATACATTTTATAAAAGGGTTTATAAAATATAAGTAACAATGCATGGTATATTATTTAGCAACAAGTTTATAAAAATTAAAAAGTTACAAATTTTATAAAACCCCTTCATGGGGGACGGTTTTGGAGAGACCAAGGGGTCTCACCCATGCTCTTTTGCTACTTTTGAGATGACACAATATCACATACACATGCTTAATTAATCTACCCATGCTTTGACTCAAGTAATACAAGACTACATGCATTTTCAAACAAGAAAGATATAAGAAAAACACTCTCCCTTTTTGAGCGGCATTCTGGCCGAAATTTTGGGTAAGAAAAGAGAGTTCTTAGGCTTGTTTGAAAGTTTGTTTTCAAGTGTAAATAAATCCTAACCATAGTATTAGGTGTTGGGTAATGTTTGGGGTATAATCTCTTGAGGTCTCATCATTTTGAGGCTTGCATTCATCATCATTTCCGGGTTGCTGCTGGCTGAATTTTCTCAGCAAATAGAAGAGGTTTCTAGCTTGGTTTTATAAGAGCTTAAGTGTGTTAATCCTAACATAACTTAAGGGTGGTGTTGGTGCATCAAAAGCTTGGAGTTTTCGCACTTACTAAGCTCCATCTTCATCATCCTTTTAACCTCCTATCTTGGAGAAGGTATAACATCTATACTCCCTTGTGTTTTGTAAGTATATTTCACAACTTGATCCTAATTGGGATTTAACTTTAATTGGTTAAAGATTTACAAGTTTTAAAATGGTAATTTTACGCTTCCGCAAAACTTATTTCTTGAATGATTATAAGTATTATGAAACTTTTTAAATCTCAACATTAAGTTCATACTTAGTAGCTAATATACAATTCAACTACTAAAATTCCATATGAAAAACTGATTATAATAATATATCACATACAAATATTCTTCAAACTTACAACTTCGCTATATTACATATAACATGAAATATAGTACACTTTGATACATGACAGTTTTGAAGATAAATCTAGTTAATACGCAAGTTGTTCAGCAAAGGAAATAAAGACACGTAATTCATAAGTCCAGAAACAAGTCATGCATTCTGGTTTTACTAAGACGACTTCCCATCCTTGGTCTTGTGGAAAATAACCGTTATGACCATTGGCTAGGCAGCATGTTGTAATGTCGTCAAAAGGACGAGGGTTTCGTAATGTCCAACAGCCCCGTAATAATCTAAAACCCTTGTTTCTCACCCCAACTACTGAATCCGTCACTTGTGGGAAGGTCTTATTTAAAAGTTGCAATCCGATGTTCTTTTTCTCACTATGGTAAGAAGCGAACATCACTAACCCGTAAGCATAACATGCTTCTTTATGTTGCATGTTAGAAGCTCTTTCTAATTCACGAAATCCTATGTTGGGATATGTTGAGTCAAAATAGGTTCTTAACCCGTAGCGTAAAATTGCATTTGGGTTCCCCGCATTTAATGCTTTAAAGAAAACACGGCGTAACTTACGGTCTCCCCAGTGTGATATACCCCACCTATCAAAGGAAAGCCTTTTATAAACTAAGACATTTCTGGAAAGTCTTTCAAATGTTTGACAAGTTAATTTCGCCATAACTAAATGTGCTGATGAATTCTGACCGACTCTAGACAAGATTTCCTCAATCATATCCTCTAGTAGGTCTTCTAAAATATTTGGTTGTCTACCCTTAACGTCCATTTTCTTTTTATACTGTAAAATAGACAAGGATTAGATTCGTAAAAGATAATTAACAAACAATACAAGCAATTTTTACATAGAACATAAAAGTACAAGCACACTACAATACATATAATACACAACATGATTACAACCCTCTAATCTGAATCACTGGTTTCTTCTTCTTCGGACTTGGTTCATTTTCCTAATTTTCTAGGAATATATGGTGTTCCTCTAATACGAGCCATCATTTTTCACAATGGTTTAGAGAAACCTGGTGGTTTCGAGGTTCCCGGGTCATTGTTACATTTTAGGAAATACGGATGTTGTCGATACATATAAAGTTCATCGGGGTTGGAATCGGGTTTCTCTATTTTTATACCTTTTCCCTTATTATTTTCTTTCGCTTTATTAAATTGGGTCGAGGTAATTTCTATAACATAATCGGAATCCTCATCGGGATCCGATTCATCGAAAAATTGGTAATCTTCCCAATATTTTGCTTCCTCGGCGGAAACACCATTGACCATTATTAATTTTGGTCCGTTGGTTGAGGATTTTCTTTTATTTAATCGATTTACTATAGGTATCAATATTTCTTCCTCCAGAACCTCTTCTTCTTCTGGTTCCTCCTCTTCCGATTCATCCTCTTCTGGTTCCTCTTCTTCCGGTTCCTCCTCTTCCGGTTCCTCCTCTTCTGGTTCCTCTTCGGGAATTTGTGGATCTTCCCAAAATATATTCGACTCTTCATTATTATTAGGTGAATCAATAGGATTTGTACTAGAGGTAGACATCTATCACACAATATCAAACACGTTAAGAGATTAATATATCACATAATATTTACATGTTAATAATATATAGTTTCCAACAAAAAATGTTAAGTAATCGTTTTTGAAGAAAAACACGATCGAAGTCCAGACTCACTAATGCATCCTAACAAACTCGGTAAGACACACTAATGCAATTTTCTGGTTCTCTAAGACCAACGCTCTGATACCAACTGAAATGTCCCGTTCATATTGATTATAAACGTTCCATATTAATTGATTTCGTCGCGAGCTTTTGACCTCTATATGAGACGTTTTTCAAAGACTGCATTCATTTTTAAAACAATCATAACCTTTATTTTATCTATAAAGGTTTAAAAAGCATTACGTAGATTATCAAATAATGATAATCTAAAATATACCGTTTACACACGACCTTTACATAATGGTTTACAATAAGAATATATTACATCAAAAATAAGTTTCTTGAATGCAGTTTTTACATAATGTCATACAAGCATGGACTCCAAATCTTGTCCTTATTTTAGTATGCAATAGCGGAAGCTCTTAATAATCACCTGAGAATAAACATGCTTAAAACGTCAACAAAAATGTTGGTGAGTTATAGGTTTAACCTATATATTATCAAATCATAATAATAGACCACAAGATTTCATATTTCAATATACATCCCATACATAGATATAAAAATCATTCATATGGTGAACACCTGGTAACCGACATTAACAAGATGCATATAAGAATATCCCCTATCATTCCGGGAAATCCTTCGGACATGATAAAAATGAATTTCGAAGTGCTAAAGCATCCGGTACTTTGGATGGGGTTTGTTAGGCCCAATAGATCTATCTTTAGGATTCGCGTCAATTAGGCGTGCACTAATTCTCAAAATTAGTGATGTTCCCTAATTCTTAGGCTACCAAGAAAAAAGGGGCATATTCGGCTTCGATCATTCAACCATATAATGTAGTTTCGATTACTTGTGTCTATTTCGTAAAACATTTATAAAAGCGCATGTATTCTCAGTCCCAAAAATATATATTGCAAAAGCATTTAAAAAGGGAGTAATGAAACTAGAACTTATAGAATTTATGAAGAACACTTAGAACTTGAAGATAGAACTTGAGAGAGATCACTTAGATGAAGAAAAATGAAGAATGAAAGTGTTTGTATGTGTTTTTGGTCGTTGGTATATGGATTAGATATAAAGGATGTGTAATTTTGTTTTCATGTAAATAAGTCATGAATGATTACTCATATTTTTGTAATTTTATGAGATATTTAATGCTAGTTGCCAAATGATGGTTCCCACATGTGTTAGGTGACTCACATGGGCTGCTAAGAGCTGATAATTGGAGTGTATATACTAATAGTACATACATCTAAAAGCTGTGTATTGTACGAGTACGAATACGGGTGCATACGAGTAGAATTGTTGATGAAACTGAACGAGGATGTAATTGTAAGCATTTTTGTTAAGTAGAAGTATTTTGATAAGTGTCTTGAAGTCTTTCAAAAGTGTATGAATACATATTAAAACACTACATGTATATACATTTTAACTGAGTCGTTAAGTCATCGTTAGTCGTTACATGTAAATGTTGATTTGAAACCTTTAAGTTAAAAATCTTGTTAAATGTTATTAACCCAATGTTTAATATATCTAATGAGATGTTAAATTATTATATTATCATGATATTATGATATATTACTATATCTTAATATGATATATATACATTTAAATGTCGTTACAACGATAATCGTTACATATATGTCTCGTTTCGAAAACCTTTAGTTAGTAGTCTTGTTTTTACATATGTAGTTCATTGTTAATATACATAATGACATGTTTACTTATCATTTATCATGATTAAACATAGTGTATCAATATCTTAATATGATTCATATGTATTTAGTAAGACGTTGTTATAACGATAATCGTTATATATATCGTTTCGAGTTTCTTAATTCAATAAACTCAATTTTATGTATAAAACTCATTGTTAAAATACCTAATGAGATACATACTTATCATAATATCATGTTAACTATATATATATATATATATATATATATATATATATATATATATATATATATATCCATATATATGTCATCATATAGTTTTTACAAGTTTTAACGTTCGTGAATCACCGGTCAACTTGGGTGGTCAATTGTCCATATAAAACCTATTTCAATTAATCAAGTCTTAACAAGTTTGATTGCTTAACATGTTGGAAACACTTAATCATGTAAATATCAATTTCATTTAATATAAATAAACATGGAAAAGTTCAGGTCACTACAACTATAACCCGACACTTCCTCTCTCTCTCCACTTTCTTCTCCATTAAAACAACAACCTTCACCATCACAAACAATCACCACGACCAATATTCAATCACTTTCCTTTTCTTTTCTTTTATAACCGAACCAAACCTTGCAAACCCCATTTTAAACGAACACCTATTACTGTTATACGTCTGTTTAGCGAGTGATATATATTTATATGCGTTTCTTTTTAAAACATAAACCATTGAGTGATATTAAAAGAAGTGTGGAGGGTCACGATGGGATATTTTTCCTTGGATCTCATTTACAGCGTATCTTATGCACTTAACCCCACTCCAAAGTGCAACTTGTGTTCCATAATTATAATAAGCTGCTTTAAGTTCTACACGTTCCCCTTCTTTTTTTATGATTGCCGACAAATACCAATTAAACAACCCCACCCATACTTACCCACTTGAGTTGCTTTAAAAAAAAGATAGAATTATATAACACGGGGTATTATTATTATGGAATAAACATAATCATGGTTCCAGCTGGCCACTTATAAAGTAGTGGCTTTTGATTCTTTGGTTATTTAAAATACACAGGATATTATTGCGAGCTTTTAGTTCTGTTTCGAGGCTGGACTGATTCGTGAACATACCAGGTTATCTATTGAGCCGTGTTGGTTTTCAATTTGGACATTTAAACTCACTTAATGGACTGATAAAAAAAATGCTTTGGGTTTAACTTGGGCCGAGGATTAACTCTTTCTGTTGGGCGTCGGTGTCATTTTTTTTTATTTGGCCATTGAGGTTGGGACTCACTCGTTACCAGCTATCTATTTACAGCAACGCTTATTTTTTTTTAAGATACATAGAATGAAGGGTGATGATATGATACTATGATGATGATGGTATATTAATGATGATAAGATGATGCGATTATGATGATCACAATGATAATTATGATGATGGTTGTATACTTGAAAATGATAAGATCATGATGATTATGATATCATGATAATAGAGATGATTATGATATAAGTGATGATTATGATAATATTAGATTAAGATTAGGATCCATAAATGATGATGTTAATGGATCATGACGATATTGATGAGGATGAGAAGATGATATAGATGTGATCGATGTTGATGATAATGGAGTTTTAAGTTAAGAAGAAGAAGAAGGCAGGAAGCATATTAGTTATTAAAGTGTTAATTAAAAAAGAAAATAAGAAATGGAGCAACGGTTAAGGATATTATCGGGTTAGCGGGACGTCGCGGGTTCAAACCCGGACTTGGGCATTTTTTTTAAAGGGCTACTTCTTTGAGGTAGTTTACTTATTACTTAATATTATTATTATTATTACTTATTATTATTATTATTATTATTATTATTATTATTATTATTATTATTATTATTATTATTATTATTATTATTATTATTATTATTATTATTATTATTATTAAGTATTAGTATTATTGTTATTATTAGTATTATTATTACTATAACTAATATCATTATTATTATTAAAATAAGTATTATTAGTATTAATATCATTATTTTTATCATTATTAGTAAAATTATTATTATTATTATTATTATCATTTTTATTAATACTAGTACCATTATTATTATCATAATAACTATTATCATTATTATTATTATTATTATTATTATTATTATTATTATTATTATTATTATTATAAAATGAAACAACTTTTTATTGTATCATATGACTATTAATTATATAAAACTATATTTAATACTACGATAGTAATATTTTGAGTAATTATTTATTTAAGGTATATAAAATAAAGATAATTAATTAAGTTATTAATAAAACACATAACTTAAAATAACAATTAAAATCACTAATAATATATATAAATTTGTTCGAATACCATTACATGTGTTAATA
Organism: Rutidosis leptorrhynchoides; assembly: GCF_046630445.1. Lineage (NCBI taxonomy): Eukaryota > Viridiplantae > Streptophyta > Magnoliopsida > Asterales > Asteraceae > Rutidosis > Rutidosis leptorrhynchoides. The sequence continues at coordinate 19,353,486 of NC_092336.1, forward strand.
TACATAATTGATATAGGTTCGTGAATCTGATGCAAAACCCGCATTGTTCAGTGCTGTCGTATGCATATTTTTACTACAAGATATCGTATTGTGAGTTCATTTGATTCCCTTTTACTCTTTACATTTTTGGGACTGAGAATACATGCGCTGATTTTATAACTGCTTTTTTAAATGCTTTTGAAATATATTTTGAACTGAGAATACATGAAATGCTTTTATAAATGTTTGACGAGATAGACACAAGCAAAACATTCCTCGAATGAATTATTATGCAGACAGAAGTTCTGTGGATTATTATTGAATTAGTTGGACGTGATAATTGCCACTAATTGTTGTGAATATTTTTCCCCTGATTATTATTGCTTGGTAACCTAAGAATTAGAATCGGGTATGACCCTAATTCATGCAAATCCTAAAGGTAGCTACCGGGTTTAACACCCCCACCCAGAATGTTCACTAGACGGAAGAGCTAGTGGGCGTGGTATTTAGTACTTCGAAGTTTATATGATTATTATACAGACGAGATGTTCTGTTTTGGGATATTATTGATGCGCATTATATGTTAAGGTCGGTTACCAAGCCAAGCAATGAATGAAAAGTGAATGTTATGTATCGAGAGAATGATTTTTATACACAGGTTATGTGTATTAGTTTTGTGCACGAGATATGTGTACGGTTATTTAAAAATCGCGAGGCAACCTACGGGGGAGAAAAGGATACGAACCTACTCTGCTAAGCATTATGAAAAATGGTTTTGTACACGAGATAGGTGTACTGTATTTAAATCTTGTGGTCTATCAAAATGATGAATTTTATTGCTTAGATAAACCTATGAACTCACCAACCTTTTGGTTGACACTTGAAAGCATGTTTATTCTCAGGTATGAAAGAAATCTTCCGCTGTGCATTTGATCATTTAGAGATATTACATGGAGTCGTTCATGGCATATAGAGTTCGGTACCTCGCAATGGGACCAGCTATTGAAGACTTCGTCCAGGTGGATTAGGACGGGTCACTACAATAGTAATCGTATTTGTACTAATAAAATTCTTTTATTAAAATTATTATTAATACAACGAGTACATAAGAGTCGTTAACATCAACTAACGACGTTACAACGGTCATATATACATAACGGTTGTTAACGTCAACTGACGACGTTATAACGACTATTTTTTTCAAATATAAAATAAACATCTCCGTTTTCACATTTTCACAAATCAATCTTCATTTTCTCAGATTACCACTCTCAAAAAGTTTTTTTTGTAAAGATGATTCACACAAGGATGATTTTTCCTATTGTATTGGTCATACTAACTATCATCATTGTTGCTAATATACCACGGGGTGAACCTATATTCTATCATGCTCTTGTGGTTTTATCATTTGTAATCATGCCATTATTATGTTGTTTGCTACTTATGAATTTAAAATGATTCTAATTTCATTTTATTATTTGTCTATGAATAGAAGTTGATTATGATTATGATTTATGTTGTTCATCTTTTGATAATAGAAAATGTCGAATTTGAAAAGGTTTAAATTTGCTCCTTTAGATTCAAGTGGGAACAACTACTTCACATGGGTTATGAATGTAGAAAAACATCTCGAATCAATCGGTATTTTAGAAACCCTGAATGAAAATAACAATTGTTCCGAACAAGAGAAAGCAATAGCAAGTATTTTTCTTAGCAAACATATTGACGAGTCCTTAGAATCTACATATTATATGATCGAAGATCCAAGTGTATTATGGAAAATACTCAAAGATATATACGATATTAATTATCAAGAAATAATGGTGATCCATGAAAGAATAAAATTGAAGATGTTAGTAGACGCTCTTATAAGAATCCCGGAGATTCTTATTAATGGTCTGGTAACGTGGATCATCAGTCTAGTATTTCTTGAATACATGAACATCTTGTTTAGCTCTACAAATAAGTCCCAAAAGAAAAAAAAATGAGAGTGAATCTGTTGAAAAATCTTGATTAAATAAACCCTGAGCTACCTTGAGACTTGAATAGTTTGAATTTTCTATGATGCCTAGCTTGTTATATATCGCTCATAAATAAATGGTTTTAGACCATAACGCATATGTTTATTAAGTGTTATCTTTTATGTACTTCAGATTGTAACTTGTTTGCAGGTAATATAATTTGATTATCTTGCTGAAATATAACTCATTATTTACTTATCTTATTTGAAGTTTTAGTATGAATCCTGCTGAAATACAACATTAATTAAATGGTAAAGACCTATGTATTGCAGATAGTGGTAACATACATACTATGATCAAATCTAAGAAATATTTCATTGATTTAAATCAAATGAAAGAATTATATATACTATATCAGGTCTTGCAAACTTGATATAAGGAACGGAAAAGGCAAAAATTCATATTACCAAATGGTACGAATTTTCTGATAAGCAGTGCTTTGTTTTCTCCCAAATCAAAGAGAAATTTGTTAAGTTTCTCTGATATATATCATAATGGATATGATTATCAGTCAATGATAACCGGAAATGAGAAATACCTATGTAGCACCGAAAAGCGCATATGATAAAAAGCGCAGCGCATATGATTAAAAGCGCATATGATGAAAAGCGCAGCGCATATGATTAAAAGCGCATATGATGAAAAGTGCATATGATGAAAAGCGCAGCGCATATGATTAAAAGCGCATATGATGAAAAGCGCAGCTCATATGATTAAAAGCGCAGCGCATATGATTAAAAGCGCATATGATGAAAAGTGCATATGATGAAAAGCGCAGTGCATATGATTAAAAGCGCATATGGTGAAAAGGATATATGATGAAAAACGCATATGGTGATTAATGAAAAAACACATATGGTGATTAATGAAAAGCACATATGGTGATTAATGAAAAGCACATATGGTGATTAATGAAAAGCACATATGGTGATTAATGAAAAAGTACATATGGTGATTAATGAAAAAAAGTACATATGGTGATTAATGAAAAGCACATATGATGATTAATGAAAAGTATATTGTGAAAAGGAATCACAAATGTTTCTTGAAAGAATTCAAGGTGATATATATGGATCAATACATCCATCATGTGGACCATTTCGATATTTCATGGTTCTAATAGACACATATAACAGATGGTCTCATATTTGTTTATTATCAAATCGAAATGTGGCATTAGGAAAGTTTCTTGTTCGAATTATTAAATTAAGAGCACATTTCTCGATTACACCATTAAAAGGGTGAGACTTGATAATCTTGGTGAGTCAACATCTCAAGCATTTTATGATTATTATATGTCTAAAGGGATTGTTATTGAACATCCAGTTGCTCATGTGCATAAAAAATTGGTATAGCTGAATCAATAATTAAAAGCATGTAACTAATAGCTAGACCATTAAAAATGAGTACATAACTCTCAGAATTTATATGAGGACATGCAAATTTACATGCTGCGACTTTATTTTACATTAAACAAAGTGCGACTCATAAATATTCTCCTCTACAACTTGATCTTGGCCAAGAGCCAAATATTTCACACCATTAAGACATTTGATTGTGCAGTGTATGTTCTAGTTGCACAACCACAACGCACTAAAATGGGTCCTCAAAGGAGGATGGGAATATATGTTGGATATGAAACATATTCAATTATAAGATATATTGAACCCATGGCGGATGATGTTTTTACATCACATTTTGCTGATTGTCATTATAATGAAAAATTGTTCCCTATATTAGGGGGAAAATGAAAAATAAAGAAAAAGATGTTTCATGATGTAAACATAAATTAATGTATCTTAATCATCGCACAAAAGAATGCGAAAAGAAAATTCAAAAATAATACATATGCAAGAACTTGCAAATAAATTACCTGATGTATTTACAGATACAAAAAGTAGTGACTAAATCATATATACTAGTAGTAAATGCTTCAGCTAGAATTGAAATTCTAAAAGCTGGCAATAATGTCACTCATGAGTCTTTGCCACGCCAGAAACGTGGGAGACCAATTGGTTCCAAAGATAAAAATCCTCGAAAAAGAAAATCAGCTGATAATGAGGTAAAAGAAAGTGTTCAAGAAGAACCACTAATCAATACTCCTTCTGCAGAGGAGATTGATGATGTCAATACGGAAATTGCAATCAATTATGCACATTCAAAAAAATATTATGAAACCGAAATGACATGAAAAATCTTGATGAGATATTTTCATATAATGTTGCATATGACATCATGAATGATGAAGATGATCCAGAACCAAAATCTGTCATGGAAAAATAGACATGATTGAGATAATTGGAAAAGAGCAATACGAGCTGAATTTGAATCGCTCAATAAAAGAAAAGTTTTCAGATATATCGTTCTCACACCTAAAGGCGTGAAACATGTGGAGTATAGATGAATTTTTATGCGAAAATGAAATGAGAAAAATGAAGTTACAAGGTATAAAGCTAGACTTGTAACTCAAGATTTTTCTCAAAGACCGGGAATTGATTATGATGAAACTTATTCCCCTGTTATGGATGCAATTACTTTTAGATACTTAATCAGCCTGTCAGTTTCTAAAAATCTAGAAATGCATCTCATGGATGTTATTACTGCTGATCTTTATGGAACACTTGATAATGATATATATATATATATATATGAAGATACCTAAAGGATTTAAGGTATCAGAAGCATCAAATGCAAAACACAAAGAAATGTACTCAATTAAATTACAAAGATTTTTATATGGGTTGATACAATAGTATAACTAATTAAGTGATTACTTAATAAAAAAAAGAGTATACAAATAATCTTATTTGAACATGTGTTCTTATTAAGAAAACAACATCCGGATATGTGATCATAGCCGTTTATGTCGATAATCTTAACATCATAGGTACAAATAAAGAGATCCATGAAGCCATTCAACTTCTAAAGAAAGAATTTGAAATGAAAGATCTCGGAAAAATCAAGTATTGCCTTGGTTTGCAGATTGAGCATATGCCTAATGGTTTACTTGTACATCAAACAACTTATACAGAAAAGATTTTAAAACGTTTCAATATGGACAAGGCAAAACCATTAAGTACTCCTATGATTGTTAGATCACTTAATGTTGACACTGATCCATTTCGTCCCTTTGAAGATCATGAAGATATCCTAGGACTAGAAGTACCATATCTTAGTGCAATTGGAGCTCTTATGTATCTTACAAATTGTACAAGACCTGACATTTCTTTTGCAGTTAATTTGTTGGCAAGGTTCAGCTCAGCTCTTGATAACGCCAAAATCATACATGTTTATTGTCGTTATTCCGATCCGATTTAATATCAATTTGTATGTAATTGTTGTACGTATGTATTGTAATTCATGTATATTTGTAAAAGTCCATTGTGATTGAATAAATGAAGACCAATAGCGAAAACAGAGTTAAAATGAAGATTGAACGCGTAAAAAAGCCCGAAACTACTAAAACAGGTCCAAATGCGGCGCATCTCTCTTAGATGCGGCGCATCTCTGCACCAAATAACTCCCGACAGTTTTAGATGCGGAGCATAAAGATTTCTGGACCAAAACTGCACCAAATGCGGCGCATCTGAGAGGGATGCGGCGCATCCAAGCCAGATGCGGCGCATCCGTCCCAGATGCTGACAGTTCTGAGTGCAGAATCTAGCTGGAATCTACTGAACGTAAAGAGATGATGTGCATCTCAAAGAGATGCAGCGCATCTGGTCACTTTCTGGCCAAAATACCTAACTTTTGAGCCTATTTAATGGAGCCTTTGGTTACATACTTGAGATACCTTCACTATTACGTTCTCCCTCAGTTCTAGTACGATTTTCAAGGCTCAAGGAAGACTACAAGGCAATCTCCACTCTTTCAACATCAAGATTAAGCTAGGGTTATTCATCGCAGTTGGTATTATTGTTCTATATCTTTTAATCATGAATTCGAATTGTATTTACTGTTTCATTAATTCTACTATGATTATGTTTGGCTAAAAACCTTGTGTGTTTGCTTCAATGTAAGATTTATGGCTTAAATTTTTCTATACTTTGATGTTATGCTAGTTATATATATGTTTGATTGATTAAATTATCTAGTTCAACCGTAAGAACCATTGTTATGCTTGCTTAGTTCATTACTTCAATTATATAGATTGCAAACCTATTAATGTGAGTTAACTAGGAAAACAATCTATACTTCAATACACCTAGTAATCTAGACGATTAGATGCATAAACTTAAGTGATTTTGTTATGTGTTTAATTCGGTAATTGAATAAGTTCCAAAGCAACATAGTTATGAAATTACCTCAAGTGATTGTTGTAATTTAGGTTTCACGTGAGTTTAACCGGGTTGAATCTAGTTAGTTAATCAATCTAAATCACCATGTTCTTTCAAAAGATCCATTGTTGTAATCATCCTTGTATCCTAGTTCAATTATGTAAGTTATGACTTGGTTTATGTAAGTTTATCAAAGACCATAGCTTATACTTCAACACTTAGTGATCTAGCCACCTATATGTGAGTATAGGATGTTAATTGAACGATATTTAGGATATACAATCATGTAGTTTACTTAGAGTGATCTTAGTAAACTAGGTTTTATGTGAATTCAACCACGAAAGAATCTTGTTGATTAAACATAGCTCTTAAGTTTATAGAAATTGTGAAATTGATATAAACTGCTCTATTGTAACTATCACATAACAGTTTTAATTATAAAAGAACAATCCCTGTCATTTATCAAGCATAGAAGTTAACACCGCATTCTCATTCTTGTTATTCATTATATTTATTTACTGTTTCGTTAAACGAAAATACAACGTCAAACACAAACCCCCCCTTTAGAATAATTAATCGTTGTAAAATCCTTAAAACAAACTTCTCCCTGTGGATCGAACTGGTCAATTTACTTGCTAGTTACTGCATGATCGGGTTTTAGTTGCCTGTATTATGTGTTAATTATTAAGCATATTGTCTACATTTTAAAGGTTACGTCTTGACACATCAAGACTGTAGACAAATCACAGGGGCTAAACTTTTACATAAAAGATTTAGATGATACAGTTTCAAATGAAAATTCAGATTCTTCTCATATACTCAAGATCTCGTAAAAGATAACCAGATTAAAATGAGATACGTTCAATCAACAACTCTGCTGATCTTTATACCAAAGCACTGTCAACCGCTGTTTTCAGAACACACATTCACAATATTGGCATGAGGCAAGTTCAAAAGATGTGACGACTCAGCGATGTCTACTTGAGGGGGAGTCAACTCTATACTGCACTCTTTTTTCCTTGACTAAAGTTTTTATCCCACTGGGTTTTTCTTTAGCAAGGTTTTTAACGAGGCAGTACTAGTTGATCTCTATTGAAAATAAATTGTCATCCAAGGAGGAGTGTTATGATACAAAAAAGTCAATATAGGATGTCTGACAATTTCCATACGAATCCAAAATTTAGGAGATGTAATCGAATGTATATCACAAGCGTGAATTTGTATAGTGAACCTTGCTAGTATAAATACAACATGAATCCAAACAATTTCATAATAGAAATCTCCTACTTCTCATATTTATTTCTTTGTTTATATATATGTCTTGTTGCATAGCATAGATCATTAAAGTTGTTAAATAAAACTAAAATTATAACAAAAAACCATTCTAATTTCCTCTCAAAAACAAAAATCGTTCTTCACAATCAATTCATTCGTCAATCATTGCTTTCAAAAAAATCAGGGGTTCTTTCACAATTTCATTCATTCACATTTATACTACACCAAAATAACCCTAATTTCCTCTCCAAACACTCAATTCTTAAATCAGATTCAAATTTGCATTTTTAGTCTTCTAAATCAAATAATTTAAACGTAATTGTATGAAGAAAAAATGCTTTCATCAAACACTGGTTATAGAAAACACTGCATAGCAATTACGTCTCAATAGTATTTGATGGATTTAGTTACAAGTAATCCGTCGACTTGAAGCCATTATCATCTCCTTCGATGGATAAATTTCGTATGTTTTATCGGTTTATACTTGTACTATATTATGTAATTATGTAATTATGTAATTATGTATATGTTTCTACGACCATAACATCAACAAATGTGATGTGTAACGCCCCGTACAAAACCATCGTGTACGGATCATAAACAACAGGATCATCACAAGGTCAAACACTATATGCTGTTTGAAAACCGATTTGCATTCATTAAAAAGATAACGTTTTACAAAGATAACATGTCATAAGACTTATTACAAACCATTGTTCCGAAATAACATAAGTTTACGAATGCAAAACATAAGTTTCATAATTTGAGACATCTCTAGTAATGCAGCGGATAACTAGTTCAGTAGGTCCATAACAGCAATTCAATAACAGCATGACAGCAAGTGTAACAGCGGAAGCAATAAACCTCTAGGCACCTGAGAAATACACGCTTAAAAAATCAACACGAATGTTGGTGAGCTATAGTTTAAGTTGTAATAGTAACGTAAGATAGGCCACGAGATTTCAGTGCTGCAACAGCGTATCAAAACAGTATGAAAAGTATATGCATAACCGTGGGCACCCGGTAACTAAACTTAACGTTTATAACCCCCTGAAAGTACACTTGGCGAGTGCGTATGTTCACGAAGTATTAAACACCCATTAAATGCTAGCGCGACTAGCCTGAGTGGGGATGTCAAACCCTATGGATCCATATCTAAGATTCTCGTTCACCGGTTCAAAAACCAATGACTAAACGTTACCGTGCTAAAGGGAATGTTTATGCCGTTATATAACCCACATACATACAAAGTTTAAGTACTCGTGCCTAGTATGTAAAATGTAAAAAGCGCATGTATTCTCAGTCCCAAAAATAGTAAAAGTAGTAAAAAAGGATGATATAACTCACAGTGATAAAAGCGGTAAAGTCGGTAATGAAAGTACGCAAGTAGTAAGTCGGTCCGAAAGGTCGTCAACCTAAATCAAAGGTTACTAGGTCAGTAGGTTTTCTTAATAAGTTCTAATAGTGCATAAAATAAGTTTAAGTGTCATCATCATCATCATTCATCATCGTAAAAGCTAAGTGAGTTTGACAAGAATAGAGATCGAAACAATAGGCTGACTTCGGTCAGCAGCTACGACCTCTACGTAAATCGAAAAGACGCATGGTCAGTGGCTATGGCTTCGTACTTGAGTCCCCTAACATCTGACCAATTTTCAGAACCTAAATCGTCTTCGTTTGACCGTGGCGACGGTTTAAGTGCGAGTAGGTCAGAAATTTCAGCACAACATTAATAGGGTGTAGTGACTCTCGGAGGGCCATAAATCCTAAACCGTAACTCGGATTAAGGCGAGGCCTAAACGGAAAATCATCTACTCGAACCGAAATAACTGAAAATCAGCTATCCAGTAGCCCAGGTGGTCTGATCAGATACGAAAATCAGTGGACAAGTGCTCTGGTGGGGTTCTTGGTGCTCGATGCTCATCACGGTTCTCATCCTTGATGCTTGTAGCTTCAAATGTACAACTCGTTGATGGTTTAGCATCACTTTTGACCAAGATTCACCATCAATAAATAATATGTTAAGACCAAGTAAGAATACAACTCATTCATGAGTCTTAGATGGATGATGAACCAAGGTTACATCATATCCTTAGTCTTAACACTAATACAAGTCACAATAACAACTAAAGTTACAAACTTTACATCAATTTAACAAGTATGAACACAATCTAAGTCAAAAGAGGTGATGGAACCCTAAGCTAGAGAGCTTGGATCCATTTCACACAAGTTACAAGGTTACAAAGCTAGAAAGCTTGAACCTTTAAGTGTTCTTGAAGATCTTGAAGCATAAAGCTTGGATCTTGAAGATACATGAAGATTACAAACAAAAGTTTGAAACTTTTTAACAAAATAACAAGATCAAAGTAAAAAGAACTTGAATCTAACAACAATATATGAAGATTCAAGCTAGAAAGCTTGCATCTTGATTGTTCTTGAAGATCTTGAAGCATAAAGCTTGGATCTTGAAGATGCATGAAGATTACAAAAAAAAGTTTGAATCTTTATCATAAAATAGAAAGATTAAAGCATAAAAGAAGTAGATCTACAAAAGATATGAAGATTCAAGCTAGAAAGCTTGAATCTTCCATGTTCTTGAAAGATTCATGCTTGAATCAACAAGATATAAGTAAGATCAAAGCTAAAAGGAAACTTGATCTCCATAAATGATGATGATGACCACGATTTTGAAAGGAAAAGGAAAGGGAAAAGAAAACTTACAAGTAGAAGAAAGAAAGAAAGGAGAAGTGTGTGAAATGCTAAAATGATCAAGTGTTGTAATAAGGGACTTAAGGCTAGTATTTATAAGCAAATGGATATCACATGGATTGATGAGGTGGCAAGCCATATGGTGGTGGTGGTGGACGAATTTTAGAGGGGGAGGGGGGACAAAATCTTGCTTTTTGGCTAATGGTGTCTAAAGTATGTCCTTTTGCTAGAATCTTATGTAACAAAGTTGATAATCCTTATCCCTTATGCTAGTATGACTCATTAATTAATTTATTTATTATTTATTTATTATTATGTGTGATGATCCGGAAATTTCTGATCAAATTTAAACTTAATCTTTATATTATTCAGACACGATAAGCAAAATTTGTAATGTTGAGTCTCGAAAGTTTTGAAATCTATATACATGTAATCAATTACCCTTTTAACCATGCCCGACGATTCACGAACAATTAATGGTAAATATAGATGTGTGTATATATTCATAAATAATAATTTGAAATATAATTTGATGTATTATATGTTGTTATTAAAGATTAATAAAAAAAAATAGGATATTATAATAATTATTATTTAAAATATATCTCTATATATAAATAAAGTATATTAAAAATAAATATTAAATGATTGTAATACTCGTTTGATGTTCCGATTGATATTAAGCAAGTTAAATTCAGACTTGTGTAATTTAAAAAAAAAAATAATAATAATAATAAACGGTGATACGAAAATAAGTTCTATAAATTATAGACTTATTAGAAATGTATTTAGGATTTAATTATTAAATTTTAACACTTCTTATATTTTACTTAAGGTTGGAGGCTAATAATTAAGTAAATTGTTATTTAATAATTTTAAACAATTAATGACCGATTATTTTTACTATAATGATCGATATAAATAATGGAATTTAATTTAAGAATTTGGAATCTCTCCGAGGACTTTTAATCCGTCACTAATGATCAACGGAGCACGATATAATATTTCTAATAAAAGTGTCGGTGGATAATATATAATGATTCCAGTACATTATGTTAATTTCAATTCATCACAGACTTTAGGTTTATTATCATATTTAATTAATATAGTAAATGTTGCTTTATGTGATTGAAATCACAACTCGACAACTCCTTGGCACTTCATTCATGAATTGGAATTGATATTACTATTCGATCACTGTTAAATATTGAAATTCATTGTAATCTTTTTGTTTGTGTTTGCCTGTCATCTTTCCACTAGCACATAAAAATCTACATATAGAATATACATACACTTACATAAATATATACTACTTCTTGGTGTTTGCAGTGAGAAACACCTATAAACTCACAAACCATCACGACCATCACCATAACCGAAAACCACCATCGAGCTAGAGCAACCACCACCCTTCCTTTATATTTTATATATAAATGCTACACCTGTTTCTTCTTTCTGTCGAAACCCAAAAACCCCATCAACCATATTCATGTTATGCTATTGATCGACAATACCAAAAGCTACTGCATCGTAAGTTCTGCTGCTACACCCTTTTTCTATTATGGATCGAATGACAAACCAATACTCACTTTGTTACTGTCACTCCAACCCACAACACGAAAACCCACTTCAACAAAGAACCACCATAATCACCATTTTATTTTTTTTGTTTTCGTTTACCATAAACAAACCACCACCATAACCGGAGCACCACCAACAAAGTTATTTTTTTTTTCTTTTTTTTCTTATTCGATCAACTATCACCTTACTACCATCTTCACCGATTATCAAACCAATGTTGTCACTATATTTTTGTTCTGTGTTGCTGTCGAATTGAACCCGAGACCACACGCCATCATACACCCATCCTCTCCTCTTGTTTCGATGTCTACTTAAACCGCCACCACACCATCGATTATTCATTTAAAAACCAACTTATTCTACTCAAATCTTAATGCATGCTCACTGTTTCTATCTATTGTGTAAACCGAACTCCATTAACCCAAACACCACTAACCTCGATCAACACCTCCATTACCCTCATTACCACTTGAACCCGTCACCATGATAATGGACCAAACCACCACCTTGTACCCATCTTCTTCACCACCATGAAACCACGGTTCAAGCACCAACCTCTTAAAGTTTATTCGACCATCACCATCATCATAACCTATGTTTGTTTTGATTTTCTGTTGTAAACAAAACCCACCACTGTTGCAAACTACCGGGAATAAACACCACCTTAATTTTTATTTTTTATTTTTTTTTACCTTATAAAGCTACTGCAGTGACATATTTCTTTTGTTTCTTTTCGTGTACCTGCTGCTCAACTTTTTGATCCAGTTGTACACAGCTGTGCACTTTTTTTTTGCTGTCTGTTTCAAACGAGACAAACCGCTACCTTCATCTTTTGTGCCAACCAGGAACCTACTTGGATGATTTTATATATGATTGTGATAATTCAAAAATTTAATGAAGATAATTATAAATGATTATGTGATGTTGTTAAACGTAATAATGATGAAGAGGTGATGATAATGGGAAGCTGTTAACGATGATTATGCATTAATAGCTGTAAAGCTATTTTTCCGAATCCTATGATCACAGGAAACATCACGGCTGTATCCCACTTAACCCTATTCGATTTAATTTAAAAGAAAGCAAGGTCTGGGCAGTAATCTTGTCTTGCTAATTGTTGGGTCGTATTCTGGTTGGGTCGATTAATTGGACTGTGATCTAACATCTGTTTTGTTGGCGGGCTGAAGAGATCATTCTTCTTGGGCCATGAACTCCTAACTCTGGGTTAAAGCTTTTAAGATACGAGTTTAATCAGAAAAAATATAAGGTAGATAAATGGTTATGGGTGTTTGTGCCTAAGCGAGAGGTCTTGGGTTCGAGTCCCATCGTGGGCATTATATCTTTTTGGCCTATGTTGAGGTAGTTATCTTTATCATTATTATTTCATTATTAGTATTATTATTATTATTATGATTGTTGTTGTTATTATTATTGTTATTATTACTATACTAACATAAAGAATATACTTATTATTATTATTATCATTAAAATGAGTGTTATGATTATCATTACTATTATCATTATTAATAGTACCATTATTAGAATTATTATCAAAATATTCATTTTTTTTAATTTATTATTATTAACAAAAGTATTTTTATTAAAATTATCATTTTATTTATTATTATAAGTATGATTATCATTAAAAACTATCAATTTTATTATTATCAACATTACTATTAATATCACTATCATTATAAGTACTATTATTTTTAGAATCATAATTATTATTATTAACATTATTAAGTATATTTACTAAGATTATTATTATTATAAAATAATACATTTTTTTATTTAATATTATTAATACTGTTTAATCAAATGATTTTTAGTATATAAACACTATAGTTAATACATATAACAAATCTATATTAATGTTTTATAATAAATACTAATTATTTAGTTAAATACATAAAATAGAAATACTTAAATCATTTATTGATAAAACATATAATTACAATTAAATCACTAACTAAAATATAAAATTATTCGATTACCATTACATGTGTTAATATACATAATTGAATATAGGTTCGTGAATCCGAGGTCAACCCTACACTTGTTAAATGACGTCATATGTATTTTTACTACAAAATACAGTATGGTGAGTTCATTTGCTCCCTTTTACTCATTACATTTTTGGGCTGAGAATACATGCACTGTTTTGATAATTGTTTTACAATATTTATATGTGTGAGTTTCATTAATCCCTTTTTAAATGCTTTTACAATATATATTTTTGGGACTGAGAATACATGCGCTGCTTTTATAACTGTTTTACGAAATAGACACAAGTAACCGAAACTACATTATATGGTTGGATTATCAAATCGAATATCACCCTATATAGTCTGGTAATCTAAGAATTAGGGAACAGAAACCCTAATTGACGCGAACTCTAAAGATAGATCTATCGGGCCCAACAAGCCCCATCCAAAGTACCGGATGCTTTAGTAATTCGAAATTTATATCATGTCCGAAGGAGGATCCCGGAATGATGGGGATATTCTTATATGTATATTGTGAATGTCGGTTACCAGGTGTTCAATCCATATGAATGATATTTTTGTCTCTATGTATGGGACGTATGCTTATGAGAAATGGAAATATGAAATCTTGTGGTCTATTAAAATTATGAAATGATTATTTATGTTAAACTAATGAACTCACCAACCTTTTGGTTGACACTTGAAAGCATGTTTATTCTCAGGTATGAAAGAAACATTTCCGCTGTGCATTTGCTCATTTTAAAGACAGTATTTGGAGTCGATCATCACAATGGAACCGGTTATTGGTGACTTTGTCCAGATGGATTAGGACTGGTCCTTTCATTATGGGCCACTAGTAATAATACTTGGGCTAATTAATTGGGTCACTAACTAGAGTAGGGTGGGCTTGAGCCCAACAAGGTAAAAAGTCCAAAAAGGCTAACTATTGGGCTTTAGCAATTAAATAAATAAAATTAAGCATCCAAAGGCCCAGGTAATTATTATTAGAAAATAATAATTAATATTTCGCAGTCCAAAAGTTCCGGTTCCGACAAAAGTCAAACGTGCGCGCAGTCCGCGTTTTAATCGTAACGGTAAATAACACTAACGGTTATAAAGCATCCAATGGACAAGTTAAGCATTCTACAAACACCAAGGCACATTTTAAAGTAAATATGAATATAAAACACGTGTGCCAAGGTTCCGGAGTAATAAAGTAACACAGTACGCACAAATACGCAGTTTCGCTAGAATACAAGGCATAAAAGCAAGTCGAAAAAGTCGGGTCGTTACATTACCCACCTGTTATTGGAAATTTCATCCCAAAATTTAAGCTGAGGTAGGTGTTGGAGTCGGGAAAAGGTGAGGATACTTCTGCATCATTTGATCCTCTCGTTCCCAGGTAAACTCAGGTCCACGCTTGGCATTCCATCGAACTCGGACAATTGGAATCTTATTGCGTTTCAAGGTTTTGACCTCACGGTCCATAATTTCAATAGGTTCTTCCATGAAGTGGAGTTGGTCATCAATGGTAAGTTCTTCCAATGGTATGATAAGTTCCGGTGGAGCAAGACATTTCTTCAAATTTGATACATGAAAGGTAGGATGAACGACACTCAACTGAGTCGGAAGATCCAAACGGTAAGCAACCGGTCCGATACGTTCCAAAATTTCAAAGGGTCCGATGTATCGCGGGTTCAACTTTCCGCGTTTCCCAAAACGAATTACACCTTTCCAAGGTGCAACCTTCAACATCACACGGTCACCTACATTAAATTCGAAGTCTTTACGTTTAAGATCAGCATAACTCTTTTGGCGATCACGGGCAGTCTTAAGTCTCGCCTGAATCTGAGAAATCTTCTCCATCGTTTCATGGACTATCTCGGGTCTGGTAATTTGCACTTCGCCTAACTCAGCCCAACAAATAGGAGAACGGCACTTGCGGCCATACAACGCTTCAAAAGGTGCGGCTTTAATACTTGAATGATAACTGTTGTTGTAAGAGAATTCGGCCAGCGGCAGATGCCTTTCCCAAGACTTTCCGAAGTCAATAACACAGGCACGTAACATGTCCTCTAAATTCTGAATCGTTCGTTCGCTCTGACCGTCGGTCTGGGGGTGATACGCGGTGCTCATGTCGAGACGAGTTCCCAAGGCTTCTTGCAAAGAACGCCAGAATCTGGAAGCAAAACGGGGATCGCGATCTGAGATGATTGATAAGGGCACACCATGACGAGATACCACCTCTTTGATGTACAGTTGAGCAAGTCTCTCCATTGTATCTGTTTCTTTCATTGCTAGAAAATGAGCAGATTTGGTAAGACGGTCAATGATAACCCAGATTGTATCGTATCCGCCCACCGTCTTTGGTAGCTTCGTGATGAAATCCATTGTAATTGCTTCCCATTTCCATTGTGGGATTTCTGGTTGTTGAAGTAATCCAGATGGCCTCTGATGTTCAGCTTTAACCTTCGAACAAGTCAAACACCTTCCAACATAAGTTGCAACATCCTTCTTAAGATTTGGCCACCAATACTGTTCCTTAAGATCGTGGTACATTTTGCCAGCTCCTGGATGAATCGAATATCTCGACTTGTGGGCTTCATCAAGTATAAGGTTCCGTAGATCTCCATAACGAGGTACCCAAATTCTTCCGGCATAACATCGGAGTCCAGACTCCTTAACCTCGAATTTAGAGACGAGAATGTTCAGGTATTCATGAGATATGTTCTCCTCCTTGAGAGCCTCTTCTTGGGCTACTCGAATCTGACTGTGGAGGTTCGAATGGATGGTGATGTTCAGAGCCTGAACACGAAGGGGTACCGTCCTCTCCTTTCGACTTAATGCGTCAGCTACAACATTGGCCTTGCCCGGATGGTAGCGAAATTCACAATCGTAGTCGTTTAGCGTCTCAATCCATCGACGCTGTCTCATGTTTAGTTGCTTCTGATCGAAGATGTGTTGGAGACTCTTGTGATCGGTAAAGATAGTACTCTTTGTTCCATAAAGATAGTGTCTCCACAGCTTCAATGCGAAGACGACGGCTCCAAGTTCGAGATCGTGAGTAGTGTAGTTTCGCTCGTGGACCTTCAGTTGACGAGATGCATAAGCAACGACCTTCGTTCTTTGCATCAACACACAGCCAAAACCATTCCTCGAAGCATCGCAGTACACAACGAAGTCGTCACTGCCTTCAGGAAGAGATAGGATAGGTGCGGTGGTTAACTTCAGCTTCAGGGTTTGAAATGCTGCTTCTTGCTCTTTTTCCCAAACAAACTTCTTTCCTTTATGAGTTAACGCAGTCAAAGGACGCGAAATCAAAGAGAAACCTTCAATGAACCTTCGGTAATAACCGGCAAGACCTAGAAATTGGCGGATGTGAGTCGGAGTAGTGGGTATCTCCCACTTGTTGATAGCTTCAATCTTGGCGGGGTCAACTTTGATACCTTGATCACTCACAATATGACCCATAAATTGGACTTCCTTCAACCAAAATTCACACTTGGAGAATTTGGCATAAAGCTGCTCTTGTCTCAAGAGTTCGAGCACTAACCGAAGATGTTGTTCATGTTCTTCTTTGCTCTTGGAGTAGATGAGGATATCATCTATGAAGACGATAATGAATTTATCCAGATAAGGCTTGCAGACACGATTCATGAGGTCCATGAACACAGCGGGTGCGTTGGTTAAACCGAATGGCATCACGAGAAACTCGTAATGACCATAGCGGGTTCTAAACGCAGTCTTCATCACATCACTCTCCTTCACCCTCAATTGGTGATAACCTGATCGCAAATCGATCTTAGAATAAGCGCTCGATCCTTGTAGCTGATCAAAAAGATCGTCAATTCGGGGAAGAGAATATCGGTTCTTAATCGTCAACTTGTTGAGTTCGCGGTAGTCGATACACATGCGGAAAGATCCGTCCTTCTTCTTCATGAATAAAACAGGTGCGCCCCAAGGCGACGAGCTCGGTTGGATAAACCCTCGGTCGAGCAATTCCTGCAGTTGACTCTGCAATTCTTGCAGTTCTGAAGGTGCCAGACGATAAGGCGCACGAGCTACGGGTGCAGCTCTCGGCACCAGATCGATCTGGAACTCCACTGCTCTTGGTGGCGGTAATCCAGGCAGTTCTTCCGGAAAGACGTCGGGGAATTCATTAACGATTCGCACATCATTCACACTCTTCTCCTCTGATTCTAAAGCCTTCACGTGTGCTAAAACAGCAAGTCGTCCTTTCTTCATGATCTTCTGCGCTTTCATACAACTAATGAGGTTCAGCTTCGAGTTACATCTCTCTCCGTAAATAATCAGTGGCTCACCGTCTCCTTGTGGTATACGAAGAGCTTTATCTCCACAAATAATATCAGCCCTTACCTTGGTCAACCAATCCATATCGACGATCACGTCAAAACTTCCCAGTTTGATAGGTATCAAGTCAATTTCGAAATCCACACCAGCTACATTAATAATAGCTCCTCGGCCAATTTGGTCAACCTTTTCAAGTTTACCGTTGGCTACCTCGACAAGCATACTTTCTTTTAAAGGAACTAATGACCAATTTATCTTATCGCAAAAGTGTCTACATACATAACTTCTATCGGCACCAGTATCAAATAGGACAGAAGCTAAAAGATTGTTGATAGTGAATATACCTGTCACCAAGTCGGGGTTCTCGCGTGCATCCCTTGCATTAACATTAAAAGCTCTACCACGCGGTGGTCCGCCGTCCTTCTTCTTATTGGGGCAATCATTCCTAAAGTGGCCCTGCTGTCCACACTCATAGCATTTCCTTGGCCCATTCGGGTTTATCCTTGCAGCTGGGACGGGAATCTTGCAGTTCTTACCAACATGTCCGATCCGGTTGCACTTTTCACAGACCGCATTACAGTACCCAGTGTGATGTTTGTAACACCTCTTGCACTGCGGTAGAGTGCCCTTGTAGTTCGGGTTTGAACTTGTGCCTGGGTTGGGGTTTCCACCGTTGTTGTGCCTCTTGGCAGGGGTTTGATCATAGGTTCTTCCCTTGTTATTATCCCACTTACGCTTCTCACCACTACCCGCTTCAGACTTGGACTTCTCCGGTTCATCGATGAGAATCTGATTCATGAGTGTATGCGCCATGCGCATTGCTTCGGGAACATTCGGTGGCTTGGACGAGGTGACATTACCCTTAATGGACTTAGGGAGTCCCCAAAAGTATCTCTCCATACGCTTGAATTCCGGGGTGACCATGGTAGGACACATAAGAGCTAACTCAAGAAACCTCCGATTGTAACCATCGAGATCGTTGTCAACAGCTTTCAATTGCATAAACTCTATTTCCATCTTTTGTATCTCGGTTCTCGGACAATACTCATCAATCATAGCCGCTTTCAACTCCTCCCATGGTGTAGCATACGCCTCATCAATACCTTGTGCCCGAGCCATGGTGTTCCACCACGTGAGGGCGCCATCAGATAGCGTGCAGGAAGCAAATTTGGTTTTGTTAGACTCGGAACAGTTGCTGACTCGGAATACTGATTCAAGCTTTTCAAACCATCTTGTGAGACCAACAGGCCCCTCAGTTCCGCTGAAGTTATGTGGCTTACAGCTCTGGAATTCTTTGTAGGTGCACTCTTTTCGAACGGGTTGGATAACCGGCGGTGGTTCAGCTTGAGGGTTCATTTCCGCCAAGGCTGCGGCGACTCGTTCATTAATCATCTCTTCGATTTGAGCTGCTGTGGGTGTTGTTCGTGTGTTTGCCATTGCCCTTCGAAACAGAAATTTTGACTTAAGTCAAAATTCAGCATTTAATATATAATAATATAGTATATAGTAAACAGGGAAACAACATAACGCATGCCAATATAGTGACGCAACTAGGTACAAATACCGCAAAACCAACATACACTAATGTAAATGGAACACTGTGCAAGAATTTAACAATACAAAGTTCCATTATTAAAGAGTTGCATACATAAGTTCGTACATTACATAAGGAAAACATGGATCTACAAACGAGATTACAAAATGAAACCTACTACAAAGCTCTATGGTGATGGTGGGTAAAGGATGTCCAGCACATGGGACATCTGCTCCTCGAGCTCAGTTACCCGAGCACGTAGGATCTCCACCTCCCTTGCCAGTTCCTCGACAGAGGGAGGGGCTGGCAGAGCAGGCGGTGCTGCTGGTGCAGGTGGTGCTGGTGGTGCAGATGGTCCGGCTCCAGAGGTAGATGCTGCATGGCGGTAAGGCTTACGCATGAACGGATCAGCCGGGTAAGGTACGACCCGCTTACGGGTGGTAACCCTACGACACTGACCATGTGCGTCAGTGAATGCTCGTCCTCCGTTGATCCCCGGAATAACGGTGCCATCGAAACGGTACCGCTTCTTCGGCGGGGTGGAGGGTGGCTGGACAGGTGTATCATCAAGGTCCTCCTCGTCGGAATCATCGTCACTAGAGTCGTCTGTGGATGAGTCGTCTGAACTAGCTGGGGGTGACACCACAGGTGGCCCTCCTCGAGCGGCCATCATCTGTCTGTATCTGGCGGGTCCGATTGGCACGAGACGTCCAACAGGAGTGCGTCGGCACCAGTGGTTACGTTCATTACGAACCGGACCTTCCCCAAGATCCGCAGGAATCACAACCCCACTGGGGCGAGGCTGTGGCTCCTGAGGTACCGGGGCAACTGGAGCTGGAATCTCCGGAGGGTCCTGGGCTCCGACTGCGGTAACCACCGGTACAGGTGTATGGCTGCTTGTTCCGGAGGATGAAGCGCCGGGGTCACTGGTTAACGTGATCTGTGTATCGGTAGCAGCAGTAGGTGAGGTGGCTGACAAGTCTGAATTGCTGTCTAAAATAATGACAGGTGGAATATCCGACATCTGAACAAGGAAAATAAATTTTCCATATCAGTAAGTCATAAGCAAGCAAGTATTAGGCACTATAGCATCCTAGCATGGCAATAACAACAGTGCTAAACAGTAATAACAGTGAAAGCAGATAGTAATCATGCAAAGGAAGAAATAGGCATACAGCAAGTTCGCATGGCAGTAAAGATAAGCAATAGCATGCAGTAAGATCACATGGTAGTAAAAGTAAGCAGTAGCATGCAGAAACAAGTAAACTAGCAAGTTGTAGATTAGTCCTATTAGTGAATCCTACTCGGGTCGGTCCTAGACTCACTAATGCAACCTAATTCCCTACAACCAATGCTCTGATACCAACTGTAACGCCCCGTACAAAACCATCGTGTACGGATCATAAACAACAGGATCATCACAAGGTCAAACACTATATGCTGTTTGAAAACCGATTTGCATTCATTAAAAAGATAACGTTTTACAAAGATAACATGTCATAAGACTTATTACAAACCATTATTCCGAAATAACATAAGTTTACGAATGCAAAACATAAGTTTCATAATTTGAGACATCTCTAGTAATGCAGCGGATAACTAGTTCAGTAGGTCCATAACAGCAATTCAATAACAGCATGACAGCAAGTGTAACAGCGGAAGCAATAAACCTCTAGGCACCTGAGAAATACACGCTTAAAAAGTCAACACGAATGTTGGTGAGCTATAGTTTAAGTTGTAATAGTAACGTAAGATAGGCCACGAGATTTCAGTGCTGCAACAGCGTATCAAAACAGTATGAAAAGTATATGCATAACCATGGGCACCCGGTAACTAAACTTAACGTTTATAACCCCCTGAAAGTACACTTGGCGAGTGCATATGTTCACGAAGTATTAAACACCCGTTAAATGCTAGCGCGACTAGCCCGAGTGGGATGTCAAACCCTATGGATCCATATCTAAGATTCGCGTTCACCGGTTCAAAAACCAATGACTAAACGTTACCGTGCTAAAGGGAATGTTTATGCCGTTATATAACCCACATACATACAAAGTTTAAGTACTCGTGCCTAGTATGTAAAACGTAAAAATCGCATGTATTCTCAGTCCCAAAAATAGTAAAAGTAGTAAAAAAGGATGCTATAACTCACAGTGATAAAAGCGGTAAAGTCGGTAATGAAAGTACGCAAGTAGTAAGTCGGTCCGAAAGGTCGTCAACCTAAATCAAAGGTTACTAGGTCAGTAGGTTGTCTTAATAAGTTCTAATAGTGCATAAAATAAGTTTAAGTGTCATCATCATCATCATTCATCATCGTAAAAGCTAAGTGAGTTTGACAAGAATAGAGATCGAAACAATAGGCTGACTTCGGTCAGCAGCTACGACCTCTACGTAAATCGAAAAGACACATGGTCAGTGGCTATGGCTTCGTACATGAGTCCCCTAACATTTGACCAATTTTCAGAACCTAACTCGTCTTCGTTTGACCGTGATGACGGTTTAAGTGCGAGTAGGTCAGAAATTTCAGCACAACGTTAATAGGGTGTAGTGACTCTCGGAGGGCCATAAATCCTAAACCGTAACTCGGATTAAGGCGAGGCCTAAACGGAAAATCATCTACTCGAACCGAACTAACTGAAAATCAGCTTTCCAGTAGCCCAGGTGGTCTGATCAGATACGAAAATCAGTGGACAAGTGCTCCGGTGGGGTTCTTGGTGCTCGATGCTCATCACGGTTCTCATCCTTGATGCTTGTAGCTTCAAGTGTACAACTCGTTGATGGTTTAGCATCACTTTTGACCAAGATTCACCATCAATACAAAATATGTTAAGACCAAGTAAGAATACAACTCATTCATGAGTCTTAGATGGATGATGAACTAAGGTTACATCATATCCTTAGTCTTAACACTAATACAAGTCACAATAACAACTAAAGTTACAAACTTTACATCAATTTAACAAGTATGAACACAATCTAAGTCAAAAGAGGTGATGGAACCCTAAGCTAGAGAGCTTGGATCCATTTCACACAAGTTACAAGGTTACAAAGCTAGAAAGCTTGAACCTTTAAGTGTTCTTGAAGATCTTGAAGCATAAAGCTTGGATCTTGAAGATACATGAAGATTACAAACAAAAGTTTGAAACTTTTTAATAAAATAACAAGATCAAAGTAAAAAGAACTTGAATCTAACAACAATATATGAAGATTCAAGCTAGAAAGCTTGCATCTTGATTGTTCTTGAAGATCTTGAAGCATAAAGCTTGGATCTTGAAGATGCATGAAGATTACAAACAAAAGTTTGAATCTTTATCATAAAATAGAAAGATTAAAGCATAAAAGAAGTAGATCTACAAAAGATATGAAGATTCAAGCTAGAAAGCTTGAATCTTCCATGTTCTTGAAAGATTCATGCTTGAATCAACAAGATATAAGTAAGATCAAAGCTAAAAGGAAACTTGATCTCCATAAATGAAGATGATGACCACGATTTTGAAAGGAAAAGGAAAAGGAAAAGAAAACTTACAAGTAGAAGAAAGAAAGAAAGGAGAAGTGTGTGAAATGCTAAAATGATCAAGTGTTGTAATGAGGGACTTAAGGCTAGTATTTATAAGCAAATGGATATCACATGGATTGATGAGGTGGCAAGCCATATGGTGGTGGTGGTGGACGAATTTTAGAGGGGGAGGGGGGACAAAATCTTGCTTTTTGGCTAATGGTGTCTAAAGTATGTCCTTTTGCTAGAATCTTATGTAACAAAGTTGATAATCCTTATCCCTTATGCTAGTATGACTCATTAATTAATTTATTTATTATTTATTTATTATTATGGGCCACTAGTAATAATACTTGGGCTAATTAATTGGGTCACTAGCTAGAGTAGGGTGGGCTTGAGCCCAACAAGGTAAAAAGTCCAAAAAGGCTAACTATTGGGCTTTAGCAATTAAATAAATAAAATTAAGCATCCAAAGGCCCAGGTAATTATTATTAGAAAATAATAATTAATATTTCGCAGTCCAAAAGTTTCGGTTCCGACAAAAGTCAAACGTGCGCGCAGTCCGCGTTTTAATCGTAACGGTAAATAACACTAACGGTTATAAAGCATCCAATGGACAAGTTAAGCATTCTACATACACCAAGGCACGTTTTAAAGTAAATATGAATATAAAACACGTGTGCCAAGGTTCCGGAGTAATAAAGTAACACAGTACGCACAAATACGCAGTTTCGCTAGAATACAAGGCATAAAAGCAAGTCGAAAAAGTCGGGTCGTTACATGATGCACACCACATGCTCGATAAAATGCCCAAGTGACAAGAAGAGAGTAAACTGATTTGATGGTATGCTTTTATCTGTATGCCTATTTAAACTGACCCACCCACATTGTCATTTCTATAGTTTTTTTAGAAATGCTTTAACCAGAAAATTTGAGTGACATGTATGTACGTATATGAGTATATCTCTATGGTGCAAGTTTATAACGGGCAGAGGAACTCCTAGATTTGTACCATGGGTAGTAGGGGCAAAATGTGGATCATGCATTTTATGGTACTACTTTACTAAGATGATCCACTTCTTGTCTACTTAATTCTTCTTGATTCCCTTTTTTACACATATTAATTATATTAGATGAGTTTGCATTGTTTGTATGTTTATTGCCATATATGATTAGTTTCATGTTCAGTTATTGAATTGATTATTGAATCTAAAAAGTTGTTATTTTCTTATCTGATACATGATTCTTGTCCTTATTTGAAGGTTCTTTATTGTTTTGCTTCTAATTGTGCTGAAATTTCATTGGATGATTCAGGATGTATGCTAGAGATTTTTTGGTTTCATTTGGTGAATTGGAAATATGCAAAAAGCTGCTGAGCAAATACGATCAATCAGTTCTAAGGTACATTTGTATTACGGAGTATGATTTTTGAATGTTTATTTAATTTATGTGCGGATATTTTATGTTTACTGATGTTGTGTTATCATGTGAATGAGTTAATGGGCTATAAGTCTAAAACAGTTAGCTAGATTAGAGTACTAATGTAGACCAGTTAATAACTTGTGGGAGTTTTACCGTTGCAAGTTTTCCTTTGCAATGATTAGAGCTCTTCATTTCCACTTGGGTTGATTCAAAGAAGTTTTGGAAGACGGGACAATCGTTCTTCTGGATGGAGTGATGAGGATGGGGATTCAAAATCTAATTTTAATCCAGGTCAACTCTTTGTCTTTGCATCCAAATTTTTATAAGGCGATAAACAAACAGTGTGACACTTCGTGCTACATTTATGAATCAAGAATTTTTTAATGACTACCGTATGTCTCATGATCCTACATGTTCGACCTGATAAGGATAACACAAAACCACAATTGACACATTATTAAAAAAAATAGGTATGAATCTAACTACACTACATTAGTAAACCTTTTGATATATATGGGTTTACTCTCTTAACGTTATGACTTTCTCATGCCATAAGATTCTTTATATAGACACTGTAACACCTTCTGAAATTATTAACAAATTTCTAAACTTGGGTTTTTTGCATGTGTTATTGAGAGGCACTATGATTTGATTACATTATTTGACTATGCCTTTTGATTTTCTTCTCAAAGTGGCATCAATTAAGCACATATACGTATGATTCTGTTGATTTTTAATAATTGAAGCATCAATACTCGAAGTGTGAGGACATAATTACAGTGACGTCAAAGTTGTTTGTATGTGTGTGCAATGGGTTTAAAGCTTAACCGAGTTACAC
The DNA here is from genome assembly GCF_046630445.1 of Rutidosis leptorrhynchoides. Taxonomy (NCBI): domain Eukaryota; kingdom Viridiplantae; phylum Streptophyta; class Magnoliopsida; order Asterales; family Asteraceae; genus Rutidosis; species Rutidosis leptorrhynchoides. The sequence goes on from NC_092336.1 coordinate 19,378,917, forward strand.
TTTTATGCAAGGTAATTTAATATTTGAGAACATGGTATCATGTAACTAACTATATCTGGCCGCGCAGATTAAAATACTTAACTAAAGAACAAGCGGTTTATGAGGTGTTTGCAGACTAAAATTGTTGGATGGTAGTCAAAATATGACTCACATTTACAAGTGGTTGCAAATTATTTGCATGGAAAATGTGATAGAGTATTTAGGAATAGTCTTTGCCTACAATTATTGAATAAATTAGTGTCTGCATGTTTACAAGTCAAAGAAGGATGGTAGCCATTTATTTGTTTCTAGTTTACATGTACCTAACACACATGTAAGAGGCAATATAAATACATGGTCATGCAGAAGGTGAAAGGCATCACAAAGGAAAAACACAGTTGATCAATAATATCAACGGAGAGTGTGTATTTGTGAGGTTGAGAGTTTTATTCTTGTAAGGAGTGTAAAAGAGTGTACGAGAAACTTAGATTTTATACTAAAATCTAAGGGGCTTGGGTTTGGGTTTAACTCATAGTGTACTTTTTCCTGTACCGGGTTAGAATAAATGAGACTCTTGGGGTGGACGTAGGCAGGGTTTTGCCGAACCACGTTAAATCGTCGTGTTATCAGTTACTTTATTTTGTTTTCTTTTATTTCTCGCAAGTTTGTCTCAAACAATTATATCCTCGCTTCCGCTAGTGTAGGTGCGTCAGGCAATTGGTCATAACAAGTGGTATCAGAGCGTATCCAGGTTTATCAGATATTTTTTGGTTTGAGATGGCGGGAAATAGCGGTATGCAGTTTAAGGTGGAGCCATTTGATGGAACCGGGAATTTCACCTTGTGGCAAACAAGGGTGAAGGATGTCCTGGTTCAACAAGGCTTGGCAAAGCCGTTGAAGGGTAAAAAGGACGGAAAGCCAGAAAAAATGACATATGACGATTGGAATGACATCGAGGAAAGATGTGTCAGTACCATTCGCCTTTCCATCGGTGATAAGATCATCAATAATGTCAGTGGCGAGACAATCGCGACAGGGTTGTGGTTGGCCCTCGAGAAGTTATATCTCGGGAAGAATATGACCACAAAGCTGAACTTGAAGCGTGATCTTTATCGGTTGAAGATGGAGGAAGACGGGAATATCATTGAACACATGAACGTGTTTAATGGTCTGGTGGATCAACTTGCAAAAGTTGAGGTTAATATTGAGGAAGAGGATGAGACCCTTATTCTTCTTACCTCTCTTCCCAGTTCGTATGATACTTTGGTTACTACTGTTCTTTACGGAAAGGCTACTGTAAAGATGGAGGAGGTAGTACCGGCATTCTTATCTCAGGATAAGAGACGAAGATCTGATGACCGTTTTGAGCATGAATTTGCTATGGTTGGTCATGGAAAGGGAAGGTTTTCCGAAAAAAGATCTGGTGATAAAAGTAGGTCCAGATCAAGAGACGGAATGAAGGGTGTCCAGTGCTTCAAATGTCAAGAGTGGGGTCAGTACAAGAAAGATTGTCCACTCTGGAAGAATGGTGAAGATAAATATGGGGGTTCATCAGCTGCAGTAGCAGTTAATGAGTCGGTTAATTTGGGAGATGTTCTCACAATCTCCAAAAGTTATACTTCTGCTTAAGATGAATGGATTTTAGATACGGGTTGTATGATGCATGTGTGTTCCAAGAAAGCTTATTTTGATAAGCTAATATTAAAGAAGGCTGGAGTGCTGACTTTAGGCGATGGTTCAACATGTGATGTTGAGGGTGTTGGCATGGTGAAAATAAAATTGTTTCACGGAGCTGCTTACACTTTTAGTGGTGTGGCATACGCACCAAAGATGTGCAAGAATCTAATTTCCCTAAGCCAGTGGATACGGCTATTCGGCCGTAGGTGGGCAGTTGGATTCTCAAGGATACGGCTATTCGGCCGTAGGTGGGCAGTTGGATTCTCAAAGATACGGCTATTCGGCCGTAGGTGGAGTTATAAGAATTACACGTGGCGTGAAGGTCCTGATGATTGGAGAGAAGTATGAGAATTTATATCGTCTGGTGGCGAGTACCAAATGTACTCGTGTCTCGAAGGTTTGAAAAGTGTGCACACGGGAAATTGACCGGGAACATGTGACAACATGTTTGATCAAGTTAGACGATGGTGAGAAGAAAAATCCTACTAAGGGAGAGGTGAGTCGAGACTTCTCTCCGGAGTCAACTATGAAAGTTGACAGGGTTAGCTGTACATGATTATTGGCCGTTTTATTTGAATCAGGGTTCAGGACCGAGGTGATTCAAGGTGTGTGCAGCGGGGATAAGGAGGCCAATGGTGAAAGTACTCGGTGATAGTATTTTCGGTGACAAAGAAGATAAATGTTCGTCAAGGTGGAGATTGTTGGACGGTAGTCAAAATATGACTCACATTTACAAGTGGTTGCAAATTATTTGCATGGAAAATGTGATAGAGTATTTAGGAATAGTCTTTGCCTACAATTATTGAATATATTGGTGTCTGCATGTTTACAAGTCAAAGAAGGATGGTAGCCATTTATTTGTTTCTAGTTTACATGTACCTAACACACATGTAAGAGGCAATATAAATACATGGTCATGCAGAAGGTGAAAGGCATCACAAAGGAAAAACACAGTTGTTCAATAATATCAACAGAGAGTGTGTATTTCTGAGGTTAAGAGTTTTATTCTTGTAAGGAGTGTAAAAGAGTGTACGAGAAACTTAGATTTTATACTAAAATCTAAGGGGCTTGGGTTTTGGGTTTAACTCATAGTGTACTTTTTCTTGTACCGGGTTCTTTTATATTATAAGAATAAAGGAGACTCTTGGGGTGGACGTAGGCAGGGTTTTGCCGAACCACGTTAAATCGTCGTGTTATCAGTTACTTTATTTTGTTTTCTTTTATTTCTCGCAAGTTTGTCTCAAACAATTATATCCTTGCTTCCGCTAGTGTGGGTGCGTTGGGCAAGTTGTCATAACAAAAATCATGCAATGTTATTATGTAAGATAAAGTGTTCAAATATTTTTTATTGTAGCCACTGTAAAATTACTACTACGAAAGTTACAAATGAATGTCATCAAAAAAAAAAAAAAAAAAAAAAAAAAAAAAAATATTTTGACTTTAAGTTACAAATGACCATAAGTTAGATAATATTATTACATCATCCTATTAATTACATTGATATTATAATTTGTTGTGCCAAAATTTGTGCAAAAAAATATATTTTGACTTCAAGTTAAAAAGATTAAATAATATTATTACATCATCCTATTAATTACATCGATATTATAATTTGTTGTGCCAAAATTTGGGTTCCTGCAAAGATTGAGTGACAGAAACATTTTGAATAGGGTTCAACAATACCATCTCCCTCTAAGACTCTGCTTGATCGAATGTCAAATAAAGGTATGCATCAATTATTCTTGAAAATTATAGCATATATTGTTGTTAAACCATTTAGAGCGTACATTTAGTTAGGTTTAATACACTTATAGTTACTATTACTAATGAATATGTACAGATGCTCGCGAATAAGGTGTGCTTTGTGGGTGGACCGTGTTACCAATGTGTACGAATTCGTTTTAAACCACCTGAGCACTACTGATTACGTTTTGGTTCTCATTCATATTTTAAAACTTGGGAATTGGGAATGCAAACACCATTTTTCTAATATATGTTATTAATCATTTATATTTCAAAATGCTAATTTATATACTACGAATATATTGTAAAATGTAAATCATAGTCAAAATATAATGACAATAGTAATAGTAATACCGACTGTTATGCATGCGAGCTACAAGGCAGCAAACAACAATGAAATTGCAGCGTATACTTGAATGAGGACGTGACCCCCATCAATCACAACCCAAGTCTTATATAAGACAATCACTAGCAGTCTAGCATACACTTTATTACTTTTGCTATTCATCTTTTTTGACACAAACGAAAGTTAGACTGCATCTAATAACGTGAAATGCTTTTGTTGATGCTGCCTTATTCATTAACGGGTAAGTTCATTTTTGTTTTCAAATGCTGATTATATTATAAAGCAATTTCAGTTAACATTTTTGTTTTATACATAGGAAATTGATTATAGTAACAAGTCATAATGGAGGCTTTTATGTTGATCTTAAGACACATTTACCTTTCTAATCTCTTTTTTATTTTTGATGCCATCTATAATTTGACTGGTTACCCTCTTACCTATAATAGAGTAATATATTAATTTCATATAAGCTAAATCATAAATCACAACACAAATGGGCTCATTACAACTGAATATCTGAACGGGTTGAAACTGCTACCTATTAAAATTGCACATAGAAATTGACACGTGTCATTGTTTTATTCATAGGGTGTGGTACTGACTAGAGTTCGTAAATGCGCTCATTAGATTCATTATCTCTCTTTCAAGAGGAAAATGTTCATCAAGTCCTCCCTTCTCATCGCCAAACGAGAACTCAAGAAACATGGTTGAGAAATGATTCACCCTTATTGATCAATTGTTTAACTTCACTTTCTCTAACCGCTATAACTGTATCATACTTGATGGTAAAAGGTAAATTTGAGTCTAACGCTTAGTTGTGTGTCGATCTGTTAATATGTCATACTTGCTAAAGCGGTCAGTGAGTGGTAATGGTACTATGAGAGGGGTACATCTCACATACCCATGTGACAATAATTACCACAACCGTGTTTTCAACTAATAATTAGGAATGAAGTTATGTTATAAACACTATAAGAATTATGTACACATGTATTATGTATCATAAAGTTTTAAGATGTCTTCCAGTTATATAGCAGCAGATTCCTTGAGTGTGTTTTTTAGTATTACATCTATAATTGAATTTTACTAACTTAACCCCGCGAATTCGTGGGTCTTAAGCTAGTTAATTAATAATAATAAACATAAATAATGCAATAAAAACGACAACTCAAACACTTAAAACAAAAGTGTACTCACAAGTCACCCTAAGGGTTGTCATTAGCATTTTTCTTTTATTTTTTACGAAAGCGAACTATAACTTTTTTATTTTTTTCACCAAATATGAAAGAAACTCAAACGACACAAACCACAAAGGGAGGCAAAAACATAATAGTTTCGCACAAACACGCCATGTAAGACCCGTGTAATTATTGTACATAATGTTTGTATGTGTAATTATATGACTAGAGTTGTGGAGTTCATGTTTCATACATTTAAAAAGGGAAAATCATTGCTGAACTGGGGTCTGCGCGCCGCGCAGATGAGGCGCGCGCCGCGCAACGCGGCTGCCAGCTATTCCTTGTTTTTATTTAAATTTAAACGTGGGTATTTTGGTAAATTCACATCAAGGCCGAGTTTAATGCTTGGTTCAGTAGTTTGGGAGCTCATTTACTCCCTTGTTCACCAACCTTATCACCTCCCAATTTATTTTAGTGAGAGAGTGAGTTTTAGAGAGGGAAAGCTCACTTTGAAGAGGAAGAAGAGGGTTTCTTGCTAAAGTCCAAGTTCTAAAGTTGTTCATCTCGTCATTCGTTACATTTTGATAGTTGTGGTATGCCTTAACTTTCAATTCTTGTTTTGATTTCGTGTATGGGTTAGGGTTTGTGTGAAGATGAACATTAAGACCCATTTTTGGGTAAATTGGGTGTTCTTGGGTAAATTGGGTCATGTAGGCTCAATAATGGGTTAGCTAGAGTTTTAAAAGTATTAATTGTTGTCATGAAACCCTAATTGGCTAATAATTTGTTAGGACACCTTAAGGAAGAGTAAATGGGTGTGATTTGGGTATAAATGACCCAAAATGGGTGTATTGACTTTTATTGAGTCAAATGGGTCAAAATTGGACCAAGGTTGGTAAATGGTTGTGTTTTGTGATAAAACCTAGTAATCTAATGTGTAGGAAGGCCTTGAGTGCCAAGCGTTAGGGTTTTTGGTGAAAATGACCCAATTTAGGGTTAAGTGTCCAAATGGGTCAAGATGACCTAGGAGGGTGTGGGTTGTAAGATTAGACCAAGTTGATTGATTATATGCTTGTGAAAATAGGTACGTTACCTCGGAACTCAAGCTTGGTTTAATAATCACCGAAGGCATAAGGTGAGTGGAATAATTATGCGTATGTGTATATAATGTATTTATTTGTGTCGTATGAATGTGGCATTGTCGCGTTGTTTAAGACACCACATGGTAAAGAAGTGGATGTCGCGTTGTTTAAGACACCACAATGTAATGGAGGGGATGTCGCGTTGTTTAAGACACCATCCATCGTATTGAATGGCATGTGGAATCGTCGCGTTGTTTAAGACGCCACATTGTAAAGGGTGAGTAAGTCGCGTTGTTTAAGACATCACCCGGGGGATTAGTGACTACGCGTTGATTAAGTAGCACTAACGGATGTTATGAACTCCAACGGTCTTGTATGTACCGTTTCCCTTGTTCGAATTGGTTAACCAAGGTTGCGTGAGTTATGTATTGAAAGTATTTATTTATGAATCGTATGCTTTTGTATTATTAGCTACTTGTGGATTTGCGGTTTATGGTATATGCAAAATATTGTGCATGATTGTCGAATTGTTGAACCGAGTATGATGTTGTGTAAGTGATGCAAGTAAGTAGATTATATATGTGTATGTATAATTATTGTGCTCACTAAGCTTTGCTTACCCTCTCGCTGTTTACCTTTTTATAGGTTCGTGTGTGGATAAGGGTAAGGGCATTACCTTGGATTGAGTTTCCCGCTTCGATGATTAAGAAGCGCTTTTGGTTTTGGCTTGGAGTTTGACCGAGACTTGGGTAGTTTAACCCCAAACACCATGCTCGTTGTGTCGTTTGGCAATTAAACTTTTGTGGTCGAAACTCTAATTTGTATTAAACATTGTATTTTAAACTTAGTGGCGTTTTGGGCACGTGTGGGCCCCACCTTGTAAAACTTGTTCATACCTTAGTTATGTGCTAGTTTTACATATATGAATGTATGGTTAAAAGCGTTTTGGCTAAAAATGTCGAGAACTAGTCAAACATTTTCGTTAAATTGACTTCCGGGGACAGCGGGCTGTCCAGGTGTTTTGGCGCGCCGCGCGGCCACCTGGCGCGCCGCGCAGATGGCCTGCACCAGAAAAATTTTTTTGTTTGAAATTTCGTCGTGTTTGGTCGGTTACGGTTTGGGTTGTTACAAGTGGTATCAGAGCATGGTCTAAGGGATTTAGGTGACTTGAGATAGGCGCCTAGACTTAGACTTTTGTGTGTGCATTGTGCGGACTTGTAGGACTTTGGGTCGGACCGGGTCTCGGTTAGCGCATAGGTTTATATGAACTAATCATGCGTTATTGTTTGTGTTGTATAGCAATCATCGAGCGAAATGAACGTTGTACTAGCGAGTTAACGCGACGAGCTCGCGTAGTAATGATTAGCTACCCTTACTACGGGTGCAAATCGTGTCAAACAAGCGATGTACGACGATTGTCGAGCGAGATGGAGTGGTATGGTGTATATGTATATATGTGTCATGTCTTTAGTTTCGTTGTTTAATCTTTTCCGTTTTATAGAATGAAGATGAGAAACGGACACGACACCGATATTGGGGGCACGAGCGAGGACCCCGAGTTCACGGCCAAGGTTGAGGCCATCTTTCAACGCCAAAAGGCGGAGTTTCGCGAAGATGTTAAGAAGATGTTTCTCGAGACGATTGACGAACAAGTCGTCACTTTGGTTAAGGAGCAAATTAAGATTGCTCTTCAAGAAGAAAATGGAGGAAGGCGTGACTTTTTCTTCAAGAACTTTAGGGATGCTCAACCTCCTACTTTTGAGGGCGATCGGGACCCACTCAAGAGTGCCCGATTCATCTCCGATATGGAGGGGGCCTTCCGTACTTGTGAGTGTCCACCCGACAAGAAGACTAGGTATGGTTGTAGCATGTTAAGGGGTGACGCGAAATTGTGGTGGGATGCTAAGATCCAACTCTATGGTGAAGAACAATGTATGGACTTCACTTGGGAGGAATTTAAAGCGGAGTTCTTCGATGAGTACCGAACTTCGGCCGATCTTACAAGACTTAAGGACGAGCTACGTACCTTGAGGCAAGGGTCGATGGACTTGAACACTCTCAAATCCGTGTTCTTGTCCAAGACGCAATTTTGCCCGGAGTATGTCGGGAATGATAAAATGTTGAAAGAAGATTTCTATCGAACCTTGAATGATAGTTATCAAGAAAAGATTAGCGTAAATGTGGTAAAGAGCTTCGATGAGTTGTTTAATATGGCGAAAGGGTTTGAAGCGATTGTGTTAAGGAAGAGAAAGTTTGAAGGTTCTAGTCATTCAAATTTTTCAAGCAAGAAGTCAAACTTTTCAAAGAAGGGTGCAACCGAGAGTGTCGGAAGTGTCAAGAAGAGTGCGCCGGGAGAGTTTCGTTATACTTGCCATAATTGTGGGCGAAAGGGACATATGGCCCGTGATTGCACCAATCCCTCTACTACACCCAAGTTTACTTGTTTCAATTGCGGTAAAGAAGGGCACAAACGGCCCGAGTGTCCCGAGTTGCGTAATGATAATGCTAAACGGATAGAGAAGACAGCGGGTACGGCTAGGGGTCGTAACTACTTGATGTCTAATGAAGAAGCTAAACAATCCAATGAAGTCGTTTCAGGTACTTTCATGGTTAATTCTAATCCGGCTCGGATACTTTTTGATAGTGGTGCTAATTTGTCTTTCGTATCTCCAAGATTTGTGCCTAAGTTAAATAAACCGCTAGTAAAGTTGAGTCGTCCGGTAGAAGTTGAAATAGCGGATGGCAAGACGGCGCTAGTGGTTGATGTGTGTAAAAATTGCAATGTTGTGTTTGGCGCCGAAAGTTTCGAAATTGATCTTATTCCGATGACTTTGGGTGATTTTGATGTTGTCGTTGGTATGGATTGGCTCGATCGTTATAGAGCCGATATTGCATGCCACGACAAGTTTATTCGTGTAAAGACACCAAGTGGGGGAGAGATGATTATTCATGGTGACAAACGAAGGAGATCGGTGCCGATATGCACTTTTGCTCGGACACGACGTCACGTTGTTACCGGTGGTATGGCTTTCCTTGCTCATGTTGTCGACACTCGTAATGAGCCACCACCAATTCGTGAAATTCCGGTAGTTAATGAGTTTGTAGATGTCTTTCCGGATGAGTTACCGGGTGTCCCGGCGGAAAGACAAGTCGAATTTCGCATCGAGTTGGTTCCGGGGGCTACCCCCATTGCTAAAACTCCTTATCGTTTAGCACCAACGGAGATGCAAGAGTTATTGAATCAAATTCAAGAATTGCTCGAGAAGGGTTTTATCCGACCGAGTGCTTCGCCATGGGGCGCTCCGGTCTTATTTGTGAAGAAGAAAGACGGTAGTATGCGTATGTGCATCGATTACCGTGAGTTGAATAAAGTGACGATCAAGAATCGTTATCCGTTACCTAGGATCGACGATTTGTTTGATCAACTTCAAGGCGCAACGTATTTCTCTAAGATCGACTTACGGTCCGGCTATCACCAAATGCGGGTCCGTGAGGAAGATATTGAGAAAACGGCTTTCCGAACGCGTTACGGGCATTATGAATTTGTAGTTATGCCTTTCGGTCTTACGAATGCACCGGCGGCATTCATGGATCTTATGAACCGGGTGTGCCAACCTATGTTGGACAAGTCGGTTATTGTATTCATTGACGACATACTAGTCTACTCGAAAAGTATGCACGAACATGAACGTCACTTGCGTGAAGTTTTGAAGACGCTAAGAAAAGAGAAGTTGTATGCAAAGTTCTCTAAATGTGAATTTTGGCTAAGGGAGGTTCAATTCCTTGGTCACATTGTGAACGAAAGCGGTATCCAAGTGGATCCGGGGAAGATTGAGACGGTGAAGAGTTGGGGACGACCGACTACGCCCACGGAGATCCGAAGTTTTCTCGGATTGGCCGGTTATTATCGTCGGTTTATCCAAGACTTTTCTAAGATTGCTTCTCCATTAACAAAGTTGACGAGGAAGAGTGCTAAGTTCAATTGGGAAAACGAGCAAGAAATTGCTTTTCAATTATTGAAAGAGAAGTTGTGTCAAGCTCCGGTGTTAGTGTTACCGGAAGGCGTCGAAGACATGGTGGTTTATTGTGATGCTTCCTTAAATGGGCTCGGGTGCGTTCTTATGCAAAGGGGTAAAGTCATTGCTTATGCCTCTCGACAATTAAAGGAACACGAAACGAGGTACCCGACTCATGATCTTGAAATGGCGGCGGTTGTGCATGCGTTGAAAATTTGGCGCCACTACTTATATGGTGTCAAGTGTACGATATATTCGGATCATAAGAATTTGAAACACCTTTTTACTCAAAGGGATTTGAATTATCGTCAACGTAGATGGATGGATGTGGTGAAAGATTATGATTGTGAGATACTTTACCATCCGGGTAAGGCGAATGTGGTCGCGGATGCGTTAAGTCGGAAGACTCAACATCCGGCGATACGTGTAGCATCGTTACGTTTGATTATCACTAATGACTTTCTTGAAAAGATGGGTGAAGACCAAATAGAGGCTTATGTTCACGATAAGCACGCGGAACGAATTGTGGGCCAATCGGAGTTTATTACTATGGGCCCGCGGGGTTTATTGTCGTTTCAAGGAAGGGTGTGGGTGCCTAAGACGGGTGATTACCGACGGGTGCTACTCGATGAAGCACATAAGTCGAAATATTCCATTCATCCGGGCGCGACGAAAATGTATCATGACTTGAAGAAAGATTATTGGTGGCCGGGCATGAAACGCGATGTTGTAAAATACGTCGAACGATGTGTTACTTGTTTGCAAGTTAAAGCCGAGCATCAAAAGCCGTATGGTAAGTTGCAACCGTTAGAAATCCCGAAGTGGAAATGGGAGCACATTACCATGGATTTTATCACTAAGTTACCTAAGACGGCGAGAACTCAATACGATTCGATTTGGGTTATAGTGGATCGATTGACGAAAAGTGCTTTGTTTCTTCCCATTAAAGAAGCAATATCGTCGGAGGCCTTGGCTAAGTTGTTTATCAAGGAAGTGGTCTCGCGGCATGGCGTTCCTATATCTATTATTTCGGATCGAGATACCCGTTTTACATCTCGATTTTGGGAAAAGTTTCATGAAGATATGGGTACACAATTAAAGCTGAGCACGGCGTATCATCCTCAAACGGACGGTCAAACCGAGCGTACGAATCAAACTTTGGAAGATATGCTACGGGCGTGCATCATTGATTTTGGTGGTAGTTGGGATGAGCATTTACCTTTGGTAGAATTCTCATACAATAATAGTTTTCATACTAGTATCGGGATGCCACCTTACGAGATGCTTTATGGCCGAAGGTGTCGAACTCCCATTTGTTGGGGAGAAGTGGGTCAAAGAGAAATCGGAAGTACCGATTTGGTTTTAGAGACGAATAACAAGATTGATATTATTCGGGAGCATTTGAAGAAGGCTCAAGATAGGCAAAAGTCGTATGCCGATAAACGTAGACGAACGATCGAATTCCAAGAGGGCGACATGGTTATGCTTAAGGTTTCGCCATGGAAGGGTATTATTCGATTTCGAAAACGGGGAAAGTTAGGTCCTCGGTTTATTGGACCGTTTAAAGTTTTGGCTCGTGTTGGTGAAGTTGCATATCGATTGGAATTGCCCGAAGAGCTTGCGAGGATCCATAACACGTTTCATGTTTCTCACCTCCGTAAGTGTCTTGCGGACGATTCCTCATGGATGCCTTTAGATGAGATCGAACTAAACAATAAGTTGGAGTATATTGAAGAGCCGATTGCCATACTTGATGAGAAGGTCAAACGATTGAGACATAAGGAGGTTAGGACCTATAAAGTTCAATGGCGACGGAATAAGGGTTCCGAGTTCACTTGGGAACCTGAAGAGTTTGTGTTGGTTTATCTTCCCGCTTGTCATGCGGCATGGATTGCGAGGACGCAATCCGAATAAGTGGGGGAGAGTTGTAAGACCCGTGTAATTATTGTACATAATGTTTGTATGTGTAATTATATGACTAGAGTTGTGGAGTTCATGTTTCATACATTTAAAAAGGGAAAATCATTGCTGAACTGGGGTCTGCGCGCCGCGCAGATGAGGCGCGCGCCGCGCAACGCGGCTGCCAGCTATTCCTTGTTTTTATTTAAATTTAAACGTGGGTATTTTGGTAAATTCACATCAAGGCCGAGTTTAATGCTTGGTTCAGTAGTTTGGGAGCTCATTTACTCCCTTGTTCACCAACCTTATCACCTCCCAATTTATTTTAGTGAGAGAGTGAGTTTTAGAGAGGGAAAGCTCACTTTGAAGAGGAAGAAGAGGGTTTCTTGCTAAAGTCCAAGTTCTAAAGTTGTTCATCTCGTCATTCGTTACATTTTGATAGTTGTGGTATGCCTTAACTTTCAATTCTTGTTTTGATTTCGTGTATGGGTTAGGGTTTGTGTGAAGATGAACATTAAGACCCATTTTTGGGTAAATTGGGTGTTCTTGGGTAAATTGGGTCATGTAGGCTCAATAATGGGTTAGCTAGAGTTTTAAAAGTATTAATTGTTGTCATGAAACCCTAATTGGCTAATAATTTGTTAGGACACCTTAAGGAAGAGTAAATGGGTGTGATTTGGGTATAAATGACCCAAAATGGGTGTATTGACTTTTATTGAGTCAAATGGGTCAAAATTGGACCAAGGTTGGTAAATGGTTGTGTTTTGTGATAAAACCTAGTAATCTAATGTGTAGGAAGGCCTTGAGTGCCAAGCGTTAGGGTTTTTGGTGAAAATGACCCAATTTAGGGTTAAGTGTCCAAATGGGTCAAGATGACCTAGGAGGGTGTGGGTTGTAAGATTAGACCAAGTTGATTGATTATATGCTTGTGAAAATAGGTACGTTACCTCGGAACTCAAGCTTGGTTTAATAATCACCGAAGGCATAAGGTGAGTGGAATAATTATGCGTATGTGTATATAATGTATTTATTTGTGTCGTATGAATGTGGCATTGTCGCGTTGTTTAAGACACCACATGGTAAAGAAGTGGATGTCGCGTTGTTTAAGACACCACAATGTAATGGAGGGGATGTCGCGTTGTTTAAGACACCATCCATCGTATTGAATGGCATGTGGAATCGTCGCGTTGTTTAAGACGCCACATTGTAAAGGGTGAGTAAGTCGCGTTGTTTAAGACATCACCCGGGGGATTAGTGACTACGCGTTGATTAAGTAGCACTAACGGATGTTATGAACTCCAACGGTCTTGTATGTACCGTTTCCCTTGTTCGAATTGGTTAACCAAGGTTGCGTGAGTTATGTATTGAAAGTATTTATTTATGAATCGTATGCTTTTGTATTATTAGCTACTTGTGGATTTGCGGTTTATGGTATATGCAAAATATTGTGCATGATTGTCGAATTGTTGAACCGAGTATGATGTTGTGTAAGTGATGCAAGTAAGTAGATTATATATGTGTATGTATAATTATTGTGCTCACTAAGCTTTGCTTACCCTCTCGTTGTTTACCTTTTTATAGGTTCGTGTGTGGATAAGGGTAAGGGCATTACCTTGGATTGAGTTTCCCGCTTCGATGATTAAGAAGCGCTTTTGGTTTTGGCTTGGAGTTTGACCGAGACTTGGGTAGTTTAACCCCAAACACCATGCTCGTTGTGTCGTTTGGCAATTAAACTTTTGTGGTCGAAACTCTAATTTGTATTAAACATTGTATTTTAAACTTAGTGGCGTTTTGGGCACGTGTGGGCCCCACCTTGTAAAACTTGTTCATACCTTAGTTATGTGCTAGTTTTACATATATGAATGTATGGTTAAAAGCGTTTTGGCTAAAAATGTCGAGAACTAGTCAAACATTTTCGTTAAATTGACTTCCGGGGACAGCGGGCTGTCCAGGTGTTTTGGCGCGCCGCGCGGCCACCTGGCGCGCCGCGCAGATGGCCTGCACCAGAAAAAAATTTTTGTTTGAAATTTCGTCGTGTTTGGTCGGTTACGGTTTGGGTTGTTACACGCCATAAACATAGAAATAAAAAGCAAAAACTAACACATATCAAGAAAATAAACTACCAACACATTAAACTTACAAACTACTTTCAAAACAAGAAACGAAATAGATGCCCACACCAAATTCATGGTAATCGAACACCTAGAAGCTCGAAGAATCTAAACCACGAAACAAATGTCCCATATTTTTTCTGAACTTTTTCCACCTCACACTAACTACCATGATCATCGATGATTTTATTGTTGCTCCAATAAGGTATCGGTATAATTATTTTATTCGATTCATAGAATTTTTTTTTTTTTTTCAATTTCGTTATAAAACTGAGAGGTTTCATACTAAAAAAGCTACAACATTAATCCTTTTACTAATACCCTAAAACTATGAACAGTAAGCATCTTCGCGCTTAAAATGTCCGTACCTCAAGCTCCACCTATTTGTACACACGTGTTAACACCCATAAACTATGATTACTAACCATCTTTGCGCTTATATGTTTGTACCTCAAGCTCTACCTATTGTACACACAAGCACTTTGTTAACAATTGATAAATTGCAAGAATTAAGAGATTATGATGATCAGTTTATGTAAATAAACTTGTATTGTTGTAATCTGATTTTTCAATTGTGTATCTTACAATTACACAAGAGTAGTGTATTTATACTCTAAAAAGTAAACAGCTATTTCTAGAACAAGGATGGCTCCATAATAACTTTTGGAACCCCTTTACTAAATTGGAAAGGTTGCTTTGTCTGCTGATATATCCGTTGCTATGTCTGTTGTTGCTAAGGTGCCCTTGTGACTTTTCTAAAAAGGGAAATGATGAGAATACAATCTGATCCCAATAAGTCAAATAACCATTTTTGGTTATTTGACTTATGTTGACTTCTTTTATTGCTGCAGTCTAACACTCCCCCTCAAGTTGAATAGTGGGATTCCCGATATTCAACTTGCCAAGAACTTCACTGAAGAGACTTCCGTTGGCTAATTTGGTGAGGATGTCGGCCAATTGGTCTTCTGATCTTATATGTGGTAAAGAAATTATTTCTGCATCCAACTTTTCTCTGATAAAGTGTCTATCCACTTCAACATGTTTTGTTCGATCATGTTGAACTGGATTTTCTGAGATAGCGATCGCTGCTTCATTATCGCAAAGGATCCGAATAGCTTCTTTTGGAGGGAATCCTATTTCTATCAAGAGTTTTCGAATCCATAAAGCTTCCACCACTCCCTTTGCGATTCCTCTAAATTCTGATTCAGCGCTTGATAAAGAAACGACCTTTTGTTTCTTACTCTTCCACGCAACTAAGTTTCCTCCAACTATTGTGAAGAAACCGGAAGTTGATCGTCTATCTCCTTTTTCTCCGGCCCAACTTGCATCTGTATAAACTTGCGCTTCAAGGTGACCATTCTTTTTGAATACAACTCCATTGCCTACTGTTTTCTTTAAGTATCTGATGATCCTCATTACAGCTTCCGTATGGTGAACCTGTGGTTGATGCATAAATTGGCTCACAACTCCAACTGCATGTGCTATATCTGGCCGAGTGTGAGCAAGATAGATGAGTTTTCCCACCATCCTTTGATATTGCCCTTTGTCAGCAAGATCAGCTTCGTCTTCCATATATAACTTTTGGTTTGGAACCATTGGAGTATCAGCTGGTTTGCAATCGATCATACCTGTTTCTGCAAGAAAATCAAGAACATACTTCTTTTGACAGATAAATATTCCCTGTTGGGATCGTAATACCTCAATCCCCAAAAAATACTTAAGTCTGCCCAAATCTTTCATTTCAAATTCTTTAAATAAGTTCATTTTTAAGTTAGAAATTTCCTCATTATCATTTCCTGTTATTATCATATCATCAACATAAATGATTAAGCATGTAATCAAATTTCCTTTTCGTTTAAAAAAGAGAGTATGATCCGAGTTGCTTTGTTTAAAATCGTATTTTTTCATAAACAGTGTAAATCTCCCAAACCAAGCCCGTGGTGATTGTTTTAACCCATATAAAGCCTTTTTAAGTCGACAGACTTCCCTGTTTTTAAAGCTGTCGGTGAATCCAGGTGGTGCTTCCATATAGACTTTCTCTTTTAATTCACCATGGAGAAAAGCATTCTTCACATCAAATTGATGAAGTGGCCAATCTTCATTTGTAGCGATAGAGAAGAGAACCCTAATGGTATCAATCTTTGCGACTGGTGAAAAAGTTTCGGAGTAATCAATCCCGTATGTCTGAGTGTACCCTTTCGCAACCAGTCGTGCTTTGTATCTTTCAATAGTTCCATCGGGTTTATATTTTATCGTAAATACCCATCGACATCCCACTGGTTTCTTTCCTTGAGGTATGACACACTTTTCCCAAGTGTCATTATCATTCAGAGCTTTCATTTCAACTTCTATTGCTTTTTTCCAGTCTTTTGATTTGAACGCTTGTTCAACAGAAGTTGGAATATTTTCAGAGTAAATTGCGGAATTAAATTTTTGAGCTTCTTTTGACAGATTTCCTTGTGCTATATTAGCCATAGGATATCTAGATCTTTGTGCTTCTTTTTCTGGAGAGTACCGTTTAGGTGGGACACCTCTATTGATTCTTTGAGGTAGGACATATCGTTGGGTGGTTTCATCGGAATTGGTGTCATTTTGTTCCTCATGGGGTTGAGGTTCATTGTTCGAGGAGGTTTCAGTAATCTCATGGTTTGGTGAGATAGTTTCTGTGGGTTCATGGTCTGGTGTTGGCTCGGGGTTTGGTGTTGGAGTTTGTATAGGTTCGGGGTTTTGTGTTGGCTCGGGCTCTTGTGTTTGAGGTGGTTCAGGGTTTTGAGTTTGAGGTACCCATGTCATCCAACTGAGAGTGTCATTACTTTCATTCTCCCCCTCACTCGTGAGTTGGGTGTTATTGTAAAAGTATTCAGTTTCAACAAAATCACAGTTCATTGTGGTAAAAACATGACGTCTTTTTGGACTATAACACCGATATCCTTTTTGGTTTATTCCATAGCCAACCATGACACATTTTTCCGCACATGGATCTAGTTTGGTACGCTCATGTTTTGGAATATGGACGAAGACCAAGCACCCAAATATTCAAGGTTCAATGCTAAATGAATTTGGAAGGGTATGGAATTGGGAAAGCGTATCTTTAGGGGTTTTTGTGCCCAAAACCTTAGTAGGTAAACGGTTGATAAGATAGGTAGCGGAAGCAAGGGCTTCGGGCCAAAAACTTTTCGGAGCCTTGGATTCAATTAATAAGGCTCTTGTCATTTCTAAAAGTAGTCGATTTTTACGTTCGGCTACGCCATTTTGCTCGGGAGTATGAGCGCACGAGGTTTGATGAATAATCCCATTATTTTCGCAGAAAAGTTTCATTGATGAGTTTACAAACTCACCCCCGTTATCGGACCTTAACATTTGTATGTTTTTATTAAATTGAGTTTGTACCATTTTATAAAAGTGAGAAAATTTCTCAAAAACTTCTGATTTGTGGGTTAGAAAATAAATCCAAGTCATTCGGGTATGATCGTCAATAAATAAGACAAAATATCGAAAAAGTTTCCCCCCTATGACTGGTGCAGGACCCCATACATCCGAATGAATTAAAGCAAAGGGTATATCCTTCCTTGTATTACTCGGTTTAAAAGTATTTCGGTGGCTTTTAGCCAAAATACAAGTTTCACAATTTAAGGTAACATTGGATGGAAAAAGACTTGGAAATAGAGCATGTAAGTAACCGGTAGATGGGTGACCTAACCTCCGATGCCACAACCAAGCTTCCCTCGTAGGTGTTCCGTGAGCAAGCGTCACGGTACCTTGTTGGGTTACTTCGTCCACATAGTACAATCCCCCCCGTTCGGTACCACGCCCAATAATCACCCCAGTTCGGATATCTTGAAGGATACAGAAAGTGGGGTGTAGTAAAACGGAACAATTTAATTCTTTTGTAACATGACTAACGGATAAAAGTTTGTGGGACAGAGTCGGAATATATAAGCAATTAGATAAGTTCATAGTCGGAGTAATTTCAATTTTTCCACCCCCTTCTACTTGTACAACTCCTCCATTGGCCGTTTGAATTTTACTAACCCGAGGTTTTGATTGAGCATAAAAATCTGATTTTTCAAAACTCATGGTGTGGGTAGCACCACAATCAAAAATCCATTCGTTACTCTTAATGTTATTTGAAACGGTATTGGCTTTTCCGGTAAAACAAGGTTTACTTAAATTTTTATTTTCAAGATTAACGGAGTTTTGGACCTTTTTAAAATCGTAAGACTTTTGAGCCTGATTTTGTTTTGGGCCAGAAAAAGTATTTTTAATAGACCCATTAATATCCAGTCCCTTAGTGTGTTTATCATGATTTGGCCCAATTATATCTTTTTCTTTAAAAATTGGCCCACATGTTGTGTACCCTTTTGACTGGTCCTTTAGATTGGTTATGAGTTGTACATCTGTACCAACTTCATCACATGTGTCCCTTGGTACATGTATATGTCGTTTCCCAAGAGATATAGAATCTCCCTGTTCATTTTCCCCAATCTTTTGATTATCTTTCCTGGTCACGGTTTTATTATCCCAACATATACCTCTCTCTTTATCAGAGAGAGTTTTGTTATCCAAAAATCTCACTTTTTCTTTATCAATTGAAGATATAATTGTGATATTCTTATCAGATTTAGATCGTGAAAAGGGATGGGTGTTATTTTCATCAGTTGTAGATCGAACACAGGGTTTTCTTATCCCCTTCTGTGTTCTTGATCGATTGGGGTTGTCCCCTTTTAATCTGGTCGATTGAGGCCTGGATTGAGGTATGGGTTCTAATTTTTCTTCTTCTTTTATCAGATCTTGTAAGCCTTTGAACCGATTATCATCAATTAATTCAAAGTGATTAGGGTTTACCCCAATTACTTTGTTTGATTTGAGAACTTTATTAGGGTTTGAAGATGTAATCTTCACCCATTTGGTCGATTTTTGAGGTAAATTAAAGTTTGAGATACCTCTTGTCAGATTCTGAGATGTTTTGGATAAGCCGTTGCCGGTAACCCCATGGTGGCCGCCGGTGGTCTCCATTGTCATCACAACCCTGCTTTGTTTCTCCTTGTTCCACCATTTGGGATAACCAATGAGCTTGAAGCATTGTATCACTGTATGATGCAACATACCACAGTACAAGCAGTTTAACGGCTGTGGTGGTTTCCGGTGGTTAATTTTGATTGTTTCTGTTTCGGCAATGATTAAAGGCTTGCAGAGAACTTCAAGGTAACTCCTTTCATTATGAGCTGAGCTGCCGTCTAAGATTGACATGGCAGCTTGGATTAATTCTGGGCTACCGTCAATCTTAGACATGGTAGCTATACTCGTGGTAGATGATTGAGCCATAAAACGATTATCTTGATCGAACGATCGATACCGTTAGCTCTGATACCATGTTAACAATTGATAAATTGCAAGAATTAAGAGATTATGATGATCGGTTTATGTAAATAAACTTGTATTGTTGTAATCTGATTTTTCAATTGTGTATCTTACAATTACACAAGAGTAGTGTATTTATACTCTAAAAAGTAAACAGCTATTTCTAGAACAAGGATGGCTCCATAATAACTTTTGGAACCCCTTTACTAAATTGGAAAGGTTGCTTTGTCTGCTGATATATCCGTTGCTATGTCTGTTGTTGCTAAGGTGCCCTTGTGACTTTTCTAAAAAGGGAAATGATGAGAATACAATCTGATCCCAATAAGTCAAATAACCATTTTTGGTTATTTGACTTATGTTGACTTCTTTTATTGCTGCAGTCTAACACACTTCACACTACAAATTGACAACCATTGAAAAATTTTCAAGGGCTGAATGTAAATTTTAGCCCCTGAAAATTTTTTCGAGGAAAAATTGAAGCTTTATAGGGATTCAATGGTTAACTTCACGGGGCTAAACGGTAACTTCTATATTTTTCATAAAATTTCCCACTAAACCCACCTAAATTTTTGACGGACTTTATCTTTTCGTTAAACTTGAATTACGTTTCACCAACATAATTGTTAAATACGAAATAATTATCTGAACTTAACACAATAAATTATATTTGAAACGGAGCCCAGTTTTATACGAGACCAAAATGGGTATCTTATAAATGACTATAGTAATGATGTCATGAATCTTCAACAACAACAACAACAACAAAACCCAATACCACATAAGTAGTGTATTGGGGGGTGAGATGTAAACAATCCTTCCCCTATCCGATAATAAAGACAAGTTATTTCTCCACCCAGAGTGAAAACACTCTCAAAAGTAGAGAAAGTCATCCCCTCTCTATTCGACAGATAGAGAGATTACTTCCGAGTGGACCTCCGGCCAATAAGTAGGAAAAAAAAATTTAAAAATAAAATAAAATTAAAAATGAAATTTAGACGCCATGAAAATGGTAAAATCAAATTTTCATGAGTTTTTAATCATGTCTGAAAATTACTTTAGGCCCTAATAATCAGTCAAGTCGCCAACAAATCGACGCTTGTTGTCGACTCAATAACTAGAACTGTAGATGTCATGAATCTGATTTGACTAAATCTAAAATGGTGTATTGTGAAAACGTGTCATGCAAAGAACGACTTAATTAGGTCATTATTCATTGGTTTTTAAGTATAACTAACTAATCTATATATAGTTTCTATTAAAATTCTATAATGATAATGTCATTATTAGCCTAATTCCTTTGTTAAGAAAAAAAAAAAAATTCTAGGTCACTTAGATAATGCATTAACCCTAAGTATTTTATAATTAAAAAAATTGTACTTATAGTAACTAATTATTTAATAACTTAAATAAATTATTACTCTGTAATTTTCTATTTTTCATGTCATTAAGAATAATTTAATTATATCTAACAAAATTTAAACCCAAAATTTAAAAAATACACGCCAGTATTCGTTTTTTGAACAAAATAAAATTAGGGTTCTTATCAATCAAGATTTCAGATCGTAGTTCTCTTAACCACAATACACTTCACCGCATTCAGATTCATGTTTTAAATCGATCATAATACACTTCACCGTATTCAATCGTATTTGCCAGCTCAAATCTCATATTCGTTTTTAACCCTAAGCGTATTTTATTATTCGAATTGATACACTATCTTTGTTTTATTCTTTTCTTAATGATAGTATAATTTTGCATCTTGTGATTACAGATTTGTGATGACCATCTACGATAGTGCGATTAACAAAGGCGATACATGGCAGGTAATTTAATTTTTGTAGTTGATTAATATAGAGTTTGTATTGCTTGAAGTGTCAGATTAAAATGAAGGACTATAATCCCTAACTTTGAATTTGAAAATACTGTAACTTATATTTTTATCCGTAATACATGCGGATTAAAATCTTAAATAGAGTGTATTCTATATTATTTGTGTTTATTAAAAGTTTTAGATAAATGTTATATGTTATTGTTTTCTCAGTTTCACGTGAATTCATGATAATGCTAAAAACGAACATATATTTCATAGCATTATTCCCCAAGAAAGACAAGATTTTAGTTGGTATTGTTCGATTTACAAGCAATATTCGTTTAAATATTAAAAAGTGAAGACAAAAGGCGGATTCGACAAATTGAAGACAAAAAGGTCCAAAGAGCTAAAAAGTACAAGATACAACTAAAAAGGTTCAAAATATTGATGAGGAACGTCTCAAAATGACAAGAGTACAAGTTACAAAACGCAAAGTACGCGATTTAAAATAATACGCGAGGACGTCCGAAAATCCGGAACCAGGACCTGAGCCAAGAAGAAACGCCCGACGCAACGGACCAAAAATATCTAGTCTACTATGCACAAGAATATAATATAATATATATATAATTATATATAATTATATATTATATATATTATTATTATTATATTACGTCGGCAAGAAGAAAACAAAGCCATTTGGCTGGATCCAGGGTGGCCATGCGACTCGCATGGCCAAAGGCACAAATCCATGCGAGTCGCATGGAGTGAGATTGCTGGTCAGGTCCTATATAAAGCCAGTTTTGTGCCGAGTTTTACACATCTTTTTCCTTCCTCTTCATACGTAAATATATTTATATTTATAATTTATATTTTAATTTTAATTATAATTCTAATAATAAGGGTATGTTAGCGAATGTTGTAAGGGTGTAAGTCGAAATTCTGTCCGTGTAACGCTACGCTATTTTTAATCATTGTAAGTTATGTTCAACCTTTTTATATTAATGTCTCGTAGCTAAGTTATTATTATGCTTATTTAAAACGAAGTAATCATGATGTTGGGCTAATTACTAAAATTGGGTAATTGGGCTTTGTACCATAATTGGGGTTTGGACAAAAGAACGACACTTGTGGAAATTAGACTATGGGCTATTAATGGGCTTTATATTTGTTTAACTAAATGAAAGTTTGTTAATGTTAATATAAAGATTTACAATTGGGCATCCCTATAAATTACCATATACACTCGATCGGACACGATGGGCGGGGTATTTATATGTACGAATAATCGTTCATTTAACCGGACACGGGAATGGATTAATAGCCACTAGAATAATTAAAACAGGGGTGAAATTACATTCAAGGGTAATTGGTGTAATTGTTAACAAAGTAGTAAAACCTTGGTTTACATGCAGTCGATAACCTGGTGTATTCATTAAACAAAGTATTAAAACCTTGTTACAATTCGAATCCCCAATTAGTTGGAATATTTATCTTCGGGTATAATAATAATTTGACAAGGACACTTGCAATTTATATTTATGACTGATGGACTGTTATGGACAAAACCAGACGGACATATTAAATAATCCAGGACAAAGGACAATTAACCCATGGGCATAAAACTAAAATCAACACGTCAAACATCATGATTACGGAAGTTTAAATAAGCATAATTCTTTTATTTCATATTTAATTTCCTTTATTTTATATTTAATTGCACTTCTAATTATCGCACTTTTATTTATTGTTATTTAATCGCACTTTTAATTATCGTACTTTTTAATTATCGCAATTTTATTATTCGCAATTTCATTATCGTTATTTACTTTACGCTTTAATTTAAGTCTTGTATTTATTTTATATTTTACATTAGGTTTTAACTGCGACTAAAAGTTTTAAAATCGACAAACCGGTCATTAAACGGTAAAAACCCCCCTTTATAACAATAATATTACTTATATATATATTTGTATTTTTATAAAAGTAAACTAATATAGCGTTGAGCTTTGTTCAAAGATTTCCCTGTGGAACGAACCGGACTTACTAAAAACTACACTACTGTACGATTAGGTACACTGCCTATAAGTGTTGTAGCAAGGTTTAAGTATATCCATTCTATAAATAAATAAATATCTTGTGTAAAATTGTATCGTATTTAATAGTTTTTCCTAGTAAAATAATAACTATTTTATATACACCTCGTTCGACATCAAGTTATTTTTGGCGCCGCTGCCGGGGATTTAACATTCGCCGAAGCGAAACGCCATATTTTTAATTTTTAAGTTATAATTAGTTTTTGTAAAATTTATATTTTTGTTTAAATATAAAAATATATAAAAGAAAATATAAAAAAAAAAAAAAAAGCTTTTAAAATCGAAAAAAAAAAATATTTTAAGTATATTTTTAAGTTTTTCTTTTATTTTTACAAAATTATAAAGTATTTTAAGTTTATTTTTAGTTTTTAAAATTAAGTTTTATTTTAATTATATATATATTTATATTTTAAATATAAAACAGAAAAAAGAAAATAAATATTAAATATTACGTGACCTGTCAAATTGAACCTGTCAATTGAACCGGTCCAGTTCAGTCATGCGACTCGCATGACCCACCCCCTTAAACCATGCGACTCGCATGAGGGGTCTGACAGGGCCACAAACAAACCCTAATAACGCATTTATTACGGAGTATAATATATTATTATTATAATTAAACCCTAATTGATTTTATTATTCTTAATTAAGTTTTTAGTTTAATTAATTACTTTTAATTAGTTTTATTATATTTAAAACTTAATACTTTAATATAATTAATATAAAAATAATATTTTAATAAAAATTGTATTTTTTTTATCACTTTTTATTTCTTTTATATTTTGTCCCTTTTTAATCGTTGTAGCGTAAAATTTGTATTTTTTAGCTCATATTTAATTTTAAACTTAGTTTTTGCTATAGTTATTTTTAATCCTAGATTTTTAGGCTTTGCCGTAGAATTCCTTAAGTGCTTTTTCTTTAGACTAAGATTTAGGTGCTTTAGAATTTTGCGACGCCTTTTTAAGTTTTAGTTTCTTTTTAAGTTATTTCCATTTGGGATTTAGTTTTTCCTGTAAGCTTTAATATTTTTAGACCTTTTACTATGTACCAATTATCATTCCAATTAGTAATATCAATTTGCGATTATAATTTTAAGTTAGTTGTAGTAATAAGGTTAAATTAGTTAAGTATTTTTAAGTTTTTATAAGTTTCTTTTATTTTTCCGTCACCTTTTATTTTTCAACCATTTTTTCTTTTTCGACATTTTGCGACGAACTCTTTGTCTTTCTTATTTCTCGCCATTCTAGTTTTAGGACTTAGAATTTTTTTTTTCTACTTCTTATCTCAATTTCTTAAAATTTCGAAAATTTATTTTAAGTGGTTAAATTGATAGACATCAAAATTTTCTGGTTCGTAGTAATAGTTGGATTTGTACGTGGACCGGGTTATTGGAGCCAAACAGTCCTCAATTATATTGAGACCAAACGAATCCTGCCCCTCTGCTGCATCTTTTGGCTATTCGAAACGTGGGCAAAATCAGAAAAGTCTATTGATTGGATAACTTATTATAATTTTTCTTTCCTTTTAAAAACTAATAGGATATTCTGTGAATGCACCGAGCAAGACGTTTATCACCTTTTGTACGTTCACCACCTGTAACTCGATCAAGACATCGTTTAACAAATATAACCGCCGTTGATTTTTCTTTAGAATCGTCATCCAGTAGACCAAGTACTTCAGTTCAAATTTCCGATAATCCATTTTTTGAACCCAACCTCACAATTGAGAATCCAGAAAATATTCAGGAACGGTTCATAGATCCTGAACCACTAAACTTTCCTCCGGAACCACCAATCATTCAAACAGAGATTGTTGAGGAACGAACTATTAAATCAGAATCATTCAGTGATACCGATTCAACAAATTCAATTATGGAGAATCTGGAACCTTTAAGTATGGAAGACCGAATGAGAGCTAAACGCACTGGCCAAGGTCACGCAATTACTCATCCAGACATTAATGCGCCAGATTATGAAATCAAAGGACAAATTCTACACATGGTGACTAATCAATGCCAGTTTAGTGGTACGCCGAAGGAAGATCCAAATGAACATCTACGTACCTTTAATAGGATCTGCACACTATTTAAAATCCGAGAAGTGGAGGATGAACAAATATATCTCATGTTATTTCCCTGGACTTTAAAGGGAGAAGCCAAAGATTGGTTGGAATCGTTACCTGAAGGGGCGATTGATACATGGGACGTTTTAGTTGACAAATTTCTTAAACAATTTTTTCCTGCATCTAAAGCCGTAAGACTTCAAGCAGAAATTGTTACGTTCACACAGAAGCCAAATGAAACCCTATATGAGGCGTGGACAAGATATGGAAAGTTA
The DNA here is from genome assembly GCF_046630445.1 of Rutidosis leptorrhynchoides. Classification (NCBI taxonomy): domain Eukaryota; kingdom Viridiplantae; phylum Streptophyta; class Magnoliopsida; order Asterales; family Asteraceae; genus Rutidosis; species Rutidosis leptorrhynchoides. Next base: position 19,404,551 of record NC_092336.1, read on the forward strand.
CTAAGAGGATGTCCGCAACATGGTTTAGACACCTGTCAAATAGTACAAATATTCTACCAAGGATGCGACATCACTACAAGAAAAGACATAGATATAGCAGCTGGTGGTTCTATTATGAAGAAAACCAAAACTGATGCTTACAAAATTATTGATAATACTGCTTCCCACTCACATGAGTGGCACCAAGAAAAAGACATCATTAGATCATCTAAAGCAGCTAGAGCCGATTCTAGCCATGACTTAGATTCCATTTCGGCAAAGATAGATGCTGTGGAGAGACGAATGGAAAAGATGACTAAGGATATTCACTCAATACGAATTAGTTGTGAGCAGTGTGGAGGACCACATTTGACAAAAGATTGTCTCAGTATTGAATTAACAATGGAACAAAGAGAGAATATTTCATACATAAACCAAAGGCCTGGAAATAATTATCAGAATAATTATCAACCGCCAAGACCTATTTACAATCAAAATCAGAACTATAACCGAAATATTCCATACAACAACCAACAAGGTCCTAGCAATCAACAAGTATCCAATAATACTTATAATCAGCAAAGACCTAATTTTCAAAACAAACCACCACAACAAACCGATGATAAAAAGCCGAATTTAGAAGATATGATGACGAAGCTAGTTGAAACTCAAACGCAGTTTTTCACATCTCAAAAACAAACTAATGAACAAAATGCTCAAGCATTTAGAAATCAACAAGCTTCTATTCAAAATCTGGAACAAGAAGTAAGTAACCTAGCAAGGTTAATAGGTGAAAGAAAACCGGGAAGTCTACCAAGCGATACAAATGCTAACCCCCGGAATGAAACAGCTAAAGCCATTACCACAAGAAGTGGTACAACACTTAAACCACCTGAAATACCTGTAACTTCTGATGAAACTATTCCTATTCCACAAGAACCACAAACTGATCAAGATAAGGAAAAAGAACCGGTAGTTGAAAAGGTTAATGAAGATAACACAGTTAAGGATAAACCTTATGTTAAACCATACCAACCACCACTTCCTTACCCGAGTAAAATGAAGAAAGAAAAACTTGAAGCCGAGCAATCCAAATTCTTGGATATGTTTAAACAGATAAATGTAAATCTTCCTTTCATTGATGTGATTTCAGGAATGCCAAGATATGCTAAATTCTTGAAAGATCTAATCACGAATAGAAAGAAAATGGAAGAACTCTCGGCTGTTACTATGAATGCTAATTGTTCAGCAGTGCTGTTGAATAAGATACCAGAAAAACTATCTGATCCAGGAAGTTTCACAATTCCATGTTTTCTGGGTAGTCTTAGTTCAATAGAAGCATTGGCAGACTTAGGTGCTAGTATAAATCTAATGCCGTATTCACTATACGCTAAACTAGACCTTGGAGAATTGAAACCAACCAGAATAAGCATACAACTAGCCGATAGATCAATAAAATATCCTAGAGGGATAATGGAGAACATGCTAGTTAAAGTTGGTACTTTAGTATTTCCAGTAGATTTTGTTGTTTTAGACATGGAAGAAGATTCTCAAGTTCCTCTCATATTAGGAAGACCATTCTTAAACACGGCTAAAGCAATGATAGACGTGTTCGGTAAGAAACTGACCCTAAGTATAGAGGATGAGAGTGTTACCTTTTCAGTTGATAGAGCCATGCAACAACCACAATCTGCAGATGATACATGTTATTATATTCAAACTATAGATGCACATGCAGAATTATTAGAAGAATTTCCAGAATTACAAGGAACGGGAGAATGTTCTTTAGGAGAAGGTAATGAACCAATTGATGAAGCTGAAATGTTAGCTACACTTATAGCTAATGGATATGAACCAACAACAGAAGAAATTCAAATGCTAAAAGAAGAAGACAGATATCGATATAAATCATCGATAGAAGAACCTCCGAAATTAGAGTTAAAGCCACTTCCAAACCATTTGGAATACGCTTATTTACATGGTGAATCTGAATTACCTGTAATAATATCGTCTTCTCTTACTGAAAATGAGAAATCACAACTCATTTCTATGTTGAAAGCTCATAAACCAGCCATTGCATGGAAGATTCATGATATTAAAGGAATAAGTCCTTCGTATTGCACACATAAAATCCTTATGGAAGAAGGTCATAAAACGTATGTGCAACGCCAACGAAGACTAAATCCTAATATGCAAGATGTAGTTAAGAAAGAGATTATTAAACTGCTAGATGCAGGTTTGATATATCCAATTTCTGATAGTCCATGGGTAAGCCCAGTTCAATGCGTGCCTAAGAAGGGTGGCATGACTGTCATCACAAATGAGAAAAATGAGCTTATTCCTACTAGGACTGTAACAGGATGGCGTGTATGTATTGATTATAGAAAATTAAATGACGCCACCAGAAAAGATCACTTTCCCTTACCTTTCATAGATCAAATGTTGGAAAGATTAGCCGGAAATAGTTACTATTGTTTTCTAGATGGATTTTCCGGATATTTTCAAATTCCAATAGCACCCGAAGATCAAGAGAAAACCACATTCACGTGCCCTTATGGTACTTTTGCTTACAAACGCATGCCATTTGGACTTTGTAACGCCCCTGCAACCTTTCAAAGGTGTATGATGGCGATTTTTCACGACATGATAGAAGAATGCATGGAAGTATTCATGGATGACTTTTCAGTCTTCGGTGATACATTTAAATCATGTCTAGTTAATCTGGAACGAATGCTAATTAGATGCGAAAAATCAAATCTAGTACTTAATTGGGAGAAATGCCATTTCATGGTTAAAGAAGGCATCGTTCTTGGACATAAAATTTCAAAAGAAGGAATTGAAGTGGATAGAGCTAAAGTAGATGTAATTGCTAAACTTCCACATCCCACAAATGTAAGAGGAGTTAGGAGTTTTCTAGGGCATGCCGGTTTTTACCGACGTTTCATAAAAGATTTTTCTAAAATTGCCACTCCTATGAATAAACTCCTAGAAAAGGATGCGACATTCATCTTTTCAGATGAATGTATCAAATCTTTTAATATTCTTAAAGAAAAACTCACTAATGCGCCGATCATGATAACACCAAATTGGAATCTACCATTTGAACTAATGTGCGATGCAAGTGATTTTGCAATGGGAGCCGTTTTAGGACAAAGGATTGAAAAACGATTTCAACCTATATATTATGCTAGTAAGACGTTACAAGGAGCACAAACGAACTATACAACTACTGAAAAAGAACTCCTTGCTATTGTCTTTGCTTTTGACAAATTTCGATCATATCTCGTTCTAGCAAAAACGGTGGTCTATACCGACCATTCTGCTCTTAGATACCTATTTTCAAAACAAGATGCTAAACCAAGATTAATCCGTTGGATCTTACTCTTACAAGAGTTTGATATTGAAATCCGAGATAAAAAAGGAGCAGAAAATCTCGCCGCTGATCATCTTTCTCGTCTTGAAAATCCCGAATTAGAAGTTCTGAATGAATCGGCCATACAAGACAACTTTCCTGATGAATATCTATTGAAGATAGATTATAAAGAAATCCCATGGTTTGCAGACTATGCAAACTACTTAGTTTGTGGATTCCTTGAAAAAGGATTATCGTACCAAAGACGAAAGAAATTCTTCAGTGATATAAAACACTATTTCTGGGAAGATCCACATCTGTTTAAAAGTTGTCCCGATGGAATAATACGCCGATGTGTATTTGGAGATGAAGCTAGTAAAATTTTAAACCATTGTCACACAGGACCAACAGGAGGGCATTATGGGCCTCAACTAACAGCAAGAAAAGTTTATGAAGCTGGATTCTATTGGCCTACAATTTACAAAGACGCACACCTTCTTTGCAAATCCTGTGATGCATGTCAAAGGGCCGGAAAAATAAGTCAACGTGATGAAATGCCACAAAATGTCATCCAAGTATGTGAAGTATTTGACATTTGGGGTATTGACTTTATGGGTCAATTTCCAAAATCTCATAATAATCTATATATACTCGTAGCCATTGATTATGTATCTAAATGGGCGGAAGCACAAGCTCTCCCAACTAACGATGCACGAGTTGTAGTCAACTTTTTAAAACGTCTTTTTGCAAGGTTTGGAACACCGAAAGCTTTAATAAGTGATCGGGGTACTCATTTCTGTAATAATCAACTTGAGAAAGTTCTTAAAAGATATGGAGTAACTCATAAAATCTCCACCGCATATCATCCACAAACAAGTGGACAAGTTGAAAATACAAACCGAGCTTTAAAACGTATTCTAGAGAAAACCGTAGGATCAAATCCGAAGGAATGGTCCATTAAATTGGAGGATGCACTCTGGGCTTTTAGAACAGCCTACAAAACTCCAATTGGAACCACACCTTTTAGACTTGTTTATGGAAAAGCATGTCATCTTCCAGTAGAAATTGAACACAAAGCATTTTGGGCTTTGAAAACATGTAATCTTGATTTACATGAAGCCGGACGTCTACGATTAAGTCAACTAAACGAATTAGAAGAATTAAGACATGAAGCATACGAAAATTCGTTAATCTATAAAGAAAGAACGAAGAAATGGCATGATAAAAGAATCAGAAGTTCAAAAGAATTCAAAGAAGGAGACAGAGTTCTTCTTTTCAATTCACGATTCAAGCTATTTCCTGGAAAATTGAAATCAAGATGGTCTGGACCATTCATAGTCAAAAGAGTTTTCCCATACGGAACGATAGAATTGATAAATTCAAATGGGATTGAATTTAAAGTTAATGGTCACAGAGTTAAACATTACATACATGGTCCGATGGAAGTCGACAACGAAGTTAATCACAATTTCGACACCACAGCTAACTAAGTGTGGGGAGAATCAAGTCTTTAAAGGATAATATGTATTTCTGTTAGAGTTAGATTGTCTGTTTTCGTGTAGTTCTCGAAAATGGAACACGTATGGTCTTTCCCTAGCAGACCCTAAAGAACTAGTCTTCTCCCCCCATTCTGAATTTTTATTTTTTTTAGGTTTTTACGAAATGAAGACTGCCTGTGAACTAAACCATGGTCTAATGCTACACGCTTTGATCACTAAACGTAATAATGACATACTCCCGAGTGAATTAGTATCAGTAATCAGAGAAAGAATGGACGGAGTTAGAAAAGGATCCAGATGCGAAGATAATAAGTTACAATTTGGTAAAGGAAAATCAAAATCCGCAGCGAAAAGAAGAGCACGACACCTAGAAAGATGTCACAAATGCGGAAAATGGTCACATGGAGGTAAATGTTCAAATAATCAAACCTATTCAAATACCGAATTTGTTACTTTATGCAGAGACGGACCGTTCATATGTTTAGAAGAAAAGACAATGAATGCTCGAGGTTACGCCTATGCAGCCATGGAAAACCAATTAAACCGACTATCTTATGAATATAATAGATCATATAACTAAGAAATCTATTTCACAGGTATGTCTGTACAGTTTTTATTTTTATTTTTATTTTTAACCTTTTGATAATAAACGCTAATTTGTTCGCTAAAAAGTATTAAATTGGTATTAAATAAAATTAGGTTTGGCGACCGAAATTATTGATATCCTTCAAAAATTTATTACATCACTGCGAAATTTAACGTTTATTCTTAAGGTATAAATATCTTTAATCAATCAACCCGAAATATTTCAAAAATTCGTCATGAGTTAAATTAGGTCTTGGAACCGAAATTACTTTACCGAAAAGAGGGGCGCATATTTTTGATAATATTTGATTGATTAAAGTGGGATAAAAAGACAAAAAGATTTTTAATTTTATTTTTACCATATTTTTAAAGATTAATATTTAAATCTTAAATTAATATTGTAAATTTTGTAAAAATAATATATTTAAAATTGTAAATATTTGAAAAATTAATATAAGATTGGTATGAATTTATAATATGAATTTTTAAATTAAGTTTGGTGTGAATTTTTAATTTTTAATTTTGAATTTTATATTTATGTTGTGTGAATTTAAAAACAAAAATTTACTTTATCTCATTAAGTTAAGAATATGATTTTTAAAAATTCGTCGTAAGTTGAAGACTAGGTCTTTGAACCGAAATTGCTTTACCCGAGGGAGGGACGAGAACTTTTATTATCATTATTTTTAATCTTTTTGATTTAAAGTATGCCAAAAAAATTAAAAAATCCAAAAATCTAAGCTTTTAAAACAATCGCTTGAAAATGACAAAATTTTAAAATTTTGTCGAGGGACGGACTAGGGCATCGTCCCGAAACGACCTCGTCTTAAAAAGAAACAAAATTTTTAAAATTTTATTTAATTTATGTTTTAAAAGTTTAAGGTTTTATAATGTAAAAAAAAAAAAAAAAAAAAATCCCAGAATTACACCCCATGCGAGTCGCATGGGGGAAAGGCTTAAACCATGCGACTCGCATGGCTGTTAAAAACTGGACAGGATCAAAAATCCAGCCGAGCTGCTCTTTCTCACAAACACACATACACAAATACGAAAACCTCCCAAACTCTCTCAATTTTTCACCAATTTTCATCAAATTTCTTGCAAAAATTTCACAATAATCATGCCTAGATTCAGTAGTCTCAACCCCTTCAGGAGAAAGGTAAAGATTTCACCCCTAATCTCTTTAAATTCGAATTTTTGTGTTCTTGAGCTAGAAAATTTATATTTTGATTTTGTTAAATTTAGGTGTAATTAGAGCTAAATTGTTGTTATATTATGCATGTATATCCTAGATAGAAGCTATTTAACATGAATTGAAGCTAAAAACTTCAAATTTTTAAGAATCTAGGGTTTGTGTTCTTGAGCAATTTGGGGCTTTTTGATATAAACAGGTTATGGCCGATTTTTGTCATGAATTGCTGCTAAATTAAGTAGTGTAACATGTTTAGGTAGTTAATTGATCCAAACTTTGAGCCTAAACATGTTTTTGAGAATTAAAGTAGACTTTTTAAGTCTAAAAATTCATGAACTTGGATAATTTGATATAAAGGCCATTTGAAACTTGTTTCATTGCTAGTAGTGATTATTTTGGCATGTTATTTAAGATAAATGCTTATGAACTTGATGTACATTTTTCGTATATGCTTATTTGACAAAGTGTAGACTTGACAAAAATATGAAAATGAGCACTAGTTTGATTTGAATGCCATGTAACAAGTGTTTAATTGCTATAATAATTATTGTTGACATGTTTAAGAGTTTAAATGTGATAAAACATTGTACACATTTTCGTATGTAAAAATGTAGAATTGTTATTATTAAGAAAATGTGTATAAAATGTGTTATGAATTGAACATGTCATCATAATTGTTTCAAGTTATTATTTTGCTAACACTAATGCATATTTGGATGCACAATTTTTGTGTTTAATGTGTTTTACAGAGAGCCGATACTGGAGGTTCAGGAGCATCATCGTCCAGGCAACCAGAGCCCGAACCGGAAATGTTTCATGAACAAGAACAACATATGCAACAAGAAGAAGAAGAACAGGAGGAGCAACATATTCCATATTACGATCAAGATCAATTATTCATGAATCAGTTTCGTCAATTCGCTCCACATCAAAGGATTCTGAGCTTAGACATTAATGAAGATCAGTTACACCCAAATCTGAGATTTGATCGATGTTGGATAGAGTATCCAGATTATCAAAAGAACATGCACATTCTCTACTTTAAGGTTGTTGAAATGCCAAGGGCAATTGACTGGGTACCTTTGGAAACAGTTGACCTTGCCGAACCAATTCGGGAATTATTGGTGCAAAGGTATGGTAATTCTCAGTTTAACGATTGGATGCGCCTATTTTCCATTCGTAGAACCATATATAGGGAATGGTGTATAGAATTACTTAGTACTATTAAGTTAAACAGTGATGTTAGGAGGATAGATGATAGAAGCTTTATTAGATTTCTGTTAGGTGGACGCATGTACAGAATGTCCATGATAGATTTAGCCAGGGCCTTACAGATTTACACCCCTGCTGAACTTTTGAGCCCCGACTGTAATAGCCTGATTGCCCAAGGAGAAAGGGTAGATAGGGAATTTGATATTAACGCTGTCTGGAGGCGTATGTCCCACTTTAATGAATTTCACGCCAGTGGAAATCATACATACTTAGATATAGACAGAGCTGAACTCCGGGTGATTCATAGATTCTTAGCAAACACAATTACACAAAGGGGAAGAAATAAGGAGAAATTGACCGTAAACGATTTGTTCTACCTCAAGTGTATTAGAGACCCGAGGAGTTTCGTTAACATTCCCTATTGTGTTGGTTATTATCTTGCTAATGTAGTTTCGGGGATGAAATCGGGGAGTATTATAGGTGGTGGTATTTTCATTACTCTCATTGGAGAGTATTTAGGTGTAGATAAGCACCAAGGGGGTCCAATGAACGAAATAGAGGACGGAGGTGAAACTATAAGTTCAAACCTTTATCACGGTGCAAGGGTATTATTGATGAGACGTGGTCGGGTATATCGATACGAGGGACCTCAGCGACAGGTAGAGAGAGGTTCGGATGACGAGATGGAGGAGGCGAACAACATTATAGGAGTTGTTCGGGAGACTGCTCTTGATTTAGGCGTTCGTATGGAGGATGAATACATGACGAACTATGATAGGCATATGCAGTACGAGGCATGGCAACGTCGGAATGACTACGAGCATTCCCGGCAACGAGAGCATGGCCGATGGGATTATCATCAGCGCCAAATTATAAGCCAGTTGCAGCCTGGCGAGATGTATTATCCGACCCGACCCGCATACTATCCCGCACATCAGCCAGAAATGAGACCACCCTATGATTCATATGATTATGACGCAGCATACCAGTTCACCTATAATCAGCCATGGAACCCGGACGCGAACATGAATTGGGATCCCTATCCTAATTATCCTCCTAACCCACCTCCTGATCAGTAGAGATAAGTTGGTAATTTTTATTTTTATTTTAAACACTTAACATTTTATTACGTTTATGTAATGTTTGATATTCTTATTATTATTGTGTACTAATATTTTTCTTATAGTTTGAAAGTGGGATGTCAAAGTTCCATTTCAAATTGCATGTATGATTATATTTGTATTGTATGTATTCTATTTTATGCACAAAACAGGGTAAAACAACGCATTTTCAAAGACTGGCATTAAGTTCAGCAAAAGCAAGTAATTTTGACGACAATGATGCAAAATGTATGTGAAATAACAACAAGACGGAATGAACAAATGACGTGCACCATTTATCATTCAGCAAACAAACGCCAATATATTTGGAAACTTTGGTAAAAATTTAATCATTTTCACACAAATCACCCTCAATAATTTAAATTGTTACTGATTTCTTGCAAATGAGGGCATTGCAAGATCTTAAGTGTGGGAAGGGGTTAAATTCTTTCGGATTTTAAAATTTTTATATTAAACACTTGGTTACCATTAAAAATACTAGTAAAGCAGTAGTTGTATTAGAATCTAGTGCTCTCTGATAAAAAAGAACAGCCCTAGTCTTATATAATGACTACCCAATTCTAGTAAAATTTTTCAAAATTTTCAATTAAATGAATTCAAATCATGTTTATACATATTTATGAACGATAAAACTAGGTTTTAACACCGAAATTATTGTTACCTCGGAAAGGACATAAATTGAGAAACAAACTAAAATGTTAAAATTCATTTAAAATGGAATAGAAGACGATAAAAAGGAAAATAAAAGCCAAATGTGGGAAAATTTACCAAGTTATTTTAAACATATGTCACATATATCTGTAACAAATAACTGAAAATACTTTTGCTTTGAACTAAACTAAACTGTTTTACCCGATGAAAGAAAAGAAGAGATGGATCTACACGATGAATCAATTCCATCATTAAAAGGAAGTAAAGTCTTCCGAAAAAGACACGCGCTTCTTGATTTAGGTCATGAAGTTGTAGGTTGACGAAAAATCTAGAAAAGTCATCACTAAAATCAGCAGGAAATCCACGGACCTCAGCATTAAACAGGGTCGCCAAGTGGTCAGATTTATCCTAACCATGAGAAGGATTTATCTCGTACAATGGGGAGGCACCATGCAAATTAGCTGGATAAGACTAATGAATCAGATCCCCAGAAAGGATAATCTCCTTAAAGATTAAAAATCAGCTTTTAAGACTGATATTACTCAATCCTAGAGATTGACCTTAAAGATTGAGAATTACAAACTCATGGAATTCAATGATATCTAAACTCGAGCTTGAACGAGAAAATATTTTGATCAAAATTACAAACCGATTTGTTTTCTAAAAACCCTATTTTCAATGCGTTCATTACCATTGAACGTAAAATCCTAGGAATTCACCTGGAATTCATTAGGTCACCTGAACTAAATCGGGTGTCAACCGTAAGAACGGTGGTTGCATAGCATGGTCAAAGACAGGACTTTGTGCCAGACCGAAAAATTATAAGGGTGAGCTTTACTATTGCTCCTACCAAGGATAGTAATTGCGTCCGACACGTTATAGACCATAATCAAAAGCATGTCACGGGACATTGCCTTAACAGTTGCTTGTTCAACGCTTTCCTTTACAACCGGACGGTAGTTTGCCGAAAGGTAATATACGGGACAAGTAAACTGGACGTGTTGCTTTCCAAATACAAGGTTAGCAAGTGGGTGACACAAAACCTCAAGTTTTGAGCTAAAATTTTCAAATTTGAAACCCACCAAACCCACAAAAATATTTTGCAAACACCGGTAAAGGGTTATTCCGGAAAACTTATCTAGGGTAAAAACTAGATTTAATTTTCAAAAGATCAAATGTTTTCATAAAGATCCAATTTCATTAATGGATCTAAATTTTTATAGTCATGTGGGACTGTAAACCATATCGTTACTACCATTGTTTATACCGCCGTATAGAAATCACTGATGTACAAAGTGTGAAGAATAAAAAAGTGATTCTAGTATTTCAAGACAATATTGCTTGAGGACAAGCAACGCTCAAGTGTGGGAATATTTGATAATGCTAAAAACGAACATATATTTCATAGCATTATTCCCCAAGAAAGACAAGATTTTAGTTGGTATTGTTCGATTTACAAGCAATATTCGTTTAAATATTAAAAAGTGAAGACAAAAGGCGGATTCGACAAATTGAAGACAAAAAGGTCCAAAGAGCTAAAAAGTACAAGATACAACTAAAAAGGTTCAAAATATTGATGAGGAACGTCTCAAAATGACAAGAGTACAAGTTACAAAACGCAAAGTACGCGATTTAAAATAATACGCGAGGACGTCCGAAAATCCGGAACCAGGACCTGAGCCAAGAAGAAACGCCCGACGCAACGGACCAAAAATATCTAGTCTACTATGCACAAGAATATAATATAATATATATATAATTATATATAATTATATATTATATATATTATTATTATTATATTACGTTGGCAAGAAGAAAACAAAGCCATTTGGCTGGATCCAGGGTGGCCATGCGACTCGCATGGCCAAAGGCACAAATCCATGCGAGTCGCATGGAGTGAGATTGCTGGTCAGGTCCTATATAAAGCCAGTTTTGTGCCGAGTTTTACACATCTTTTTCCTTCCTCTTCATACGTAAATATATTTATATTTATAATTTATATTTTAATTTTAATTATAATTCTAATAATAAGGGTATGTTAGCGAATGTTGTAAGGGTGTAAGTCGAAATTCTGTCCGTGTAACGCTACGCTATTTTTAATCATTGTAAGTTATGTTCAACCTTTTTATATTAATGTCTCGTAGCTAAGTTATTATTATGCTTATTTAAAACGAAGTAATCATGATGTTGGGCTAATTACTAAAATTGGGTAATTGGGCTTTGTACCATAATTGGGGTTTGGACAAAAGAACGACACTTGTGGAAATTAGACTATGGGCTATTAATGGGCTTTATATTTGTTTAACTAAATGAAAGTTTGTTAATGTTAATATAAAGATTTACAATTGGGCGTCCCTATAAATTACCATATACACTCGATCGGACACGATGGGCGGGGTATTTATATGTACGAATAATCGTTCATTTAACCGGACACGGGAATGGATTAATAGCCACTAGAATAATTAAAACAGGGGTGAAATTACATTCAAGGGTAATTGGTGTAATTGTTAACAAAGTAGTAAAACCTTGGTTTACATGCAGTCGATAACCTGGTGTATTCATTAAACAAAGTATTAAAACCTTGTTACAATTCGAATCCCCAATTAGTTGGAATATTTATCTTCGGGTATAATAATAATTTGACAAGGACACTTGCAATTTATATTTATGACTGATGGACTGTTATGGACAAAAACCAGACGGACATATTAAATAATCCAGGACAAAGGACAATTAACCCATGGGCATAAAACTAAAATCAACACGTCAAACATCATGATTACGGAAGTTTAAATAAGCATAATTCTTTTATTTCATATTTAATTTCCTTTATTTTATATTTAATTGCACTTCTAATTATCGCACTTTTATTTATTGTTATTTAATCGCACTTTTAATTATCGTACTTTTTAATTATCGCAATTTTATTATTCGCAATTTCATTATCGTTATTTACTTTACGCTTTAATTTAAGTCTTGTATTTATTTTATATTTTACATTAGGTTTTAACTGCGACTAAAAGTTTTAAAATCGACAAACCGGTCATTAAACGGTAAAAACCCCCCTTTATAACAATAATATTACTTATATATATATTTGTATTTTTATAAAAGTAAACTAATATAGCGTTGAGCTTTGTTCAAAGATTTCCCTGTGGAACGAACCGGACTTACTAAAAACTACACTACTGTACGATTAGGTACACTGCCTATAAGTGTTGTAGCAAGGTTTAAGTATATCCATTCTATAAATAAATAAATATCTTGTGTAAAATTGTATCGTATTTAATAGTTTTTCCTAGTAAAATAATAACTATTTTATATACACCTCGTTCGACATCAATTCATAACATATGATCCCAATCAAATAGCTTATATGAATTGTCAAATAGGATTAAAAGGTATAAAGAGCATGGTCATAAACCTTGCTTATATTATTATGCTTTGTTCATGAGCATGTTATCACTAAATATAATATGATCTTTTGATACATTTAAGTTTGAAAGTTGAATATTCAAGAATATTAATGATCTGAAAGAAAAGTTCGTATTTGTTAAAATTAATTGACTTTATATCGGGTATTTACAGTTGTATTGAAATTTGTCGATGTTGTAATTGATTTTCGGTTTCTGATCAATTGTTATTGAATTTATTTTTAGTTTATGTTTATACATATAAGTTGTTTGATTAAATATTTGTGTGAATTGATTACGTGATGTGGTCATTATATGAATATGATTTGATTTGTATTGGTGAATTTTAGGTACACAACATATTTATGAACTGTTGATCAACCATGATCAAGAACAGGTACACTCTACGATTCAATTTAATTATGAATTGCGGTAACTAATGAGCTTTCAGATTGTATATGAAAATATACAAGGGTTTGTTTAGGTAGTCTACATATACATGGTTTCTTAGTTCTACTTAATGTTTTGTGGGATCATGTTCTAAAGGAGTGCAATTGATTAACTGAAAGTACTTTGGGACCTTCCTACAGAGACATTTGCTTCAAATCCAGGTAACAAACTTACTTTAGAAGTTTGTTTGTCTATATGCAATTTTTGGGTCATGGGTATCATGATCTATCAACTAATGAGTCAAATGACAATTGATTTAGTTGGATCACGGGTTAGATTAGTTGATTAGCCAATCTAATCCTTTGATAAAAACCATATGGTATCATGGTTAACTGATGCTTGAATTTACATTATCACGGCCATGCTCACAAAGTTAATCATGAGAACCATAACTAACTAATATGTAATGATATTTTATGGTTAAAATAATATTATACCAAGTCACTTTTATGTATTATGGAGGTACAAATGAGTTAGACGAGTTTGCTGAAGGATTGGTTTTTTCCGAAGGACATAGATACATTAGCAAAATTGATCAGAATATTAGGCAGATAGTTTTGCTTCTTACATCATAGATTTAAAAATTGAAGGGGTAGCTTAATTTAAATTGTAATTAAGGAAAATTATATGCATTATGTTTTCATTGTTTGATTGTTGCTCGGGTATTAGTTATATCCTAATGTGTGCCCATGTAAATGGTTATGAATTTATTCACATCTTATGAACATAATATTCATTTATGCAAGATATACCAAGTGTCTTGTGACTTGGTTTAAAATGATGTTGAAGAGACTAGGTAAGGGACCAGTAACTAGGTTCCTGTATGGTCAAAGGAACTTATAAAGTTTTATTGATAATATATGTGTTTAGAGCCATTATTTTATGGGTCATTTCACTGTATTATTTTCTTTTGATATGAATTATATCTACGGATATTGTATCAAGGATGTTAAGCATTGTGAGGGACCGAGGGTTATGTCGATGATGTTAAGCATATGGTTTGGTGATTGAACTTATGATTTAGTTATAGATGTTTATATGTAGATATCACCATTAATGAGCTTAAAGTGCGACCTTAAATGGGTTGAACTTATGATTCCGTTTTTTATTTCAATTTTTTTTTGTTTATCTTGAAAAACTCGTAAATTTACGGGTCTTTTAACTAAGTTGAAAAATGTAATGTAAATAATTTTGTATTTAAACAATGCCGAGTAATGTATTTAAACAATAGCATATTCCCGAGGTCATGAAAATTATTTCACATTAAACTTAAGAAACAAGAATCTTCTACAACGCGAATCTTTTACGCCTTTTTTAACTTAACTTTGGCTTCCTCACCATTTTTTGTTATTTATGTTGCAGTAATAAATAATTAATTAATTTAAACAATAACCACCTCAGATCTTTATATCAATAGATTCGTTCGTTATCCTATGATAATCACCATCTAACTTATGAAGTTTCGATTGTGTTAATTTTTTAGTTATTTATTACGGAGTATTATTATTGAATCTTGATGTCATCGTTTCGGTTATAAGAAAGGATCTACCTAATTCTATGTATCTTCATCTTCATCCTGTTCGACAGTGGCATACTTCTCCACCAACCTGATATTCGGTCGTTTGATGAACTTTCTGATATTAAGGTCGTTGAAGCTGAATGTTGGTAGAATAACATTTATGTTTGTGCTTCTATATTTTGTGTTGAATTTGGTGGAATAAGCATGGATGATATATCTGGCCTCATATGAAAGTAAGATTGTTGATGTTACTTTTATTGGCATATGATTTTGATATTTTCAGTTACATGATATCGACTAACGCTTCGTTTATTAATTTGTTTGTGAGATTTTAATCTATTACTCCGTATTAAAGTTGTTTATTGGTATTTTCATTCATGTAGACAAGGTGTTCGACGAAATGACTTATATGAATTTGTGCATTTAAGGTTCGTAAAATTCATTTTTAATCTGTTTTATTGCTCATCCTTTTCACGTGCCTTTTTACTGTTGATTTTATGTGGAAAATGTAGTATGTAATAATCATTCGTTAATAAAAATATTTTAAGGTATTAATGCTTTTTATCGTGATTACTACTATGTTATTTGGGTATTTGTGGACTGCTTAAGATTATAGTCTTAGACTATCGATTATGTTGATGGGTATTTGGGTATTAGGGGACTACTTAACCGTGTTTTGGAACCATCTATGTATACGTTGTCTGAATTTTCATGTTGCAAGAAGTTTATGAACCAAATGTGTATTTTGCTTTGTGTGTTCAACCAGACATATGTTCTTGATGAATTGCTCAACTTTCAGTGACTTTTTTGGTGCTTAGTAGGATTTATTACAACCAGGTATGAAAAAGAATATATGTTGGATCATATTAACTGATCTTTTGGTGATGATCCTTTTTCTCCAGGTTATATGGTCAATTATCTTCAACACTGTATTAACTTCTTGATAATCGATTATATTGGTTTAAGTTTTGTCATTACTTAAAACCCTTTGTTTACTGACGTGATAAGTCTTCTTTTAATTTTGTATAAGTTGATCCTTCTCCTGTGGCCGGTATGCTTTTTGCATCTGCATTGTGTTTGTATATATTTTTCTCTAATCATTTGAAATGAGCGTTTTAATGATGATGAAATAAGAATTTGCATTATGATAAGGTAACATAATCATGTTAAATAAGTCAACAATACAGAGATGCTAAAATTCAAGAAGTTTATGGTCAAATAAGTCAACGTTTCATTTATTCGGTCTTGCAGTGCAATTCTTTATGCTTCACATTGGCTTCTCAAGTTTAAGGTAAAATAAAAAAATTTCTAAATGGTCATAGAATGAATTACAATATCGTGAAATACTTTAAAAGGATTTGTATCTGATCATGCATATTTTAACCGTAGGGTTTAATATGCCTGCTCAATACATAAAGAGGGGTTTAAGGATCTTAGAACGTGGCTCTCCGGTCCGGCTACCGTGAATAACTCTGGCCGACATGATGATGTCGGCGGGGTGGCCAAGTAATTAAGTCCACCTCCGATAACGGTCGTCGATCAAGAGGTCCCAAATAAGGTCGTAGGTACTAGCTTACAAAAGACTAACCTGTTAACCTTGAAAAGATGCTGAATGATGCTGTTTTACGTAATGTGTATTGTATGTGATGGTTACGTAATGTGCCGTGTGTGGTGAATGATGATAAGGGTTTGTATTTATAGGCAAACCCTAATTCTAGAACCGTCTCAGATCATGATAATCTCATCCATAACTGACTCCCCCGAATCACGGATATAATTATGGAAAAGATATTTACTTGACAGCTAAGCAACCGCCGTACCGGGAACAAAGGCAATTGCACGCCGCATACCGCACACAAGAACACGCATACGCACAATAATGATTGCCCGCATACATATGTGGTGCGCCTGCGGGTTGCGGTATCATTATGTCCCCCCAGTTTGATGTTATATGGCGCGAGGCGTATGATATCAAACTATTAAGCGAAAAAGAAAAAACAAGAAAACGGCTAGCCTTTAATATTCCGCGTGCGTCTCGATGCCATAAATGCCTGTCACAATCGCAGAAGCCCATTCGGCTGACATGACATAAAGTGGCAGTGTGGCAGGCGCGTGCCAACCTCGCGCGTATATGTAATCATACCCAACTGGCATCCACGCGCGTAAATAAAATGCTACCCGTCGATTGCGTTACACGTGTACAGCCATGATCACACCACTCCATCCCATGACCCTCAATCTTCCCTATAAATAGCCCATTTTGCAGCTCACTTCCACTTTCTTGCATCAAGCTTCCTCGTTACGCTGCCAATTTGAATTCCGATCAAAAATCAAACATTCCGGCCACCATTTAAAGGGTAGTATTCATTCGATTACTCCTAGAAAATGACTAAAGCTAACGAGACGTATGTAGATAGCGTAGAGTCTGTTATAGAGCAGAAGCACATAGATTACTTAGTGAAACAGTACCCCCCCTTAGCCAAGTACAATCCGGTGTCCCCTTTGTCCAATCAGCGAGCCCACGAGCCACCGGAGAAAAAGGTGGCTATTTACGAACATGCTTTTAAGCATGGCAATTTTAGGGTTCCTCCCACCGATTTCTTTCTGGGCGTGCTAGATCACTTTAAGGTCGGATTAGGTCAGTTACATCCTTACGCTATAGGAAAAATAGTCTTGTTCGAGATGTGGTGCGTTGCACTCAACAAAGTGCCCCTGGTGAAGGTGTTTTGCCATTTATACCGACTAGCCAACCACCACAAATCGTGGTTCACCTTCTTCGCTCGTCAAAACTTCACCAAGACCCCAAAATCGAATGCGGGGAATTGGAAAGAGAGATTCTTTTTCATCGACCAAACTGTGGTGAGTGCAAACTTCTCGCAAACGCTGATATGGTTCGAGAAAGTGGAGAAGGATGTAAACAAGACCCCCACCCTGAATGACGACGAAAGGAAACTATTAGCGGAGTGTGCAAACGCACAGCTAGTGCATCGATCATATGGGAACGTGATGCTGCGGCTAGGGAAGATATCCGCACATTGGCCATGGGAGGATGTGCGCCCAGCCATAGTCGGACCGGATGGAAAGGGTAGGGATAGTATAATCACGTACTAAACTGTTTTTGTATGTATATTATCTAACGCATGCGCGTATCTTTGCAGAAATGAGGATGAAGAAGGTGCTGACTGCGGAAGACGTGAACGTACAGCTAGAGCAGGAGAAAGCTAGCGAAAACGCGGGGCAATCGCCTGCGGCATCTGGCAACAAACGCAAAGCAGCTGAGACCTCTGCGGCTCAGCAGAAGAAGAAGAAGATGACTCCCAAACAAAGGGAGGACATGCGGAACGATAACTTTGTTCCAATCGAGCCACGCTCCGCAGAACTACTTCCCCCCATTACTGGTAAGCGTCCATTCCTTGCGCGTTTACCGCATACTAAAGTTCACGTTATAACTATTTACTGATATGCAGAGCATGTGGAGGAGACGCAGCCGTCCACCTCGCGGGTCAACCCAGATCTCCAAGCTACCGCCACATCAAAGGATCAGACAATACACGTGGATTCCGATTCCACACCAACTCCTCCGCAAGGTAGTTTCCGCCTTGCCAACCTTAGCCAACTCACACAGTCTTCTGCGGAAAATGCCGCAGAGCAGTCTGCGTTCCTGCAGCAAATCTTTCTGGCCGAATTCCGCGAGCAACTGGCTGCTCTACCGTTTAACCAGGCGCACAATGCCTTCATTCAAAACGGCCTGGTATTTTTCGGCATGTTTGCGGATCAGGCCCGCCGCTCTTCCAGCATATACCAGCTAGCTTTGCGCAAAGAGGTAGAGCTAGGGCTACTGCAGGCGGGTGTAGATCAGGTCAAGAAGGATAGGGATGCTGCTGAGGAGGCGCGCAAGGCGGTTGAGTCGACCGCGAATGAAACCAAAACTGAAATGTCCCGTTCTTATTGATTAAAAACGTTCCATATTAATTGATTTCGTTGCGAGGTTTTGACTTCTATATGAGACGTTTTTCAAAGACTGCATTCATTTTAAAACAAACCATAACCTTTATTTCATCCATAAAGGTTTAAAAAGCTTTACGTAGATTATCAAATAATGATAATCTAAAATATCCTGTTTACATACGACCATTACATAATGGTTTACAATACAAATATGTTACAACAAAATAAGTTTCTTGAATGCAGTTTTTACACAATATCATACAAGCATGGACTCCAAATCTCGTCCTTATTTAAGTATGCGACAGCGGAAGCTCTTAATAATCACCTGAGAATAAACATGCTTAAAACGTCAACAAAAATGTTGGTGAGTTATAGGTTTAACCTATATATTATCAAATCATAATAATGGACCACAAGATTTCATATTTCAATACACATCCCATACATAGAGATAAAAATCATTCATATGGTGAACACCTGGTAACCGACATTAACAAGATGCATATATAAGAATATTCCCATCATTCCGGGACACCCTTCGGATATGATATAAAATTCGAAGTACTAAAGCATCCGGTACTTTGGATGGGGTTTGTTAGGCCCAATAGATCTATCTTTAGGATTCGCGTCAATTAGGGTGTCTGTTCCCTAATTCTTAGATTACCAGACTTAATAAAAAGGGGCATATTCGATTTCGATAATTCAACCATAGAATGTAGTTTCACGTACTTGTGTCTATTTTGTAAATCATTTATAAAACCTGCATGTATTCTCATCCCAAAAATATTAGATTTTAAAAGTGGGACTATAACTCACTTTCACAGATTTTTACTTCGTCGGGAAGTAAGACTTGGCCACTGGTTGATTCACAAACCTATAACAATATATACATATATATCAAAGTATGTTCAAAATATATTTACAAAACTTTTAATACATTTTGATGTTTTAAGTTTATTAAGTCAGCTGTCCTCGTTAGTAACCTACAACTAGTTGTTCACAGTTAGATGTACAGAAATAAATCGATAAATATTATCTTGAATCAATCCACGACCCAGTGTATACGTATCTCAGTATTGATCACAACTCAAACTATATATATTTTGGAATCAACCTCAACTCTGTATAGCTAACTCCAACATTCACATATAAAGTTTCTATGGTTGTTCCGAAATATATATAGATGTGTCGACATGATAGGTCGAAACATTGTATACGTGTCTATGGTATCTCAAGATTACATAATATACAATACAAGTTGATTAAGTTATGGTTGGAATAGATTTGTTACCAATTTTCACGTAGCTAAAATGAGTAGTTTTTACCAATTTTGTTTTGCTCGCCATTTATTCGTTTCTAATCCGTTTTGAGTGATTTAAGCGGCCACGGTTTCGTATTGAACTTGACTTTATGAAACTAAACAGAAAAGGTATAGGTTTATAGTCGAAAATACAAGTCACAAGTCGTTTTTGAAAGAGGTAGTCATTTCCGTCGAAAGAACGACATCTTGATGACTGTTTTGAAAAACATACTTTCACTTTGAGTTTAACCATGATTTTTGGATATGGTTTCATGTTCATAAGAAAAATCATTTTCCCAGAAGTATAGCTTTTAAATCAAAGTTTTTCATAGTTTTAATTATTCAAACCAAAACAGCCCCCGGTTGTAACTACGACGGCGTAAATTCGGTTTTATGGTGTTTATCGTGTTTCCGGGTTTTAAATCATTATGTTAGCATATCATATAGATATAGATCATGTGTATAGTTGATTTTAAAAGTGTAGTTAGAAGGATTAACTTTATTTGCGAACAAGTTTAGAATTAACTAAACTATGTTCTAGTGATTACTAGTTTACCACTTCGAATATGATAGCTTTTTATGTATGAATCGAATGATGTTATGAACATCATTACTACCTTAAGTTCCTTGGATAAACCTACTGGAAAAGAGAAAAATGGATCTAGCTTCAACGGATCCTTGGATGGCTCGAAGTTCTTGAAGCAGAATCATGACACGAAAACAAGTTCAAGTAAGATCATCACTTGAAATAAGATTGTTATGGTTATAGAAATTGAACCAAAGTTTGAATATGATTATTACCTTGTATTAGAATGATAACCTACTGTAAGAAACAAAGATTTCTTGAGGCTGGATGATCACCTTACAAGATTGAAAGTGAGCTAGCAAACTTGAAAGTATTCTTGATTTTATGAAACTAGAACTTTTGGAATTTATGAAGAACACTTAGAACTTGAAGATAGAACTTGAGAGAGATCAATTAGATGAAGAAAATTGAAGAATGAAAGTGTTTGTAGGTGTTTTTGGTCGTTGGTGTATGGATTAGATATAAAGGATATGTAATTTTGTTTTCATGTAAATAAGTCATGAATGATTACTCATATTTTTGTAATTTTATGAGATATTTCATGCTAGTTGTCAAATGATGGTTCCCACATGTGTTAGGTGACTCACATGGGTTGCTAAGAGCTAATCATTGGAGTGTATATACCTATAGTACATACATCTAAAAGCTGTGTATTGTACGAGTACGAATACGGGTGCATACGAGTAGAATTGTTGATAAAACTGAACGAGGATGTAATTGTAATCATTTTTGTTAAGTAGAAGTACTTTGATATGTGTCTTGAAGTCTTTCAAAAGTGTAAGAATACATATCAAAACACAACATGTATATACATTCTAATGGAGTCGTTAAGTCTTCGTTAGTCGTTACATGTAAGTGTTGTTTTGAAACCTTTAAGTTAACGATCTCAATTAATGTTGTTAACCCAATGTTTATTATATCAAATGAGATGTTAAATTATTATATTATCATGATATTATGATGTATGAATATCTCTTAATATGATATATATACATTAAATGTCGTTACAACGATAATCGTTACATATATGTCTCGTTTAAAAATCATTAAGTTAGTAGTCTTGTTTTTACATATGTAGTTCATTGTTAATATACTTAATGATATGTTTACTTATCATAATATCATGTTAACTATGTATATATATATATATATCCATATATATGTCATCATATAGTTTTTACAAGTTTTAACGTTCGTGAATCACCGGTCAACTTGGGTGGTCAATTGTCTATATGAAACCTATTTCAATTAATCAAGTCTTAACAAGTTTGATTGCTTAACATGTTGAAAACACTTAATCATGTAAATATTAATCTCAATTAATATATATAAACATGGAAAAGTTCGGGTCACTACAGTACCTACCCGTTAAATAAATTTCGTCCCGAAATTTTAAGCTGTTGAAGGTGTTGACGAATCTTCTGGAAATAGATGCGGGTATTTCTTCTTCATCTGATCTTCACGCTCCCAGGTGAACTCGGGTCCTCTACGAGCATTCCATCGAACCTTAACAATCGGTATCTTGTTTTGCTTAAGTCTTTTAACCTCACGATCCATTATTTCGACGGGTTCTTCAATGAATTGAAGTTTTTCATTGATTTGGATTTCGTCCAACGGAATAGTGAGATCTTCTTTAGCAAAACATTTCTTCAAATTCGAGACGTGGAAAGTGTTATGTACAGCCGCGAGTTGTTGAGGTAGCTCCAGTTGGTAAGCTACTGTCTGCGTAGCTCTTTTGTCGACTCTGGGCGGTTTTCAATCGTTGTTGAATTTGGATGATTTTCTCGGTAGTTTCTTGTATTATCTCCGGACCCGTAATCTGTCTATCCCCCACTTCACTCCAACAAATCGGAGACCTGCACTTTCTACCATAAAGTGCTTCAAACGGCGCCATCTCAATGCTTGAATGGTAGCTGTTGTTGTAGGAAAATTCTGCTAACGGTAGATGTCGATCCCAACTGTTTCCAAAATCAATAACGCATGCTCGTAGCATGTCTTCAAGCGTTTGTATCGTCATTTCACTCTGCCCATCAATTTGTGGATGATAGGCAGTACTCATGTCTAGACGAGTTCCTAATGCTTGCTGTAATGTCTGCCAGAATCTTGAAATAAAATTGCCATCCCTATCAGAGATAATAGAGATTGGTATTCCATGTCTGGAGACGACTTCCTTCAAATACAGTCGTGCTAACTTCTCCATCTTGTCATCTTCTCTTATTGGCAGGAAGTGTGCTGACTTGGTGAGACGATCAACTATTACCCAAATAGTATCATAACCACTTGCAGTCCTTGACAATTTAGTAATGAAATCCATGGTAATGTTTTCCCATTTCCATTCCGGGATTTCAGGTTGTTGTAGTAGACCTGATGGTTTCTGATGTTCAGCTTTGACCTTAGAACACGTCAAACATTCTCCTACGTATTTAGCAACATCGGCTTTCATACCCGGCCACCAAAAATGTTTCTTGAGATCCTTGTACATCTTCCCCGTTCCAGGATGTATTGAGTATCTGGTTTTATGAGCTTCTCTAAGTACCATTTCTCTCATATCTCCAAATTTTGGTACCCAAATCCTTTCAGCCCTATACCGGGTTCCGTCTTCCCGAATATTAAGATGCTTCTCCGATCCTTTGGGTATTTCATCCTTTAAATTTCCCTCTTTTAAAACTCCTTGTTGCGCCTCCTTTATTTGAGTTGTAAGGTTATTGTGAATCATTATATTCATAGATTTTACTCGAATGGGTTCTCTGTCCTTCCTGCTCAAGGCGTCGGCTACCACATTTGCCTTCCCCGGGTGGTAACGAATCTCAAAGTCGTAATCATTCAACAATTCAATCCACCTACGCTGCCTCATATTCAGTTGTTTCTGATTAAATATGTGCTGAAGACTTTTGTGGTCGGTATATATAATACTTTTGACCCCATATAAGTAGTGCCTCCAAGTCTTTAATGCAAAAACAACCGCGCCTAATTCCAAATCATGCGTCGTATAATTTTGTTCGTGAATCTTCAATTGTCTAGACGCATAAGCAATCACCTTCGTTCGTTGCATTAATACACAACCGAGACCTTGCTTTGATGCGTCACAATAAATCACAAAATCATCATTCCCTTCAGGCAATGACAATATAGGTGCCGTAGTTAGCTTTTTCTTCAATAACTGAAACGCTTTCTCTTGTTCATCCTTCCATTCAAATTTCTTCCCTTTATGCGTTAATGCAGTCAAGGGTTTTGCTATTCTGGAAAAGTCTTGGATGAACCTTCTGTAGTAACCAGCTAGTCCTAAAAACTGGCGTATGTGTTTCGGAGTTTTCGGGGTTTTCCACTTCTCAACAGTTTCTATCTTTGCCGGATCCACCTTAATACCTTTTTTGTTCACTATGTGACCGAGGAATTGAACTTCTTCCAACCAAAATGCACACTTTGAAAATTTAGCGTATAATTCTTCCTTTCTCAATACATCTAGCACTTTTCTCAAATGTTCTTCGTGCTTTTGATCATTCTTTGAGTAAATAAGTATGTCATCGATGAAAACAATGACAAACTTGTCAAGGTATGGTCCACACACTCGGTTCATAAGGTCCATGAACAAAGCTGGTGCATTAGTTAAACCAAACGGCATGACCATAAACTCGTAATGACCGTAACGTGTTCTGAAAGCAGTCTTTGGAATATCATCTTCTTTCACCCGCATTTGATGATACCCGGAACGTAAGTCAATCTTTGAATAAACAGACGAGCCTTGTAGTTGATCAAATAAGTCGTCAATTCTCGGCAGTGGATAACGGTTTTTGATGGTAAGTTTGTTCAACTCTCTGTAGTCAATACACAACCTAAATGTACCATCTTTCTTCTTGACAAACAAAACAGGAGCTCTCCACGGTGATGTGCTTGGTCGAATGAAACCACGCTCTAAAAGTTCTTGTAATTGGCTTTGCAGTTCTTTCATCTCGCTGGGTGCGAGTCTGTAAGGAGCACGAGCTATTGGTGCAGCTCCTGGTACAAGATCTATTTGAAATTCAACGGATCGATGTGGGGGTAATCCCGGTAATTCTTTCGGAAATACATCGGGAAATTCTTTTGCGACGGGAACATCATTGATGCTCTTTTCTTCAGTTTGTACTTTCTCGACGTGTGCTAGAACAGCATAGCAACCTTTTCTTATTAGTTTTTGTGCCTTCAAATTACTAATAAGATGTAGCTTCGTGTTGCCCTTTTCTCCGTACACCATTAAGAGTTTTCCTTTTTCTCGTATAATGCGAATTGCATTTTTGTAACAAACGATCTCTGCTTTCACTTCTTTCAACCAGTCCATACCGATTATCACATCAAAACTCCCTAACTCTACTGGTATCAAGTCAATCTTAAATGTTTCGCTAACCAGTTTAATTTCTCGATTCCGACATATATTATCTGCTGAAATTAATTTACCATTTGCTAATTCGAGTAAAAATTTACTATCCAAAGGCGTCAATGGACAACTTAATTTAGCACAAAAATCTCTACTCATATAGCTTCTATCCGCACCCGAATCAAATAAAACGTAAGCAGATTTATTGTCAATAAGAAACGTACCCGTAACAAGCTCCGGGTCTTCCTGTGCCTCTGCCGCATTAATATTGAAAACTCTTCCGCGGCCTTGTCCATTCGTGTTCTCCTGGTTCGGGCAATTTCTAATAATATGGCCCGATTTTCCACATTTATAACAAACTACATTGGCATAACTTGCTCCGACACTACTTGCTCCGCCATTACTCATTCCGACACCATTTGTTCCTTTCATTCTGTTAACCCCTGGTCCTTAGACCTCACACTTCGCCGCGCTATGACCATTTCTTTTACACTTGTTGCAAAATTTGGTGCAAAACCCCGAGTGATACTTTTCACACCTTTGGCATAGCTGCTTCTGATTGTTGTTGTTGTTGCGGTTATTATTGTTGTTGGGATGATTGTTGTAGTTGCTGTTGTTGTTGTTGTTGTTGTTGTTGTTGTTGGGCCGTTTGTTGTAGTTGCGATTGATGTTGCGATTGTTGGGATAGTTGTTGCGATTATTGTTGTAATTGCTGTTGTTGTTGTATTGGTGATTCTTATCACCGTTTTCCTCCCACTTTCTTTTTACTTGCTTTACATTGGCCTCTTCAGCAGTCTGTTCTTTAATTCTTTCTTCAATCTGGTTCACTAGTTTGTGAGCCATTCTACATGCCTGTTGTATGGAGGCGGGCTCGTGTGAACTTATATCTTCTTGGATTCTTTCCGATAATCCTTTCACAAACGCGTCGATCTTCTCTTCCTCATCTTCGAACGCTCCCGGACACAATAGGCACAATTCTGTGAATCGTCTTTCGTACGTGGTAATATCAAATCCTTGGGTTCGTAACCCTCTAAGTTCTGTCTTGAGCTTATTGACCTCGGTTCTGGGACGGTACTTCTCGTTCATCAAGTGCTTGAATGCTGACCACGGTATTGCGTAAGCATCATCTTGTCCCACTTGCTCTATATAGGTATTCCACCATGTTAATGCAGAACCTGTGAAGGTATGCGTAGCGTACTTCACTTTGTCCTCTTCAGTACACTTACTTATGGCAAACACCGATTCGACCTTCTCGGTCCACCGTTTCAATCCGATCGGTCCTTCGGTTCCATCAAATTCCAAAGGTTTGCAGGCAGTGAATTCTTTGTAGGTGCATCCTACACGATTTCCTGTACTGCTAGATCCAAGGTTATTGTTGGTATGTAGCGCAGCCTGTACTGCGGCTATGTTTGAGGCAAGAAAGGCACGAAATTCCTCTTCGCTCATATTCAAGGTGTGTCGAGTAGTTGGTGCCATTTCCTTCAAAATAGTCAAATGAAACAAGTTAATCATACAGAATATTAAGAGTAGTCAATAGTATCTCGTAGCATAATATGAACTCATTTATAAAAGCTTTTTCTTCATATTAGCATTTTATAAGTTTAAATTCGGGTAGTACCTACCCGTTAAGTTCATACTTAGTAGCTAATATACAATTCAACTACTACAATTCTATATGAAAAACTGATTATAATAATATTTCGCGTTCAAACTTTTACACAATATTTTACAAACTTACAATACCGCTTATTTTACATATAGCATGAAATATAGCACACAATAAATTTGATACAAGATGGTTGTGAAGATAATTCTAGCTAGTACACAAGTCGTTCAGCAAAGGCAATAAAGACACGTAATTCATACGTCCAGAAACAAGTCATGCATTCTGGTTTTACTAGGACTACTTCCCATCCTTGGTCTTGTGGAACATAACCGTTATGGCCATTGATAAGACAACGTGTTGTAACGTCGTTAAAGGGACGAGGGTTACGTAATGTCCAACAGTCCCGTAACAATCTAAAAACCTCATTTCTTACCCCAATTACCGACTCCGTCACTTATGGGAACGTTTTGTTTAATAGTTGAAGCCCGATGTTTTTGTTCTCACTTTGGTGAGAAGCGAACATTACTAATCCGTAAGCATAACATGCTTCTTTATGTTGCATGTTAGCCGCTTTTTCTAAATCACGAAGTCCTATATTCGGATATATTGAGTCAAAATAATTTCTTAACCCGTTGCTTAAAATAGCATTTGGGTTCTCCGCAATATATGCGTCAAAGTAAACACATCGTAACTTATGGATTTCCCAATGTGATATCCCCCATCTTTCGAACGAAAGCCTTTTATAAACCAAGGCATTCTTGGAACGTTCTTCGAATGTCTTACAAACTGATCTCGCCTTAAATAGTTGTGCCTAGGAATTCTGACCGACTCTAGACAAGATTTCATCAATCATGTCTCCGGGTAGGTCTCTTAAAATATTGGGTTATCTATCCATTTTGTGTTTTTATACTGTAAAATAGACAAGAGTTAGATTCATAAAAAAAAATACTTATTAATACAAGCAATTTTTACATATATCATAAAGCATAAGCACACTATATTACATATATTACACCACACGAATACAACTATCTTATTCCGACTCGCTCGTTTCTTCTTCTTCTTCGGTTTTGGTTCGTTTTGCCAAGTTTCTAGGGATATATGATGTTCCCCTAATACGAGCCGTCGTTTTCCACATTGGTTTAGAAAAACCTGGTGGTTTAGAGGTTCCCGGGTCATTGTTACAACTTAAGGGCTTCGGGGGTTGACGATACATATAAAGTTCATCGGGGTTGGAATTAGATTTCTCTATTTTTATGCCCTTTCCCTTATTATTTTCTTTTGCCTTTTTAAATTGTGTTGGGGTAATTTCTATAACATCATCGGAATCCTTGTCGGGATCCGATTCATCGGAGAATTGGTAATCCTCCCAATACTTTTCTTCCTTGGCGGAAACACCATTGACCATAACTAACTTTGGTCGGTTGGTTGAGGATTTTCTTCTACTTAACCGTTTTATTATTTCCCCCACTGGTTCTATTTCTTCTTCCGGTTCCGATTCTTCTTCCGGTTCCGACTCTTCTTCCGGTTCCGACTCTTCCTCCGGTTCCTCTTCGGGAACTTGTGAATCAGTCCACGAATCATTCCAATTTACATTTGACTCTTCATTATTATTAGGTGAGTCAATGGGACTTGTTCTAGATGTAGACATCTATCACATAATATCAAACACGTTAAGAGATTAATATATCACATAATATTCACATGTTAAAAATATATAGTTTTCAACAAAATTTGTTAAGCAATCATTTTTCAAGTAAACACGGTCGAAGTCCAGACTCACTAATGCTTCCTAACAAATTCGATAAGACACACTAATGCAAAATTCTGGTTCTCTAAGACCAACGCTCGGATACTAACTGAAATGTCCCGTTCTTATTGATTAAAAACGTTCCATATTAATTGATGTCGTTGCGAGGTTTTGACCTCTATATGAGACGTTTTTCAAAGACTGCATTCATTTTAAAACAAACCATAACCTTTATTTCATCAATAAAGGTTTAAAAAGCTTTACGTAGATTATCAAATAATGATAATCTAAAATATCCTGTTTACATACGACCATTACATAATGGTTTACAATACAAATATGTTACAACAAAATAAGTTTCTTGAATGCAGTTTTTACACAATATCATACAAGCATGGACTCCAAATCTCGTCCTTATTTAAGTATGCGACAGCGGAAGCTCTTAATAATCACCTGAGAATAAACATGCTTAAAACGTCAACAAAAATGTTGGTGAGTTATAGGTTTAACCTATATATTATCAAATCATAATAATAGACCACAAGATTTCATATTTCAATACACATCCCATACATAGAGATAAAAATCATTCATATGGTGAACACCTGGTAACCGACATTAACAAGATGCATATATAAGAATATTCCCATCATTCCTGGACACCCTTCGGATATGATATAAAAT
This sequence comes from Rutidosis leptorrhynchoides, assembly GCF_046630445.1. Lineage (NCBI taxonomy): Eukaryota > Viridiplantae > Streptophyta > Magnoliopsida > Asterales > Asteraceae > Rutidosis > Rutidosis leptorrhynchoides. The sequence goes on from NC_092336.1 coordinate 19,433,752, forward strand.
TCGAAGTACTAAAGCATCCGGTACTTTGGATGGGGTTTGTTAGGCCCAATAGATCTATCTTTAGGATTCGCGTCAATTAGGATGCCTGTTCCCTAATTCTTAGATTACCAGACTTAATAAAAAGGGGCATATTCGATTTCGATAATTCAACCATAGAATGTAGTTTCACGTACTTGTGTCTATTTTGTATATCATTTATAAAACCTGCATGTATTCTCATCCCAAAAATATTAGATTTTAAAAGTGGGACTATAACTCACTTTCACAGATTTTTACTTCGTCGGGAAGTAAGACTTGACCACTGGTTGATTCACAAACCTATAACAATATATACATATATATCAAAGTATGTTCAAAATATATTTACAAAACTTTTAATACATTTTGATGTTTTAAGTTTATTAAGTCAGCTGTCCTCGTTAGTAACCTACAACTAGTTGTCCACAGTTAGATGTACAGAAATAAATCGATAAATATTATCTTGAATCAATCCACGACCCAGTGTATACGTATCTCAGTATTGATCACAACTCAAACTATATATATTTTGGAATCAACCTCAACCCTGTATAGCTAACTCCAACATTCACATATAGAGTGTCTATGGTTGTTCTGAAATATATATAGATGTGTCGACATGATAGGTCGAAACATTGTATACGTGTCTATGGTATCTCAAGATTACATAATATACAATACAAGTTGATTAAGTTATGGTTGGAATAGATTTGTTACCAATTTTCACGTAGCTAAAATGAGTAGTTTTTACCAATTTTGTTTTGCTCGCCATTTATTCGTTTCTAATCCGTTTTGAGTGATTTAAGCGGCCACGGTTTCGTATTGAACTTGACTTTATGAAACTAAACAGAAAAGGTATAGGTTTATAGTCGGAAATACAAGTTACAAGTCGTTTTTGAAAGAGGTAGTCATTTCCGTCGAAAGAACGACATCTTGATGACTGTTTTGAAAAACATACTTTCACTTTGAGTTTAACCATGATTTTTGGATATGGTTTCATGTTCATAAGAAAAATCATTTTCCCAGAAGTATAGCTTTTAAATCAAAGTTTTTCATAGTTTTAATTATCCAAACCAAAACAGCCCCAGGTTGTAACTACGACGGCGTAAATCCGGTTTTATGGTGTTTATCGTGTTTTCGGGTTTTAAATCATTAAGTTAGCATATCATATAGATATATATCATGTGTATAGTTGATTTTAAAAGTGTAGTTAGAAGGATTAACTTTATTTGCGAACAAGTTTAGAATTAACTAAACTATGTTCTAGTGATTACTAGTTTACCACTTCGAATATGATAGCTTTTTATGTATGAATCGAATGATGTTATGAACATCATTACTACCTTAAGTTCCTTGGATAAACCTACTGGAAAAGAGAAAAATGGATCTAGCTTCAACGGATCCTTGGATGGCTCGAAGTTCTTGAAGCAGAATCATGACACGAAAACAAGTTCAAGTAAGATCATCACTTGAAATAAGATTGTTATAGCTATAGAAATTGAACCAAAGTTTGAATATGATTATTACCTTGTATTAGAATGATAAACTACTGTAAGAAACAAAGATTTCTTGAGGTTGGATGATCACCTTACAAGATTGGAAGTGAGCTAGCAAACTTGAAAGTATTCTTGATTTTATGAAACTAGAACTTTTGGAATTTATGAAGAACACTTAGAACTTGAAGATAGAACTTGAGAGAGATCAATTAGATGAAGAAAATTGAAGAATGAAAGTGTTTGTAGGTGTTTTTGGTCGTTGGTGTATGGATTAGATATAAAGGATATGTAATTTTATTTTCATGTAAATAAGTCATGAATGATTACTCATATTTTTGTAATTTTATGAGATATTTCATGCTAGTTGCCAAATGATGGTTCCCACATGTGTTAGGTGACTCACATGGGCTGCTAAGAGCTGATCATTGGAGTGTATGTACCTATAGTACATACATCTAAAAGCTGTATATTGTACGAGTACGAATACGGGTGCATACGAGTAGAATTGTTGATGAAACTGAACGAGGATGTAATTGTAAGCATTTTTGTTAAGTAGAAGTATTTTGATAAGTGTCTTGAAGTCTTTCAAAAGTATATAAATACATAATAAAACACTACATGTATATACATTTTAACTGAGTCGTTAAGTCATCGTTAGTCGTTACATGTAAGTGTTGTTTTGAAACCTTTAAGTTAACGATCTTGTTAAATGTTGTTAACCCAATGTTTATAATATCAAATGAGATTTTAAATTATTATATTATCATGATATTATGATGTATGAATATCTCTTAATATGATATATATACATTAAATGTCGTTACAACGATAATCGTTACATATATGTCTCGTTTAAAAATCATTAAGTTAGTAGTCTTGTTTTTACATATGTAGTTCATTGTTAATATACTTAATGATATGTTTACTTATCATAATATCATGTTAACTATATATATATATATATATATATCCATATATATGTCATCATATAGTTTTTACAAGTTTTAACGTTCGTGAATCACCGGTCAACTTGGGTGGTTAATTGTCTATATGAAACCTATTTCAATTAATCAAGTCTTAACAAGTTTGATTGCTTAACATGTTGAAAACACTTAATCATGTAAATATTAATCTCAATTAATATATATAAACATGAAAAAGTTCGGGTCACTACAAAAACTGCGCTGATTGAGGAAAGAAAAAAGAGCCGTGAGCTGGTTGGTGCGGTTGAGCAGGCGAAGGGGGATGCAGAACGTTTGCGGTCGGAGCTTGAGAAAGTGACGAGGGAAAGGGATGACGCGGTAACCAACCACGAACTGGCAGAGGCGGATCTAGCGAAGCTGCGTACCGCACTCCCTACCATTGCGCAAAAGGTGATGGACTCAGAGCCTGTGTCCGACAAGTTCAATGCCTACGTTGATGCGGTCAGGGACCATGAAATCAACAAGGCTGTGCAGGAGTTAATCCAAGCTTGCGGTCTAACACCGCCGTTCCCTGACATCGTTCAAAAGAAGCTAAAAGAGGGAACGGCTGCGGCGTTAATGGATGCGGAAGAAGCCATCAAGTCCATCCCTATCCCCCTAATCAACGCATTTGCTGCGGACCCAAACATGTCGATCGATGGGTTTTTGAAGGAGGATTATTAGTGTTGGATTGCGCCGTAAGTCCTATGCTTAGGCAGGTATTTGTATTTTTGCAGCCCTAAGTCCCGTGTTGGGTAGGCGTTACAAACAATTACCTCTTATGTAACAACCTAATTTGATGTATATATATTTCTGATATGCATGCGTAGTGTGTTTATTTGTTTATATATCGCGAATCAAAACAAAATGTGAACCGCATACCCATGCGCATAGTTAACCAAAACTCATGCGTATGCGGATGGTACTACGTAAAATAAACCAATACTTTAACAATTTATCCTTAACAATTTAGACTCAGAAGCTACTGCGTTTTTTCTTTTTCATGTACTAGAGGTGCACGATAGCTGTATGGTAAGCAACGCAACTAAAAACAAGCCAATGTCTTTATGCTTAAGAGTTCCTCAAGCAAACCAATGCGAGAGTAATTCCGCACAAGCAAACCAATGCTTGTAATTTTTTAAGTCGACTTTGCAGCCATCTAGTCTGCGTGGCGCTTGGCTAGGGGAAAACCAATTTCCTTTGCCTGCCGTTAGCGTCTAGCCTTGTAACCAAACAGGCTTCTGCCGCACGGGGGCTAGAGGACACCCCTTAAGTAGGCAGGAACCGCATACAAAAAAGATTTAAACAACAAAAGTATGCGCGAGTAAATATTTAATTGGCATTAATCACAATTACAACCGCGACACATCCAAACGGACAGAAATTACATAGAAAAAATAATGTGCTACAATAAACTGGAGTGATCAGGTCCACCTAGCTACATATAACATTTTTTCAATAACGTCGCATGCCAAGTGCGTTTCACAGGTTTTCCATCTAATGTCTCGAGATGGTACGCCCCGGTATTGTTTGCCTTCGCTACCCTGTATGGACCTTCCCATCGGGGGCCCAGTTTCCCAGTATCTTCCGCATGACTTGCGTCGTTCTGACGCCAATCCAAGTCACCGCACTTGTAAGAGCGCGAACGCACACGCTGATTATAGTACTTTGCAATTTTTTGCTTGTTATTTGCTTCGTTGACAGCCGCATAGAGTCTGCGCTCTTCCAGCAAATTAAGATTTTCCCGCAAAGCTTCAGAGTTATTTTGCTCATCAAAATTTTGTATGCGGAACGTTGGTACCCCAATTTCTGCGGGTACAACAGCTTCTGATCCATAGACCAAACTGAACGGGGTCTCACCAATGCTTGCTTTGGGTGTTGTTCTATGCGCCCATAAAACCTTCGGTAGTTCATCCACCCAACCAACGCGACCATGCCCCAACCTAGCTTTGATTCCAGCTACTATATCCCGGTTGGTGACTTCGCACTGGCCATTCGCCTGCGGATGCGCAACAGATGTAAAAGTTTGCTTAATATTAAGCTCCGCGCACCAGCTGCGAAAAGGGTCACCCGCGAACTGCGTACTGTTATCACTAACAATTTCGTTTGGTATACCAAATCGACAGACGATATCTTCCCATACAAAATTTCGCACCCTTTTTCCTGAGATTGCTGCCAGCGGTCTCGCTTCGACCCACTTTGTGAAATAGTCGATTGCAACAATCAAGAATTTGATGTTTTCTGCGTGTGCAGAATGTGCGTAAGGTACTGATGTGAGTAACATGTTTAGAAAATAAATGATAAAATTACCTCAGCCTTTTGGGAATGGTCCGACTATGTCGATTGCCCATTTACAGAATGGCCACGGTGAGGAGACTGGTATCATTGGATGCGCAGGTGCTCTGCTAATAAGTGCATGTATTTGGCATGATTCACATTGCTTAACTATGCTCGCAGTATCCGCGTACATGGTGGGCCAATAATATCCTAGCCGCATTATTTTTGACACAATGGACATGTGCCCCGAATGGAGTGCGCATGCACCCTCATGCACCTCGCGTACAACTTCCTCTGCCTCTTTCGGGCCAATGCACCTTAAGTGCGGTCCCAAATAATTCTTTCGATATAGGACGTCACCCTCAAGGGCATACAGCGGTGCCTTAACGCGGACTTTCTTTGCATCAGCGGAATCCGCAGGAGATGTGCCATCCCGCAGAAAAGCTACAATGGGCGTCATCCATGTTGAGCTTGATTCCTCAACTGGTGCCACTAAAGGCATCATAACAATGGATTTCGCATTGAGTTCTTCTATTAGAACTTTCTTCCCCATATGATCAAAAGCCAAGGCAGCCAGTTTGCTTAGCGCATCCGCCTTCTTATTTTGCCCCCGCATTACGTGGGAGATTTGAAAAGCTTCAAATTGGTCAGCGAGGTTGTGAACAAGTGATAGATATTGCTGCATGGCTATGTCATGCGCTTCAAAATCTCCGCTGACCTGACTGCATACTAGCTTTGAATCCACATATGCGTGCAAAATTTTAACATTTAACTTATGCGCAATGCGCATACCTGCTAACAGAGCCTCATACTCTGCTTCATTGTTCGTAACAGCAAAATTAAACCTCAGTGCGTATGTATGCTCTTCGCCATCTGGGCCTGTTAAAATTATACCCGCACCTGCACCAGATGCGCTGCACGCACCATCGGTGTACAATTCCCATGGTGACAAAGTTGGTGCAGGTGGATCCTGATGTTCTGCTGACGCCTCGACATCCGCAGGTAATTCTGCTAGGTAATCAGCAAGTATTTGACCCTTAACCGCACTGCGCGAAGAAAAATTTATTTCATGTTCACCTAATTCAACTGCCCACTTAGCCATTCGGCCAGAAACCTCAGGCTTGTATAACACCTGAAAGAAAAATGATTGCGTTAGTCAATGCGGTAACCCTGGTCATTGCCGCAAAGTAGGCGTTTACCAACCTGTTTGATTGGTTGATCAGTTAGAACCACGATTGGATGTGCTTGAAATTATCGGTGTAAACGCCGCGCCGTATGGACCAACGCATATACAAGCTTTTCTATTGGTGAGTAGTTTACTTCGCTTGATGTCAGCGTCTTGCTTACGAAGTAGACCGGCATTTGCGTCTGAGAAAAACCTCAGTCGTTAAATTTCTGCGATATAAATAAAGCATGTAAATTAATGGATTACCTTTCCGCGATCCGCGATGAGGACTGAGCTGACAGCTTCCTTCGATGCCTCGAGGTACAGCGTTAGCGTTTCTCCTGATACTGGCGCAGTAAGTGTTGGTAATTCTGCAAGCACCTTTTTCATCTCCTGAAAGGCTGATTCTGCTTCCTGAGTCCATACGAAGTCTTTTTTCTTCAAACAATTTTTCAAAGTATTGAAGAATGGTAACTGTCGTTCTGCGGCTTTCGACAGAAATCGTGTGATAGCCGCAAGCTTCCCCGTTAGACTCTGCACATCTTTCTTTGTCTTCGGAGATGGCAAATTATCAATGGCTTCAATCTTTTTGGGATTGGCCTTGATACCCCGCGCTGTCACCACATGACCTAAAAACTTGCCTTCCTCTTCCCCAAAACTACATTTAAGCGGGTTAAGCTTCATGTTGATCCTGCGCAGAGATGCAAACGTTTCTAGGATGTCCGCGAGCATGTCTTCTTCGGTGTTACTTTTAATTACCAAGTCGTCGATGTACGCTTCAAGATTTCTACCGATTTGGTGCTTGAATGCTGCGTCAATTACACGCTGATAGGTCGCGCCAGCATTCTTTAAACCGAAAGGCATCTTCGTGTAACAATAAATACCCTGAGGCTTATGAAAAGCAGTCTTGTCCTCATCTTCCGCAGCCATTAAGATTGGGTGATAACCCTTGTATGCGTCCAGAAAACACTTGTATCTAAATCCCGACAGTGATTCTACCTTCCAGTCTATCTCCGGGAGAGGGTAGTTGTCCTTAGGACATGCCTTATTAATGTCTTTGAAATCAACGCACATTCGCCAGTTACCGTCAGCCTTTTTTACCAACACAGGATTTGCAACCCATGTCTGATAACGCACTTCCCGCATAATGTTTACTTTGACAAGGTTGTCCACCTTTGCGCACAACCAATCACTGCGGTCTAGAGCCATATGTCGCTTCTTTTGCCTAACGGGTGTCAAAGATGGATTAACGTTTAACTTATGTTCCGCAATATCCCGCGGAACCCCGGTCATGTCTGACTCGCGCCATGCGAAAATATCTGCGTTAGCTGACAATATTCCATGCAACTTGCCCTTCGTTTCGGCTGACAAGCCTGCGCCGATTTTAATTCGCTTATCCGGATGCAAGCGATTTGCTATTACTGCACAGTTTGCAAGTTGCTCTTCTACGCTAGGAGCGCTTACAGACGCGACAGAGCCACACAACTCGGTTGCTTGATGTGACGCAACTGTGGCGATGCCTCCTACTGTGGGAAACTTAATCAAACCATGCACTATATCGTGAAGTTTCTCCCTAGCAGTGCGTTATATCGTGAAGTTGAAACGAACCACATAAAAATTGACCAATTCATGCCTGATCATCTGCGGGTTCCTGTCATCCGCAAGCTCTATCATTAATTCTATCCGGCCTAGCGGCCACGAGTTTTCTCCGGAAAACCCTGATAGCGTAATATCAGGCTGGCGTAACTACGCTTTGACTTCTGCCGGAAGGAAACGATAACAATGCTCATACATAATATCGACACCGCTGCCAGTGTCAACATGCATGCGCTTAATCTGGATTCCTCAATCAGGGATGCGACACTTGATGATAATGGGCTCATTAATAGAATCAATTGACATTACAGGAGGAAAAGTGATTGGGAGAAGCTCCCAATCCTGGTGATCATTGTACTTTCTCCGCTGGCTGATTTTCTCTGCGTCAACCATGTTAATGGTTAAGTCAGCATTTTTCGCTTTGTCAACTTTCTGCCACGCGAAAGTCTTAGACTTCGAGGCCTCTTCTGCGGCCTTTCCCTTGTCCTTTTTAGGTGGTTTTAGATGATCCAATTTGCCCGAGCGAAGCGCTTCCAGAACCCGTTCCATCAAGTTTTTACACCGATTGGTGTCGTGACCATAATCGTCATGAAATTCACAATACTTTGTTTTGTCCCGCTTGCCAAATTCTGTAAGCGGAGTTGGAACCGCGAAGGTCGCGCATATTGGCTCCGTTGCCAAAATTTCCTTGGGCGTTTTGGACAAACTTTTGAGCAGCGCATAGTTCTGATTATTGATGCCGCGCTGATTATTGTTTCGATAATTGCCACTTGATTTCCCTTTATCATTCCTGATGGGACCACCGCTAGGATACCTTCCGCGAGAGTTAATACCACGATTTTGATCGCGCGAACGATCATCGTCATCCTTCCTCTCGTTGCGTGAGCTAGCTGTTGGGATGTCATTATCTTCGCCACTCCGCATGTAGTCGTGGCATTCATTAAGCGCCTCAGCATAAGTTGTTGGGACTGTATGGCGCAGACGCCTTACCAGTGTTGGATGACGTTCTGAGTTTATACCATGTATGAGTCCGGAAATCTGTTGCTCTGGTTTGAGATCTGGTATACGCAGGCACTCATTAGTATACCTTGTGAGAAATTCGCCCAAAGATTCATTGGACTTCTGCACGATGTCATGGCATTCAATGTGAGTGCGCTTGCGTGGTCTCTGATTCTGATATTGCAGTAAAAACTTTGTCCGCAGATCCATAAACCCGGCAATACTACCCGCCGGCAATTTATTAAACCACTCACGAGCAATACCCTGTAGTGTCATAGGAAATATCTAACACATAACCGGATCCACCCAGCCCTGAGTGCGCATTGCGCCCTCGAAACGCTGTAAAAAATCATCTGGATCGGTCAGGCCATTGTAAATACCCAACGTGCTAGGTATCTTTGGTGCTGATGGAAACGGATATGCGGTTATATGTGGAGGAAACTTGTCAAAGGTAGTTGGTAGCTCGAAGGGTGGTTTAACAGGATCCCCTTTCAAGTTCGCAAAGAAACGCTTCATCATGTCCTGAACAAAGTCAGGTTGTGAAAATAAAAGAACCATATCAGGAGGTGCGGCCTGCATGAATTGACTTGCAAGATTTGCCTGCCCTTGAACATTTTGCCAAGGTTGACCCTGCGTCTGCGGATATAACCAAGGCTGCTGCGTTGGAAAAGAGGGATGACTTGAAGACGCAGAGTACACAGGTGGTTGTAAAGGAAGCGAAACCTGTGGCGCAGATATCTGCGAAACCTGAGGATACACACTTAAAAGCCCAACTGTATGCGCTATGCTTTGCTGCTGTGCTGTTATCGGCGCCCAATGAGAGTTTGCATCTGGGATGACACCAAGCCCCCAACTGTTAAGTAACGCCTGCGCATCCGCGGGAGTTAAAAATTGCGAAACTGGACGCGGTGGTTGCCAAGGTTGCAACGGTGTAAATGACGAATTCTGCTGAATGCTCTGCGTATGCAGAGGTATTGAAACAGTGGTACTGTAAATAGGTACCTGTCCGCAGCAAACCACATGCGGCCCCGTTGTTCCACCGCTAGTGCCTACCAAGATGACCCTTGGATCCACTGACGAAAAGTCCAACCGCGTGGTTGTGACTGGTGAGTTTGCTCTTGGCGGTGTAACCCCGTCTGAATATATCGGCTTGTACCTCTGAAAGGGTTCGCCGGATATAGGTGGAGGGTACATCGTGTACCCCGCCTGAATAGCCTCCCCCGTAGTCATAACCGGTGTCTGTTGACTACCAGACGGTGCGTTCTGAACATCGGTTTGGGTATGTTCCGATGATTACTCGGAAGTCATGATACTGTTAAAGAAAAAATTCAAAAATTTTGTAAATAACGAGTCATACAATTCAAAACCTTAAAAGAAAAAGCAATTAAACAGTCTTGAATTAATTCGACTCTCAATGAAAGCACCACTTGATCATGCATATTTTAACCGTAGGGTTTAATATGCCTGCTCAATACATAAAGAGGGGTTTAAGGATCTTAGAACGTGGCTCTTCGGTCCGGCTACCGTGAATAACCCTGGCCGACATGATGATGTCGGCGGGGTGGCCAAGTGATTAAGTCCACCTCCGATAACGGTCGTCGATCAAGAGGCCCCAAATAAGGTCGTAGCTACTAGCTTACAAAAGACTAACCTGTTAACCTTGAAAAGATGCTGAATGATGTTGTTTTACGTAATGTGTATCGTATGTGATGGTTACGTAATGTGCCGTGTGTGGTGAATGATGATTAGGGTTTGTATTTATAGGCAAACCCTAATTCTAGAACCGTCTCAGATCATGATAATCTCATCCATAACTGACTCCCCCGAATCACGGATATAATTATGGAAAAGATATTTACTTGGCAGCTAAGCAACCGCCGTACCGGGAACAAAGGCAATCGCACGCCGCATACCGCACACAAGAACACGCATACGCACAATAATGATTGCCCGCATACATATGTGGTGCGCCTACGGGTTGCGGTATCATTAGTATCCAAAAGTTATTGTTAATGTATAGGATGATGTTGCTATGTACATATTTTTTTTTTCTTTTCAAACCAGCAGGTTCATATTATCTCTTTCTTTTTTAATTCATTTAACATCATATTATATCTTTCTTTTTTAATTCATTTAACATGTGTCGCACGGCATGACGTTACATTAGTTAATGTATCAAGGATTTGATAATACTCCATGTATGACCCAAGTCAGTCTCATCAAAATCAGCACCGGCCGGATTATAAACATTAACCAACAACCCAACGAATATTTAATTCCCAAATTCGACCGATTTGGAATCAATGGCTAACTATAAATAAAGACACGTACAAGTAAACGCAAGCATGCAACAACACACGTGTCCAATGACTCAACCGTCTTACCAACCTTCACAGATCATGCCTATCTTTCATACAACCGTTTTCTTTGCATCAACCGACCCTTAAAAAACCCTTGAAAACCTTGTTCAAGTTCACAAGTAGTCTTAGATTAATACCAGAGTACAAGAATTATTCATCATGAAGATGATGTATTTTTTAGTTTTACTTGTTTTGATGTCCCCGGTCATCCGCGGGGCCTTATGGTCTCGTTCGCCACCTCGTCGTCACGAGGTGGTCGTAACAGAAGGCCACCGTGTGGTTATTGAGTTTGAAGTGGAAACCCATGGAGACCCAAAAGTGTTCATTTCTAAACACGATAGTTCTAGTGGGACTGGCGCAAGTAGTTTTGCCAGCCCCAAAGAACTTTTTGTTACTTGCAAGCATAATATTGCATGTGTGCTTAAAAATACGAAAAACGTCTTTTATAAGGAAAAAGATGGTGATAAAGGACCCAAGAGTTCCGAAAATGGCGAAAAAGGTGGTTTCGCCAGTCCGGGAGAACTGTACGGAACATGCAAGCATAAACTAGCAAGTGCACTAGAAAAGGCGAAAGATGTTGTTTGTGAGAGAACTAGTGACTTTCGAAACTTGGAAGAACATGCGAAAGAAGTTATTGATAAAGGAGTGGGAAAATTTGGTGACCCGAAAGAGACCTTGTCCGAAAAAATATCAGAAAAGGTTAAAATAGTAGGAGAAAAGGCGATAGAGGTCGCCGAAAGTGCAAAAAATGTAGCCGGGAAAACTATTAGTATGGTGGGCTTCACAGAAAGTACTGAAGGTATACTTCAGGACTCATTAGTTAAAATGGAAGAGTGGGATTTAGTCGATTCGCCGAAACGAATTGGCGAAGATATCGAACGTAACGCAAGCAAACAAATTCATCAAGGAGTGGAAGAAGTGAAAGAAACAGTTGAAAGTGTGAAAGAAAGTAGTTTGAATGATCTTACCAAAAAATCTAAAAGGACAATACATGATGTTTTTTTCAATGTGATAGGGAAAATAAGATCAATGATAAGTTGGGCTCATTTGTTCGGGTTTTCGATGGCATATGGGATGGGCGTGTGGGTCACGTTTTGTTCAAACTGTGTTTTGGGCAGGTGTTTACCTAAACAACAGTTTGGAATGGTGATGAATAAGGTGAACATGGTGTATTTTAGGGTAATGGCTTATTGTGTTGGTGCAGCTCTTCTAGGGTTTCTTGTGAGTCAAGGAAGAAAAGGTGTTTTCTCTGATAAGATGGAAATGTTACAAGGATTCAATCTTGTTTCTGCACTGTTAATGATTTTGACAAATTTGATCATCTTCGAGTCCCAAACAACAAAGGTAAAACAAAACACATGTTTGTTACACTATTCGTTAGTTATGGGAGTTGGTGTGGATTGGTAGTGTAGAGTTGTGCTTGCACTTTTTTGATTACGTGGCGGTCTTGGTTAAAATGTCGTGCTATGGTGGTGTGGTTTGGGAGTGTAGGTTGAAGAAGTGGTAAAATGTGGTTGGTAAATTGAGTAAAAGGAAATAAAAAATAACATATTGAAATAAACTAAAAGAAGTCAACCAATCAGATGAGGCCACATGGATTTCACACCCGTTGGAACACCCGTGGAAACCTAACCTCGCCATGAACTCACGCCGCGTAACGTGGGGGCGGGGGCGGGGCTTTTGTCCAGCTGAGCTACCCGCACCTGTGGCTTATCCGCGTAACAAACAGTCTTATATTCACATAATGAGACTTCAAACGTTGATCAACATCTATTGTGATTCTAATTAATGTTTTCATTTTGCGTTACGTACAGTTGATAGTCGAGCGAATGAAGATACAAATGAAGGAAGCGGATCAAACAAAAATAATAGGGGAGAAGCTAAAGAAGCTAAATACGTACTCTTCCACACTGAATGTATCGGCAATGGTGGTGCTGACGTGGCATCTAGCATACATTGGTCAACTGCTTCAAGCTAGACAACACTAGCTGTCACCCACCATTGATCTCCTAGAGACCGTCGGTGGTGTCCTATGATGGGTTTGATGACACGTCGCTTGGATGATTGAAGAGTCAGGTCCTTGATCATCGATTGACGAAAGAGATCGAACCAGATATTTTGTTCACCATATATCTTTTTGTTTACTTGTTCTGTATTCGAAGAAATGGTCTGGTCTGGTTTGGACGAGTTGAAAAATTTTGGTTCTTGTATGTTGTTCAGGGTCATGTAACATTTCGTTTTTGGCGTGTGGTTTTTATCGCCACCATTGTTGATTTTGGTTCACTTTTAGTACCTCCACGGGATCCTTAGGAGTTCGCTGTGCCATGGTGGTGTCGAAACTTGAGTTTAAGATCAAAGTATCTTGTTTGAGACAGCTATACGTTCCGATTTACTGCAAGAGAAATAAATGAAACTAAATTTATGTGACATTTGTATTTACTCATTAAATGTAGTATTGCAGTTTAATATTTACACTATTTCCTGTTTTGGAATGAAGATTCATACAAAAACTAAGCCTATGCAACTAGTGGATACAAAAAGGGTTAAGTTGGTTTCAATATGTGACATTTGTATTGAGCAAAACACACACACACAAATCACAACAGGCACTTTGTTTTGGTATCACAATCGTCAATTTATTATTTTGATAATCATGTTAGTTTTCTGGTTCTAATAGCGTTTATTCCTTCCTCTGCACCCACTGTCCCAAATGCACAACTACTTCTTGTATGTACAGTTGAGATTACAGCTTTAAAAGGGCATTTTATTTTTGAGTTTGTAGTTAAATTTAACTACCGAATATATCATTAATCAAAAACAATGTTCAACCTTTAAGTTAACATACTTGATTTTACACTCATGCCCAGTCAAGTCAGCAAACTGATTCAAACGCAACTATATGACATGTTCTTACTCTGTGTGGCATGAAAACGTTGCACGGTAAACCGCAGGGTGATTTTAGCCTCTAATTCATGGTAGCTACTCCACCTATTGCACAATCCCTATCAATTCCTCCGTTTCATCGTAATCAGAGCTTCCACACTGCAATTAATTAAAACCAACGAAAGTGGAAGGTAAAATAAATTATTAAAATTCCATCTCTTTTTATTGAGATGCGAGACTAAGAGTGCTCCCAACCATGACAGAACTTCTTCCAGGACTAACCAACCATTAAGCACCACATCAGCACTTACATCTTACTTTCTTCCCAGGACTAAACACACCTAACAGTGACACTACTTCCTCACAATATTGGGACCCACATTTAATTATTTTAACTAAATTAAAAATACTTTTATTATTATTAATATTAAAAGAATTATTATTTTTTATATTACATTTAAATTGATTAAATATTAAATATTTACTCTTAAATAGATAAAATAAAATATAGTGTACGTACCGTAACTCATTTTAACTCACCACAAAGATTGTGGGGCCCACGATAAAAAATTAAAAATAACACCTTATCTTCATCTTCTCTTTCTCCTTCTTTCCACCATTCATTTCTTCTCCTTCCTTTCACCATCCATTTTTTGCAAATTCATTTCTACTCAGTGTAAAATGAAATAAAAAACAAAAAACTTACAAAAAAAAGAAGAAGAAAACAAACCTCTCCGTCCACAAATATGATTCAAATAGGCGAAGGGAAGGGCGGAGGTGGCTGGGCGGGTTGTGGGCGGCACCTGGGCGGCCTTCGTGCCATCGGCGCCCAGGCTGGGCGGATGTGGGCGGAGCTCCTGGGCTAACCGTTGGGAGCGCTCTAATGATTGAGATGGAGGTGAAGAGATTGATGCTGTCATGCAGAGAATGTTATGACCCAACGGCACATTTATAAGCGCACTTTGAGGTGTAAGGATATAAACTTATCCCCCCCCCCCCCGCATAGTTAGAGGATTTTATATGAGGAAATTTAGATAGAGTCAAGAGTATGAACGGTTAGACCACTCCCAACCATGACGTACTTCCTCCCCAGGACACACCGCCACATCAGCTTTCTCTCTCCATTTATTTTTCACTTCCTCTCCATCACACACCGCTACCAACCATGACATCCTCCCTCCCCATCACATGGCCCCACATTTTTTTTATTAATATTTATTACTACTACTATTATTATTATTATTATTATTATTATTATTATTATTAATACAAATTTTTTAAACAACACTTTTATTGATAAACAAAGATACGGTTACATTTTTAAAAATTTTTTTTACACAATTAAGCATATAAATACGAACACATAATATTAAGACTATCAATATCTTTTGTCAATCGTATCATCGCTAACCCATCCTTCCTCATCGCTACTCTCTCTTGGTGGACGATAATCGTAATCAATGAAAAGAAGATGCACTTTTATGGGTTCATTTGCCGTAATTGCTTTATTTTTAACGGCATCCTAATCTTCATCCGTATCAAGAAACTTGTATATTTTGTCATCGTCATTGTAATACACGAAGTCCGAGTGTTTGAAGTCCACATTTTCTTTGACAAACTTCAACAACTTCGAAAAATCCATTTCACTAACGCCAACGTTTTCGAACGTTCTTCTTTAGCCAATTTGAGTACACGATTTCCAATCATCCGAAAACTCACCGTTGAAGTAAACGTAAATAGGGACGAGAGTGGGTGCCATTTTGAGTGATTGTTTGAAGATTGTTTGATTTGGGAGTAATTTGATATATGGAAGAATGGTGTTGAGATATGGAAGATTGGAGGTGTATTTATATAGGAGGAGAAAGAAAAAAAAAAGAAAAAAAAGAAGAAGAAGAAGAAGCCGTTGTAGTGCAACGGTTAAAAAATGCTGGGCAACGGCTAATTCATTTACTTTTTGCGTCAGCGAAATATTATAGCTACGACCGAAACCAGCACGGAAGAAAGAAAGAGAATCGAGGGCGGCCGAGGGCGGGTAGAATGCCAACGGCGCCCTCGAGGGCGGCCGAGGAAGGGTGTGAGGGCGGTTACCGTTGGGAGTGGTCTTATAGTGAAGTGTATGTTGAACTATCTTTTTTTTAGCATTCACGAAAAGTTGGAGCACCTTTAGTCTTGATGATTTTTATAAGTGTAGGTGTACAGAAATAAAGGGAGATTTTAAGACTGTAAAACACACGTAAGGCTTTAAATTAAAAATATGGTAGATGTTGTGAGAAAGTCAATTGTGGATGACAGTTGTTTTCACCTAACCCTCATAATTCAAACATGTACAGTATATTATTGTATTATAAATACCGATTGAAATGATAAGATGAATGTACCCATTTTCTTCACTAAGAATTTACTATATTCTCTCTTCTTTCTATTATTATCTATTTAGAGACTACATTATTAATGGTAGTTATAAACTACTAAATTATAACACGTTATCAGCACGATTATCTCAATAATTATACTAAATATGGTTGGCTCTGCCACCTAACTAATATATGGTCGGTTATACCACCTAAATAATATATGATCGACACTGTCGCCTAATTTACATTTATGTTATCTAACATTTATTTATGTATACTAACATTTACATTTATGTATACTAACATTTACATTTATGTTATCTAACATTTATTTATGTATACTAACATTTACATTTATGTATACTAACATTTACATTTATGTTATCAACTATCTATTTATGGTTACTTACATTTATTTATACACCATCATATCACCACTGGAGTAGCTACCTCATGGTTGAAATATACACCGTTGCAGCTCCAAAGGACGCTACCCTCCTGCTCTTCCCTGCTGACATCAAGGTATGGCACTTTTTGGAATTTTCATCATCTTCTTCACTTAAAAAAAATATAAACTCTTATTCCTTCTTCTTTCCAACGTGACCACTTGTTCCTACCACCTTTTCCTTGGTTTATTTAATCGGTTTGGGACCTCTCTTTGGACCTACTCCATTTCCCACTAACTCTCACAAAATTCGTTGGATATATGTTAAAAGGAAACAACAATCACTTTCCTAGTTCACATTGACATATATTTTAATAGGATGGTTTTTTTGAAAAAGAAAATATATGGTATAATGGTTACACACGTTTTCTGTCTTGGATACCCTCAATCATCGCTACAACCTTTTTATTCTTTAATAAGTACTCACTTTATTATTCAAAGCAATGGTTTGATTTATACATACTTTATATATATATATATATATATATATATATATATATATATATATATATATATATATATATATATATATATAAAGATGCGATTTTGTGTTGGACAAAGAAACAGAAGAAAATGTCATAGTAGTGGGTTAGGGTATACTTGTGTTGGGTTCATGAAGAATATATAGTAGAGAGAAAAATGGAGAGATTTTTAGGATTCATTATCGAAACTCAAACCACCCTTCTCCTTCGTGAACCCCATTTGAATTCCTCTAATAGTCGAGAAACACCCATCACAAAGCTCCACGAACACCACTTAAGATTTCATCCCCGAAAAACCCTCACTTTCCTCTCTCTCTTCATTCGTGAACTACTACTGCTATTGATGACCACAACCTGCAAATCTTCGGATTATTGCTATTATTATCTGTTTTCTTTTCCGTTTATTGAAAACACTGGAACGCCATAATAATCATCTCTGATCACCATGAATCCCAACCACAAATGAGCACCCTCATGACCACTAACCACCGTAACATCACCACCTTCAACCTTATAAACCATCGACAATTGCTATCTGCTACAGCTACTGTTTTGTTTACTGTTTCACACCACCTCCTTGCAAACCAACTTCCATGATTAAATCACCTTAACCATCTTCACCTTGAAATAATCATCGTCACCATTTTGCTTCTTGAACCATCATAAACAAAACCTTCTAAAAGCTACTACTACTGCGATTAAGTTGTTACGGTTTAATACGCCACCTTATTGTTCCCACTTTTCATTCGAAATTGACACTCACAACCACTATATATATAAATATATAAAAAAAAAACGCAACCCACAAAAAGTATAATATTACAAGGTGATAGACTTTATCATTAGTGGTGCCATTATTTAGTGAGGGACCTATGTCCACTTAATATCCACCGAAAGTGTATTATGATTAGCATGTAATTGTTTTGTTTATTAAAAATTTTCGATGCAGCAAGTTACAATAATGATTGAGGTGAAAAGAGGGTTTGGTGGGAACTTGGTGGGGACAATCAAATACCACGTCCTATCTATTACATGTGCAAAAAAAATACCAATTGAACTACATAGGTAATTGTTCTAAACAATTGCTAGGTAAGATAGTAATATTGGGAGAACTTAGATATGTGACGTGACTACGCTATAAGAATTTTTACATAAAAAAGGAAAAAGATAAAGATAAGATAAGAAAAGAAAATTTTATGGTAGTGAACAATAATATACAACCAATAAAATGCCTACTTTCACACTGCACTAACTTTTTAAATAGTAAGATGATAAGTTTCAATGAATTTTAAAAGAAACGTCCATATACATGGATACACAATATCAATCATGGAACTTAAAAGATCAGTTAGTTTAACAGCCTAATTGTTGTTTGATTGTGCCGACAGTTTTCCTCGGCCCATTATTTTGTACCCCGTCGATAATTAGTGGCAAATAAAAGTATTCGGAAAAAATCCCGAATTTTTAGATTAACTATATTTTTAAAGTCGTGGTTGAAGGTGGTGGTGGTGGCAGACTGACGTAGTTTCCACTTTATCTCATGAATTTTTTTTTTTTCTAAATTTCATCCCAATAAAAATCCTTATTTTTCCATATGGGCACTTGTAAATTTTTACCACCACTAAAAAAATGTATAACATTTTTAGCACTAGTTACTTGCAGAAAAATGGGTTATGTATGCATAGATATCTAGAGAGAGAGTGTGATAAAAGCGCATATGATGAAAAGCGCATATGACTAAAAGCACATCACATATGATTAAAAGCGCATATGATGAAAAGTGCATATGATGAAAAGCACAGCACATATGATTAAAAGCGCATATGGTGAAAAGGATATATGATGAAAAGTACATATGGTGATTAATGAAAAGCACATATGGTGATTAATGAAAAGCACATATGGTGATTAATGAAAAGAATATTGAGAAAGAATCACCAATGTTTCTTGAAAGAATTTAAGGTTATATATATGGACCAATTCATCCATCATGTGGACCATTTTTGATATTTCATGATTCTAATAGACGCATCTAGCGGATGGTCTCATGTTTGTGTGTTATCAAGCCATAATATGGCATTTGCAAAGTCTCTTGCACAAATTATTAAATTTGAGAACACATTATTCTGATTACACCATTAAAAGAATGAGACTTGATAATGCTGGTGAGTTAACATCTCAAGCATTTAATGATTATTATATGTCTACAGGGATTGTTGTTGAACATCCAGTTGCTCATGTGCATACACAAAATTGGTTTTGCTGAATCAATAGATAAACGCTTGCAGCTAATAACTAGACAATTGGAAATGAGTACAAAACTCTCAATATTTATATGAGGATATGTAAATTTACATGATGCGATATTAATTCGCATTAAACCAAGTGCAAGTCATAAGTATTCTCCATTACCAACTTAATTTTGGTCGAGAGCCAAATATTTCCCACCTTAGAACATTTGGTTGTACAGTGTATGTTCTAGTTGTACCACCACAACGCTTTAAAATGGGTCCTCAAAGGAGGATGGGAATGTATGTTGGATATGAAACATCTTCAATCATAAGATATATTGAACCCATGACGGATGATGTTATTACAGCATATTTTGCTGATTGTCATTTTAATGAAATATTGTTCCCTAGATTAGGGGGAGATCTGAAATATAAATAAGATGATGTTTCATGGTGTGAACATGAATTAAGGTATGTTGATCCTCGCACAAAAGAATATGAAAAGAAAGTTAAAAAATAATGCATATGCAAGAACTTGCAAATCGATTACTTTATGCATTAAAAGATACAAAAAGAGTGACTAAATCACATATAATACCAGGAAATGCTCCAGCTCGAAATGAAATTCCGAAAGCTGGCAATAATGTCACTCATGAGTCTTTGCCACGTCTAAAACGTGGAAGACCAATTGGTTCCAAAGATAAAAAAAAAAATTCTTGAAAAGGAAAATCAGCTGATAATGAGGTAAAAGAAAGTGTTCAAGAAGAACCATAAATCAATATTCCTTCTGCAGAGGATATTGATAAATGTAAATATATAAATTGCGATAAATTATGCAATATTATGGAACCGAAATGAAATGAAAAATTTTGATGAGATATTTTTATATAATATTACAATGACATCATGAATAAAGATGATGATCTAGAACCAAAATCTGTCATTGAATATCAAAATAGACATGATTGAGCTCAACGGAAAGGAGCAATACGAGCTGAATTAGAATCGCTCAATAAAAGAAAAGTTTTCGGATCAATCGTTATCATTTTTAAAGATGTGAAACGTATGGAATACAAATAAATTTTTATCCGAAAAAGAAATGTGCAAATGAAGTTACAAGGAAAAAAAAACTAGACTTGTAACTCAAGATTTCCCACAAAGACCAGAAGTGAATTATGAGGAAAAATTATCTTCCTGTAATTGATACAATTATTTATTAGATAATTAATCAACCTGATAGTTACTTAAATGCATCTCATGGATGTTATTACCACTTATCTGTATGGATCACTTGATAGTGATATATATGAATATACCTGAAGGGTTTAAGGTATCATAAGCATCTAATGCAAAACCCAAGGGAATGTATTCCATTAAATCACAAAGATTTTTAAATGGGTTTATACAATCGGGACGTATGTGGTATAACCCATTAAATGACTACTTGATAAGAAAAGGGTATATATATAAACTTATTTGCATGTGTGTTTTATAAAAACAATGTTCGGATATGTGAACATAGTTGTTTATATCAATTATCTTAAATAAAGAAATCCATAAAGCCATTCAACTTCTAGAGAAAGATTTTGAAATAAAAAAAATCAAGTAATACGTTGATTTACATATTGAGCATATGACTAATGACTTACTTATACATCAAACAACTTATACCGAAAAGATTTTTAAAACATTTTAATATGGACAAGATAAAAACCATTAAGTACTCCTATGGTTGTTAGATCTCAATATTGAAAATGATCCATTTCATCCTCTAGAAGATCATGAAGATCTTCTTGGTTCAGAAGTTCCATATCATAGTGCAATTAGGGTTATTATGTATTTTACAAATTGTACAAGACCTGACATGTTTTTTGCAGTTAATTTGTTGACAAGGTTCAGCTCAACCCCTACAAAAAGACATTGAAATAGGATCAAGCTGATATTTTTGATACCCTTGAGGAACTGCTGATTTAAAATTATTTTATTCTAACGCTTCAAAACAAGATTTGGTTGATTATGTATATGCAGGTCATTCATCAAATCCTCATAAAGATAAATCTCAATCTCGGCATGTATTCCTAAATGGGGATACCACAAAATCATGGCGTTCTTAAAACAATCACTTGTTGCAACATCATCAAATCATAACCAAGTGATTACATTATATGAAACTACTCGAAAATGTGTTTGGTTGAGATCAATGACACAAATCATTATTGATTCTTGTGGACTAGAACGAGCTTGCATAATACAAATGAAATAAGAGTATCAAAAGTGACAGAACAAAATATAAATGCTGACGTGGCGCCAAAGCCATAGATGGTCTTGACAGTAATAAGTTTGATGGAAAAGAATGATAAGTTGGTAAGGCTCAGAAAAGACTAAAAGAGAATAGGAATTGAAACAAGGGTTTTGAGCAAACCATGAAGGAGACTGTAGACAAATCACAGGGGCTAAACTTGTACATAAAAGATTTAGATGATACAGTTTCAGATGAAAACCTCAGATTCTTCTCATATACTCAAGATCTCGTAAAAGACAACCAGATTAAAATGAGATACGTTCAATCAACAACTCTGCTGATCTTTATACCAAAGCACTGTCAACCGCTGTTTTCAGAACACACGTTCACAATATTGGCATGAGGCAAGTTCAAAAGATGTGACGACTCAGCGATGTCTACTTGAGGGGGAGTCAACTCTATACTGCACTCTTTTTCCCTTGACTAAAGTTTTTATCTCACTGGATTTTTCTTTAGCAAGGTTTTTAACGAGACAGTACTAGTTGCACTCTAATAAAATTGTCATCCAAGGGGGAGTGTTGTGAGAAAGTCAATTGTGGATGACAGTTGTTTTCACCTAACCCTCGTAATTCAAACATGTACAGTATATTATTGTATTATAAATACCAATTGAAATGAAAAGATGAATGTACCCATTTTCTTCACTAAGAATTTACTATATTCTCTCTTCTTTCTATTATTATCTATTTAGAGACTACATTATTAATGGTAGTTATAAACTACTAAATTATAACAGTAGAAACATATGAGACATTACATAAGAAATTTTACATAAAAAAAAAAAAAAAAAAAAAAAAAAACATAAATACGCAAGAATTAACATATAGCCAATCCTAAGGAATATTTAAGTTTGCAAAGTACTGCCACTTTTAATGCTATATCAACACCTAACGCGATCACCTGAATGTGAGAATCTCATACCGTTATTGGCTTGGATTGTTGTCTGCAAACTATCAACAAAGATTGCAAGAAAGCTGCAAGTAAAATTATTCAAAGTCAATCAGGCATTTCAAACACTTGATGTTCATAAAAATACTAGTATATTATCAGTTCTATCAAATATTCACGACTTTAAATTTGAGGTTAGAGTTAGATTGATTAGAGCTAAGCCCTATAAACTTATACAAAATAATGTGTATGATTTATCCTTAAATCATATATACACATGTACATCAAATATACTACTCAGTATTAGAGTGCTCCCAACCATGACAGAATGTCTTCCAGGACTAACCAATCATTCAGTGCCACATCAGCACCTCCATCTCTCTTCCTTCCCAAGACTAAACCCAGGACTAAACACTCTCAACAAAGACACTCCTCCTTCCATTTTTTATTCTCTTTTTGAATTATTTTATATTATTAAAAAAATTACAATTATTTAAATAAAACTAAACTTTATTGTTAATAATAATTTCATTATTAGTATTATTAATTATTAATATATTATAGTTATAATCATTAATTATTAACTTACATGTAATTAAACTTTAAAAACAATATTGATTAAATTTAACGAGTATGCTTTAATTTGTGGGGTCAGAATTTAATAAAAAATTAAAAAGATATCCCATCCCCTATCTTCATCTTCTCTCTGCCTCACCATTCATCTCTCTCACTCTGCAAAATCCATCTTTTTCCCACTTCATTAACACTCAAATATAAAACAAATAAATAAAAGAAAGAAGAAAAAGAAAATAATAAACACTCTCGTCCGTCCACAAATGTGATTGAAATGGACGAAAAGAGAGACGAAGGAGCTGGGCGAGCACCTGGGCGGGACTTGGGCGGAGGTGGTGCCATCGGCGCCCACCTGGGCGCGGCTGTGGGCGGCCCTGTGGACGGACCGCTGGGAGCTCTCTTATACTATCATTCTACATAATCTACAGAAAAAGATGCAGTGAACAAACACTCACAATCAACAACACTAAAATCGATAACTTTGATTTGTTCGGAAGAATCACCGGCAAGATCCTTACTCGCCGTCCTCTTTTTTCTTGAGTCGCTTCGTTGCCGAGTAACTCTCCTCATCTTACTAACTAGTAAGAATCGGCCCGCGCGATTGTAACGACCCGTCAAAATCGCTATTGACGCGGCACGTTAATCATTGATTCCACAGTGAGGTTTTGACCTCTATATGATACGTTTTGATAAAATATTGCATTCATTAAAATAAGTGACTTTCTAAACATAGAAAGTTATAAGCATGTGGGCGAGTGCTTAGGTATAAGCAAATCCCCAAAATACATAAGTCTTTATTTTACAGGTTGACATCACAGTCAATTTATTTATTACACAACGTGGTTTTGTTTCGAATGCAATAAAATTTATACAAAGTATGAGAGACTCCATGCAGGCAACAAGCACATCACAGCGGAAGCAGTCTAAGGACCTGAGAATAAAACATGCTAAAAAGGTCAGCACGAATGTTGGTGAGTTATAGGTTTAATTGCTCGAGTAATAAGTATATAAAGATAGACCACAAGATTTCATCAAAAGTTTATCAATAGATTCTACGTAACAGAGCACCCTGGTAACTAAACTTAACGTTATAATGATAATTACCCTATTCGTTTTAATACACGCAAACCAACGTGTCATAAACTCAAATAACATACGTCCGTTAAAAGGCTAGCGCTCTAGCTCGGACGGGGATGTCAAGCCCTATGGATCCATATACAATTATTCGCGCCCACCAGTCCATATCCTATGTACTGGCAGCTACCAGTTACCAAAGCTAAGGGATTTTCGGTTTAACACAGTGTAGAATTTAGTATGTACTTGTGTTCATTGCGTTTAAAATAAATTACATGTATTCTCAGCCCAAAAATATTTAATGTATTTAAAAAGGGAGACTATAAACTCACGGTTCAATATTGAGATTCAATATTGTAGGCAAATTGCGTAGACGTAATGATGGTAGACGACTGTATGGTTGGCCTTGGATTCAAGAACAATACCCCGAATAATACCCAATATTTCCTTAGTTTAAAACGGTTTGAAACCCGAATTAAAACACCCTCGTATATACTTTATTATTATTAAACTTAAATTAAAATTATAATTATAATTATAAATATAAATATAGAACACAGAAGAAAGAAAATAGAATGTGTGTATAACTTCGTCAAGCAAACTGCCTTTTATAGGCATATTTTTGGAATCTGATGCCCATGCGATCGCATGAGTTTTCAGTGCTTTTGCCATGCGATCGCATGGCTAGGCTGGACAGCTCATTTCTGCTTTGTTTGCTAGTTCGTCGACATAATATTTACTGTAGCAAATAGTGTTTACTGTAACAAATAGTGTTTACTGTAGCAAATGATTTTTACTGTAGCAAATAGTGTTTTACTGTAACAAATAGTATTTACTGTAGCAAAATAATTTTTACTGTAGCAAATAGTGTTTTACTTGTACATTTTTTGTTTAATTACGTTTCTTCTTATAAATTTTAAAAAAACTTACATTATAAAAATAAAACTATTATATAATTATCACAGGTTTTGACTTTCGTGAATCGTCGAAAAAAGTCGAAAGGTACATGAATGTGTAAACTAGTTCAAAAAGTTTTAAGATTCAGCATAATAGGTTCGCTTATCGTGTCGGAAACATTTTATCCTGTAATTAATTTATTAATATGAAATTTTCTGGGTCTTTACAGTACCTCCCCGTTAAAGAAAATTTCGTCCCGAAATTTTGAGTAGCACCTGTTTTATAAGCGATATCAGTGAACAAATGTGGATACTTTTGCTTCATTTAATCTTCACTTTTCTAAGTAAACTCGGGTCCTCGTCTAGCGTTCCAACGAACTCTAACTATCGGTATTTTGCTTTGTTTTAATTGTTCGACCTCACGGTCCATGATTTCAACAGGTTCTTCGATAAAATTGAGTTTATCATTGATTCGTATTTCGTCAAGAGGAATTACGACATCCTCTTCAGCTAAACATTTCTTCAAATTTGACACATGAAATATGTCGTGAACACTACTAAGTTCTTGCGGTGGTTTTAATCGATAAGCAACTGCTCCAATTCTTTCGGTGATTTCAAAGGGTCCTACGTACCTAGGACTTAGCTTTTCTCGTTTACCGAATCGTACAACGCCTTTCCAGGGTGACACTTTCAACATGACTTTGTCGCCCACTTGAAATTCTAGCGGTTTTCTTCTTACATCAGCATAACTCTTTTGGCAACTCATGGCCGTTTTCAATCGTTGTTGTATTTGAATGATCTTTTCGGTGGTTTCATGAATAATTTCTGGTCCAGTAAGTTTTCTTTCTCATACTTCGCTCCAACAGATAGGAGATCTGCTCTTTCTACTGTAAAGTGCTTCAAATGGCGCTGCGTTGATGCTCGTATGATAGCTGTTATTGTATGAAAATTCTGTCAACGGTAAGTGTTGATCCCAACTGGTTCCAAAGTCAATCACGCATGCCCGTAACATGTCTTCTAATGTTTGTATTGTTCTTTCACTTTGACCATCTTTCTGTGGGTGATAAGCGGTGCTCATATCTAATCGAGTTTCCAATGCTTTTTGTAATGACTGCCAGAAATGTGATATGAATCGGGTCACGATCGGATATGATGGAGATAGGTACACCATGCCTGGAAACTACTTCCTTCAAATATAGGCGTGCTAATCTCTCCATACTGTCTGTCTCCTTTATTGGTAGAAAGTAAGCTGATTTAGTTAGACGATCAACTATCACCCAAATAGCATCGTAACTACTTGCAGTCCTTGGCAATTTCGTAATGAAATCCATGGTTATTCTTTCCCATTTCCATTGAGGAATTTCTGGTTGTTGCAGTAACCCTGACGGCTTTTGGTGCTCGACTTTGACCTTCGCACATGTCAAACATTTGCTTACATATGTAGCAATTTCTGTCTTCATATTAGGCCACCAATAGAACTTCTTAAGATCGTGGTACATTTTCCCGTTTCCTGGGTGAATTGAGTACCTCATTTTGTATGCTTCATCTAGTACTAGTTGCCTTAGGTTACCATGTCTTGGTACCCATATCCTACCAGCAAAATACAGGGTTCTATCGGTTTTTACTTCAAGCTGTTTTTCTAACCCTTTGCTCATTTCGCCTTTTTCATTTTCTTCTTTTAAAGCTTCTAACTGTGCTGCTTGAATTTGCTTTGTGAGATCAGTACAAATTGTAATGTTCAAAGCTCGGACCCTAAGAGGTTTTACTCTCTCTTTCCGACTTAGGGCATCAGCTACTACATTAGCCTTTTCGGGGTGGTAACGAATTTCACAATCGTAATTGTTCAATAACTCTACCCAGCGACGTTGCCTCATATTGAGTTGTTTTTGATCAAAAAGATGCTGAAGACTCTTATGGTCGGTGTACACTGTACACTTGGTTCCATATTGATAATGTCTCCATATTTTGAGTGCAAAAACTACTACTCCAAGTTTAAAATTGTGCGTCATATAGTTCCTTTCGTGAATTTTTAGTTGTCGTGAAGCGTATACGATAACTTTTATGCGTTGCATTAATACACATCCTAAACCTTGGCGCGAAGCGTCACAATAGATCACGAAATCATCATTTCCTTCTGGTAATGACAAAATGGGTGCATATGTTAACTTCTTCTTTAATAAATGGAATGAGAATTCCTGTTCCGTGGACCAATCATACTTCTTTCCCTTTTGAGTTAATGCAGTTAAGGGTTTCGCGATTTTAGAGAAATCTTGAATGAATCTTCGGTAGTAACCAGCAAGAACTAAGAATTGGCGGATTTGTGTTGGAGTCTTCGGGGTTTCCCATTTACTAATGGCTTCGATCTTGGCGGGGTAAACTTTAATTCCATGTTTACTGACAACATGGCCCAAAAATCGTACTTCTTGTTACCAGAAATCACACTTCGAAAATTTTGCGTACAGTTCTTCTTTCTTGAGTACCTCCAGTACCAGTCTTAAGTGTTGCTCATGTTCTTCCTTGTTCTTCGAGTAAATCAATATGTCTTCGATAAAAACAATGACAAATTTGTCTAAATACGGTCTACAGATGCGATTCATTAGATCCATGAATACTGCTGGAGCATTAGTCAATCCAAAAGTCATGACTAAAAACTCATAGTGACCGTAACGGATTCTGAACGCGGTTTTAGGAACATCTTCTTCCTTCACTCTCAGCTGATGATATCCGGAGCGTAGATCAATCTTAGAATAAACACTTGATCCTTGCAATTAATCAAACAAATCATCAATCCTCGGTAATGGGTACCGATTCTTGATCGTTAATTTGTTTAATTCTCGGTAATCTATGCACATTCTCATAGATCCATCCTTCTTCTTGACGAACAGAATAGGAGCACCCCAAGGTGAAAAACTGGGACGAATAAATCCACCGTCCGATAATTCTTGCAACTGGTTTCATAATTCTTGCATTTCCGAAGGTGCAAGTCTATATGGGGATCGGGCTACAGGTGCAGCTCCTGGTATGAGATCAATCTGGAATTCTACACATCTGTGTGGAGGTAGCCCTGGTAATTCTTCTGGAAATACTTCGGGATATTCTCTTACAACCGGCAAGTCATCAATGCTTCTTTCTTCGATATTGATCTTCTTCACGTGTGCCAGAATAGCATAACCACATTTTCTTATAAGTTTATGGGCCTTCATACAGCTGATAAGGTTCAGCTTCGAGTTGCTCTTCTTCCCATAAATCATTAATGACGTTTCATCCTTTCGAGGGATGCGGATCGCTTTCTCGGCGCAAACAGCTTCCGCTCTTGTTTTGGACATCCAGTCCATGCCAACAATTACGTCAAAACTTCCTAATTCTACGGGTATCAAATCGATTTTGAAGGTTTCACCAGCGAGATTTATTTCACAACCATGACAAATTTTATCGGCTTTTATCAGTTTACCATTAGCTAATTTGTGATGACCCAGAAATTTCGACTAAATTTAAACTTAATCTTTGTATGATTAACATTTCCGACACGATAAGCAAAGTCTGTAAAACTGAATCTCAAAATTTTTGAATTACTTTTATATATTTAAATACCCTTCGGTTGTTTTCGACGATTCGCGAACAATTATATGTAAATAGATACATATATACTATAACATGAAAAGGTAACAATGTATTAATTGTTTGATACCGTACATTAAACTTATTGGTTTAAATATCTATTCGAATGTATATGATAAGTTGAAATATTTATTATTAAAATTTATTTATAAATAACTTCCAATGTGTATTTAAAAACTGATTTATGTATATTAAAAAGATATATACATATATATAATAAACGATAGTAACATTCGTTTATTGATTCAATTGATATTTAGTTAAGTTAACTAAAGCGTTTAAGATGAACCAGTTAAACACTAATTTGTTACAGTGTTTTCAAATTGCCACATTACTCAAAATGCTACAGTGTTTTCGAAAATCACTATTTGCTACAGTGAAATTGACTTTGCTACAGTGAAATCACTATTATAAAAATGTGTTTTAACAAATAGCGAGACGATGATTTATAGAAGCAAATGACCAAAACACTCGAAAGTTTAAGATACACTTTGAGTGATATAATTAAGGGATAATTTAAGGCTATATTTTGACAAAGGTACGTGTCACGAAATGTAAAATGCAAGTTTTCTAAGCGTACGAAAATGCGTTCGAGAAACCGGAACCTGGACATAAGTCGAGTGATGACGTACGACTTATCGGAACAAAAATTACAAGTCTACTATGCACAAGAATAAAATATAATATATAAATAATTATATTAATTATTTATATATTTATATTTATTTTATATTATGTCGACAAGCTAGGAGCCAAAACAATGTGAGCTGTCCCTGGTCCTCATGCGAGTCGCATGGCCAGAAGGCCATTTCCATGCGAGTCGCATGACTCCAGATTTCAGGCCAGGTTCTATAAATTGCAACATTTTCTGCCGAGTAAAGAAAGAAAAAAATACACACACATACATATTACTCCGTATTTATTTTATTTATTATTTATATTATTATTATTATTATTATTATTATTATTATTATTAATAAGATTATTATTAATCTTATTTTTTTTTTATTATTAGTGTTATTATTTTTGCGATACAAAAATAATAATGTACATCAAATATTACGACGGAGTGCTGTCCAAGTAATTTTCAAAACGAGTTTCCAAGCGAGCTAGAGCTAGGGAAAATATGGGTTATTACCAAGGAGGTTATGGGTAATGTTCGGGGGTATTTTTTTTCTGAATCAAACCTCGTGTTTATCATCTCCGATGCGTCTACGTGCTTTCCTGCAATATTGTATATCAATATTAAACAGTGAGTTCATTTGATTCTCTTTTACTCTTTATATTTTAGGGACTGAGAATACATGCGCTATTTTTACAACTGCTTTATTAAATGCTTTTGAAATATATTTTTAACTGCGAATACATGCAAATGCTTTATTAACCGATATACAATATTTATATGCGTGAGTTTCATAAGATCCCTTTTACTCTCTACATTTTTGGACTGAGAATACATGCAAATGCTTTATTAACCGATATACAATATTTATATGCGTGAGTTTCATTTGCTCCCTTTTTAATTGCTTTTGCAATCTATATTTTTGGGCTGAGAATACATGCACTTTATTTTAAACACAATGGATACAAGTACATACTAAATTCTACACTGAGTTTGAACCGAAAATCCCTTAGCTTTGGTAACTAGTAACTGCCAGTTATAAGAACTGGTGGGCGCGAGTAGTAGTATATGGATCCATAGGGCTTGACATCCCCGTCCGAGCTAGAGCGCTAGCCTTTTAACGGACGTATGCTATTTGAGAAGCGTACACGTTGGTTTGCGTGTATTATTAAGATGATTATACAAAGGGTACAAATTATATAAACGTTAAAGTTTAGTTACCAGGGTGCTCAATTTTGTAGAACTGATTGATAAACGTTTCGGATGAAACAACTGAAATCTTGTGATTCACCTTTTATGTAAAACCTATTGATAAACGTTTCAGATGAAACAACTGAAATCTTGTGATCCACCTTTTATTTAAAACATATTGATAAACGTTTTGAATAAAACAACTGAACTTTTGTAATCCACATTGATATACGGATTATGTGTAATATTAAAACTATGAACTCACCAACCTTTGTGTTGACACTTGAAGCATGTTTATTCTCAGGTTTCTAGAAGTCTTCCGCTGTTTGCTGATACGTTATACAAGTTATGTGCTTGGAGTCATACATGCTATATACAAGAAACTTGCATTCACCAAACCATTACCATGTACCTTATTTTGACTTTATTGTCAACAGATGTATTGTTGTAAACCATTTAAATGGTGATTGTCTATACGTAAAAATCATCAGATGTTAAAAACCTAGAATTTATATATTCATTTATGAAATACCTTTTCAAACGAATGCAATGTTACAAAACGTATCACATAGAGGTCAAATACCTCGCAATGAAATCAATGAATGACGTGTTCGTCCATATGGATTTGGAGCGATCGTCACATAATTCAATAGTATATTTATCGTCTAGAGGCAATGATGCACATTTTAGTTTAGAACTAAAGTCTTTACACATATAACTTCTATCAGCACCCGTATTAAACATAATAGAAGCTAGTTGATTATTAACGGTAAACGTACCCGTAACAAGATCATGGTCCTCACGTACTTCGCTGACATTAATGTTAAATGCCATCCCACGTGCGAGTTCTTTGTTCTTCTCCTTATCAGGACAATGATTTATGTGACGATCGCTCCAAATCTATATGGACGAACACGTCATTCATCGATTTCATTGCGAGGTATTTGACCTCTATATGATACGTTTTGTAAACATTGCATTCTTTTGAAAAGGCACACCATAAATGAATATTTAAATCAAAGGTTTTCGACATCTGATGATTTCTACATATAGACAATCACCGTAAATAATAGTTTACAATAGTACTTTCATTGACAATGCAGTTAAAATAAGATACATGGTGATGATTTGGTGAATGCAACGTTTCCTTGATAAATATGCCATGTAAGACTCCATGCACATAGCTTGTCTAACATATAAGCAAACAGCGGAAGACTTCTAGGAATCTGAGAATAAACATGCTAACAAGTGTCAACACAAAGGTTGGTGAGTTCATAGTTTTAGTGTTTCGCATAATCTGTATATAAAGGTGGATCACAAGATTTCAGTTGTTTCATCCAGAAACGTTTATCAAAATATTCTACGAAATTGAGCACCCTGGTAACTAAACTTAACGTATATATAATAAGTACCCCTGTTTTAACATACATGCAACCAACATGTACAATACACGCAAACCAACGTGTACTAAACTCAAATAGCATACGTCTATTTTATAGTTCAGGCTAGGGTTTCTATACCTGGAACAGACGGGGATGTCAAGCCCTATGGATCCATATACAACTACTCGGGCCCACCAGTTCTTATAACTGGCAGTTACTAGTTACCAAAGCTAAGGGATTTTCGGTTCAAAATCAGTGTAGAATTTAGTATGTACTTGTATCCATTGCGTTTAAAGTAAAGTGCATGTATTCTCAGCCCAAAAATATAGATTGCAAAAGTAATTAAAAAGGGAGCAAATGAAACTTACCTTAGCAGCATATAAAGTCGTTCACCAAAATGTGACCGAAACTTGGATTACCAAATAACCGTAGATCTCAACCTAGAAAACATATGTTGGTCAATAAATGTCTATAAAGCTAGGTCAGGTCATAGTGTATCACAATCCTAATGCTAGAGATTGACATACAAAAGTTATCCAAAGTCGTTTTAAAAAGTCAATTTTGACAATAGTTCAACAAAACGAGACGTGCCTTATATAAGAATTCATTTACTCGGTTGGTAATATTCAAAAATCCAATTTATCAATCTTACAAACAAGTTGTTTAAATATTAATTGCAGATTCAAAAGCAATTCCAATTAACGTCAATTATAATTCAGTTGACCATATCTTTTATTTCGTTCATCGAAATTACGCGATTTCTAAATGAAAAGTTATTGATTTTTCGCCAGCTTTTCAAAAACATGTATATCATATACCTTTTACCAGTAATATATGTATTTAATTCGTGATTTATTATAAACTGTTTAACGACGAAATTTAGCATACAAGCATGTATAAATATATATACTCGAGCACTAGACATGGATACACAATTAATATATAAAAGATAAGATATGAATGCTCACGTATCAATATTGTGATTCAATATTGTCGAAAAGTACGTAGACGTAACAGAGATGATAAACACTAGGTTTGACTTGTAAAATAATATCCACGAACATTACCCATAACCTCCATAGCTAAAACCCATAGTTTCCTTAGCTCTATCCCGCTCGAAAACCATTTTGAAAGTGACAAGCTCATAACCTCGTCGTAGTATTTTATGTATAATACTAATTAACAATACTAATAATAATAAGATTAATAATAATATTAATCTTAATAATAATAATAATAATAATTAATAATAATAATAATAATAATAATATAATAATAATAATATAAATAAAATAAATAAATACTTACGTAGTAATATTAAGAAGAGTGTGAGAAAAACAGAACCGAAATCGAGCAATTTATAGTATCTCTCCTGTCACCAGACCCATGTGATCGCATGGAGTTCGTGCTGGTTATCCATGCAATCGCATGGATGTATTTTCCAGCTCACAATGTTTTGGTTTCTTCCTCGTCGACATAATTTTATATTAATTTTATAATATATAATTTATATAATTAATTATATATTATATTAAATTCACGTGCATAGTTGAATTGTAATTTTCATTTCGATAAGTCGTACGTCGTCACTCGACTCATGTCCCGGTTCCGGTTTTTCGAACGTTGTTTCGTACGCAAAGAAAACTAGCATTTTACGTTTCATGACTCGTACCTTTGTCAAAATATAGTCTTAAATTATCAATAAACTATATCATTCAAAGTGTATCTTAAAATTTCGA
This sequence comes from Rutidosis leptorrhynchoides, assembly GCF_046630445.1. Taxonomy (NCBI): domain Eukaryota; kingdom Viridiplantae; phylum Streptophyta; class Magnoliopsida; order Asterales; family Asteraceae; genus Rutidosis; species Rutidosis leptorrhynchoides. The sequence continues at coordinate 19,467,305 of NC_092336.1, forward strand.
GTGTTTTGGTCATTTACTTCTATAAATCATCTTCTCGCTATTTATTAATATATATTTAATAATATTATTTTAAATCAAATCGTTTTAAGATTAAGTTAATATTTTATTTTATCACCTTGTAAAATATATATATACATTTTCATTTTGAAATAGTGTTTTATTGTAGCAAAGTTACTGTAGCAAAGTTTTTTACTGTAGCAAATAGTGATTTTCGAAAACACTGTAGCTTTTCGGGTACTGTAGCAATTCGAAAATACTGTAGCAAATTAGTGTTTTACTGGTTCATCTTAAACGTTTTAGTTAACTTATCTAAATATTAATCGAATCAATAATCGAATGTTAATATCATTTACTAATATAACTTGAAATTATATTACCAGAATATCTGGAAAAGACCGAATCATCAAGAAAAGTATTTTCTTGATATATTTAGAGATTAAATAGAATGAAAGAGTTATGTAACATGGTTCATGATGAGGGTGTAATCTGTGAACCTTTATCACGTTCCATTAGAAACTCAGCATGACTTACTTTAATATAATCACGTTGATCAAGTGTCATTATATTATACTAACTCATGCTTCAGTTCCCAACATTACTTCAAAACATCCATTTTTTTTTTTGAATTTTTCAGATTTTAAAAACTAAAATAGTTTTTTTTATGATGTAACACAGATAATGCGAAGAGATGAATGATTTCCTATAAGAATAGGTATGAAGATATCTCCAGAAATATCGAGGATATTTATAATGAAAGATACGATGATATCTTAGAATTTCTAATATCAGAGGATGATGAGGAAAATCTGTCTGTGAAGGTTTAGAATAAGAAGTAAGGTTCTTACTAATGGTTTCAGTAGTCACTTAATTATTTGGATTCTTTGAAGGCAGGTTCAGTCTTTGTGATTTATCCACAGCCTCTTTCATACTTTACTCAATCCATTTTTCAGTTCCAAACCTTCTCTTTTTCTCAGCTTTAACACCATACTATTCTTTATCATCAAACTTTTGACTGTTAAGGTCGTTTACAGTTTTTGCTGCTTCATCAGCATTTTTCCAATTTCAGAGAACTAGTTCATAGTTTAGGATATTTTTCAGAAACTTCACATTCGAAGTATGTAAGTCTAGAAGATAGATGTTATCTATATATAACTGTTGTCGTAGAAAATGCAGTGAGATTCAAAATACTGATTGCTAATTCCCGGTGGTTGGTATGGCAATTATTGTTACAAGATGTGGATGAGTACATGATAGGGTTTCAATGAGTATAAGGATTTTTCGAAAGGTCAAGGATTAATAAAGTTGTTGGTAAATTTACTGCTAATGTGGTGGAACATGAAAGGTTCCCCAGTAACAAGAATGTATATGTCAAGGTTATAATAAGGTTAATCTGAAAAGTCGAAGTTGACTGGTTGAAACTGTAGTAACAATGCTAAAGGATCTTTCACATTTTTGAAGTCAAAGTATAGCTTTGAAAGATGTAGAGATCTAAGAATGATGTCACCCGTTAAATCTTGACTTGGATTCTGATCCGTCAATATCAGAATATGTAATTGAATTTGTATGGAAACGATTGTATATCGCTGTGAGCATAGTTAATAATTTTTTTGAATCAAAGTTGAAGAATGTACAGTATAACATATTAATTGTGAACTTATATATTTCTCGGGAATTACCTACCCGTTAAAGATTTCACAAGTAATATTTTATACAAAAGAATTTTCATTACAGTCTTTATGAAAATATATGTATGTATATTTCTTCAGATGTAATACGGATTTAATGAGTTAATATCATATTAAGCTCATTTGATTTTCGGCTTGACTTAGAAATGATTAATCTCTAAAACATTAAAGATTACATAATCTTTGCGGAGTTTTTCACTAATGAAATCAACACTTCATTATTTATTCTTATTGATATTCCTCGGTGAAGGATGTTGGTGCTCGTGTAATTTTTGTGAACTTTACAAGGCACAGATGATGTTTTCTGGAAAGTTTCGAGTATATCGAAATTGAAAATGTAAAATCAATTATGTAATTGATTAATACACTTAGTTTATTATGAAATGGAATTTATTGGGTTGAAACAGAGATTGTAGTTAACAATGGTCAAGTTGTTAAGGAAGGATGTACATCATTGCATATTAGTAATATGAACTAACCGAGTAGTACCTACCAGTTAAGATTCACACGTAATAGCTTAGTACGAAAACATTTATTTTGATTAAATATACATAAAATTTCTTCAGGGGAAATGAGTTAATACTTCATCGGTTATTGTTGCTGGTATTTTTTGGTAACTACGGTGCGTATGACGTTGATGCTCGTGGAACAGATTGTGAAGTTGAGATTTGCGATGTGGATGTTGTTGGTGGTGGTAATGGTACTGTTGGTGTTGTTGTCGGTGGTACTGTTGCTGCCGGTGCTGCTGCTGGTGCTTGTAACCTTTGCACTATATTCTCCAAAGCCACTACCCTAGCGCGAAGCTCGTTGACTTCTTCTACTACATCGGAATGATTGGCGGTTCGGACGAGTGGATGAATAAGATCCAGAATTTGAGAGAGTATATGATCATGATGAGATATTCTGGAGATGAGAGAGAAAATGGTATTACGAACAGGTTCGCCGGTAAGTGCTTCAGGTTCTTCGCCAAGAGGGCAATGTGGTGGATTTAAGGGATCGCCTTCTTCTTGTCTCCAATGATTAAGTTGTCATACCCCGTCCAAAATCTTCCTGAACGAATACAATAACATCTGGTACCATCACGATGAACTGACTTCTATATGCCATAAACAACTCCATGTAATATCTTAAACATGAGAAAATGCATAACGGAAGGTTTCTTTCATACCTGAGAATAAACATGCTTAAAAGTGTCAACCAAAATGTTGGTGAGTTCATAGGTTTATCATAACAATCATTTCAGTATATTAATAGGCCACAAGATTTCCGTTTCTCCTGAAAATACGTCCCATGCATAGAGACAAAAATAATCATTCATATGGATTGAACACCTGGTAACCGACATTAACAAGATGCATAAGAATATCCCAATCATTCCGGGATCCTCCTTTGGACATGATATAAATTTCGAAGTACTAAAGCATCCGGTACTTTGGATGGGGTTTGTTAGGCCCAATAGATCTATCTTTAGGATTCGCGTCAATTAGGGTGTCTGTTCCCTAATTCTTAGATTACCAGACTTAATAAAAAGGGGCATATTCGATTTCGATAATTCAACCATATAATGTAGTTTCACGTACTTGTGTCTATTTCGTAAAACAGTTATAAAAACAGCGCATGTATTCTCTGTCCCAAAAATATATATTGCAAAAGCATTTAAAAAGGGATTAATGAAACTCATCTAATGTATTTTGTAGTAAAAATACATATGACGATATTGAACAATGCAGGGTTGGCCTCGGATTCACGAACCTATTTCATTGTATATAAGTTAAAATATATATTTGTAATCGAACAAGTTTATACATTATCTTAAATTATATATTATACTTATTTAGTTTGTATATATATTCAAAATGTTTAATATCTATATATTTAGTTATAGAAAATATCATTAGTTTGTTATATATAAGGATTTATATAGATATTGTTATTATATTTGATATGTAGGTATATAAACTATTACTATAATTATAATATATATATATATATATATATATATTAAGTATATTTTAGGTAAGAATATAGTTATTTGAAACAAAATGATAGTTTTGATAATAATAACTTACTAATAACAATAACTTTCTTAATATCGATAATACTAATAACAATAACGAATTTGTTAAAAATTGATACTTATGCTAATAATGATAATAGTAAAACTAATAATTACAAAAAATGATATTAATACCAATATTAGTGAAAAATAACAATAACGATACTTCTAAAATGTTGATAATAATGATAATATTAATAATGTTAATAATATCAATGATGTTAATGAAAATAATGATAATCCTTAATAATACTAGTAGTAGTAATAGTAACTAATAATAACCATATTAGTATCAATAATAATAATATTTGGTAGTAATAATCACACTAATAATAATAAGTGTTATTTAATAATAATACTAATAATTATATTACTACTAGTAATAATTACAATCAAGTTAATAATAACACAATTGATAAAAATTTTATTATAACAAATAATAATAATAATAACCATAATAATAATAAAGATAGCATAATAAAATGGAATCTACCTTCAAATAAGCTTTTTATAAAAAGAATGCCTCAAGCGAGGCTTGAACCTCCGACCTCTCGTTACCCGTCACTCCCCTAAACCAACTGGGCTATTGCCCGTTTTCTGTTTTGTATTATAAACTAAAATAATTTAACCTGTATAAATCGTGTTCTCCTCCTCCTTTACATCGACTAGTCGAGCAGAAACCCAGAATCACTTAACACAGCTTACTAATTAGATTTAGGAGTTTAAATAGATTTATAAATAACCCTGATAAATTTAGTTAAATTAAATAACAAATATATATATATATATATATATATATATATATATATATATATATATATATATATATATATATATATATATATATATATATATATATATATATATATATATATATATATATATATATATATATAAATGAAGAACAAAGAACCGTCGCTGCTGTTGTAAAAAAAAATATGATTTTCCATTTTGTGAAAGTTTTAGACAACGAATATAACACGAATTATATTTCAAATCTATCTTAGAAACTTTCTCGATCATCAGTTTAACTGGAAACATCAAAACAATAACGAATTTCGCGAAGAACAATTCTTTGACTTTTTTGAAGTTTAAACTGACCCGGAAATTCGAGATCGATAAATCGATTTGGGATTTGAAACTTCACAGATAGTTTGAGTATGAGATTCCTAACACTTCTACATTTTTACATTTTGTAATTTCTTTCGAATTCGAGTTTTGGAAAAAAAAAATGAAACAGAGGTATCGAACTGAAATAAAAAAAATAGTTTAATTTCTCAAAATTCTAAAATTACAGGTAGTTGATATTGATAAGGAGGGTGGAGAAATTGTATGAGTTGATCATTTTAAAGCAAAATTGGAATCGACAGGATAATTCTTTCGGTACAGCAAAATAAAAGAAAGTCAATACAATTTCCATTAAATTGTACTACTGATTAGGATGTTTAACAACTTAGAAGGTTCAAACAAAAATTAAACACAGTAAATGATTGAGATAGCAAACTGATTTTGGTTGTGTTATACGTACACATGTTTTCATAAATAAATAATTATAATTATATTAATATTAATCAAATTTCTAATAATACTAGAATTAATAATAATAATATTAATAATATCAATATCAAATAATACTTAAAATGATATTAATAATATTATTAATAATAGTAATAAATTGTATTATTTCTAATAACTATAATAATGATAATGATCTTAACTAATAATAATAATAATAATAATAATAATAATAATAATAATAATAATAATAATAATAATAATAATAATAATAATAATAATAATAATAATAATAATAATAATAAGAGTAACCATAATAATAATAATAAGTTACAATTATAATAGTTTTAGTGAAATTGATAATAATAATTTTGTTAATGATAATTATAATGATAATGCTAATTATATTAGTATTGATAATAATATTAATAATAATGATATCTATTCATTAAATTTCATATCCATATAATAATATTAATAACATTCCAATAATACTAATAAATAAAAAAATATCAATAATAATGATATTTACTAAAAAAAAATATGACAATTTTAAAATAATAATAACTAATAATTTATTTAATTCATAATTAATTTATAATTTCAACCTTTCTTATAAAAAAAAATCTTTAATTAGATAGCCCTAACATTATTAGAATTTTATTAATACAATTATAATAGTAATAATAATAATAACCTAATGTTGGTATTAGTATTAATAATAATAATGAAAGTAATACCAATGTTATTATGACAACTATATTCTTAACTTCTTGTTAAATTTAATATATTAATATTACATTTTATTAGTTATGTAATACTTATATTATATAATAACATATTATGTATTTAAATTAATGATATAAATAATACTGATATTAATGTTAATAATGAAAGTAATATTCATTAGTATAATAACTACATTCTTAACTTGTATTTACATTTAATATATTAACATTACCTATTTTTAATTTTTGTAATATTCATATAACATATTCGAATATTTAATAGAATATACATAGTATATTAATTGTGTACAGGAATCATATATATATATATATATATATATATATATATATATATATTTTCATAGATTCATTTTAATAAAAACTTAATTGTTTTTGTATCATACTTTACATATTTGATTCTAATGTTTCAATTCTATTTTATTATTTCTAATTATTATATATACATATATATTTATCTACACACCATTGTTCGTGAATCGTCGGGAATAGTCAAAGGTCAAATGAATTCATGCAAATTGTTCCAAAATTTTGAGACTCAACTTTACAGAATTTGCTTAACATGTCGAAATCATAATAAGATTAAGTTTAAATTTGGTCGGAAATTCCCAGGTCATCACAGTACCTATCCGTTAAAGAAATTTCGTCCCGAAATTTGAGTGAGGTCGTCATGGCTAACAATAAGTATGTTTTCATGACGCATACGAGCTGATAAATAGAGTTTTATCATTATTGAATAATACAGATAAAATAATTCGATTATTCAAAGAGCACGAATGAAACTATCACAAAAGAGTGAAATGAATAAATGAAGTTTTGTTTTAACTTTTGACGTTGCCTTGGTTGAATTCCGGAATTCAAGGGATTTAAAGAAAATCTTCGAAATCTTAAAAGATTTGATTATTCGGTGAGTAAGGAAATTAAGATCTCTATAATTAAATATGGTGATCTGCCTCGATTACTCTGTCTGATATTTCTATTATAAATTAAACTTTTTTTCGTTCCATTATTCTCACCATTCCTATACTTTCTTTCTTATTTCATACATCCAAAAGATTGTGAAAATACTTAATCCCGTTCTAATCCTTGATACTATTCTAATTATCATTTCTGTCATCCTTCTTTTTAATCTTCCACCAGAAAAATCTGTTTACTTCTACTATTACCTTGGGGTGATACTATTCTTAATTTTACCGTGTCTTTATATTGCTATTCATATTAATATTCACGGTTTGTAACCTCCGTGTTTTTTATTAGGCTTTATATTTTCTCTTATATTTTGGAGCTCTTTGCCTTTTTATTATCTTCTCGACCTCTAGTAAAGCGAGTAACGGTCCAGAATTCGTAAGTATGGAATTTCGAATGAACTTAATGTTTAACCAAGAAAGAACGTAATAGCACGATTTGATTTGTCAAATTACCAGAATCACTGAGAATAGAACTATCAAGAATATATTTTCTTGATATGTTCAGAAATTAAGTAGAATGAAAGAGTTATGTAACATAGCACATGATGATGTTATGATCTGTGAATCATCACGTTCCATTAAAAACTCAGCATGACTTACTGTAATATAATCACGTTGATCAAGTGTCATTATATTATACTAACTCATACTTCAATTTCCAACACTTCTCCAGAGTTCATTCATAATTTATACTTAGATGTTACAGAATATTGAAAACTAAAACAGTTTTCAATATGATGTAATACAGATAGCACGAAGAGGTATATAATTTCGGACGAGAATATTTATGAAAATATCCTTAGAAATATCGAAGATATTTATGATGATATTTTGGAATTTCCAAGTTCGAAGATTGATGAAGAAAAATTTTCCCCAAGATTTTAACATGACTTCGGAGCAAGATATTCTCTAAAGATTTCAACGGATCCAGAATTACCTGGATTCTTTGAATATAGGGTATGGTCCTTGTATTTGTCCTTGGTCTCCTTCGTGGTTAGCTCAATCCGTTTTTCAGTTTCAACTTTTCTGAGCTTTTCCAATCATACTATTCTTTATCATCAAACTTTCGATGATTAAGGTCGTTTACGGTTGTCTACGGTTTCTGCTGCTTCATTCAGCTTTTTCAACATTCAGAGTATTGATTTGTAGACTGAGTGCTTTTCAAAATTTCAGAGTGAAAGATCATAATTCTAAGAGATAAGGATTATATGTATACTTATAACTGTTGATGTAGACATGCTGCGAGATTTCAAAATACTGATTGCTAATTCCTGGTAGTTGGTATAGTAATTCTCGTTATAAGATGTAAATGGGAAATGATAGGGTTTCACTGAATATAGTGATTTTTCGGAAAGTCAAAGATCAACGGAGTTGTTGGTAAAGTTACTGCTAATGTGGTGATATATAAACGGTTTCCCGGTATCGATGATGAAAGACAACTTATATATCAGGGTTATAATAAGATAATCCGAGTGAAAAGTCGAAGTTTACTTGTTGGAGCTGTGACAAAATTGGCTAATTTGAAAAGGAATTACAAAGTTATTTTCAGTAATAACAACGACAAAGGAGCTAGCACAGATACGTGTTAAATGTTTACTCAGGTTCCGAGTGTTTTCAGGTGCATAACTATATGCATAAATCTTTCTTTCCGTAGATGAAGTACGGTTGGTTCATCCTCTCGATTGAGGTGTTTTCAAGAATCATGAAAGGTTTGAACGCAGATTGTAATTGTCAAGATACAAATGAGGTTTAAGATGAAATCAATTGGCAAACTTGAAGAATTGTTTAGTTTTATATGTTATAATCAATATTTTAATTCATTTTAATTGTCCAATGTTGGTAGTCCTCTGTTGATAGTCCACAGTTAGCAATTCAATAATTTATATATAGTTTAATGTATAATATTCGAATTAATTAATACGTATCGTGACCCGTATTCGTCTCAGACTCGATCACAACTCAAACTATATATATTATTGTAGAATCAGCCTCAACCCTGTATAGAGAACTTAATCATTACTGCATATAGAGTGTCTATGGTTATTCCAAATAATATATATAAATGCGTCGATATGATATGTCAAAACCTTGTATACGTGTCCCGATATTTAAAGTGCGTAAAATAAATAACAGAAATTAAATGACGATAAATAAAATTGCGAGAATTAAATTGCGATAAAATAAATTGCGATAATTAAATTGCGACAATTAAAATCTAATCAGTTAGCTAGGAACAATTAGCTAGGAACAGTTAGCGTGGATTCTTAACAAAATTTCTCATAGTTAATTTGTCTGTTTCTAACAAATTTTATTTTGTCATATGTTTTCTTCATTATACCACTTGTTGGATTCTGATAGGTCAAGATCCGAATATGAAATTGAATAAAAATGGTTATTCTGCGGTGAACGGATACGTATATCGGTGGTTGTAAGTAAGATAGTAAATGTCTATTGAATCAGATTCGAAAAATGTACAGTATAACTTATTAATGTGAAATCTAAATATTCCTCGTGTATTACCTACCCGTTAAAATATTTTCACCATTAACAGTTTGTACAAAAGAATTTTTAATTACAATCTTTATGAAAACACATATACATATATATTTTCTTCAGATGTAATCATGGATTTAATGAGTTAATATTATATTAAACTCATTTGATTTATCGTTAGATCTAGGATACATAATATCTAAAACATTAGCGATTACAAAATCGTCATGAAGAACGAAGATAATTGATGTAGAACGATACGTAGAACGATGATTATACTCGAGGTACATAATGAGATGTTGAGGCATGGACTGTTGATGGTACTGGTGCTGTTATTGATGGTACTATAAATACTGGTGATGTTGTTGAAGCTGGTACATTTTGCACCATACTCTCCAAATTGATTACTCGAGAGCGAAGTTCGTTGACTTCTTCCATTATTCCGGAGTGATTGTCGGTCGGAATGAGCGGATGAATAAGATCTAGAATTGTGGATAGAATATAATCGTTGTGGGATATCCTGGCAATGAGGGTGAACATGGTGTTTCGGACTAGTTCACTAGTAAGTGCTTCGGGTTCTTCGTCAAGAGGGCAATTTGGTTGGTGGAAAGGATCACATTCTTCGCGTCTCCATTGATTAAGTCGACTATGAACTTATCAGATGAATTAGGGATGGCTGACTGGTTGCTCCATTCCGGTTACACTGCTTTCGGAGTTCGAGTGGAAATTCATATCTGAATAGCTGTCGGAATAACTATCGAAATAGCTATCGGAATCTGAGGGACTCGAACTGGCTGAGGGATTCATCTCGTACGATCAAATGAAGGATTTTCGATAAGGAATAGATTATAGGATGTAGATTAGTACACTGCAATACATAATTTACATATGCATATATAATACTAAAATCCCATAAGTTACGGAGGAATCTACGGAAGCTGTCAGGAAAAGTCTATAGTAACAGATACGCTAAGATATGAATTTTGTCTATACACTATCGATGCACTAAATGCAGTAAGACGTGTCTAGACTTAAGATAATAAGTAAGTGATTCTCTAAGAATGATAAGCAGGTAATTTTTCGACACGAAATGATAAGCAAAACTTTTGACATGCAGACACGGTCGAAGTCCAGACTCACTAATGCATCCTAACAACTATCATACCCAGTCTAATACCACCGCTCTGATACCACATGTCATACCCAGTCTAAAATCTTCCTGAACGAATACAATAACATCTGGTACCATCACGATGAACTGACTTCTATATGCCATAAACGACTCCATGAAATATCTTTAACATGAGCAAATGCACAGCGGAAGGTTTCTTTCATACCTGAGAATAAACATGCTTAAAAGTGTCAACCAAAAGGTTGGTGAGTTCATAGGTTTATCATAACAATCATTTCAGTATATTAATAGACCACAAGATTTCCGTTTCTCCTGAAAATACGTCCCATGCATAAAGGCAAAAATAATCATTCATATGGATTGAACACCTGGTAACCGACATTAACAAGATGCATAAGAATATCCCCATCATTCCGGGATCCTCCTTCGGACATGATATAAATTTCGAAGTACTAAAGCATCCGGTACTTTGGATGGGGTTTGTTAGGCCCAATAGATCTATCTTTAGGATTCGCATCAATTAGGGTGTCTGTTCCCTAATTCTTAGATTACCAGACTTAATAAAAAGGGGCATATTCGATTTCGATAATTCAACCATATAATGTAGTTTCACGTACTTATGTCTATTTAGTAAAACAGTTATAAAAACAGCGCATGTATTCTCAGTCCCAAAAATATATATTGCAAAAGCATTTAAAAAGGGATTAATGAAACTCACCTAATGTATTTTGTAGTAAAAATACATATGACGATATTGAACAATGCAGGGTTGGCCTCGGATTCACGAACCTATTTCATTGTATATAAGTTAAAATATATATTTGTAATCGAACAAGTTTATACATTATCTTAAATTATATATTATACTTATTTAGTTTGTATATATATTCAAAATGTTTAATATCTATATATTTAGTTATAGAAAATATCATTAGTTTGTTATATATAAGGATTTATATAGATATTGTTATTATATTTGATATGTAGGTATATAAACTATTACTATAATTATAATATATATATATTAAGTATATTTTAGGTAAGAATATAGTTATTTGAAACAAAATGATAGTTTTGATAATAATAACTTACTAATAACAATAACTTTCTTAATATCGATAATACTAATAACAATAACGAATTTGTTAAAAATTGATACTTATGTTAATAATAATAATAGTAAAACTAATAATTACAAAAAATGATATTAATACCAATATTAGTGAAAAATAACAATAACGATACTTCTAAAATGTTGATAATAATGATAATATTAATAATGTTAATAATATCAATGATGTTAATGAAAATAATGATAATCCTTAATAATACTAGTAGTAGTAATAGTAACTAATAATAACCATATTAGTATCAATAATAATAATATTTGGTAGTAATAATCACACTAATAATAATAAGTGTTATTTAATAATAATACTAATAATTATATTACTACTAGTAATAATTACAATCAAGTTAATAATAACACAATTGATAAAAATTTTATTATAACAAATAATAATAATAATAACCATAATAATAATAAAGATAGCATAATAAAATGGAATCTACCTTCAAATAAGCTTTTTATAAAAAGAATGCCTCAAGCGAGGCTTGAACCTCCGACCTCTCGTTACCCGTCACTCCCCTAAACCAACTGGGCTATTCCCGTTTTCTGTTTTGTATTATAAACTAAAATAATTTAACCTGTATAAATCGTGTTCTCCTCCTCCTTTACATCGACTAGTCGAGCAGAAACCCAGAATCACTTAACACAGCTTGCTAATTAGATTTAGGAGTTTAAATAGATTTATAAATAACCCTGATAAATTTAGTTAAATCAAATAACAAAATATATATATATATATATATATATATATATATATATATATATATATATATATATATATATATATAAATGAAGAACAAAGAACCGTCGCTGCTGTTGTAAAAAAAAATATGATTTTCCATTTTGTGAAAGTTTTAGACAACGAATATAACACGAATTATATTTCAAATCTATCTTAGAAACTTTATCGATCATCAGTTTAACTGGAAACATCAAAACAATAACGAATTTTGCGAAGAACAATTCTTTGACTTTTTTGAAGTTTAAACTTTGACCCGAAAATTCGAGATCGATAAATCGATTTGGGATTTAAAACTTCACAGATAGTTTGAGTATGAGATTCCTAACACTTCTACATTTTTACATTTTGTAATTTCTTTCGAATTCGAGTTTTGAAAAGAAAAAAAAAATGAAACAGAGGTATCGAACTGGAAAAAAATAGTTTAATTTCTCAAAATTCTAAAATTACAGGTAGTTGATATTGATAAGGAGGGTGGAGAAATTGTATGAGTTGATCATTTTAAAGGAAAATTGGAATCGACAGGATCATTCTTTCGGTACAGCAAAATAAAAGAAAGTCAATACAATTTCCATTAAATTGTACTACTGATTAGGATGTTTAACAACTTAGAAGGTTCAAACAAAAATTAAACACAGTAAATGATTGAGATAGCAAACTGATTTTGGTTGTGTTATACGTACACATGTTTTCATATATAAATAATTATAATTATATTAATATTAATCAAATTTCTAATAATACTAGAATTAATAATAATAATATTAATAATATCAATATCAAATAATACTTAAAATGATATTAATAATATTATTAATAATAGTAATAAATTGTATTATTTCTAATAACTATAATAATGTTAATGATCTTAACTAGTAGTAGTAATAATAATAATAATAATAATAATAATAATAATAATAATAATAATAATAATAATAATAATAATAATAATAATAATAATAAGAGTAACCATAATAATAATAAGTTACAATTATAATAGTTTTAGTGAAATTGATAATAATAATTTTGTTAATGATAATTATAATGATAATGCTAATTATATTAGTATTGATAATAATATTAATAATAATGATATCTATTCATTAAATTTCATATCCATATAATAATATTAATAACATTCCAATAATACTAATAAATAAAAAAATATCAATAATAATGATATTTACTAAAAAAAATATGACAATTTTAAAATAATAATAACTAATAATTTATTTAATTCATAATTAATTTATAATTTCAACCTTTCTTATAAAAAAAATCTTTAATTAGATAGCCCTAACATTATTAGAATTTTATTAATACAATTATAACAGTAATAATAATAATAACCTAATGTTGGTATTAGTATTAATAATAATAATGAAAGTAATACCAATGTTATTATGACAACTATATTCTTAACTTCTTGTTAAATTTAATATATTAATATTACATTTTATTAGTTATGTAATACTTATATTATATAATAACATATTATGTATTTAAATTAATGATATAAATAATACTGATATTAATGTTAATAATGAAAGTAATATTCATTAGTATAATAACTACATTCTTAACTTGTATTTACATTTAATATATTAACATTACCTATTTTTAATTTTTGTAATATTCATATAACATATTCGAATATTTAATAGAATATACATAGTATATTAATTGTGTACAAGAATCATATATATATATATATATATATATATATATATATATATATATATATATATATATATATATATATATATATATTCATAGATTCATTTTAATAACAACTTAATTGTTTTTGTATCATACTTTACATATTTGATTCTAATGTTTCAATTCTATTTTATTATTTCTAATTATTATATATACATATATATTTATCTACACACCATTGTTCGTGAATCGTCTGGAATAGTCAAAGGTCAAATGAATTCATGCAAATTGTTCCAAAATTTTGAGACTCAACTTTACAGAATTTGCTTAACATATCGGAATCATAATAAGATTAAGTTTAAATTTGGTCGGAAATTCCCGGGTCATCACATAAGTAAGCTACGAACCCATCCCCAATTCATCCAGAATAGGTGATGGCTGATTGGTTGATCCATTCCGGTTACACTGTCTTCGGAATTCAGGTGAATATCCATATCGGAATAGCTGTCAGAGTTTAAGGAATTTGAACTAGATACGGGATCCATTTTGTATAATTAGGGAGATGATTTTTGATATGGATTAGATTATAGAACTTAGATTGATATTTTTCAATACATAATTTACATATGTTTATATAATACCAAAATTCCATAAATTACGGAGAAATTTTCGGAAGATGTCAGGAAAAGTTTACAGTATCAGATACGCTAAGATATGAATTTTTGTCTTTACACTATTTATGCAATAAATGCAGGAAAACGTGTCTAGACTTAAAAATGATAAGCATGTAATTTTCGACAAGAAATGATAAGCAAAACTTTTAACATGCAGACACGGTTGAAGTCCAGACTTACTAATGCATCCTAACAACTATCAGTTAGACACACTCATACAAGACCTGGTTCGCTAGGACCAACGCTCTGATACCAACTGTGACGATCGCTCCAAATCCATATGGACGAACACGTCATTCATCGATTTCATTGCGAGGTATTTGACCTCTATATGATACGTTTTGTAAACATTGCATTCTTTTGAAAAGGCACACCATAAATGAATATTTAAATCAAAGGTTTTCGACATCTGATGATTTCTACATATAGACAATCACCGTAAATAATAGTTTACAATAGTACTTCCATTGACAATGCAGTCAAAATAAGATACATGGTGATGATTTGGTGAATGCAATGTTTCCTTGATAAATATGCCATGTAAGACTCCATGCACATAGCTTGTCTAACATATAAGTAAACAGCGGAAGACTTCTAGGAACCTGAGAATAAACATGCTAACAAGTGTCAACACAAAGGTTGGTGAGTTTATAGTTTTAGTGTTTCGCATAATCTGTATATAAAGGTGGATCACAAGATTTCAGTTGTTTCATCCAGAAACGTTTATCAAAATATTCTATGAAATTGAGCACCCTGGTAACTAAACTTAACGTATATATAATAAGTACCCCTGTTTTAACATACATGCAACCAACATGTACAATACACGCAAACTAACGTGTACTAAACTCAAATAGCATACGTCTGTTTTATAGTTCAGGCTAGGGTTTCTATACCTAGAACAGACGGGGATGTCAAGCCCTATGGATCCATATACAACTACTCGCGCCCACCAGTTCTTATAACTGGCAGTTACTAGTTACCAAAGCTAAGGGATTTTCGGTTCAAACTCAGTGTAGAATTTAGTATCTACTTGTATCCATTGCGTTTAAAGTAAAGTGCATGTATTCTCAGTACAAAAATATAGATTGCAAAAGCAATTAAAAAGGGAGCAAATGAAACTCACCTTAGCAGCATATAAATACGTTCACCAAAATGTGACCGAAACTTGGATTACCAAATAACCGTAGATCTCAACCTAGAGAACATATATTGGTCAATAAATGTCTATCAAGCTAGGTCAGGTCATAGTGTATCACAATCTTAATGCTCGAGATTGACATACAAAAGTTATCCAAAGTCTTTTCAAAAAGTCAATTTTGACAATAGTTCAACAAAACGAGACGTGCCTTATATAAGAATTCATTTACTCGGTTGGTAATATTCAAAAATCTAATTTATCAATCTTACAAACAAGTTGTTTAAATATTAATTGCAGATTCAAAAGCAATTCCAATTAACGTCAATTATAATTCAGTTGACCATATCTTTTGATTCGTTCATCGAAATTACGCGATTTCTAAATGAAAAGTTATTGATTTTTCGCCAGCTTTCCAAAAACATGTATATCATATACCTTTTACCAGTAATATATGTATTTAATTCGTGATTTATTATAAACTGTTTAACGACGAAATTTAGCATACAAGCATGTATAAATATATATACTCGAGCACTAGACATGGATACACAATTAATATATAAAAGATAAGATATTAATGCTTACGTATCAATATTGTGATTCAATATTGCCGGAAAGTACGTAGACGTAACAGAGATGATAAACACTAGGTTTGACTTGCAAAATAATATCCACGAACATTACCCATAACCTCCATAGCTATAACTCATAGTTTCCTTAGCTCTATCCCGCTCGAAAACCATTTTGAAAGTGACAAGCTCATGACCTCGTCGTAGTATTTTATGTATAATACTAATTAATAATACTAATAATAATAAGATTAATAATAATATTAATCTTAATAATAATAATAATAATTAATAATAATAATAATAATATAATAATAATAATAATAATAATAATATAAATAAAATAAATAAATACTTACGTAGTAATATTAAGAAGAGTGTGAGAAAAACAGAACCGAAATCGAGCAATTTATAGTATCTCTCCTGTCACCAGCCCCCATGCGATCGCATGGGCGCATGGATGTATTTTCCAGCTCACAATGTTTTGGTTTCTTCCTCGTCGACATAATTTTATATTAATTTTATAATATATAATTTATATAATTAATTATATATTATATTAAATTCACGTGCATAGTTGAATTGTAATTTTCGTTCTGATAAGTCGTACGTCGTCACTCGACTCATGTTCCGGTTCCGGTTTTTCGAACGTTGTTTTGTACGCAAAGAAAACTAGCATTTTACGTTTCATGACTCGTACCTTTGTCAAAATATAGTCTTAAATTATCAATAAACTATATCACTCAAAGTGTATCTTAAACTTTCGAGTGTTTTGGTCATTTACTTCTATAAATCATCGTCTCGCTATTTATTAATATATATTTAATAATATTATTTTAAATCAAATCGTTTTAAGATTAAGTTAATATTTTATTTTATCACCTTGTAAAAAATATATATATATATATATACATTTTCATTTTGAAATAGTGTTTTATTGTAGCAAAGTAACTGTAGCAAAGTTTTTTTTTATTGTAGCAAATAGTGATTTTTGAAAACACTGTAGCTTTTCGGGTACTGTAGCAATTCGAAAATACTGTAGCAAATTAGTGTTTTACTGGTTCATCTTAAACGTTTTAGTTAACTTATCTAAATATTAATCAAATCAATAATCAAATGTTAATATCGTTTACTAAATAACTTGAAATCATATATATATATATATATATATATATATATATATATATATATATATATATATATATATATATATATATATATATATATATATATATATATATATATATATATATATATATATATATATATAACTTAATGTGCATATATATATATATATATATATATATATATATATATTGTTCGTGAATCTTCGAGAACAGTCAAAGAATAATTGATTACATGAATATAGTTCCAAAACTTTGAGACTCAACATTACAGACTTTGCTTATCGTGTCGAAAACATTAAATCATTTAAAGATAAAGTTTAAATTTGGTCAGAAATTTTCGGGTCATCACAATTTATAAGTGACCAGACTTCCCGTATCCAAAACATTTCTTGACATCGGTCGATTTTGTCTTTACTTCAGAAACGGTGGCATAACAATCTTTCGCCACATGTCCTTTCTTGTTGCACTTATCACAGACCACTTGGCAATAACCTGCATGATGTGTGTAATATCTTTTGCAGAACGGATGGGGTCCTTATAGTTTGGACTAGCAGTTGCCCCATCTTGTTTACCTTTAAAAGTTTCTCGCCTCTTCAGGTGAGTACTTTTTCCCTTATAGTCTTCCCATTTCCTCTTTCCTTCAGTTGTCTTGACTTCGATAATTGGTGCCTTAATCGAACTCTCTGTGATCTAGTCCATGAGTTGGTGTGCCATTGTCATGGCTTCCTGCATTGTATTCGGTTTGGACGATGTAACATTTCCTTTGATATTGATCGATAAACCGTCAATATACATTTCTATCTTTCGTTTCTTGTTTGGCACCAATTCGGGACACAACAAGGCTAGTTCCATGAAACACTTTTCATAGTTCTTGAGATTCGTACCGAAAACCTTTAGATTACGTAACTCAGATTCCATTTTTCTGATCTCGTTTCGAGGACAGTATTCCTCGATTAACATCTTTTTCAATTCTTCCCAAGAGATATCGTATGCCGTATCTACTCCTTCTGCTTTAGCATAATTGTTCCACCACGTAAGTGCACCATCTTGCAACGTGCACAAAGCATACTTTGACTTGTCTCCATCCGCACAATTACTGATTTTGAAAACGGACTCCATCTTTTCAAACCATCGGGTTAGACCGACTGGTCCCTCGGTTCCACTAAACGTCTGTGGTTTGCATCCTTGAAAAGTTTTGTATGAGCATTCGTTTCGTGAGTTTGTGTTCACGGTTGCTGCTTCGGCTGCTGCTTTGGCTGCTGCTTCAGTTGCTGCTTTTGCTGCCTCAGCTGCAGAAATTCTTTCATTCACACGTTTCTCGACTAGTTCCTTAAACTCAGCATCCGACATTTGAGACATGTTTCTTCAATAAACATATAAGATAATTTAATCACGTAGAATATTATAAATGTAGCGAGTAATTAATGGTACATCGTGGCATATTAATAATATGAACCAATTATTATAAAAGTCTTTTCTTATTATTAGCGTTTTATAATTATTTCTTAGGGTATTACCTACCCGTTAAAGGTCATACTTAATAGCTTAATACAACAATTAACTACTACCGTTCAAATAATATTCTACTATGAAAAACTAATGCATTATCATTTCACACTTTATTCTTCAATGCATTATCGTACAACGATACAATACCACTTATTCACATAAGTTTATTTTACATAAAACATATGTAATATAAAGTAAAGCACACTAATTAATATTATACAATGCGTGAAGTGATGTCGTAGCGGAAATGGTTTTTAAAAACGGCGGGGCTTCTTGTTATCAGGTACTGGCATAACGCTTATTTGAGCGGTACATTTATATTTTTGTCGGGGTTCTGAGGTACTTGATACCTCAATAGAGTTGGTAAGACAAGTGTGACTAGGGGTAGCAACATTAGGAGCAACAATTGCTTTATTAATTTTTGAGTTAGGAAATTCTGGGGTGGTGACTACAGGTTCCTTTCCTTTGTTAACTTCTTTTTCAGTAATCTCCTTTACTTCCTCCTCCTCCTCACTGATCTCACCTAATGAACTGTCTGAGTCATGTGTAGGAGAATATGTTCGACCGGTGGTCATGATCCGATATCTGCCAGGCGTAATCGGCACAACCCGCCCGTCGGCGGTGTATCTGGCCCAGTGTCCATGTTCATTTAGAAATGGACGGCCCTCGTTTATTCCAGGGATCACGGTACCATCGAAATGATACTGTGGGTTCGGAAAACCAGGGCTGGGTGGAGCTGGGACCTCCTCTGGGTTTACCGGGAGTTGAGATTCCCCAGCTACCACAATTTCTTCTTTAATAGGTATTGGAATGCCCTTTTTAGTTGTGGAGAGAATAGATTCAGTGTCCAATTTTGAGTCGTACAAAATGATAGGATTAGAAGAAGTCATCTATCACATAATTGAAACAACAATTACGTTAGTATATAAATATATCATATATAATGTTTTTGACAAAATGATAAGCAAAATTGGTAAAAACAGATATTCTCATAGTCCAGACTCACTAATGCATCATAACAATTACCAGTTAAAATCACTAATGCAAATTCTGGTTCCCTATGACCTCAAGTTCGGATACCAACTGTAACGACCCGTCAAAATCGCTATTGACACGGCACGTTAATCATTGATTCCACAGTGAGGTTTTGACCTCTATATGATACGTTTTGATAAAATATTGCATTCATTAAAATAAGTGACTTTCTAAACATAGAAAGTTAAAAACATGTGGGCGAGTGCTTAGGTATAAGCAAATCTCCAAAATACATAAGTCTTTATTTTACAGGTTGACATCACAGTCAATTTATTTATTACACAACGTGGTTTTGTTTCGAATGCAATAAACTTTATACAAAGTATGAGAGACTCCATGCAGGCAACAAGCACATCACAGTGGAAGCAGTCTAAGGACCTGAGAATAAAACATGCTAAAAAGGTCAACACGAATGTTGGTGAGTTATAGGTTTAATTGCTCGAATCATAAGTATATAAAGATAGACCACAAGATTTTATCAAAAGTTTATCAATAGATTCTACGTAACAGAGCACCCTTGTAACTAAACTTAACGTTATAATGATAATTACCCTATTCATTTTAATATACGCAAACCAACGTGTCATAAACTCAAATAACATACGTCCGTTAAAAGGCTAGCGCTCTAGTTCGGACGGGGATGTCAAGCCCTATGGATCCATATACAATTATTTAGGCCCACCAGTCCATATCCTATGTACTGGCAGCTACCAGTTACCAAAGCTAAGGGATTTTCAGTTTAACTCAATGTAGAATTTAGTATGTACTTGTGTCCATTGCGTTTAAAATAAATTACATGTATTCTCAGCCCAAAAATATTTAATGTATTTAAAAAGGGAGACTATAAACTCACGGTTCAATATTGAGATTCAATATTGTAGGTAAATTGCATAGACGTAATGATGGTAGACGACTGTATGGTTGGCCTTGGATTCAAGAACAATACCCCGAATAATACCCAATATTTCCTTAGTTTAAAATGGTTTGAAACCCGAATTAAAACACCCTCATATATACTTAATTATTATTAAACTTACATTAAAATTATAATTATAATTATAAATATATATATAGAACACAGAAGAAAGAAAAGAAAGAATGTGTGTATAACTTTGTCGAGCAAACTGCCTTTTATAGGCATATTTTTGCAATCTGATGCCCATGCGATCGCATGGGTTTTCAGTGCTTTTGCCATGCGATCGCATGGCTAGGCTGGACAGCTCATTTCTGCTTTGTTTGCTAGTTCGTCGACATAATAGTTTACTGTAGCAAAGAGTTTTACTGTAGCAAATAGTGTTTTACTGTAACAAATAGTGTCTACTGTAGCAAATGATTTTTACTGTAGCAAATAGTGTTTTACTGTAACAAATAGTGTTTACTGTAGCAAAATGATTTTTACTGTAGAAAATAGTGTTTTAGTTGTACATTTTTTATTTAATTACGTTTCTTCTTATAAATTTAAAAAAAACTTACATTATAAAAATAAAACTATTATATAATTATCACAGGTTGTGACGTTCGTGAATCGTCAAAAAAAGTCAAAAGGTACATGAATGTGTAAACTAGTTCAAAAAGTTTTAAGATTCAGCATAATAGGTTCGCTTATCGTGTCGGAAACATTTTATCCTGTAATTAATTTATTAATATGAAATTTTCTGGGTCTTTACAGTAATGCGGCGGGGACTTTCGGGTTGCGTAGCGTTATGTATTTACATAATTAAAAACGCGTTGTTGCGGGTGTGTTTGGATACGCGTGGGTAGTACCTAGTACAATTAATGGCATGCGCGCATTTTTGACGCTGGAAAAAATCGTGTTAAAAAGGGGGGAGAAACCATCGATATGATGTAGTTAGTCTGGCTTGTTTATCATACATGTATACATATGTACGGAAGATAGCACGAAATATTTAGCTTTTTTTAAAAAGCGTCCGTTTCGCGTATAGTTAGTTTCGTTGCGTTCGTAAAATTATTTCAAGTTGGTGGGTGGTGTCGGAGAAATTTAACTCTTAGCGAGCGAGAAGATACGGACCATTAAAAATTTGGGTGGAGTTTGTTTAAGTTTTTTTAATAAAATAATTTTTTTTACAATTTTTACCCCTTATAAATTAGCAAGTGTAGCATAGTTTGGGGGGGTTATATTGTAAATTTGGTGAGTTGGGCCTTCTTGCGACGACAATTTTTGGCAGAATGAATAATGAATGATTATATGTAGTAAGACGAAAATGAAATTGTTGTTTACTTTCATGTTGAATGAATTAACTGAATGACAGTAAATGACTATAATAACCTTGAGAATTAAAATTTGTACTACTCCGTATGATTTTACATTACAATATCATCAACCATATACGGAGTAATAATAATAATTCATATTCATAATCCTAAATAAATAAAATACTTTAACAAATTAACAAATAAAATACTTTAACAAATTAACAAATAATTGCTATTTACATTGCTGTTCTACACCACCACCATCAATTTTATCATCACTTCTATTTTCTTTCTTAACCAACAACCAAAACTACTACTTTCAAAAGTACCACCGACAAGTGCAATTCACCAAATAATCAGCCACACTTCAATCACCGATACTCACGGCATATACAGAAAACTTCCTCATCCAAACTTCAATCATGATACTTTATCATCCAAAACTTCAAGCATCCAATAAATAATAGTAGTAATGATTTCGGATAAGATTTCAAGATAATAATTTTCAGGGAACTTCGTCATCCAAACTTCAATCACAAACTATTATCCCTCACTATTTCAAAATATGATTTTCATTTCAACTGTACATAGATCGACGGTGGAGGAAATTTACTTCGCTTTACTTCTCAATCTTGAGATTTAATTACTTCTGGATAGTCGGAGCAGGTATTGATTTTTGAGAGGTTTTGATTTCACTGAGAATAACAGATGAATATATGTTTGGGATGATTTTTTGAAGAGAGCGTAATAAGAAGGGCGGATGAGGAAAAAAATTGGCTAGATGGGGAGGAGTAAGGATTTTGGGGTGACCGAAACAGACACCCATTAAGTTATAATTATTTATTGAGCCACAAGTAAACACCTCACTTGGGTGACCGAATGAGTCTTCCAGTCAACTAAGCCCATTAAGGTGTTAGTAAACAGGCCCTAAATGAATGATAAATGGGCCGGATGGCTGGGCATGGGCTCTTTGCCCAAAAGGTATTTTTTTGGTAAGAAAACTTAATGGTGATGGTTAATAATTATTAGATTACGAGTTTCCTAAAAGCTGAATGCGTTTACGTGGTGTCTTAGTCTTAACAAACTTTCTTTAAACGCTAATCTGATCGATCGAGGTGTTGCATTGGACATTATCTTGTGCCCTTTTGTCAATTCGCTCCTAAAAGTAACGATCATTTATTTAATGACTGTCAATTTATCAATCCTCTTTGGCGTGGTTATTTAATGGTCCATTTTGGATCTATTCCTCATGGGTCATAAATGCTGTTAGACATGATAACTTTAGAGTGAGATCAAAAGACTTTGAAATTATTTATTCTTAAATAGTCAAAGACAAAGAATGGCTTCCCAAACCTCTCTGTACACCAGCCAATTTCCAAACCCCAACAATTACTCAAATTCTTCTCAATATTTAGCCTCTGTTTCCGTTTCTACTCCTATTAATTCACCCGTTAATTCACAGTCTGGTGCGGCTATTCCAACAAATCCTTTAACGCAGTCCTACGCAGAAGCGGTAGTCAGAAATAGCCCGGCAGAAGAGAACTACAACGATGGCCACAAGTCAGCGGATCTGGATCGTCATCACAAGGATGATCATTACATAGGGGCTTCGAAACGCAAAGAGTATGGTATAAGGATCATGACGGTGTTTATAGGTAACATTTCTAGATCCTTAACTCCCATGGTTATTAGCAACTATTTTAGAAAATTTGGTTGGATACAAAATATTGCGTGGAGAAATGGTTAAAATTATACATTCGTCAAATTTGCTACTTTGAACAAGCTTCATCTGCCATTAATTCCATGAACGGGAAGTTAGTTTTGGGGAAGAGACTAAGGATGGGGCTTTCCAAATTCGATAAAGGCTCACATTCGAGCAATGATAAAAGAGGCTTCTCAAGTCATTGTGGGCTGCCGTCTAGTAACACTTCGACTACGTCAGATTTTCATAATAGGATTGATTTCAACAAGCTTATTCAACTTCAAGTTAATGAGGATATTATGGGAGGAATGAATAGAACAGTCCTAATCATTGACAAAGTGGATTTTTGAAAGAAAAACTCGCTGAATGGATCGTTGGGAGGAATACGTTGATCGATATGTGCTCGATGTGGGGAAAATATGGAGCAATCTTTAGATGTGTTAATAACGTAAGTTTACACATCATATGTCATGCAACTGTAACAGGTGGTTCTAAATGTGAATTCATGCGTGTAATGTCAATGAAAGATAGAGGTGGTAAGTTCTCAAGGGCAACTTGAATCGAGGTTACTGGGATTCCGGTTGACTACGGTTGCCTGAATAGTGTTGCGGTGGTGGTACAATCCTTTGGCGATATCTTATACTTCTCTAAAGTGCCATATGATCTCACACAAGCTGCCTCTTTGTTTGTGTTTATGGAGGTTTTCGAACCTAAAATAATTGATAAAGAATTTTTTACGGAACTCAAAGATAGACGAAAAGCTGGAATATGGGTTCATGAAGTGGGGATCGATTTCGATCCCAAAGTTCATATTCATTCCGAGGATCATGACGAGTTCATTTCTGAAATCAATCGAGTAATTAGAGATAACTTGAGTAGAAACGATGGGAATATGAACGACGAGGTTAATGACGATTCTCCTGGTTCAGACGAGGGTGATCATGGGTTTGAGTCACCTGAAGTTGCACCGTTACCGAATGCCCCACCGTCACCAGAAAAAAATTATCTCACCAGAGAAGGACCCTGATGTCGTAGGGGTTGTATACAAAATAGTATTATTTTTAGTGCGAAAATACTATTAAATACGATACAATTTTACACAAGATATTTATTTATTTATAGAATGGATATACTTAAACCTTGCTACAACACTTATAGGCAGTGTACCTAATCGTACAGTAGTGTAGTTTTTAGTAAGTCCGGTTCGTTCCACAGGGAATCTTTTTTAAACAAAGCTCAACGCTATATTAGTTTACTTTTATAAAAATACAAATATATATATAAGTAATATTATTATTATAAAGGGGGGTTTTTACCGTTTAATGACCGGTTTGTCGATTTTAAAACTTTAGTCGCAGTTAAAACTAAATGTAAAATATTAAAAATGAATACAAGACTTAAATTAAAGCATAAAGTAAATAACGATAATGAAATTGCGAATAATAAAAGTGCGATAAAATAAACTTGCGATAATTAAAAAGTACGATAATTAAAAGTGCAATTAAATACAATAATAATAAAAATGCGATATTTAGAAGTGCAATTAAATATAAAATAAAGGAAATTAAATATGAAATAAAAGAATTATGCTTATTTAAACTTCCGTAATCATGATGTTTGACGTGTTGATTTTAGTTTTATGCCCATGGGTTAATTGTCCTTTGTCCTGGATTATTTAATATGTCCGTCTGGTTTTTGTCCATAACAGTCCATCAGTCATAAATATAAAGTGCGAGTGTCCTCGTCAAATTATCCTTATACCCGAAGTTAAATATTCCAACTAATTGGGGACTTAAACTGTAACAAGATTTTAATACTTTGTTTAATAATTACACTAGGATGTCGACTGAGTGTAACCCAAGGTTTTAATATTTTGTTATCAATTATACCAAGTGTTCTTTGTACATAATTTCACCCCTGTTTTAATTATTCTAGTGGCTATTAATCCATTCCCGTGTCCGGTTAAATGAATGATTATTCGTACATATAAATACCCCGCCATCGTGTCCGATTGAGTGTATATGGTAATTTATAGGGACGCCCAATTGTAAATCTTTATATTAACATTAACAAACTATCATTTAGTTAAACAAATATAAAGCCCATTAATAGCTCATAGTCTAATTTCCACAAGTGTCGTTCTTTTGTCCAAGCCCCAATTATAGTACAAAGCCCAATTACCCAATTTTAGTAATTAGCCCAACATCATGATTACTTCGTTTTAAATAAGCATAATAATAACTTAGCTACGAGACATTAATATAAAAAGGTTGAACATAACTTACAATGATTAAAAATAGCGTAGCGTTACACGGACAGAATTTCGACTTACACCCTTACAATATTCGCTAACATACCCTTATTATTAGAATTATAATTAAAATTAAAATTAAAATATAAATTATAAATATAAATATATCGTATGAATGAGGAAAAAAAAGATGATGAAAATGATCAGAATTCGGTTTGCTTTATAGGGAGTTTCAAAACTAGGGGCTCCGCGACTCGCGGCCATTTTGGCCTTCAAACTCCGCGAGTCGCGGAGAATGAAATTACAGCTCACATCTTTGGAGTCTTTCTCTGCCGACGGTTTTTATTTATAAATATAATATATATATAATTAATATAATTAATTATATATTATATTATATTTATATACCTAGTTAACTTGTAATTTTTAGTCCGTTGCGTCGAGCGTTGAGAGTTGACTCTGGTCCCGGTTCCGGATTTTTGAACGTCCTTGCGTACAATTTTATATTTTGTACTTTGCGTTTTGAATCTTGTACTCTTGTAATTTCGAGACGTTTCTTATCAATAATTGGAACCTCTTTGATTGTCTTTTGTTCTTTTGAGCTTTTTGGTCGTTTGCGTCTTCAATTCGTCGAATCTGTCTTTTGTCTTCACCTTTTATTATTTAAACGAATATCACTTGTAAATAGAACAATTGCAACTAAAAGCTTGTCTTTCTTGAGGAATAATGCTATGAAATATATGTTCGTTTTTAGCATTCTCAAATATTCCCACACTTGAGCGTTGCTTGTCCTCAAGCAATATCGTCTTGAAATACTAGAATCACTTCTTTATTCTTCACACTTTGTACATCAGTGATTTTCTATACGGCGGTATAAACAATGGTAGTAACGATATGGTTTAAAGTCCCACATGACTATAAAAATTTAGATCCATTAAGGAAATTGGATCTTTATGAAAACATTTGATCTTTTGAAAATTAAATCTAGTTTTTACCCTAGATAAGTTTTCCGGGATAACCCTTTACCGGTGTTTGCAAAATATTTTTGTAGGTTTGGTGGGTTTCAGATTTGAAAATTTTAGCTCAAAACTTGCGGTTTTGTGTCACCCACTTGCTAACCTTGTATTTGGAAAGCAACACGTCCAGTTTACTTGTCCCGTATATTACCTTTCGGTAAACTACCGTCCGGTTGTAAAGGAAAGCGTTGAACAAGCAACTGTTAAGGCAATGTCTAATGACATGCTTTTGATTATGGTCTATAAACGTGTCGGATGCTAGTACTATCCTTTGTAGGAGCAATAGTAAAGCTCACCCTATAGTTTTTCGGTCTGGCACAAGGTCCTGTCTTTGACCACTATGTAACCACCGTTCTTACGGTTGACACCCGATTTGGTTCAGGTGACCTAATGAATTCCAGGTGAATTCCTAGGATTTTACGTTCAATGGTAATGAACGCATTGAAAATAGGGTTTTCAGAAAACAAATCGGTTTGTAATTTTGATCAAAATATTTTCTCGTTCAAGCTCGAGTTTAGATATCATTGAATTCCATGAGTTTGTAATTCTCAATCTTTAAGGTCAATCTCTAGGATTGAGTAATATCAGTCTTAAAAGCTGATTTTAAATCTTTAAGGAGATTATCCTTTCTGGGGATCTGATTCATTAGTCTTATCCAGCTAATTTGCATGGTGCCCCCCCATTGTACGAGATAAATCCTTCTCATGGTTAGGATAAATCTGACCACTTGGCGACCCTGTTTGATGCTGAGGTCCGTGGATTTCCTGCTGATTTTAGTGATGACTTTTCTGGATTTTTCGTCAACCTACAGCTGGCCTGGACGACAACTTCATGACCTAAATCAAGAAGCGCGTTTCTTTTTCGGTAGACTTTACTTCCTTTTAATGATGGAATTGATTCATCGTGTAGATCCATCTCTTCTTTTCTTTCATCGGGTAAAACAGTTTAGCTTAGTCCAAAGCAAAAGTATTCTCAGTTATTTGTTACAGATATATGTGACATATGTTTAAGATAACTTGGTAAATTTTCTCACACTTGGCTTTTATTTTCCTTTTTATCGTCCTCTATTCCATTTTAAATGAATTTTAACATTTTGGTTTGTTTCTGAATTTATGTCCTTTCCGAGGTAATAATAATTTCGGTGTTAAAACCTAGTTTTATCGTTCATAAATATGTATAAACATGAATTTGAGTTCATTTAATTGAAAATTTTTTAAAAATTTTACTAGAATTGGGTAGTCAGTATATAAGACTAGGGCTGTTCTTTTTTATCAGAGAGCACTAGATTCTAATACAACTACTGCTTTACTAGTATTTTTAATGGTAACCAAGTGTTTAAGATAAAAATTTTAAAATCCGAAAGAATTTAACCCCTTCCCACACTTAAGATCTTGCAATGCCCTCATTTGCAAGAAATCAGTAACAATTTAAATTATTGAGGGTGATTTGTGTGAAAATGATTAAATTTTACCAAAGTTTCCAAATATATTGACGTTTGTTTGCTGAATGATAAATGGTGCACATCATTTGTTCATTCCGTCTTGTTGTTATTTCACATATATTTTGCATCTTGTCGTCAAAATTAGTTGCTTTTGCTGAACTTAATGCCAGTCTTTGAAAATGCGTTGTTTTACCCTGTTGTGTACATAAGATAAACTGCAAACATATATACATATTTTTGAAGTTTGGTATATTACCCCACATTCAAAAATTATTAAAATCTAAGAATAAAAGTTAGATAATTATAAAAATGATTACAATATTAACAAAAGCATTAAACGTATCAATAATTACAAATTACAAAAAAAATAAAACTAAGTATACTAGGGATGATACTGGTACCAATAGGGGTTCCAGGCATAACCATAGGTGCTATAGAATGCTTCGGCAGGGTCATACGTAGGATACGGTGGCTACATCTCTATAGACCAGGGAGGGAAGATGGGTTTTGGTGTAGGAATATAGTTTCTACCTATATGTTGGCAATGAGCTATGATTTGGTTCTGATGAACTTGCCAATCTTCAAATGCTCTCTGTCTAGCATTTTCGTATTCCTGAGAAGCTATAAACCTTTGCATTTCTTGCATCTCATTCCCCCCTCCTACATTACCTTGCTGTTGGTTTCTCTCCACCTGTGGATGTCTACCATGGTATTGTACTGCGGCGTTATTTCGCCTCTTCAAAACTTTCGCACCATGGTATACATTTAAACCTATAGTATCGCGGGGTTCTGGTTCTTCTACTAATAATCCCCCCCGACTTATATCCACACCGAGATATTCACCAATCAAAGTAATAAAAATACCACCTCCTATTATGCTATGCGGTCGCATCCCCCGAACCATAGCTGATAAATAATAACCCACACAATATGGTATACTTACAGCGCTTTGTGGGTCTCGAATACACATATGGTAAAACAAATCCTGTTCATTTACTTTTTCCTTGTTCTTACCCCTTTGTGTAATCGAATTGGCTAAAAACCTATGAATCACTCTTAATTCGGCTCTATCTATATCCAAATAAGAGTAATTTCCCCCTTTGAAACGGTGATGGCTTGTCATTTGACTCCATACACCGTGTGTATCAAAATTTTCATCTATCTTTCTACCGTTTAGTATCAACCCTCTACAATCGGCAGATGCTAACTCCTCAGGCGTATATATACGTAAAGCCTAAGCCATGTCCAGTAAAGACATGTGGCGCATCGAACCGTCTAACAAAAATCTAATAAAAGAACGATCGGTTAAACTAGCTACCCGATCATTCAACTCTATACTACATAACAATTCTTCACACCATACTTTATATACAGGTCTACGCATGGTGAATAAACGTACCCAGTCATTAAAAGTAGAATTACCATACCTCTGTACAAGTAATTCCCTAATTGGCCCGGCCAATTCTACAGCTTCTAAGGGTCCCCATTCTATGACCCTTGGTACCTCGACAACCTTAGAATGAAGAGTATGCAAACCCCTTTGATATTTTGGATAATCTATCCAAAGTCTGTCAAATCTCAGGTTCGGGTGCAACTCTTCCAAGTGCATATCAGAAAAGGTCATGACTGGATGAGGTATATCCCGCTTGTAGTAGTTATCCACCTCCTGTTGTTCCACATTCTCAGCAGGAGCATTGCGGGCTTGGGATGAAGATTCACCCCTTTCAGTCTGCAAAACACATCAAACACAATTTTTGTGCATCCAAATATGCATTAGTGTCAGCAAAATCATCAATCAAAATAATTACAATGACATGATCAATTTATATCAAACTTAAGCTCATTTTCATATTTTCATCAAATCTACATTTTTTCAAATAAGCATATACGAAAATGTTCGCCAAGTTTATAATCATTCAACTCAAATAACATGTCAAAATAATCATTACTAGCAATTAAACAAGTCTCAAATGGCATTATCTTTCAAAAATCAAGTTCATGAATTTTAGACTTGAAAAAGTCTACTTTAATTCTCAAAATCATGTTTAGGCTCAAAGTTTGGATCATTTAACTACCTAGACATGTTACACTACTCAATTTAGCAACAATTCATGACAAAAATCGGCCATAACCTGTTTATATCAAAAAGCCCCAAATTTGCTCAAGAACACAAACATCTAGATTACTCAAAATTTGAAGTTTAAGGCTTCTAATCATGTTAAATATCATCAATCTAGGTTATACAAGCATAATACATAAACAATTTAACCATAATTACACTAAAAAGCATCAAAATCAAATTGGGGAAAAAAAATTCTCAAGAACACCAAATTTCGGATTAAATGGTGTTTAGGTGTAGAAATTTACCGTTTTTCTTGAGTAATTCCTAGATAGCATCCTTCTAAACATGATTTTAGTAAAAAATTTGGTGATTAACGGTCAAAAATTGTGATTTTGGGGTGTATTTTTGGGGTTTTTGTTCGCTGTTCTTCGCAGTATTTTTGGGTGGGGGAGTGAACTGCTCTGTTTTTTACGTTTTATTTTTTTCTGGGTTTTGGTCCCTCCACGACTCGCGGCAATTAAGCCTTCAAACTCCACGAGTCGCGGAGTTTTTTTTTTTTTTTTTTATATAATCATTAACTTATAAAACAATTAAGTACTAAATTTTAAAATTTTGTTTCCCTTGTTATTTAGGACGAGGTCGTTTCGGATCAATGTCCTAGTCCGTCCCTCGACAAAATTTTAAAATTTGTCTTTTTGTAGCGATTGTTTTAAAAGCTAAGATTTTTTTTGTTTTTTAATGTTTTTGGCATACTTTAATTCAATAAGATTAAAAATAATGATAATAAAAGTTCTCGTCCCTCTCTCGGGTAAAGCAATTTCGGTTCAAAGACCTAGTCTTCAACTTACGACGAATTTTAAAAATCATATTTTTAACTTAATGAGATAAAGTAAATTTTTGTTTTTAAATTCACACAATTTAAATATAAAATTCAAAATTAATATTAAAAATTCGCACCAAACTTAAAATTTGAAATGCATAAAATTAAAAATTCATATTTTAAAAATTAAAAATTCACACCAAACTTAATTTTAAAAATTCATATTATAAATTTACACCAAACTTATATTAATTTTTCAAATATTTACAATTTTAAAAATATTGTTTTTACAAAGTTTACAATATTAATTTAAGATTTATATATTAATTTTAAAAACATGGTAAAAATAAAATTAAAAATCTTTTTGTCTTTTTATCCTACTTTAATCAATCAAATATTATCAAAAATATGCGCCCCTCTTTTCGGTAAAGTAATTTCGGTTCCAAGACCTAATTTAACTCATGACAAATTTTTGAAATATTTTCGGTTGATTGTTTAAAGATATTTATACCTTAAGAATAAACGTTAAATTTCGCAGTGATAAATTTTTGAATGATATCAATAATTTCGGTCGCCAAACCTAATTTTATTCAATACCAATTTAATACTTTTTAGCGAACAAATTAGCGTTTATTATCAAAAGGTTAAAAATAAAAATAAAAATAAAAACTGTACAGACATACCTGTGAAATAGATTTCTTAGTTATATGATCTATCCCAAAAATAAGATAGTCGGTTTAATTGGTTTTCCATGGCTACATAAGCGTAACCTCGAGCATTCAGTGTCTTTTCTTCTAAACATATGAACGGTCCGTCTCTGCATAAAGTAACAAATTCGGTATTTGAATAGGTTTGATTATTTGAACATTTACCTCCATGTGACCATTTTCCGCATTTGTGACATCTTTCTAGGTGTCGTGCTCTTCTTTTCGCTGCGGATTTTGATTTTCCTTTACCAAATTGTAATTTATTATCTTCGCATCTGGATTCTTTTCTAACTCCGTCCATTCTTTCTCTGATTACTGATACTAATTCACTTGGTAGTATGTCATTATTTCTTTTAGTGATCAAAGCGTGTAGCATTAGACCATGGTTTAGTTCACAGGCAGTCTTCATTTCGTAAAAACCTAAAAAAATAAAAATTCAGAATGGGGGGAGAAGACTAGTTCTTTAGGGTCTGCTAGGGAAAGACCATTCGGGTTCCATTTTCGAGAACTACACGAAAACAGACAATCTAACTCTAACAGAAATACATATTATCCTTTAAAGACTTGATTCTCCCCACACTTAGTTAGCTGTGGTGTCGAAATTGTGATTAACTTCGTTGTCGACTTCCATCGGACCATGTATGTAATGTTTAACTCTGTGACCATTAACTTTAAATTCAATCCCATTTGAATTTATTAATTCTATCGTTCCGTATGGGAAAACTCTTTTGACTATGAATGGTCCAGACCATCTTGATTTCAATTTTCCAGGAAATAGCTTGAATCGTGAATTGAAAAGAAGAACTCTGTCTCCTTCTTTAAATTCTTTTGAACTTCTGATTCTTTTATCATGCCATTTCTTCGTTCTTTCTTTATAGATTAACGAATTATCGTATGCTTCATGTCTTAATTCTTCTAATTCGTTTAGTTGACTTAATCGTAGACGTCCGGCTTCATGTAAATCAAGATTACATGTCTTCAAAGCCCAAAATGCTTTGTGTTCAATTTCTACTGGAAGATGACATGCTTTTCCATAAACAAGTCTAAAAGGTGTGGTTCCAATTGGAGTTTTGTAGGCTGTTCTAAAAGCCCAGAGTGCATCCTCCAATTTAATGGACCATTCCTTCAGATTTGATCCTACGGTTTTCTCTAGAATACGTTTTAAAGCTCGGTTGGTATTTTCAACTTGTCCACTTGTTTGTGGATGATATGCGGTGGAGATTTTATGAGTTACTCCATAACGTTTGAGAACTTTCTCAAGTTGATTATTACAAAAATGAGTTCCCCGATCACTTATTAAAGCTTTCGGTGTTCCAAACCTTGCAAAAAGACGTTTTAAAAAGTTGACTACAACTCGTGCATCGTTAGTTGGGAGAGCTTGTGCTTCTGCCCATTTAGATACATAATCAATGGCTACGAGTATATATAGATTATTATGAGATTTTGGAAATGGACCCATAAAGTCAATACCCCAAATGTCAAATACTTCACATATTTGGATGACATTTTGTGGCATTTCATCACGTTGACTTATTTTTCTGGCCCTTTGACATGCATCACAGGATTTGCAAAGAAGGTGTGCGTCTTTGTAAATTGTAGGCCAATAGAATCCAGCTTCATAAACTTTTCTTGCTGTTAGTTGAGGCCCATAATGCCCTCCTGTTGGTCCTGTGTGACAATGGTTTAATATTTTACTAGCTTCATCTCCAAATACACATCGGCGTATTATTCCATCGGGACAACTTTTAAACAGATGTGGATCTTCCCAAAAATAGTGTTTTATACCACTGAAGAATTTCTTTCGTCTTTGGTACGATAATCCTTTTTCAAGGAATCTACAAACCAAGTAATTTGCATAGTCTGCAAACCATGGGATTTCTTTATAAACTATCTTCAATAGATATTCATCAGGAAAGTTGTCTTGTATGGCTGATTCATTTAGAACTTCTAATTCGGGATTTTCAAGACGAGAAAGATGATCAGCGGCGAGATTTTCTGCTCCTCTTTTATCTCGGATTTCAATATCAAACTCTTGTAAGAGTAAGATCCAACGGATTAATCTTGGTTTAGCATCTTGTTTTGAAAATAGGTATCTAAGAGCAGAATGGTCGGTATAGACCACCGTTTTTGCTAGAACGAGATATGATCAAAATTTGTCAAAAGCAAAGACAATAGCAAGGAGTTCTTTTTCAGTAGTTGTATAGTTCGTTTGTGCTCCTTGTAACGTCTTACTAGCATAATATATAGGTTGAAATCGTTTTTCAATCCTTTGTCCTAAAACGGCTCCCATTGCAAAATCACTTGCATCGCACATTAGTTCAAATGGTAGATTCCAATTTGGTGTTATCATGATCGGCGCATTAGTGAGTTTCTCTTTAAGAATATTAAAAGATTTGATACACTCATCTGAAAAGATGAATGGCGCATCCTTTTCTAGGAGTTTATTCATAGGAGTGGCAATTTTAGAAAAATCTTTTATGAAACGTCGGTAAAAACCGGCATGCCCTAGAAAACTCCTAACTCCTCTAACATTGGTGGGATGTGGAAGTTTAGCAATTACATCTACTTTAGCTCTATCCACTTCAATTCCTTCTTTTGAAATTTTATGTCCAAGAACGATGCCTTCTTTAACCATGAAATGGCATTTCTCCCAATTAAGTACTAGATTGGATTGTTCGCATCTAAGAAGCATTCGTTCCAGATTAACTAGACATGATTCAAATGTATCACCGAAGACTGAAAAGTCATCCATGAAAACTTCCATGCATTCTTCTATCATGTCGTGAAAAATCGCCATCATGCACCTTTGAAAGGTTGCAGGGGCGTTGCAAAGTCCAAATGGCATGCGTTTGTAAGCAAAAGTACCATAAGGGCACGTGAATGTGGTTTTCTCTTGGTCTTCGGGTGCTATTGGAATTTGAAAATATCCGGAAAATCCATCTAGAAAACAATAGTAACTATTTCCGGCTAATCTTTCCAACATTTGATCAATAAAAGGTAAGGGAAAGTGATCTTTTCTGGTGGCGTCATTTAATTTTCTATAATCAATACACACACGCCATCCTGTTACAGTCCTAGTAGGAATAAGCTCATTTTTCTCATTTGTAATGACAGTCATGCCACCCTTCTTAGGCACGCATTGAACTGGGCTTACCCATGGACTATCAGAAATTGGATATATCAAACCTGCATCTAGCAGTTTAATAATCTCTTTCTTAACTACATCTTGCATATTAGGATTTAGTCTTCGTTGGCGTTGCACATACGTTTTATGACCTTCTTCCATAAGGATTTTATGAGTGCAATACGAAGGACTTATGCCTTTAATATCATGAATCTTCCATGCAATAGCGGGTTTATGAGCTTTCAACACAGAAATGAGTTGTGATTTCTCATTTTCAGTAAGAGAAGACGATATTATTACAGGTAATTCAGATTCACCATGTAAATAAGCGTATTCCAAATGGTTTGGAAGTGGTTTTAACTCTAATTTCGGAGGTTCTTCTATCGATGATTTGTATCGATATCTGTCTTCTTTTTTTAGCATTTGAATTTCTTCTGTTGTTGGTTCATATCCATTAGCTATAAGTGTAGCTAACATTTCAGCTTCATCAATTGGTTCATTACCTTCTCCTAAATAACATTCTCCTGTTCCTTGTAATTCTGGAAATTCTTCTAATAATTCTGCATGTGCATCTATAGTTTGAATATAATAACATGTATCATCTGCAGATTGTGGTTGTTGCATTGCTCTATCAACTGAAAAGGTAACACTCTCATCCTCTATACTTAGGGTCAGTTTCTTACCGAACACGTCTATCATTGCTTTAGCCGTGTTTAAGAATGGTCTTCCTAATATGAGAGGAACTTGAGAATCTTCTTCCATGTCCAAAACAACAAAATCTACTGGAAATACTAAAGTACCAACTTTAACTAGCATGTTCTCCATTATCCCTCTAGGATATTTTATTGACCTATCGGCTAGTTGTATGCTTATTCTGGTTGGTTTCAATTCTCCAAGGTCTAGTTTCGCGTATAGTGAATACGGCATTAAATTTATACTAGCACCTAAATCTGCTAATGCTTCTATTGAACTAAGACTACCCAAAAAACATGGAATTGTGAAACTTCCTGGATCAGATAGTTTTACTGGTATCTTATTCAACAGTACTGCTGAACAATTAGCATTCATAGTAACAGCCGAGAGTTCTTCCATTTTCTTTCTATTTGAGATTAGATCTTTCAAGAATTTAGCATATCTAGGCATTCCTGAAATCACATCAATGAAAGGAAGATTTACATTTATCTGTTTAAACATATCCAAAAATTTGGATTGCTCGGCTTCAAGTTTCTCTTTCTTCATTTTACTCGGGTAAGGAAGTGGTGGTTGGTATGGTTTAACATAAGGTTTATCCTTAACTTTGTTATCTTCATTAACCTTCTCAACTACCGGTTCTTTTTCCTTATCTTGATCAGGTTGTGGTTCTTGTGGAGTAGGAATAGCTTCATCAGAAGTTACAGGTATTTCAGGTGGTTTAAGTGTTGTACCACTTCTTGTGGTAATGGCTTTAGCTGTTTCATTCCGGGGATTAGCATTTGTATTACTAGGTAGACTTCCCGGTTTTCTTTCACCTATTAACCTTGCTAGGTTACTTACTTCTTGTTCCAGATTTTGAATAGAAGCTTGTTGATTTCTAAATGCTTGAGCATTTTGTTCATTGGTTTGTTTTTGAGATGTGAAAAACTGCGTTTGAGTTTCAACTAGCTTCGTCATCATATCTTCTAAATTCGGTTTTTTATCATCGGTTTGTTGTGGTGGTTTGTTTTGAAAATTAGGTCTTTGCTGATTGTAAGTATTATTGGATACTTGTTGATTGCTAGGACCTTGTTGGTTGTTGTATGGAATATTTCGGTTATAATTTTGGTTTTGATTGTAAATCGGTCTTGGCGGTTGATAATTATTCTGATAATTATTTCCAGGCCTTTGGTTTATGTATGAAATATTCTCTCTTTGTTCCATTGTTAATTCAATACTGAGACAATCTTTTGTCAAATGTGGTCCTCCACACTACTCACAACTAATTCGTATTGAGTGAATATCCTTAGTCATCTTTTCCATTCGTCTCTCCACAGCATCTATCTTTGCGGAAATGGAATCTAAGTCATGGCTAGAATCGGCTCTAGCTGCTTTAGATGATCTAATGATATCTTTTTCTTGGTGCCACTCATGTGAGTGGGAAGCAGTGTTATCAATAATTTTGTAAGCATCAGTTTCGGTTTTCTTCATAATAGAACCACCAGCTGCTATATCTATGTCTTTCCTTGTAGTGATGTCGCATCCTTGGTAGAATATTTGTACTATTTGACAGGTGTCTAAACCATGTTGCGGACATCCTCTTAACAACTTTCCATATCTTGTCCATGCCTCATATATAGTTTCATTCGGTTTCTGTGTGAACGTAACAATTTCTGCTTGAAGTCTTACGGCTTTAGATGCAGGAAAGAATTGTTTAAGAAATTTTTCAACTAAAACATCCCATGTATCAATCGCCCCTTCAGGTAACGATTCCAACCAATCTTTGGCTTCTCCCTTTAAAGTCCAGGGAAATAACATGAGATATATCTGTTCATCCTCCACTTCTCGGATTTTAAATAGTGTGCAGATCCTATTAAAGGTACGTAGATGTTCATTTGGATCTTCCTTCGGCGCACCACTAAATTGACATTGATTAGTCACCATGTGTAGAATTTGTCCTTTGATTTCATAATCTGGCGCATTAATGTCTGGATGAGTAATTGCGTGACCTTGGCCAGTGCGTTTAGCTCTCATTCGGTCTTCCATACTTAAAGGTTCCAGATTCTCCATAATTGAATTTGTTGAATCGGTATCACTAGATGACTCTGATTTAATGGTTCGTTCCTCAACAATCTCTGTTTGAATGATTGGTGGCTCCGGAGGAAAGTTTAGTGGTTCAGGATCTACGAACCGTTCCTGAATATTCTCCGGATTCTCAATTGTGAGGTCGGGTTCAAAAAATGGATTATCGGAAATTTGAACTGAAGTACTTGGTTGACTGGATGACGATTCTAAAGAAAAATCAACGGCGGTTATATTTGCTAAATGTCTTGATCTAGTTACAGGTGGTGAACGTACAAAAGGTGGTGAACGTCTTGCTCGGTGCATTCACTGAATATCCTATTAGTTTTAAAAAGGAAAGAAAAATTATAATAAGTTATCCAATTAATAGACTTTTCTGATTTTGCCCACGTTTCGAATAGCCAAAAGATGCAGCAGAGGGGCAGGATTCGTTTGGTCTCAATATAATTGAGGACTGTTTGGCTCCAATAACCCGGTCCACGTACAAATCCAACTATTACTACGAACCAGAAAATTTTGATGTCTATCAATTTAACCACTTAAAATAAATTTTCGTAATTTTAAGAATTTTAGATAAGAAGTAGAATAAAAATCTATGTCCTAAAACTAGAATAGCGAGAAATAAGAAAGAAAAAGAGTTCGTCGGAAAAGGTCGAAAAAAGAAAAATGGTTGAAAAATAAAAGGTGACGAAAAAAAAAAAACAAAAGAAACTTATAAAAACTTAAAAATACTTGACTAACCTAACCTTATTACTACAACTAACTTAAAATTATAATCGCAAATTGAAATTACTAATTGGAATGATAATTGATACATAGGTAAAAGTTGTCTAAAAATATTAAAGCTTACAGGAAAAACTAAATCCCAATTGGAAATAACTTAAAAAGAAACTAAAACTTAAAAAGGCGTCGCAAAATTCTAAAGCACCTAAATCTTAGTCTAAATAAAAAGCACTTAAGGAATTCTACGGCAAAGCCTAAAAATCTAGAAGTAAAAATAACTATGGCAAAAACTAAGTTTAAAATTAAATATGAGCGAAAAAATACAAATATTACGCTAAAACAATTAAAAAGGGACAAAATATAAAAATATACAAAAAGTTGTAAAAATTACAATTTTTATAAAAATATTATTTTTATATTATTTATTTATTAAAACTATTAATTTTACAATTTAATAAAACTAATTAATACTAAATACATAAATTAAATAAAAAGTAAAAGTTAAAATAAAATTAATTATAATAATAATAATAATTAGGGTTAATAATAATAATAATTATTAAATACCCCGTAATTAATGCTAATTTAGGGTTTTGTCGCGTGTCAGATAACCTCCGCGAGTTGCGGTAATCGAGGCAGCAAACCCCGCGAGTCGCGGGGTTCAGAAATTCAACTGACAGGTTTAAATTCGACGCGTTTTTCTTTAATTTTTTTTTTATTTTCTGTTTTCTGTTTTTATATAAATAAAAGATATTTAAATAAAACTTATATTTTTATAAACTAAAATAAAAATAAAGAAACTTATAAAACTTTTAACAAACTCTTAAAAATATATAAATTTTTGTTTTTTTTTTTTTATATTTTCGAATATTTAAAACATTTTTTTTTTATATTAGCGTTGCGCTTCCGGCTTTTAAAAAGATTTCCCCGGCAGCGGCGCCAAAAATACTTGATGTCGTAGGGGTTGTATACAAAATAGTATTATTTTTAGTGCGAAAATACTATTAAATACGATACAATTTTACACAAGATATTTATTTATTTATAGAATGGATATACTTAAACCTTGCTACAACACTTATAGGCAGTGTACCTAATCGTACAGTAGTGTAGTTTTTAGTAAGTCCGGTTCGTTCCACAGGGAATCTTTTTTAAACAAAGCTCAACGCTATATTAGTTTACTTTTATAAAAATACAAATATATATATAAGTAATATTATTATTATAAAGGGGGGTTTTTACCGTTTAATGACCGGTTTGTCGATTTTAAAACTTTAGTCGCAGTTAAAACCAAATGTAAAATATTAAAAATGAATACAAGACTTAAATTAAAGCATAAAGTAAATAACGATAATGAAATTGCGAATAATAAATGTGCGATAAAATAAACTTGCGATAATTAAAAAGTACGATAATTAAAAGTGCAATTAAATACAATAATAATAAAAATGCGATATTTAGAAGTGCAATTAAATATAAAATAAAGGAAATTAAATATGAAATAAAAGAATTATGCTTATTTAAACTTCCGTAATCATGATGTTTGACGTGTTGATTTTAGTTTTATGACCATGGGTTAATTGTCCTTTGTCCTGGATTATTTAATATGTTCGTCTGGTTTTTGTTCATAACAGTCCATCAGTCATAAATATAAAGTGCGAGTGTCCTCGTCAAATTATCCTTATACCCGAAGTTAAATATTCCAACTAATTGGGGACTTAAACTGTAACAAGATTTTAATACTTTGTTTAATAATTACACTAGGATGTCGACTGAGTGTAACCCAAGGTTTTAATATTTTGTTATCAATTATACCAAGTGTCCTTTGTACATAATTTCACCCCTGTTTTAATTATTCTAGTGGCTATTAATCCATTCCCGTGTCCGGTTAAATGTCCGATTGAGTGTATATGGTAATTTATAGGGACGCCCAATTGTAAATCTTTATATTAACATTAACAAACTATCATTTAGTTAAACAAATATAAAGCCCATTAATAGCTCATAGTCTAATTTCCACAAGTGTCGTTCTTTTGTCCAAGCCCCAATTATGGTACAAAGCCCAATTACCCAATTTTAGTAATTAGCCCAACATCATGATTACTTCGTTTTAAATAAGCATAATAATAACTTAGCTACGAGACATTAATATAAAAAGGTTGAACATAACTTACAATGATTAAAAATAGCGTAGCGTTACACGGACAGAATTTCGACTTACACCCTTACAATATTCGCTAACATACCCTTATTATTAGAATTATAATTAAAATTAAAATTAAAATATAAATTATAAATATAAATATATCGTATGAATGAGGAAAAAAAAAGATGATGAAAATGATCAGAATTCGGTTTGCTTTATAGGGAGTTTCAAAACTGGGGGCTCCGCGACTCGCGGCCATTTTGGCCTTCAAACTCCGCGAGTCGCGGAGAATGAAATTACAGCTCACATCTTTGGAGTCTTTCTCTGCCGACGGTTTTTATTTATAAATATAATATATATATAATTAATATAATTAATTATATATTATATTATATTTATATACCTAGTTAACTTGTAATTTTTAGTCCGTTGTGTCGAGCGTTGAGAGTTGACTCTGGTCCCGGTTCCGGATTTTCGAACGTCCTTGCGTACAATTTTATATTTTGTACTTTGCGTTTTGAATCTTGTACTCTTGTAATTTCGAGAAGTTTCTTATCAATAATTGGAACCTCTTTGATTGTCTTTTGTTCTTTTGAGCTTTTTGGTCGTTTGCGTCTTCAATTCGTCGAATCTGTCTTTTGTCTTCACCTTTTATTATTTGAACGAATATCACTTGTAAATAGAACAATTGCAACTAAAAGCTTGTCTTTCTTGAGGAATAATGCTATGAAATATATGTTCGTTTTTAGCATTATCAGACCCTTCAACCCCTGTTAGACCAATTGGGGACAAACACGTGGCCAATAATTCAAAATTTGAATACTCCGACTTAGTTTCGGGTAAAGGCTTCGATCCAGTAAAT
Organism: Rutidosis leptorrhynchoides; assembly: GCF_046630445.1. NCBI lineage: Eukaryota > Viridiplantae > Streptophyta > Magnoliopsida > Asterales > Asteraceae > Rutidosis > Rutidosis leptorrhynchoides. The sequence goes on from NC_092336.1 coordinate 19,509,304, forward strand.
AATAGTACTCGATCTACCTCCAATCTGAACCTTGAGGTGTATGAAAAATACAAAGACTATGTTTTAGTGAAAAAACGGTTTTGTGCCTCAAAAGGGGTTGAGAAAAGATGCTTTGAAAAAGGGGTCCCCTGCAACTTAAAGGTCAACCTGGAAACAACTTTTTGCATGCCTGAAAAGGTGGTTTGTCCTACAGATGAGAGTAGGCCCAATCTGATACCTTTTAATGGGCCTAAAACTGATAAGGCCAAGCCCAGAGACGATGGGCCTGATGAAAAATTGCCAGAGTTTGATGTCCAGTTACCTGATGGTCCGAGGTTCTTTCACGCAACAAGGTTTAATCACGATAAACAAGACTTGCATCGTTGCCCAAATCTAGATTGCAGATCTTCATGTGCTATTTATAAGAAAAATTCTCAAAAAACTAAAGCTCTACCTAGTAAAGATAATTTCTACTCGTCATCGCAGTCCGTCAAAGAGTCACAAAAAGAAGAAAGTAAAAGCAAGAGTGCTATGTGATGAAGTTGGGTTTGGCTCAACGATTTATTTGGAGGATGATAACGTAGATCATGAAATTGAAGATCATTCCAATGAGTTTGCAAAAAAACCTATTAAAGTATATGGAAAAATTTTAAATCCTAAGAAAGATTCCAAAGATGAAGAAAAGGAGGTTTTTGGAAATTTTCTTGAGAGCATGTTCGACAGTAGTGAACGCCCGAATAAATTCAAACCATGAAGAGCGCTATGGATAAAGGAAGTAGCGTAGGTGCCTTCGTTAATAAATTCCAAATTCAAAGTGGCAATATGGAAATCCATTGTATGGACAAAGTTTACACGGATGCGAAAGGTGTGCAATTCATGATTTCTTCTAATTTAGATATAGAAATTGATTTTTCAATATGGTATGGAACCAGCGTTTGCCTTCCAATTTCTTTGGTTATTGATTCATGGTGGAGTGTCGGTTAAGGAAGTGTTAAGTTATAGATGGGACGGACGACAAGTATGGACGGTACTTGGTTCATATCGAGTCGATTGATCATTTACTCCTTCAGTGCTCATGGTCGCATAGTATTTGGATGTCGTTATGTAATTGTTTGAACGTACCTGGGATCAAGCCGTCGTCTATTCTTAACTTGTGTAACGGGGTGGGGTTTAAGGCGTCAACCATGTGATGACCCGGGAAATTCCGATCAAATTTAAACCTTAATCTTTATATGTTTTCGACACAATAAGCAAAATCTGTAATGTTGAGTCTCGAAAAATTTAAAATTTTATTCATGTAATCAATTACCCTTCAACCACTTCCAACGATTCGCGAATAAATAGTCATAAATAGATATATATATATATAGATATATCTATATATATAGGAATATTATTTGTTAACATATAATAATATTAAATCTATTGATTTAAAAATATGTAATTAGCACTTAAACTATATATATATATATATATATATATATATATATATATATATATATATATATATATATATATAAACAGTATATTGGAAATACATATAATTGGTTTCGAATTCATGTAGTAAACGATTGTAACGCTCAATGGTTATTTAAACATGTTAAGGTATAATAGTTATATTAATTTCATTAAGATAAATATTAATATTAATATCAGTATTAATAATACTATTAAAATTATAATACATAATATGTAATCTGATACAAGTAATTTGTTACATTATTATTATAATTTTTTTATTATTAATATCACTAAAAGTCATTATTATTATTATTTTTACTACTAACAATTATCATTTATATTATTGTTATTATTGTTAGTGTCATTGTTATTAGTAAAAATTATAATTGTAGTTAATATGATTATCAAAAATATTATCATTAATTTGATTACTAAAAATTTTCATTTTATTTAAAGTTATTATTTTCATCATTCTTATTTGGTATAATTATGATATTAATATCATTATTATTTTTATTATCATTATTATTGGTTTTATTAATATTATTATTATTATTACTTATTAATCATTAATATTAGTAAATTAAATAAAATAGGAAAAGTACAAATCTGTTAGAGATATCAATCAAACTATTCTATATTCTCAACCCTATCTCCAAATTGATTCAAAAACGTAAAAGGATAAACAGATACCAACAAAATTGGTTTGCCATCACATTCAACTTTCTATTTTTTTTATTTATATTTCTGTACCAGATAAATAATCTGTTGACTACCTATTACAATAAATCAACGAGTTAACATTGTTTTTAACATAACTCATTCGAATCCTTCATTCCATTGAACCATCACCGAGACCCAATCACCATTACATATCTCTTCTTCTTCTGTGAACTCGACAACCCATGTCACCACCACTTCATCTTCGAGTCAACTAATTCACTAATTATATTAGAGATTTGAAGAGGGAGAGGGAGAGAAATAAACCCAATTCACTTGTTCTTGTTATTCGAAGGAGACATGAATAGAAATTCTCACCACCAACAATTACAAACCACAACACACTCATATTAAATTTAGAGTACTAACCCTTATATATCTCATAAAACCACCACCTTAAACCCATAATCTAAATAGCTGCTATATCTACTATCGTCTGCTTCTATTCGGTCATCATAATCGAAACACCATCGCCACAAACCACTTTTGCTTCCCTATTATTGCTATAATATTGTTCCTCACCACTACAGCTCCCTTTTATGTTTTCAATTACGCTGTTGGATATATTTCTATCGAAGGTAAGCAACTAGGAAGAAAGTAGTAGTACTTATATATGATTGGGGTTTTGTCAATTTGATTTAGTGAGGTATTATACAAAGCACTTTATATATGCTTGTGGGACAAGGAAGAGGCTCATGGCCGATATATTACTCTATCTATTTCTTTCACGTTTAAAAAAATAATAATAATAATAAAGGAACCGAATTAGTTCCTTTCTTGGGGCCACTATATTTTTTTCCCTCTAAATTGTCCGTGATATATGGAATCACTTTTAAATTGCCATGATACAATTCGTAGTTGCTGGCCGACCTTCATGATGTATATAGCCCCACCAATATATCTATGGGTGTAGAGGGTAACTTACTAGCAGTCTTTGAATCAACAACGTGGGGCAAGAATAAATAAATAATTGTGCTTCTGCCTGAAAACAACAACGTGACTTGGTGGGCCGAGAACTAGCGAGATAGGTTGTTATTCTCTTGGGCCGTATATATATTGGATCTATCGGGCCAAGACCCAACAATTAAACCCAATACACATGCAAGTGTCATCTGTTTCGGTACTGAATATATACCTCGATCGTTTCTGTTGAATACGAATGAGAAATGAAGAGTTGAGGATTAAGAAGATGATGGGAACAAGGTTTAGGTGATGATTAAGATTGATACGAATGATATTGAAAATAATGAAGAGAAACGATTCATATACATTAAATAATTAAACCACGAATTCTAACAATAATGTATCGAATGGTTCTTTGGATTGGTAGTGTGTTTGTTAACCGTGAGGTCTCGGGTTCAAGCTCGGGCAGTGGTGTTTATTTTCTTTTTAAGAGCTCATTACAAGGAGGTAGTATTTTATTTTCCAATTATCATTATTTTCATTATTATTATTGTTACTATTACTATTATCATTATTAGAAAAATTATTATTTTATAATAATTATAAGTATTATTATTATTATTATTATTATTATTATTATTATTATTATTATTATTATTATTATTATTATTATTATTATTATTATTATTATTATTATTATTATTATTATTATTAGTGTATCCCTGACTAGTGCTCGAGTAGATATGATTATGCATGCTTGTACTTTTGATATTGCCATTAGATAGGTTATGTTGAATCCTGAATTAGTTACATATGCGGTTAAGATAAGGTATAAGATATGCATGTCATTGGAAAGCTATATATATAAGATAAGGTATGTTGAAACGACGATATTTAAACTATATAATAATCATGTATAAATTTTGGAAATCATTTTGAGTCAAATTAACTTTTGTTGACTTTTGCATATTAGTCTCGAGCATTAGGATTGTGGTACACTATGACTTGGCCTAATTTATTAGACAAATATTAACAAACACATAAATATATATAATTACTATAGGTTCGTGAATCCGAAGCTAACCTTACACTTGTTCAATGATGTTATATGTATTTTTACTACAAAATACAGTATGGTGAGTTTCATTTGCTCCCTTTTTACTCTTTACGTTTTTGGGCTGAGAATACATGCAAATGCTTTATTAACTGTTTTTACAATATTTATATGCATGAGTTTCATTAATCTTTTTTTTAAATGCTTTTGCAATATATATTTTTGGGACTGAGAATACATGCGCTGTTTTTTATAACTGTTTTACGAAATAGACACAAGTAATTGAAACTACATTATATGGTTGAATGATCGAAATCAAATATGCCCCTTTTTATTAAGTCTGGTAATCTAAGAATTAGGGAACAGACACCCTAATTGACGCGAACTCTAAAGATAGATCTATCGGGCCCAACAAGCCCCATCCAAAGTACCGGATGCTTTAGTACTTCGAAATTTATATCATGTCCGAAGGAGGATCCCGGAATGATGGGGATATTCTTATATTCATATTGTGAATGTCGGTTACCAGGTGTTCAATCCATATGAATGATATTTTTGTCTCTATGCATGGGACGTATGATTATGAGAAATGGAAGTATGAAATCTTGTGGTCTATTAAAATTATGAAATGATTCTTTATGATAAACTAATGAACTCACCAACCTTTTGGTTGACACTTTAAAGCATGTTTATTCTCAGGTACGAAAGAAATCTTCCGCTGTGTATTTGCTCATATTAGAGATATTACTTGGAGTCATTCATGACATATTTCAAAAGATGTTGCATTCGAGTCGTTGAGTTCATCAAGATTATTATTAAGTCAATTATATTTAGATATATTATGAAATGCTTTACATGCGTGTCAACTGTCGATGTAACGAAAGTTTGTCTTTTAAAAACGAATGCAATATTTGTAAAATTTATCATATAGAGGTCAATTACCTCGCGATGTAATCAACTGTTGTGAATCGTTTGTAATCGATATGGACTTCGTCCGGATGGATTAGGACGGGTCTTCATAGTTGGTATCAGAGCGGTGGTCTTAGCGAACCAAGTCTGCATTAGTGTGTCTAACTGATAAGTCGTTAGGATGCTTTAGTGAGTCTGGACTTCGACCGTGTCTGCATGTCAAAAGTTTTACTTATCATTTTTATCGAAAATCATTTGTTTATCATCCTTAGGGAATTACCTGCTTATCATTCTTAGTCTAGACACATCTTACTGTCTCTATTGCATAGACAGTGTATAGATGAAAATTCATATCTTAGCGTATCTGCTAATCCATATCTTAGCGTATCTGTTACATAAACTTTACCTGATATATTTCGTAAATTCCTCCATAATCTACGAAATCTTCTGTTCTATATATAGGTATTCTATGTTATTAGAATATCATTCGATATTCGAAAATCATTTCATTTCGAGAAATCCTTCATTCAATCGTACACAATGGAACTCACAACTAGTTCAAGTCCCTCGGATTCCGATATGGAGTCCCACTCCAGCTCCGAAAGCAGCGGCACCAGAATGAATCAATCAATCAGTCATCCCCAATTCATCTGATGAGTTCGTAGTCAACTTAATCAATGGAGACGAGAAGAAGACGATACTTCCACCAACCAAATTCACCTCTTGACGATGAACCTGAAACAATCACCTGCGAACCAATCTGAAATTCCATTTTCACTCTCATTACCTGAATATCTCGCCATGATTATATTATATCTAAAATTCTAAACCTCATTCGTCGCTCGTTCCGACCGACAATCATCCCGGAATAATAGAAGAAGTCAAAGAGCTTCGCACCCGAGTTGTAGCCTTGAAAAGGATGGTGTAAAACGTACCAGCTTCAGAAACATCACTGGCACCAACAGTACCACCACCAACAGCAACATCCGCATCCCACACCTCAACATCATAATCTGTCCCATGAACATCAACATCATACGCATCATAAATACCAAGGAGTACCAACAACAATTAACAATGAAGTATTGAACCATAACTTCATTAATATTCTGCGAAGAATATGTGGATCCTGATAATTAACGATGAAGTATTGATCCATAACTTCATCAATATTCTGCGAAGAATATGTGGATCCTAATAATTTTAGAGATTACTTATTCTAACTTAAATCGAAAATCAAATGAGTCTAATATTATATTGACTCATTAAATCCATAATTACATCTGAAGAAAATATATATGTATATATATTTTCATAAAGATTGTGATTAAAAATTCTTCCGTACAAACTGTTAATGATGAAAATATTTTAACGGGTAGGTAATACCCGAGGAATAATTAGAATTTCACATTAATTAGTTATACTGTACATTCTTCAAATCCGATTCAACAGTCATTTCCTATCCTACTTACATCCACAGATATATGAATCCGTTCACCACAGCATAACCATTTTCATTCAAATTTCATATTTGGATTTTGACCTATCAGAATCCAACAGGTGGCATAATGAAGAAAACATTTGATGGAATAAAATTTGTTAGAAACAAACAAATTAACTATGAGAAATTTTGTTAAGAACTCACGCTAACAAAATCCTAGCTAACTATTCCTAGCTAACTGTGGACTAATCAATTGAGGAATACCAACAGTGGACAATTAAAATGAATTAAAATATTGATTATAACATATGAAACTAAACAAATCTTTAAGTTGCCACTTGATTTCATTTTAAACCCCATTCGTATCATCACAATTACAATCTGCGTTCAAACCTTTCATAATTCTTGAAAACAATTCAATCGAGAGGATGAACCAACCGCACTTCATCTACGGAAGGAAAGATTTATGCATATAGTTATGCACCTGAGAAACTCTCGACAACTGAGTAAAAGTTTAACACGTAGCCGCGTCAGATCCTTTGGCATTTATTAGCAAAAATAACTTTGTGATCCCTTTTTAAGGTAGCCAATTTTGTCACAACTCCAGCAAATCAACTTTGACTTTTCATTCGAAGTAGCCTTACTATAATCCTGATATATACGATCACCCTTTTGATACCAGAGAATTCTTTTATATTCCACCATATTACCAGCAAACATACCAGCAACCTCGTTACTTCTTGGCTTAAATCTCTCTGACAAATCATTATATTTATTCATTGAAACCCTATCATTTACTCATCCGCATCTAGTAACGAGAACTGCCATACCAATTACCGGGAATCAGCAATCAGTACCTTGAAAACTCACAGCATATCTACATCAACAGTTATATGTATAACATTTATCTTTTAGAATAATGATCTTTCATCTGAAATCCTGAAAAGCACTCAGTCTACAAATCAAATACTCTGAATGTTGAAAAAGTTGAAGGAAGCAGCAGAAACCGTAGACAACCGTAAATGACCTTAACCGTCGAAAGTTGATGATAAAGAATTGTAGGTTGGCAAAGCTCAGAAAAAGTTTGAAACTGAAAAACTGATTGAGCAAACTATGAAGAAAGCCATGGACAGATCACAAAGAATAAGTTTGACTTCAAACAATCTAAGTGATTCAGTACCTGCTGAAGTCATTAACGAATACCTTGCTTCTGAATCTAAACCCTTACGGATAAATCTTCTTCATCATCCATTGATATTAGAAATTCCAAGATATCATCGTAGCTTTCATTATAAATATCCTCCATATTTCTGAAGATATACTCATAACTATTCTTATCTGAAATTATTAATCTCTTCCTGATAACAGTGTTACATCATATAGAAACTGTTAGTTTCTACATTCTGTAAACTTTCAAGTTTAAATATGAATGTTATTGAAGTAATGTTGGGAACTGATGCATGAATTAGTATAATATAATGACACTTGATCAACGTGATTATATTACAGTAAGTCATGCTGAGTTTCTAATGGGACGTGATGATTCACATATCCTAACGTCATTACGTGCCATGTTACATAACTCTTTCATTATGCTTAACTTCTAAACATATCAAGAAAGTATATTCTTGATAGTTCTATTCTCAGTGATTCTGGAAATTTGATAAATCAAATCGTGCTAATACATTAGTTCTTATTTAGAACACGATGTTTATTCGAAATTCCATACTTACGAATTCTGGACCGTTACTCGCTTTACTAGAGGTCGGGAGGATAATAAAAAGGCAAAGAGCTCCAAAATATAAGAGAAAATATAAAGCCCAACAACAACAACACCGAAATTACAAACCGTGGATATCAGTGCGTATAGCAATATAAAGACACGGGAGGATTATAAATACAATAATCCCTAAAGCATAGTAGAAATAAACGGATTCCTCCGGTGGAAATTGGAAAAGGAGAATGATTGTTGCTATAGTAAGGATGAGGACAAGGATCAGAACCGGATTAAGCATTTTCAGAATCTTTTGGATGTATGAAACAAGAAGGAAAGTATAGGAATGGTGAGAATAATGGAACGGAAGAATTTAATTTATAATGGAAATATCAGATAGAGTAATCGAAGCAGATCACCGTATTTAATTAGAGAGATCTTAATTTCCTTATTCACCGAAGAATCAGATCTTATAGATTTCCAAGATTTTCTTTTAAATCCCTTGAATTCCGGAATTCAACCCTCTACATCAAAAGCTATGACGCACCATATCTTCTAAATTCAACTATGATTAGTCAAAAGTTATGATGAAACTTATCTTTCTCATTTCACTATTTTATGATAACTTCATTCGTACGCTTCACATAATCGAATTGTTTTATCCATATTACTCAATAATGATAAAACTTTATTTTATCAACTCATATTCGTCATGAAAATATATTTATTGTTAACCATGACAACCACACACAAATTTCGGGACGAAATTTCTTTAACGGGTAGGTACTGTGATGACCCGGGAAATTCCGATCAAATTTAAACCTTAATTTTTATATGTTTCCAACACGATAAGCAAAATCTGTAATGTTGAGTCTCGAAAAATTTAAAATTTTATTCATGTAATCAATTACCCTTCGACCACTTCCAACGATTCGCGAATAAATAGTCATAAATAGATATATATATATATAGATATATCTATATATATAGGAATATTATTTGTTAACATATAATAATATTAAATCTATTGATTTAAAAATATGTAATTAGCACTTAAACTATATATATATAAAAACAGTATATTGGAAATACATATAATTGGTTTCGAATTCATGTAGTAAACGATTGTAACGCTCAATGGTTATTTAAACAAGTTAAGGTATAATAGTTATATTAATTTCATTAAGATAAATATTAATATTAATATCAGTATTAATAATACTATTAAAATTATAATACATAATATGTAATCTGATACAAGTAATTTGTTACATTATTATTATAATTTTTTTATTATTAATATCACTAAAAGTCATTATTATTATTATTTTTACTACTAACAATTATCATTTATATTATTGTTATCATTGTTAGTGTCATTGTTATTAGTAAAAATTATAATTGTAGTTAATATGATTATCAAAAATATTATCATTAATTTGATTACTAAAAATTTTCATTTTATTTAAAGTTATTATTTTCATCATTCTTATTTGGTATAATTATGATATTAATATCATTATTATTTTTATTATCATTATTATTGGTTTTATTAATATTATTATTATTATTACTTATTAATCATTAATATTAGTAAATTAAATAAAATAGGAAAAGTACAAATCTGTTAGAGATATCAATCAAACTATTCTATATTCTCAACCCTATCTCCAAATTGATTCAAAAACGTAAAAGGATAAACAGATACCAACAAAATCGGTTTGCCATCACATTCAACTTTCTATTTTTTTTATTTATATTTCTGTACCAGATAAATAATCTGTTGACTACCTATTGCAATAAATCAACGAGTTAACATTGTTTTTAACATAACTCATTCGAATCCTTCATTCCATTGAACCATCACCGAGACCCAATCACCATTACATATCTCTTCTTCTTCTGTGAACTCGACAACCCATGTCACCACCACTTCATCTTCGAGTCAACTAATTCACTAATTATATTAGAGATTTGAAGAGGGAGAGGGAGAGAAATAAACCCAATTCACTTGTTCTTGTTATTCGAAGGAGACATGAATAGAAATTCTCACCACCAACAATTACAAACCACAACACACTCATATTAAATTTAGAGTACTAACCCTTATATATCTCATAAAACCACCACCTTAAACCCATAATCTAAATAGCTGCTATATCTACTATCGTCTGCTTCTATTCGGTCATCATAATCGAAACACCATCGCCACAAACCACTTTTGCTTCCCTATTATTGCTATAATATTGTTCCTCACCACTACAGCTCCCTTTTATGTTTTCAATTACGCTGTTGGATATATTTCTATCGAAGGTAAGCAACTAGGAAGAAAGTAGTAGTACTTATATATGATTGGGGTTTTGTCAATTTGATTTAGTGAGGTATTATACAAAGCACTTTATATATGCTTGTGGGACAAGGAAGAGGCTCATGGCCGATATATTACTCTATCTATTTCTTTCACGTTTAAAAAAAAAATAATAATAATAAAGGAACCGAATTAGTTCCTTTCTTGGGGCCACTATATTTTTTTCCCTCTAAATTGTCCGTGATATATGGAATCACTTTTAAATTGCCATGATACAATTCGTAGTTGCTGGCCGACCTTCATGATGTATATAACCCCACCAATATATCTATGGGTGTAGAGGGTAACTTACTAGCAGTCTTTGAATCAACAACGTGGGGCAAGAATAAATAAATAATTGTGCTTCTGCCTGAAAACAACAACGTGACTTGGTGGGCCGAGAACTAGCGAGATAGGTTGTTATTCTCTTGGGCCGTATATATATTGGATCTATCGGGCCAAGACCCAACAATTAAACCCAATACACATGCAAGTGTCATCTGTTTCGGTACTGAATATATACCTCGATCGTTTCTGTTGAATACGAATGAGAAATGAAGAGTTGAGGATTAAGAAGATGATGGGAACAAGGTTTAGGTGATGATTAAGATTGATACGAATGATATTGAAAATAATGAAGAGAAACGGTTCATATACATTAAATAATTAAACCACGAATTCTAACAATAATGTATCGAATGGTTCTTTGGATTGGTAGTGTGTTTGTTAACCGTGAGGTCTCGGGTTCAAGCTCGGGCAGTGGTGTTTATTTTCTTTTTAAGAGCTCATTACAAGGAGGTAGTATTTTATTTTCCAATTATCATTATTTTCATTATTATTATTGTTACTATTACTATTATCATTATTAGAAAAATTATTATTTTATAATAATAATAATAATTATTATTATTATTATTATTATTATTATTATTATTATTATTATTATTATTATTATTATTAGTGTATCCCTGACTAGTGATCGAGTAGATATGATTATGCATGCTTGTACTTTTGATATTGCCATTAGATAGGTTATGTTGAATCCTGAATTAGTTACATATGCGGTTAAGATAAGGTATAAGATATGCATGTCATTGGAAAGCTATATATATAAGATAAGGTATGTTGAAACGACGATATTTAAACTATATAATAATCATGTATAAATTTTGGAAATCATTTTGAGTCAAATTAACTTTAGTTGACTTTTGCATATTAGTCTCGAGCATTAGGATTGTGGTACACTATGACTTGGTCTAATTTATTAGACAAATATTAACAAACATATAAATATATATAATTACTATAGGTTCGTGAATCTGAAGCCAACCTTACACTTGTTCAATGATGTTATATGTATTTTTACTACAAAATACAGTATGGTGAGTTTCATTTGCTCCCTTTTTACTCTTTACGTTTTTGGGCTGAGAATACATGCAAATGCTTTATTAACTGTTTTTACAATATTTATATGTGTGAGTTTCATTAATCTTTTTTTTAAATGCTTTTGCAATATATATTTTTGGGACTGAGAATACATGCGCTGTTTTTTATAACTGTTTTACGAAATAGACACAAGTAATTGAAACTACATTATATGGTTGAATGATCGAAATCGAATATGCCCCTTTTTATTAAGTCTGGTAATCTAAGAATTAGGGAACAGACACCCTAATTGACGCGAACTCTAAAGATAGATCTATCGGGCCCAACAAGCCCCATCCAAAGTACCGGATGCTTTAGTACTTCGAAATTTATATCATGTCCGAAGGAGGATCCCGGAATGATGGGGATATTCTTATATTCATATTGTGAATGTCGGTTACCAGGTGTTCAATCCATATGAATGATATTTTTGTCTCTATGCATGGGACGTATGATTATGAGAAATGGAAGTATGAAATCTTGTGGTCTATTAAAATTATGAAATGATTCTTTATGATAAACTAATGAACTCACCAACCTTTTGGTTGACACTTTAAAGCATGTTTATTCTCAGGTACGAAAGAAATCTTCCGCTGTGCATTTGCTCATATTAGAGATATTACTTGGAGTCATTCATGACATATTTCAAAAGATGTTGCATTCGAGTCGTTGAGTTCATCAAGATTATTATTAAGTCAATTATATTTGGATATATTATGAAATGCTTTACATGCGTGTCAACTGTCGATGTAACGAAAGTTTGTCTTTTAAAAACGAATGCAATGTTTGTAAAATTTATCATATAGAGGTCAATTACCTCGCGATGTAATCAACTGTTGTGAATCGTTTGTAATCGATATGGACTTCGTCCGGATGGATTAGGACGGGTCTTCACAAACCATGAATGTTTTTATGAGTTGTAGTTTTTATTTATTCTTCTAGTGTATGCTTTTGTAATGTTGTGGTTGATTGTATGCATTTAAGCTTGCACCAATGGGGTAGTCATTTGTAAACCCTTCTGATCCCCTGATTGTAACTTCCGATTTTTCACAACTTTTGTGAAAAATTGAGTTTAATCTTATTTCAGTATTTTGCTATCAAAAAAAAAAAAAAAAGTGGGATCAAATTTAATAAATAAAATTTTTATGGCTTCTTGCTTTGTCCTTCTTTGACTTATTTGGCGTTAGATAAATAAGGCTATACACGCTTTTTTGGAGAAACGTGATTTGATCCTAAAAGAAGATGTTTTTTTTACTCAAGGGCTTATGGCCATGTGATATCAAGGTAACTCATCGACTTCGAATTCAAAGTTGTGAGTTTGAGTCTCATCGTGAACAATTTAACAAGTGTGTGTTTGTTGTTCTAAAAATAATGACGATGTTTTTGCTAGTTTTCGGACTCTTTCTCAAATATGGATTTCGAATAGAGATTCGAGAGTCTCTTCGGATTGGCCCATTTGAGGATCGAATCCTAGGAACTTTGATAACTAGTCTCCAAGAAAAAGAAATACATCGAGTATGAACCAAGTAAAAGAAACATAATTTTTGAACAAGAAAAACCTTTTCTACCAGTCGTATCTTGTACCTTAGACCATTTCTTACAGTGACTGTGACGTCACCGACAGTGTTTGCACTTTTTGTCTAAAAAGTGCAAACTGCCTGTGAGTCAGCAGGGTCAGTTTTTGACCTTTTTTAACAATGAGTGTCAGTTTTTGTGTCAGTTTCAGTAGGGTCCACCAATTTTTTTATTTTTACATTTTCTTATATATTTTGAACACATTATTTAATAAAACTAATAATATAAAATTCATTAAATTAAAAAAAATTAAAAATATTAAATAAAAAAGTACTAAAAATTAAAAGTCCTAAAATACGATTACACTTTTATTAAAAAAGTCCTAAAACACGGTTACATTTAAATTTCTAAAATTAAAAGTTACAATAATTGAAAGTCCTAAAATTACTTATTAAATTCTAAAATTACTTATTAGATCCTAAATAATAAAAATAACAATAACTAACGACCATAGCGAGTCGGGGATCCAGATTCATGAGAAGACGAATCCTCATTTGGATCGTTCGAAGCGGGAAGGGTCCACACTTTCCTACAGTACAACGTGATACGTTGGTTCTTCAGTTTGGTCTTTCCGACCATTCGTTCCCACACGGCTACAGATCGAAGTTCCTTGAACAATTCGGTGACTTCGTCACAGTACCACACGTCGGCCGCTTCGCAATCTACCACATCGTGTATAAAGCTTACTACTCGTGCTATGTCGAAGCCGGTAACGTCAAGAGCTTCGAACGATTTTGTGAACCCATCGTACCAAAATTGTCAGTTATCGAAAAGTTCGCCCTCGTGATGGACGTCGAGGTTGATCAAGCAACGATTGGCCATTTTTTTGATTTGTGAATTGTGGAAGTGTGTATAAAAGAGAGAAGTGTGTTTGATTGTAAAAACAATGAGAGAAAAAATAGATTTGGTGTGTAAAAAAATGGGTTAGAAATGAGGTATTTATATATAAAAATTATATATAAAAAAGGGGTAACGGCTCTATAGCCGTTGAACTCAAGACGGGACACGTGGACCAATCACCGATCGCCACCCAAAACTAACCTTTTTTTTTCGTCATGGTACTAACTAACGCCTGGGCACTGACGCCCGTTAACTTCCGTCAGTTCCCGTCAATTTTGCCAACTCAACTGACGAAATGAGACTGACGCCGCATAAGATATGGTCTTAGTTTTTGTATCACTCGCTTTGCATGCTATTAGTAGAAGAGACATATAAAAAAACATGAGGAGCGACTGAGCATAGACCATAAATATTGGAGAGTAGTAATCTTTTTATACATTGTATATTTTTTTACAAATCATTCCAGCATAGCGGTTTACTATTCACCGGTATATTTTATTTCTAAATGGTGCCTTCGTAATTCTACCCCAGCACTAAGGGCTATTTATGTCTTTTACCACTCTCAGATATTTATCTCACGTAACTTTCTTTATTATATTTATTTAGAAATTAAATTCGTTACTGTTCATAATTAATTTATGCTTTTTTAATAATAATAATAATAATAATAATAATAATAATAATAATAATAATAATAATAATAATAATAATAATAATAATAATAATAATAATAATAATACCAAGTTTATTTAGGACTCAATGTAATTAATGATATAAAACTAAATAAGATGTTTGTTTTTAAATTAATAAAAATTATCAAGTCTTAATGATGTGATATAATGATGTGATATAATGATGTGATATTTGTATTTCACTATATTAAATGTCTTTTGTTTACAATTTCGAATTAATAGTTTTACAATCACTTATAATAATTACGTGTTTGGTGTGATTCTGTTAGTGCATAAATGTGCGAGTTCTAATTTATTAGACGTTTACTGTGTTTATCGTATATTTGAATGTAAATGGACAATGATACTATGTGTTTGCATGGTTATTGCTTAATACATTTATCAGTTTGTTAGTTAATCAAAATACTTTGTGTTTGCATGGTTATTGCATAATACATTTATCGGTTTGTTAGCTAATCAAACATATATATGTAAATGCTCAAGTTCAACATTCATGTCTATTCGTATAGATGAGTGACACATTCGCACATATCAATTCAATTACTTATTCATGCATAAAAATGAGACCATTTGTTAAGGTTTTGTGAGTCGTTTTGACGGTGTGGGTGAGATATTTTTGATGGGGTTGAATTTTAGAAATATAGTGGTGTGAGTTAAAATACGGTTAAAATAAAATTATGACTAACAATTAAATAAAAAATATAAAAATAATATACTAGAACTATTTCAAAAATCAACAAATCAAAATTACTCTGACATGTTAATTATCCCGTAGAATCTTCACATACGCCCCAATGTTGAAAAAAACGCGAGGCGGGGTCGAAACGGTAGGGACCTTAAAACGCCGCAACAGAAAAACGGGGTCGAGACGGATGTTGACCAGCGTTGACTTTTAATATTATATTTCAAACATTTTATATTATATATATTTAAAACATAAACATTTCAAATATTTAATTGTCATTAATTTGAAAATTTATGTTTGAAATGTTTATTTTTGAAATTTATTTAAAAAGTCAACGTTGGTCAACATCCGTCTCGACTCCCGTCTCGGCTGTTCTTTTACCCTATCGGCCGTTTTTTTTTACCGTGTTGGTCCTCTTCTTTGACGTTGTTGACCTTTTTGTAAGTTTTGATTGTTATTTGAACCGTTTCAAGGTCCCTACCGTTTCGACATTAAAATTGAATTTGACTTTTGTGCCGTCTAGAGACTAGAATCCCACTCAATAGCTCACCATGCGTAATAAATGGTATAAAAAAAGTTTTGCAAATTTAACACGCAACTAATTTGAATATTTTAACTATTTTAAATATGTATAAAGCACTGATAAATGAGCCCCAAAAGAGTAAATTCTAATTTTGACTTTGACATGGATGACAATGACACCGTTGGAAAAAAGTCTCCACCGGTCAACAAATTAGTCAACGGCGTCGTTGACTACAAAGGTCGTCCAGTCCTCCGATCCAAATCCGGTTGCTGGCGATCTGCATATTTCATCATCGGTAATTAGTGTCGCTCAATAAACGTACGTACTCAAAGTTCTACTTCCAACCAAATAATTTTATTTATGATGCATGCATGTATGTTTTGTAATCAGGTGTTGAAGTTGCGGAGAGATTTGCATATTATGGTGCTAGTGCAAGTTTGATGATTTATTTGACTAAACGGTTAAAGCAGTCAACGGTAACGGCGGCCGAGAATGTGAACGTGTGGTCCGGAACGGCGTCACTTCTTCCGTTACTTGGATCCTTCATTGCTGATGGTTTTATTGGTCGATATCGAATGATTATTTTCGCTTCTCTCCTTTATGTTATGGTAGGTTAACTATTTTCATGTTTAATTTATACTCCGTAATTTTTAATTATTAATTATTAATTTTAATTTGATCGATGAATATTATAAATAAAGTGATTATTTGTCATATATTGTTCCAATCTGATTATTTTAAGTAAAGTGATAAATCTTGTAACGATTACCTTGCACTATTGATTGAGTCAAGGTAGACTTTTGTAAAAATAAGTATTTATTTTAAACGTTATTTGGGACATAGTTGTTAAAGGAATCTCAATTTTTTATACGTGACTTGTGTCTTGATCTCAATTTCTATGTATATGTATTATGTATGTCGGAGTATTTCAGAACTTTTGTCTAAAGAGAAGTAAATAGTTAAGTTGCTGACAGACAATCAACACAAAAGCTCAATTTAAAATAAATTTTAGTCATTTTTTTTGCACTTATCTGATTTCATATGTCGTAAGAGTCGGTAAACAACTCGTAAAAGTCAAAATCATTCAAGAGTCAAGGTCCAAGTCGCCTCGTTTTTTGCTGGGACGACATAAAAACCATGATTGTGTAACTTTCTTCAAAGCACAACTAGCACTTAATGTTGAGGTGTGAAGCTTGATCGAACAAATAAAAAGTTGTTGAACAGAAAGCTCTCCGTACCGTAAGGGAGATGTGTCTCCCGGTTAGGGAGATAATATCCCATATAGAGAGGATGTGCGGTAAGATTTGCTGCCCCGCCCCACCTGGATTTGACGGGAAAAAAAATTTTACACTAAAAAATTGAAAATTTTACTAAAAAATAAGATTTTTTTTTTTAGTGTTTACCCCTGCTGAGAATGAAAAATTTAGTAAATTTTTACACCCGCCTCATCTGTACTCGGGTTCAAGTTCCGCTACTGGCTCGGTGACCAAGTTTTGGGCAATCCGATTTTTGACGTGTTTTTGTTGTTGATTTGGATACTAATCCGATATTATGTTTCACCTATATAATACCTATATAATGCAACTCTAACCTCTTGTAATTGTAATTGTGTGCACGAAAATAATAAAGAAAAATCTTCGGTTTGCAGCCGTAGACTAAACTCTTCTCCATGTTTGGAGTTGGAATATAATCACGTAAATCCTTATGTCGTTTATGCTTTATTTATTGTCTTGCTTGTGATTATTTGTTTGTTGTTGTGGTTTGTGATTGGTGATCAATCACATTACACTTAGCTAAAATTATATGTCACACTCTTTGTTATAAAGTGTACATGTGGTGCTTTTTCTATTTAACGTAGACTCTGACAATTATCAACAGGCACTTGCATTGTTGGCTTTTTCAACTTTGCTTCCTTCTGACTGTAAAAATGCCGTTGATACCTCATCGTGTTCACCTCACATCCAAGTTATCATGTTTTTCATATCTTTATATCTTATGGCGTTTGCTCAAGGCGGGCACAAGCCATGTGTTCAGGCTTTTGGTGCTGACCAGTTTGATGCAGACGATCCAGAAGAACTCAAAGCCAAAAGCTCGTTCTTCAATTGGTGGTATTTTGGATTGTGTTTCGGGTCCATAGTAGGAATCTTTGTTATTAGTATCATTCAAGAAAACCTTAGTTGGGGTCTTGGATTTGTTAGGAAGAGGAGATCGCCTGGACGTTGGGAGATATAAATTTGAGAGAAAAACAACTCTATTACTCACAAGAATAGATTTACAGAGTATTACAAAACTCTTACAAAAAAACTCTCAAACTCACACACACTCTCTAGGTTGTGATTACACTTCTCTGAGTGATTTAGGATGATTTACAATGAAAGTTTGCATCTCTATTTATAGCAAAAATTCTATGGCGGTGAATGGTGTGAACGAAGAAGGTTGGCGGAAGTTGGCGGCCGTCATCGTGTTCAAGTTTGCTACTTCCGTATGAGTTGTTCAAAGCTGGAAACGTTGAACATCTAGATGGCAGCTGGAACATAGCCATCTAGATGACGGATGGAAACCACTGGAAACCATCAATTCTCCCCCTCCAGCCGAATCCACGAACATTTCAGTTATGTCTCTGCATAACTTCAACTTTTCTCGAGTCACCACCTTTGTTAACATATCCGCAGGATTCTCCTTTGTATGGATCTTCACTAGTCTCAACAGTTGTCAATCAATTACCTCGCGTATCCAATGATAGCGAATATCAATATGTTTTGTACGGGAATGGTACATGGAGTTCTTGCTCAAATCTAGAGCACTCTGACTGTCACAATGTACCTTGTACTCCTTTTGCTTGATTCCAAATTCTTGGAGATAACGCTTTAACCACAACATTTCTTTTCCAGCTTCTGCGGCAGCAATATACTCTGCTTCAGTTGTGGATAATGCAACACACCTCTGTAGTCTTGACTGCCATGAAACAGCTCCCCCTGCAAAAGTGTAAATGAATCCTGAAGTAGATTTCCTACTATCAAGATCTCCGGCCATATCCGCATCTGTATAGCCTTCCAAGATTGGATCAGCTCCCCCGTAACAAAGACATAGATTCTTTGTACCTTTAAGATATCTGAGAATCCATTTTACTGCATCCCAATGCTCTTTCCCGGGGTTCGAGAGAAAACGATTCACCGTTCCCACTGCATGAGCAATATCGGGCCTTGTACACACCATCGCATACATCAAACTTCCAACTGCTGAGGAATATGGTACTGACGACATCTCCCCGATCTCTTCCTTGGATGAGGGACAAGAACTCTTGCTTAACTTGAAATGGTTAGCTAATGGAATGCTAACAGGTTTGGCATTGTTCATATTGAAACGTGAAAGCACTCGTTCAATATACTTCTCCTGAGATAGCCATAACCTTTTATTCTTCCTATCTCGGGTTATCTGCATTCCCAAAATCTGTTGAGCCTGTCCTAAGTCTTTCATGTCAAAAGACTTAGAGAGTTCCTTCTTCAGCTGGTTGATCTTCGTTACGTCTTTTCCTACGATCAAAATATCGTCTACATAAAGTAGAAGAGCAACGAAATCTCCTTCAGAAAACTTCTGAATGTAGACACACTCATCTGCTACAGTTTTCTTGTACCCGTGACTCACCATGCACGAGTCAAACTTCTTGTACCACTGCCTAGGTGCCTGCTTTAAACCGTACAAACTTTTCTTCAGCTTGCATACGAGGTTATCTCCTGAAACCTCAAAACCTTCTGGCTGCTCCATGTAAATTTCTTCATGTAAATCTCCATGAAGAAAAGCTGTCTTTACATCCATCTGTTCAAGCTCCAAGTTCATACTTGCGACCAATCCAAGTATGACTCTAATTGAAGTCATCTTGACTACTGGTGAAAATATCTCGTCAAAATCAATCCCTTTCTTCTGTTGGAATCCTTTGACTACAAGTCGTGCTTTGTATTTCACCACTTTTCCACTACCATCCTTTTTCAGCTTGAACACCCATTTATTTTTTCAGTGCCTTCTTCCCGCGTGGAAGTTCTACAATCTCATAAGTTTGATTTTTCTGCAGAGAATCCATCTCATCCTCCATTGCGAGCAACCATTTTTCTTTATCCTTATGAGTTACTGCTTCATGAAAACTCTCCGGTTCTCCATCTTCAGTAAGTAGAAGGTACTCGGATTCTGGATATCTACTCGATGGAATCCGATCTCGTTCAGATCTACGAACTTCTAGAACATTCTGAGGAGATCCACCATCATCTTGACCTTGTGATGGTGCTGGAACGTCTGGCAGATGGGGTTGTGGCTCCCCCTGCTCAGCACCGTCATTTTCCTCATTATCTTCTACTTCTGGCATTTCTTCTTGCACTAAAAATTCATTTCTCATGAATGATTCCGTTGTTGCCTCTGGCACCTGAGCAGCAACATTTGACTTCTGAGATATTGTGGCTTTTTCAATATCTTCTATTGTCTGGCTTTCATGGAACACCACGTCCCTACTTCTGATCACCTTTTTCTCCTTTGGATCCCATAATCTGTATCCAAATTCTTCATCTCCATAGTCTATGAATATGCATCGAGTGGTCCTTCCATCCAGCTTCTGCCTGAGCTCCTTGGATACATGTGCGTACGCCAAACATCCAAATACTCTTAAGTGAGAGTATGATGGATCCTTTCCAGACCAAAGTTTCTCCGGAACTTCAAAATTCAGTGGTACTGATGGAGATCGGTTGATTAAATAACAAGCGGCTCTGACTGCTTCTCCCCAGAATGGCTTTGGCAGCTTAGCCATACTGAGCATGCTCCGAACACGTTCCATGATTGTTCGGTTCATTCTTTCTGCTATACCATTATGTTGAGGGGTACGTGGGACCGTCTTCTCATGTCGGATGCCATTTGATCTGCAATAGGCATCGAACTGCCTGGAAGAGTATTCACCGCCGTTGTCGGATCGAAGACACTTTAACTTCTTTCCTGTCTCACGTTCTACCATGACATGGAACTGTTTGAAGTAATCGAACACCTGGTCCTTCGTCCGTAAGAAATATACCCACACCTTTCGAGAAGTATCATCGATAAACGTCAGAAAGTATCGATTGCCGCCAATTGATTCAACCTCCAAGGGACCGCAAACATCAGAGTGTACCAGACTGAGTAACTCTGATTTTTTCGTTGAAGAGGAATTAAACGAGACTCTATGCTGCTTACCAAACAGGCAATGATTGCAAGGATCTAGTGCAGCATCCTTGTCTACATTGATAAGCTCCTTCTTTATTAGGGTAGACAACCCTTTCTCACTCATGTGACCGAGTCTCTGGTGCCATAAATTTTGTGAAGCCTCCTTTTCTGCAACATTAATACTGTCTGTGCAGATCTTCACATGAGTCTTGTAAAGTGTGCCACAAATGTGTCCCCGAGCGAATATCATAGCGCCTCTTGACAATTTCCATGTGCCTCTATTGAAATGACTATCATAGCCCTGTTTATCGAGAGCTACTCCGGAAAGTAAATTCAGCCGAAGATCTGGCACATGGCGGACATCCTTCAAAGTGATTGTGCTCCTGGAACTTGTGTTTATCTTGACATCACCAATTCCGACAATCTCAGCGGAACTGGAATTTCCCATCTTCACAGCTCCAAAGTCTCCAGCTTTGTATGTTGTGAAGTATTCCTTGTATGGAGTCACGTGGTAGGAAGCTGCAGTATCTACCACCCATTCTGTGTCTTCTCGTGAGACGTGAAGGCATGTCTCATCATGGGTTGAACAATAAGCTACATCACCTGTGATAGCAACTAATGTTTCTCCACCCTTATTCTTCGGCTGTGAACTGCTTTGACCTTGTTCCTCTTTTAATCTATAGCAGTTCTTCTTCATATGTCCCTCTAATCCACAATGATGACATTTATATGTTGGTTTTCTGCCATCAGCTGACCTGCCCCTGCTCTTACTTCTGCCTCTCCATTTATTTTTGCTACTCATTCACTGTCTCCCCCGATTCTCTGTGACAAAGGCATGGGTCTGATCTGTGCCCATGTCTTTTCTCCTTGCCTCTTCACTGAATAGGGCATCCTTGACCATTGACACGGTAAGTTTGCCATTCGGGGCTGAGTTGCTGAGTGTTACTACCAGCGTTTCCCAACTATCGGGAAGGGAACTAAGTAGCAGTAGCGCCTGAACTTCATCGCCAAGCGGCATCTCTACAGACGATAACTGGTTGACCAAGTTCTGGAACTCACTGGTATGCTCGGCAACTGAAGTTCCACTTTTGAGCTTCATGTTGACTAAACGCCTCATTAGCAGGGCTTTATTCCGAGCAGACTTGGCCTGGTACATGTCCTCCAACTTTTTCCAGAGGACATATGCGTCTGTCTCTTGTGCAACATGGTGGAAGACACTATGATCAATCCATTGACGGATCTGACCAATAGTTTTTCGGTTTGATTTCTTCCACTCTTTCTCTTTGGCAGAATCAGGGTTTATACCCTTCAATTCAATAGGATCGAACAAATCCTTACAGCTGAGGAGATCTTCCATTCGAGGTTTCCACAGCGTGTAGTTTGTGGCTGTGAGCATAATCATAGCTCCGAAAGATGATGTTGACTCTTCTGTGGACATTATCACCTTACAAATAATTTTTCAACACAAACGGGGTTGAATTGTAGAAAACAGAGATCACCGTTACGTCCGGAACGGTTGAAAATGGTGGAATAGACACTTCGCGGCTTAAATTCCACTTATGGGGCAAAATTATAATTTTTATAAACTTCAGGGACCAAGAATGAAATTCTGAAAATTTCAGGGACCAAATTGTAAAATTTCAGAATTGCTACAGTACCGCTACAGTACTGCTACAGTACCGCTACGGTGCCTTGCTACAGTGTCGCCAGCTGCTACAGTGAATTGCTACAGTGATCGTCTTCTCCGGCGAAAATTCCGGCACCGGTCGTCTTCTCCGGCGAGATTCCGGCGAGTTGACCAAACTTTGGCCGAGTTTTCTGGGCTCGTTATAACTCCGTTTAAGTCACCGTTTTTTGCGTTGGACTCGGTTCGACGAGACGAATCCAATGGTACACTCAAAATTGGATTTTGAGAAAACTTCAGAAAACCCAAAACTCGACCAACGTCTCTAACCAAGCTCTTGATACCACTTGTTAGGAAGAGGGGATCGCCTGGACGTTGGGAGATATAAATTTGAGAGAAAAACAACTCTATTACTTACAAGAATAGATTTACAGAGTATTACAAAACTCTTACAAAAAAACTCTCAAACTCACACACACTCTCTAGGTTGTGATTACACTTCTCTGAGTGATTTAGGATGATTTACAATGAAAGTTTGCATCTCTATTTATAGCAAAAATTCTATGGCGGTGAATGGTGTGAACGAAGAAGGTTGGCGGAAGTTGGCGGCCGTCATCGTGTTCAAGTTTGCTACTTCCGTATGAGTTGTTCAAAGCTGGAAACGTTGAACATCTAGATGGCAGCTGGAACAGAGCCATCTAGATGACGGATGGAAACCACTGGAAACCATCAGGATTTGGGATTCCATGCATTATCATGGGGTTTGCCCTGATTATATTCTTGCTTGGAACAATGACTTACCGATTTGCAGAGAGAATTGAAGGTAAAAATGGTTTTGTGAGAATTGGCCGTGTGTTTGTTAATGCGGTAAGGAATTGGCGAACTACAAATGTAACAATATCTTCTGAAGAAGAATCTCGTCAAGGTTCTCACCAGTTCAGGTTAGAGTAAATAGAACTCCAATTTTTGAATTTCAACATGGTTTTATCGTTCCAGAATATAGTTGACGATAGGTGCAGGGCAGGTCAGGCAAGTTAGGTAACGGCAGGGGCGGACCTATGACGGGTCAACCGGGGTCGTCAATCCCCGAAGACCAAAAACTTTTTCAGTGTATTTATGTGTTAAAGTTCGATGTTTAATGTATTTATATGTTAAAGTTGATATTTTTCCCCAGTTTCTTTTTTTATTTTAAATTTTTAACATTTTGTACCAATCGAAAAAATTCCTGGCATTTTCTATAAATAATTTGTTTAGTTAACATGATTATAAAAACTAAAAACTATATAGTATATGATAATGATATAGTACTAATCTAATTGTTGTTGGAAATGGCAGGTTTCTAAATAAAGCTTTGTTATCCCATGATGGATCAAATAAAGATGGAACGTTCTGTAACATCGATGAGGTGGAAGAAGCTAAGGCCGTTATTAGACTAGTTCCGATATGGGTTAGCTGTTTAGCGTACGGAATCGTATTTGCTCAAGCTGCCACATTTTTTACTAAACAAGCAGCTACAATGGACAGGTCAATTGGATCACATTTTCATATTCCAGCAGCCGCATTACAAGGTTTCATCGGCCTCTCTATCATGATCCTTATACCCGTCTATGATACCGTCTTGGTTCCTCTTACTAGATCTATTACAAACAAACCATCTGGTATTACAATGCTTCAAAGAATCGGAACCGGCATTGTTATATCCATTATTTCAATGGTCCTTGCGGCACTCGTTGAGACAAAAAGACTCAAAACTGCTCACGAGCACGGTTTATTAGATGATCCGAGTGCTACGATTCCAATGAAGATATGGTGGTTGGTACCTCAATATCTGTTGGCTGGAGCTAGTGATGTATTTACGATTGTGGGTATGCAAGAGTTTTTTTATGGCGAAATGCCGAGTGATCTCAAGAGTGTGGGTTTAGCGCTTTATCTTAGTGTGATGGGAATCGGTAGCTTTTTGAGCAGTTTTGTCATTTCAGTTGTTCATAAAACAACAAGTAGGAATGGACAAGATGGTTGGATATCTAACAACTTGAATCGAGCTCATATAGACTATTTTTACTACCTTCTTGCTGGTATTAGCTTTGGAGCACTTTTGATCTTTATATATGCTGCTAAATCTTACATATATAATCGAGGTAGAGCCTCGTAACATTGTTATTTGGGCATAATGTTAATTAGCAGGCAGGTGGTATTGTGAAATAGTGAAAAATGTGTGTTGGATCAACTGTTGTAGGTGTTTCAGTAATAATCAAATGTACATGGCTTATACTATATGCTTTAACAAATAAAATAGCTTTACTTGAAGCTCTCATTGTGTATCCCCGCGATGGTAGCTTAAGTGGTTGGGGGACATGCAGCATAAAGCGGTGGTCATGGGTTCAATCCCTGCCCCATGTCCCTTTAAGCATTAGTTACGTGATTTTCCTCACATGTTGGCCGTGGAACCGGTCGGTGTGGGGCCGCCAGAGGGTCGGTTTTACCCTCATTGTGTATCTTTCCATTTTATTATATACGGTGTCTTTTGCTGTGCATTACATTAACTTGTTTCTTCATATTTTTTTTATAGTTTCTTTTGTATGAATGTATTTTTTAGGGGCACATAACTCATTAAGTATTTACGTGTATCATTAGTTCCTTCCCTTCTTAGTTTTTATTTATCCACGTTCCTATTTTATTTTATTCTTTATTGATTGGAGGTCATTCTAAAAACAATCTTTCTGTCAAAGGTGGGATGTCTATTTTTTAATTGGTGGAGAATCTCTTTCTTTACCTGTAGATTTTTTTTTTTAAAATGGTAATAATTTTGATTCCACTTTCAAAAATGGAAAAAAGGAAATTTCGTTGCAAAAATGGTAAAACCGAAGTTTGGAACATCGGTTTTGCCATTACCGAAGTTTCAAACTTCGGTTTTGGGTGGTCTGTCAGCAGAAACCCTAATCTGAAGTTTGGAACTTCGGTTTTGACCAAATCCGAAGTTCTAAACTTCGGTTTTGGTTATTTTTTTATTTTTTTAAACACTAGTTTTACAAATAACTTGATTTTGATAGTTAATTTACAGTTTCATACGCTAATATTACTTTAAAAATATATAATAACATTACAAACAATAAAATATTAATATTAGTAAGATGCGAATACAAATTTTTTGAACAACACTTTTATTAATATTAGAATCACGGTTACATTTTTTTGAAAATAAAAATACATAATTTAAAACAACACATAGAAATTTAACACATAATTAAATTAGATGCAATGGAAGAGGTTGGTTTTTCACAATTGCTTCGTTTTTTTATCATAATCCATTCATCTTCCTCACAAAGATGCTCGAATTTTCCTTTACCTTCATCCCAAAACATCACGCCCGAATGTTCAACCGTAATGTTTTCTTTGAGCCGCTCAAACACCTTCGAAATTGTTGTCATCTGACTAACATCCACATTTTGAAAGTACTTATATTTGTACCCATAGTAAAACTTTTTTTGTGTTGAAAACTGTCCATTCCAATAGACATTAATTTGAACAGGAATTGGTGACATGTTTACAAAATTAAAATTTATGTTTGGAGAAGGGAGAATAGAGTGACATCCGTTTGTTGTAATAGATGTCGGTTTATATAGTGTAGTTAAAATTGAAAAACCGACATTTTAAAGTTCGGTTTCTGTAAAAGCTGCCAAACAGTAAAAGGTAACAGTAACATTTCTTTAATTGCTTTTTATGACATGTCTAGTACCTGACAAACCGAAGTTTCAAACATCGGTTTTGCATGTTTTTTTTCTGATAGGTGTGAAACCGAACTTTAAAACTTCGGCTATTTGTAGATTCGGGCTTATAAAAGTGATTTGTGATTGTTTCATAAATACATAACAAAAAATGAATCCGAAATACGTATCAATTGACGTGTATCATGGTTGTGATTTTGAATGGAATGATGGTAAAACGGAACTCTCTAAAGGGCCTAAAATGACGTTTGATAACGTAGATGTTCGGGGCTTTAATATGGAGAAGTTGAATGAGTGTCTTCGAGAAAAGCTACCAAAGAATCCACGTTCAATGGACATATACTACTACAAACCAGGAGCAAGTGAAGCCGAAGCAATGTGCTATGATGAAGAATGATATACATTAGTAGGGAAAGCGTGTATACTTTCAAAAAATATCGAGTTGTATGTTCTATTTGGAGTTTTTGAAGACGCACTATGTTCGATACGATGTATGATAGTCATGGTGAATACTATTATGCATCTAGACCTTTTATAAATTAAAGTTACTTGTAATAGATTAGTAACTTGAATAAGATTAGTAACATGGCAATTTTATTATTTCAACAATACTTTTTTATTCATAAACAGAATTAGCGATTACAAGAAACAAACTACAAGAAACAAAGTACAACAAACTAAATAAAATAAATTACTAATGAAAACCTATGGCATTCTAGTAGTTGGACAAGTGTTCCTGTTGTGACCTTCAGTCCTGCATATACCACACTTTGGTTTTTACTTTTCACGTTCATCCATCTGGTTCTTCATACATTTTGATTGCTTCCGCACCCTGTGCTTAATCAATCTTGATGGGTCAGCCATAATTTTCCATTCTATATGTGTCCAGTAGCTCGCATCTCTTAATGGATTAAAATGATCGCTATATTGCTCTCTCCATGTAGAAGTTGTATACTTTTTACTGAATGGAAAACTATTACTACCCTCACCTTCATTAACAAACCCGAAACGTGAACATGGGGCAGGCTCCATTTGTGGTTCCACTTGCTCCTCTCTACCTTCGTCACCGGAAACATTATCTTCAACGCTATAATCAGAAACAGTATTTTCAGTTGCAGTAGACATACCATCATCTGGGTCTACTACATTTTCTACTTCATCTCTTCGTTCTTGTTCATCTTCAACAACTGTTGAATGGTAGTTTGATGTTGATGGACCACCCTCCAAAGTTTGAATAAGATCCATATAACCCGAATCTTGGGTGGTTGAAAAAACTTCCTCAAACTGAATTTCAATTTGAGCCTCGTAATTTGGATCATTCTGAGAATAAAAATATATTGTTTCCAAAGTGTTATCATCAGTAAGTTCACTTTTCCATTCATTTCCATTGAAAAGAACCCACAAGAACATTTTTAACGTGTGTGATCTTTGACTCACACCTACATAATTATACGCCATTTGGTTTAACTGCATACAGTTAGCCTTGGTGTTCAACACAAAACTCCTTCTAATCGTTGTGTTATCACCAGTAAGCCAACCATTTTGGAATGAAATTTGGCCTCCCCAAAGAAAATGAACCATGAATGGACGAATTATAGACATTTTTGTAATTATTGATGTATGAAACTGATTAAGATTAGTTTGAATTGTGTTGTTGGTGTTTGAAACTGACTTTGAAATGCTTGATTTGTGTTCTTGGTGATGTTTGTGTTAGAGTCCATGATAAGGGTGATATAAATAAATGAAAAAAGATGATAAATCAGTTTTTGACATGATAGGTTAGCAGGTTTCAGTCCATAATTGAGACTAGGGTTGCAGGTTTCAGTCCATAATTGAGACTGATGATGCAGACTGCAAAACCGAAGTTTGAAAATTCAGTTTTACTGTTTACCTGCAAAACCGAAGTTCCAAACTTCGGATTAGGGTTTCTGCTGACAGGCCACCCAAAATCGAAGTATGAAACTTCGGAAATGGCAAAACCGAAGTTCCAAACTTCGATTTTACCATTTTTTCAACGAAATTTCCGTTTTTTCCATTTTTGAAAGTTGGATCAAAATTATTACCATTTAAAAAAAAAAAAACTTTACCTGTAGGTAGAGAAATAACTTTTTTTTAAAAAAAAATTATAGTACAAGAAATGATTGTCTACACTTCACTTTTCTCATACCTCACATTTTTGAAATTGCGCATTGTTGTTTAGATTTTGTTAATGAGGGTTTAAAATTGGTTGACATATAAATGTTTAGAACTAATATTAAATATGTCAATTTAAAGTTCTTATATTTAAATTGAAGAAGATAAGGATGACTGAATTGGGCAGAAATGAAAATGAAATTAAAATGATGAACATTCACTTACGTGCATCTACTAGACCATGGGGAGCCTTGATGATGTAGCGTGGGGGTACGTGATAGTACTATATTTTACTACGAAATACGTTACAAATTACACAAGTTTTAATTATTTATTTACAAATGGGATATACCTAAACCTTGCTACAACACTATAGGCAGTGTACCTAATCGTAGAGTAGTATAGTTTTTAGTAAGTCCGGTTCGTTCCACAAGGAGCGGGCTTATTGCACACTATATTTTTAAACAACTATATTTGTACAAAATATATATAATTATATATAACAATATATAAAAGGGGGTTTACCGTTTAATGACCGGTTTGTCGATTTATATTTTAAGCGAAGCGTATAGTAAATGATGATATTTAAATAACAATAAAATTAATAACCATAATTAAAATGACAATAAATAAAAGTACGAGGAAATATGAAATAAAATATATTATGCTTATTTAAACTTCCGTAACCAAGATGGTTGACGTGTTGATTTTAGTTTTATGCCCATGGGTTAATTGTCCTTTGTCCTGGATTATTTAATATGTCCGTCTGGTTTTTGTCCATAACAGTCCATCAGTCATAAATATAAAGTGCAAGTGTCCTCGTCAAATTATTATTATACCCGAAGTTAAATATTCCAACTAATTGGGGATTCGAATTGTAACAAGGTTTTAATACTTTGTTTAATGAATACACCAGGTTATCGACTGCGTGTAAACCAAGGTTTTACTACTTTGTTAACAATTACACCAATTACCCTTGAATGTAATTTCACCCCTGTTTTAATTATTCTAGTGGCTATTAATCCATTCCCGTGTCCGGTTAAATGAACGATTATTCGTACATATAAATACCCCGCCCATCGTGTCCGATCGAGTGTATATGGTAATTTATAGGGACGCCCAATTGTAGATCTTTATATTAACATTAACAAACTATCATTTAGTTAAACAAATATAAAGCCCATTAATAGCCCATAGTCTAATTTCCACAAGTGTCGTTCTTTTGTCCAAACCCCAATTATGGTACAAAGCCCAATTACCCAATTTTAGTAATTAGCCCAACATCATGATTACTTCGTTTTAAATAAGCATAATAATAACTTAAGTACGAGACATTAATTTAAAAAGGAGAACATAGCTTACATTGATTATTTATCGCGTAGTGTTACACGGACAGAGCTCCGACTTTAAAAACCCGTAAAAATAACTTTTACATAACCCAAACTAATCTAATATAACACTAATCTATACTATATATACATATATATATTTATTTATATTATACTAGGGAGTATTATTATTATTATTTATTTTTTTATATATTTTACATGCAGAACTCGAGAGCTTTTATAGCCAGAACTGAAATTCACTGCTCCGCGAGTCGCGGCCATTTTGGCCTTCCAGCTCCGCAAGTCGCGGAGGTTCCAAAACCAGCCCACAAGTTCAAGATCCAAGGCTGCCGACGGTTTTTATTTAAATATATATAATATATAAATAATTTTTATAATTATTTATATATTATATTATATTTATATACATAGTAGACTCGTAATTTTTTTTCCGTTGCGTCGAGCGTTAAGAGTTGGTTCATGTACCGGTTCCGGATTTTCGAACGTCCTTGCGTACGCTGAGATATTTTGTACTTTGCGTTTCGTAATTTGTACTCTTGTCATTTTTAGACGTTCCTTATCAATAAATTGAACCTTTTTAATTGTATCTTGTACTTTTGAGCTTTTTGGACCTTTGCGTCTTCAATTCGTTATTTTCGCCTTTTGTCTTCGCACTTATTTAATATAAATGAATATTACATGAAAATGGAACAATTGCAACTGAAATCTTTACATATCGGAGGGATATTGATACTAAATATATGTTCATTTGGAGCACTATCAAATATCCCCACACTTGAACGTTGCTTGTCCTCAAGCAATACAGTCTTGAAATAAAACACACTAGAATCACTTCTTTATTCTTCACACTTTGTACATCAGTGATTTTGATACGGCGGTATAAACAATGATAGTAGCATTTGTGGTTTACAGTCCCACATGACTATGAAAATTTAGATCCGTTAGGAAATTGGATCTTTATAAAAACATTTGATCTTTTGAAAATTCATGCTAGATTTTACCCTAGACAGGTTTTCCGGAATAACCCTTCACCGGTGTTTGCAAAATATTTTTGTGGGTTGGTGGGTTTCAGATTTGAAAATTTTAGCTCAAAACTTATGGTTTTGTGTCACCCACTTGCTAACCTTGTATTAGGAAAGCAACACGTCCAGTTTACTTGTCCCGTATATTACCTTTCGGTAAACTACCGTCTGGTTGTAAAGGAAAGCGATGAACAAGCAACTGTTAAGGCAATGTCCCGTGACATGCTTTTGATTATGGTCTTTAACGTGTCCGATGCAATACTATCCTTTGTAGGAGCAATAGTAAAGATCACCCTATAGTTTTTCGGTCTTGGCAAAAGGTCCTGTCTTCGACCAATATGCAACCACCGTTCTTACGGTTGACACCCGATTTGGTTCAGGTGACCTAATGAATTCCAGGTGAATTCCTAGGATTTTACGTTCAATGGTAATGAACGCATTAAAAATGGGTTTTCAGAAAACAAATCGGTTTGTAATTTTGATCAAAATATTTTCTCGTTTCAAGCTCGAGTTTAGATATCATTGAATTCCATGAGTTTAAATTCTCAATCTTTAAGGTCAATCTCAAGGATTGAGTAATATCAGTCTTAAAAGCTGATTTTTAATCTTTAAGGAGATTATCCTTTCTGGGGATCTGATTCATTAGTCTTATCAAGCTAATTTGCACGGTGCCCCCCCCATTGTACGAGATAAATCCTTCTCATGGTTAGGATAAATCTTACCACTTGGCGACCCTGTTTAATGCTGAGGTCCGTGGATTTCCTGCTGATTTTAGAGATGACTTTTCTAGATTTTTCGTCAACCTACAGCTGGTCTGGACGACAAATTCTTGACCTAAATCAAGAAGCGCGTATCTTTTTCGGAAGACTTTACTTCCTTTTAATGATGGAATTGATTCATCGTGTAGATCCATCTTTCTTTCAAATATATTACAGTAAACCGGGTAAAACTGATTAGTATCGTCCAAAGCAAAAGTACCTGCAATAACTTTACAGAAACATGTGATAGATAGTTTTTAATTGAATAACTTGGTACATTCTCCCCACACTTAGTTTCTTTCTTTGCCTTTTTATTCTTCTTTATTCCTTTTTAAATGAATTCAAGCGTTTTGGGTTGTTTCTCAATTTATGTCCTCGAGGTAACGATAATTTCGGTATTAACACCTAGTTTTCACCGTTCATAAATATATATAAACATGATTTTAAATTCATTTAGTTTAAAATTTTTCAAATTTTCATAAAATTTAGAAAATAAGCCAAGTATAAACCTGAGAGAATTTATAACCCTTCCCCACACTTGAGATCATGCAATGCCCTCATTTGCATGAAATCAGACTCTAATTATAAATTCATGAGGGTGATTAGTGTAGAAAAGTGATTGAAAATACTCAGTTTGTAATTATAAAGCTCGTCGAATGATAGATGGCGCGGCTCATCGTTCATTCCTTCTTGTTTTATCACACATATTTTTCTTCAAAAACGGTTGCTTTTCTGAACTGTTTGCTAATCTTTAAAAATGCGTCTTTTACCCTAATTTATTATGCATGTTTATTAACGAGTTATCTATTAACCCGAACCCCGAATTTAACATTAAGTGGGGTTAGACTTCCCCACACTTAGCTGACGACATGTGAAGTCGGTGGAATAAGTTCCACGAATTAAAATAGTGAGCCAGTTATTTGCATCTCGGGTGGTATATATTATATCAATAGGTTTAGAGTTTAGACTCACCCGATCGTCACTACTTAATTCTTTTTTAAGTGTAGCTTTTAGTAAATGGATATGTCTCTTTTCTGGTTCTTGGTCAAATGGATCGATATATATCGACATACATATTTCTATAGGGTGGACAATTCCTAATATTTCCTTCCGTTTATTCTCGGGATCAAAGTTTTCACCTCTATTACCCAATTGGGTGAAATCTGAGGTGTCATTATCTATTACAGCTCGTAGTTCATCTTCGGTAGATGACTCTTCTATAGATAATATTGGGTTGGAAGGTTGTGGAATGGTGAAGTTCGGTTTGGTCTCAGGGTTAAAATTTTCAACGTTATCGTTTTCCCAAGAGTACCAATTTGTTACCCTTATTTCTTCTTCATCATTCATTGATGGATTGCTGATTTTGTCGGTAGAGGCTAATGTGTCGATATGTTGTGAATTTGGTAAGACTGAATAAAAAGTATCATCGGGGTAGTTGGTGATTTCGGAGCTCTCGAATTCATCAAAATTTGATGATATGGGATTTTTTTGAACATGTCTCCTCAGATCAACAGGTGTGTAATTTGATAGAGTTTCAGCTTGCCAGTTTACAAACTCTCTCATTTGTTCATTTTGAGCATCGAGTTCTTCGAGTTTGATTTTTATAATGTTTAAAGAATTTTCGGACACGTAATTTTCCTCGTCTTCTGGTTGTTTACTTTGAATATATTCTTGGGAATAATCCCAATTTGAATTGTGTTCTTCGTAATCGTTCCATTCAGGTTCCGTGGGTGCGTAATTTTCCATAGGAACGTAATAGTAACATTCCCATGTTGAGTGATAATCTCCACAGATTTCACAACCAGTTATTGTTTCGTCGTTCGCGATCCAAGATTGACCGAATGAATTGTTATCAACACTCGTTTGAGGGTATTGATTTAATTGATTTTGGAGTTCAAAAAGAGTTTCCAAGGCCCTGTTTTCAAAATTTTCCATTTTATTGCGATGGACAAATTTTTAGCTACAATGTGGTGCGTTCACTAATTATCCTATTAGTTATAAAAATAGAAAAACTTATATAAGTTTTCCAATTAATAGACTTTTCTGCTTTTGCCCACGTTTCGAATAGCCAAAAGATGTAGCAGGGAGCCAGGCACCTTTAAATCGGAAAAGCCACAACTCAGCCACTGACAAATCCAACTATTACTACGAAGCAGAAAATTGTCAACGTCCATTAATTTAACCACTTAAATAATTTTTCTTTCTGTTTGAGATATTAGATAAGAAATAGAGAAAATTTCTAAGTCCTAAAAACTAAAGCGTCGAGAAATAAGAAAGAAAAAGAATGCGCGTCGAAAAACGTCAAAAAAAATAAAAATAAGAAAATAGCGCGTCGTAACTTAAAAAGGAATTAAAAACTAAGAATTAAAAGTTGCGTCTAAAAATATTAAAGCTTAAAAGAAAAACTATATCCTAAATGGTAATAACTTAAAAAGGTACTAAAATATAAAAACGGCGTCGCAAAATTCTAAAGCACCTAAATCTTAGTCTAAAGAAAAAGCACTTAAGGGATTTTACGGCAAAGCCTAAAAATCTAGAAGTAAAAATAACTATGGCAAAAACTAAGTTTAAAACTAAATATGAGCTAAAAATACAAATATTACGCTAAAACAATTAAAAAGGGACAAAATATAAAAATATACAAAAAGTTGTAAAAATTACAATTTTTATAAAAATATTATTTTTATTTTATTTATTAAAGCTATTAATTTTACAATTTAATTAAACTTAATAAACTAAATATACAAATTAATTAAAACTTAAATTAAATACTAAATTAATTAAATATTTAACCCTAATACAAATTAATTAATAATAATTAATAATACTCCGTAATTAATGCAGATTAGGGTTCTGTGTGGCTCGTGTCAGACGGCTCCGCGAGTCGCGGTTTTCAAGGCAGCAAACCCCGTGAGTCGCGGGGTTCGAAAATTCAGATTACAGGCAGTTTCGTTTCAGTTTTCGACGTAGTTTTATTTATATATATTATTTAATTTTCTGTTTTTAATTTAATTAAAATATTTATATAATTTAAATAAAACTTATATTTTAAAAACTTAAATAAAAATAGAACTACTTTATAATTTTAAAAATATCTTAAAAATAGATTTATATATATTTAAATTTTTTTTTTTTTTTTTTTTTTTTTAGGAGGATTTTATATTGTTTTTCTAAAAATATATTTATACAAATATATATTAAAAATATAGCGTTTCGCCAAGTTCCCCGGCAGCGGCGCCAAAAACTTGATGATGTAGCGTGGGGGTACGTGATAGTACTATATTTTACTACGAAATACGTTACAAATTACACAAGTTTTAATTATTTATTTACAAATGGGATATACCTAAACCTTGCTACAACACTATAGGCAGTGTACCTAATCGTAGAGTAGTATAGTTTTTAGTAAGTCCGGTTCGTTCCACAAGGAGCGGGCTTATTGCACACTATATTTTTAAACAACTATATTTGTACAAAATATATATAATTATATATAACAATATATAAAAGGGGGTTTACCGTTTAATGACCGGTTTGTCGATTTATATTTTAAGCGAAGCGTATAGTAAATGATGATATTTAAATAACAATAAAATTAATAACCATAATTAAAATGACAATAAATAAAAGTACGAGGAAATATGAAATAAAATATATTATGCTTATTTAAACTTCCGTAACCAAGATGGTTGACGTGTTGATTTTAGTTTTATGCCCATGGGTTAATTGTCCTTTGTCCTGGATTATTTAATATGTCCGTCTGGTTTTTGTCCATAACAGTCCATCAGTCATAAATATAAAGTGCAAGTGTCCTCGTCAAATTATTATTATACCCGAAGTTAAATATTCCAACTAATTGGGGATTCGAATTGTAACAAGGTTTTAATACTTTGTTTAATGAATACACCAGGTTATCGACTGCGTGTAAACCAAGGTTTTACTACTTTGTTAACAATTACACCAATTACCCTTGAATGTAATTTCACCCCTGTTTTAATTATTCTAGTGGCTATTAATCCATTCCCGTGTCCGGTTAAATGAACGATTATTCGTACATATAAATACCCCGCCCATCGTGTCCGATCGAGTGTATATGGTAATTTATAGGGACGCCCAATTGTAGATCTTTATATTAACATTAACAAACTATCATTTAGTTAAACAAATATAAAGCCCATTAATAGCCCATAGTCTAATTTCCACAAGTGTCGTTCTTTTGTCCAAACCCCAATTATGGTACAAAGCCCAATTACCCAATTTTAGTAATTAGCCCAACATCATGATTACTTCGTTTTAAATAAGCATAATAATAACTTAAGTACGAGACATTAATTTAAAAAGGAGAACATAGCTTACATTGATTATTTATCGCGTAGTGTTACACGGACAGAGCTCCGACTTTAAAAACCCGTAAAAATAACTTTTACATAACCCAAACTAATCTAATATAACACTAATCTATACTATATATACATATATATATTTATTTATATTATACTAGGGAGTATTATTATTATTATTTATTTTTTTATATATTTTACATGCAGAACTCGAGAGCTTTTATAGCCAGAACTGAAATTCACTGCTCCGCGAGTCGCGGCCATTTTGGCCTTCCAGCTCCGCAAGTCGCGGAGGTTCCAAAACCAGCCCACAAGTTCAAGATCCAAGGCTGCCGACGGTTTTTATTTAAATATATATAATATATAAATAATTTTTATAATTATTTATATATTATATTATATTTATATACATAGTAGACTCGTAATTTTTTTCCCGTTGCGTCGAGCGTTAAGAGTTGGTTCATGTACCGGTTCCGGATTTTCGAACGTCCTTGCGTACGCTGAGATATTTTGTACTTTGCGTTTCGTAATTTGTACTCTTGTCATTTTTAGACGTTCCTTATCAATAAATTGAACCTTTTTAATTGTATCTTGTACTTTTGAGCTTTTTGGACCTTTGCGTCTTCAATTCGTTATTTTCGCCTTTTGTCTTCGCACTTATTTAATATAAATGAATATTACATGAAAATGGAACAATTGCAACTGAAATCTTTACATATCGGAGGGATATTGATACTAAATATATGTTCATTTGGAGCACTATCAAGCCTCTAGTAGTTTATCGGACAAATTGAGTTGTCGTGCTTTAAACAAAGAGGTTCATTGATTTGACACGGTGTAAGTTACTAACGTTCCAGATCAAGTGTTGTCAGGTGAAGCTGAAATTACATTTTTTATTTCCTAATCCTTTATCACGGTCAGTTTTTTTTTATTGCGAAAAAAACGAATGCTCATATAGAAACGAAGTCGTTTTTCAAAGAGAAACACCCTCTACAAAGGATACAAAAAGACGGAGAAAACGAGGAAACTCGCACCTAGAAAACAACTATCTTAACAAAACTATCTATAAGCAAGCCTCCATTCAACCCGAAAAACATAATAGACAAACTAACCAAACAAAATCGAATACAACACGAAAAGGAATCACACCAAAGTAACAAACAAAACGAACCCGATCACTCAACCTCGAGGTCCCGCCATTTTCAATTTACCGTCTCTTTCAAGGTAATTTTACCGGACTGATTCTCAATCTTATACGATAACACATCGACGGATCTGTCACCCGGTGCGCTCTCGTCGGCCAAACGTGTCATCATTTTATCGAAAGCCGCAAAAGCTTTCGCAGACATATTACCTCGCCCGAATGTTGATGCTCCGCTATAACGACCCTCATTTTTCCATTCTATATTTTTTTTTCAATATTAAATGCCCAAACAATATAATTAAAACTTAATGATTAAACTTTAATCAATAATTGTTAAGTGTTAAGAGTTATAAAACATATTAATTAACTTTGTGCAATAATTGACAAGTTAATAAAAGATGAAAATAATAAACTGTTAGTAGACACTCACTGCTAATTAAAATTTATGCATTTATGTAATATTATAACTAATAACCTATAAGTAATAAATAAAAGGTGTCATTTATATAAATAATAAAATAATTGGGAACTAAATAAAATATATATATATATATATATATATATATATATATATATATATATATATATATATATATATATATATATATATATATATACAAGTCATGAATTAGTAAAAAAAAAATAATACTTATCATGTAGTAAATGTAAATAATAATAATAATAATAATAATAATAATAATAATAATAATAATAATAATAATAATAATAATAATAATAATAATAATAATAATAATTGATGTTATGCGAGGCGTATATGAAATAGTGTATATTTTACTAGGAAAAACTATTAAATACGATACAATTTTACACAAGATATTTATTTATTTATAGAATGGATATACCTAAACCTTGCTACAACACTTATAGGCAGTGTACCTAATCGTACAGTAGTGTAGTTTTTAGTAAGTCAGGTTCGTTCCACAGGGAAATCTTTAAACAAAGCTTAACGCTATATTAGTTTTAATTTATAAAAATACAAATATATATATAAGTAATATTATTATTATAAAGGGGGGTTTTTACCGTTTAATGACCGGTTTGTCGATTTTTAAAACTTTAGTCGCAGTTAAAACCTAATGTAAAATATTAAATAAATAAAAGACTTAATTTAAAGCGTAAAGTAAATAACGATAATGAAATTGCGAATAATAAAAGTGCGATAAAATAAAATTACGATAATTAAAAAGTGCGATAATTAAAAGTGCAATTAAATACAATGACAATAAATAAAAATGTGATAATTAGAAGTGCAATTAAATATGAAAATAAAGGAATTATGCTTATTTAAACTTCCGTAATCATGATGTTTGACGCGTTGATTTTAGTTTTATGCCCATGGGTTAATTGTTCTTTGTCCTGGATTATTGAATTTGTCCGTCTGGTTTTTGTCCATAACAGTCCATCAGTCATAAATATAAAGTGCGAGTATCCTCGTCAAATTATCCTTATACCCGAAGTCAAATATTCCAACTAATTGGGGACTTAAACTGTAACAAGGTCTTAATACTCTGTTTAATAATTACACCAGGATATCGACAGCGTGTAACCCAAGGTTTTAATACTTTGTTATCAATTATGCCAAGTGTCCTTGTACATAATTTCATCCCTGTTTTAATAATTCCATAAACTATTAATCCATTCCCGTGTCCGGTTAAATGAACGATTATTCGTACATATAAATATCCCGCCCATCGTGTCCGATCGAGTGTATATGGTTATTTATAGGTACGTCCAATTGTAAATCTTTATATTAAAATTAACAAACTATCATTTAGTTAAACAAATATAAAGCCCATTAATAGCCCATAGTCTAATTTCCACAAGTGTCGTTCTTTTGTCCAAACCCCAATTATGGTACAAAGCCCAATTACCCAATTTTAATATTTTTAGTCAAACATCACGATTACTTCGGCATTAAATAAGCATAATAATAATTTAGCTACGAGACATTAATGAAAATAACATAAACATAACTTGCAGTGGGTGTTATTAGCGTAGTGGTACACGGACAGAGTTTCGACTTACAAAACCTTAAAACATTCGACTAATTGATCCTTATTATTATCACTAACTTAAAATTAAAATTACAAATTGAGATTACGATTTGGAGTGATACTTGATACATAAAAATGGGGAAAGAAAAATATATATAAAATATAAAAGGTGTGTATACATCGTCGAAATGCATGTTCTTTTATAGCCAGAGAGTGCTCCGCGAGTGCGGCATTTTTGGTCTTCAAAGCTCCGCGAGTGCGGAGCTGTGGAATCCAGCTCACACAAGTTTGGATCTTAGTCTGCCGACGGATTTAATTATATAAATATAATATAAATATATAATTTATATAATTAATTATATATTATATTATATTTATATACATAATTAATTTGTAACTTTCGGTCCGTTGCGTCGTACGTTGAAAGCTGATTCATGTCTCGGTTCCGGAATTTTGAACGTCCTTTCGTATAATTTAATACCTTGTACTTTGCGTTTTGCAACTTGTACTCTTGTCATTTTTAGACGTTTCTCATCAATAATTTGAACCACTTTGATTGTACTTTGTACTTTTGAGCTTTTTGGTCGTTTGCGTCTTCAATTCGTCGAATCTGTCTTTTGTCTTCATCTTTTATTATTTAAACGAATATTACTTGTAAATAGGACAACTGCAACTAAAAGCTTGTCTTTCTTGAGGGATAATGCGATGAAATATATGTTCGTTTTTAGCATTATCAAATATTTCCACACTTGAGCGTTGCTTGTCCTCAAGGAATATAGTCTTGAATAAAAACATACTAGAATCACTTCTTTATTCTTCACACTTTGTACATCAGTGATTTCATTAAGGCGGTATGAACAATGGTAGTAACGTTATGGTTTACAGTCCCACATGACTATAAAAATTTAGATCCTTTAAGGAAATTGGATCTTTATGAAAATATTTGATCTTTTTTTGAAAATTCAATCTAGTTTTTACCCTAGATAAGTTTTCCGGAATAACCCTTCACCGGTGTTTGCAAATTCTTTTTGTGGGTTTGGTGGGTTTCAGATTTGAAAATTTTAGCTCAAAACTTGCGGTTTTGTGTCACCCACTTGCTAACCTTGTATTGGGAAAGCAACACGTCCAGTATACTTGCTCCGTATATTACCTTTCGGTAAACTACCGTCCGGTTGTAAAGGAAAGCGATGAACAAGCAACTGTTAAGGCAATGTCCCCTGGCATGCTTTTAATTATGGTCTATAACGTATCGGATGCAATTACTATCCTTTGTAGGAGCAATAGTAAAGCTCACCCTTATAATTTTCCGGTCTGGCACAAGGTCCTGTCTTTGACCATGCTATGCAACCACCGTTCTTACGGTTGACACCCGAATTGGTTTAGGTGACCTAATGAATTCCAGGTGAATTCCTAGGATTTTACGTTCAATGGTAATGAACGCATTGAAAATGGGTTTTCAGAAAACAAATCGGTTTGTAATTTTGATCAAAATATTTTCTCGTTCAAGCTCGAGTTTAGATATCATCGAATTCCATGAGTTTGTAATTCTCAATCTTTAAGGTCAATCTCAAGGATTGAGTAATATCAGTCTTAAAAGCTGATTTTTGATCTTTAAAGGAGATTATCCTTTCTGGAGATCTGATTCATTAGTCTTATCCAGCTAATTTGCACGGCGTCCTCCCCATTTTATAAGACAGATCCTCTCATGGTTAGGATAAGTCTGACCACTTGGCGATCCTGTTTGATGCTGAGGTCCGTGGATTTCCTGCTGATTTTAGAGATGACTTTTCTAGATTTTTTGTCAACCTACAGCTGGTCTGAACGACAACTTCATGACCTAAATCAAGAAGCGCGTTTCTTTTTTGGAAGACTTTACTTCCTTTTAATGATGGAATTGATTCATCGTGTAGATCCATCTTTCTTTCAAATATATTACAGTAAATCGGGTAAAACTGATTAAAATCGTCCAAAACAAAAGTATCTTCAGTTATTTGTTACAAAAATATGTGACTTATGTTTTAAATAACTTGGTAAATTTTCCCACACTTGGCTTTTATTTTCTTTTATTTGCCTTTTTATTGTCCTCTATTCCATTTTAAATGAATTCTAACATTTTGGTTTGTTTCTCAATTTATGTCCTTTCCGAGGTAACAATAATTTCGGTGTTAACACCTAGTTTTATCGTTCATAAATATGTATAAACATAATTTTGAATTCATTTAATTGAAAATTTTGAAAAATTTTACTAGAGTGGGTAGTCAGTATATAAGACTAGGGCTGTTCTTTGTTATCAGAGAGCACTAGATTCTAATACAACTACTACGTTACTAGTATTTTTAATGGTAACCAAGTGTTTAAGTTAAAATTTTAAAAATCCGAAAGAATTTAACCCCTTCCCACACTTAAGATCTTGCAATGCCCTCATTTGCAAAAAAATCAGTAACAATTTAAATTATTGAGGGTGATTAGCGTAGAAAAATAATTAAATTTTACCAAAGTTTCCAAACATATTGGCGTTTGTTTGCTGAATGATAAATGGTGCACATCATTTGTTCATTCTGTCTTGTTGTTACATCACATTTGTTTTTCATTTTTGTCGTCAAAAGTACTAGCTTTTGCTGAACTTAATGTCAGTCTTTGAAAATGCGCTGTTTTACCCGGTTATGTACATGAGATAAACTACAAACACATATATACATATTTTTGAAGTTGACTTTTCACACCACATTCAAAAATTATTAAAATCTAATAAAGTTAGAAAATTATAAAAGCTATTATAATAATAAAATAAGAAATAAGAAATAAGAAAATTAAGAATTAGTAAAAATAATCAAATATTTACAATTTTAAATATATATATATATTAAAAAAAATTTACAATATTATTTTAATATTAATTTTAAAAACAAAGTAAAAATAAAATAAAAAATCTTTTTGGCTTTTATCCCACTTTAATCAATCAAATATTATCAAAAACATACGTCCCTCTTTTCGGTAAAGTAATTTCGGTTTCATAACCTAATTTAACTCATGACGAATTTTTGAAATATTTTGGGTTGATTGATTAAAGATATTTATACCTTAAGAATAAACGTCAAATTTCGCAGTGATGTAATAAATTTTTGTATGATATCAATAATTTCGGTCGCAAGACCTAATTTTATCGAATACGAATTTAATACTTTATATCGAACAAATTAGCGTTTATTATCAAAAGGTTAAAAATAAAAATAAAAATAAAAACTGTACAAACTTACCTGTGAGATAGTATTCTTAGTGATATGCTCTAGCCCACTCATAAGATAGTCGGACTAATTGATTTTCCATAGCTACATAGGCGTAACCTCGAGCATTCAATGTTTTTTCTTCTAAACATATGAACAGTCCGTCTCTGCATAAAGTAATGAATTCGGTATTGGAATATGTCTGATTCGTCGAACATTTTCCTTCGTGTGACCATTTTCTTCATTTGTGACATCTTTCAAGGTGTCGTGCTCTCC
The DNA here is from genome assembly GCF_046630445.1 of Rutidosis leptorrhynchoides. Classification (NCBI taxonomy): domain Eukaryota; kingdom Viridiplantae; phylum Streptophyta; class Magnoliopsida; order Asterales; family Asteraceae; genus Rutidosis; species Rutidosis leptorrhynchoides. The sequence goes on from NC_092336.1 coordinate 19,552,360, forward strand.
TTTTCGCTGCGGATTTTGATTTTCCTTTACCAAATTGTAACTTATTATTTTCACATCTGGATTCTTTTCTTACTCCGTCCAATTTACTTCTGATTAATGATACTATTTCACTTGGAAGGGTGTCATTATTACGTTTAGTGATCAAAGCGTGTAGCATTAGACCATGGTTTAATTCACAGGAAGTCTTTATCTCGTAAAACCTAAAAAAAATAAAAATTCTGAATTGGGGGAGAAGACTAGTTCTTTAGGGTCCGCTAGGGAAAGACCATTCGGGTTCCATTTTCGAGAACTACACAAAAACAGAAAATCTAACTCTAACAGAAATACATATTATCCTTTAAAAACTTGATTCTCCCCACACTTAGTTAGCTGTGGTGTTGAAATTGTGATTAACTTCGTTGTCAACTTCCATTGGACTATCTATGTAATGTTTAACTCTGTGACTATTAACCTTAAATTCAATCCCATTTGAATTTATCAATTCTACTGTTCCGTATGGGAAAACTCTTTTGACTATGAATGGTCCAGACCATCTTGATTTCAATTTTCCAAGAAATAGCTTGAATCGTGAATTGAAAAGAAGAACTCTATCTCCTTCTTTAAATTCTTTTGAACTTCTGATTCTTTTATCGTGCCATTTCTTCGTTCTTTCCTTATAGATTAACCAATTTTCGTATGATTCTTGTCTTAATTCTTCTAATTCGTTTAGTTGACTTAATCGTAGACGTCCAGCTTCATGTAAATCAAGATTACATATCTTCAAAGCCCAAAATGCTTTGTGTTCAATTTCTACTGGAAGATGACATGCTTTTTCATAAACGAGTCTAAAAGGTGTGGTTCCAATTGGAGTTTTGTAGGCTGTTCTAAAAGCCTAGAGTGCATCCTCCAATTTTATGGACCATTCCTTCGGATTTGATCCCACGGTTTTCTCTAAAGTACGTTTTAAAGCTCAGTTGGTATTTTCAACTTGTCCACTTGTTTGTGGATGATATGCGGTGGAGATTTTATGAGTTACTCCATATCTTTTAAGAACTTTCTCAAGTTGATTATTACAAAAATGAGTTCCCCGATCACTTATTAAAGCTTTCGGTGTTCCAAACCTTGCAAAAAGACGTTTTAAAAAGTTGACTACAACTCGTGCATCGTTAGTTGGGAGAGCTTGTGCTTCCGCCCATTTAGATACATAATCAATGGCAACGAGAATATATAGATTATTATGAGATTTTGGAAATGGACCCATAAAGTCAATACCTCAAATGTCAAATACTTCACATACTTAAATAACATTTTGTGGCATTTCATCACGTTGACTTATTTTTTCGGCCCTTTGACATGCATCACAGGATTTGCAAAGAAGGTGTGCGTCTTTGAAAATTGTAGGCCAATAGAATCCAGCATCATAAACTTTTCTTGATGTGAGCTGAGGCCCATAATGCCCTCCTGTTGGTCCTGTGTGACAATGGTTTAAAATTTTACTAGCTTCATCTCCGAATACACATCGGCGTATTATTCCATCGGGACAACTTTTAAACAAATGTGGATCTTCCCAGAAATAGTGTTTTATATCACTAAAGAATTTCTTTCGTTTTTGATACGACAATCCTTTTTCAAGGAATCCACATACTAAATAGTTTGCATAGTCTGCAAACCATGGAATTTCATTATAATCTATCTTCAATAGATATTCATCAGGAAAGTTGTCTTGTATGGCCGATTCATTTAGAACTTCTAATTCAGGATTTTCAAGACGGGAAAGATGATCAGCGGCGAGATTTTCTGCTCCTCTTTTATCTCGGATTTCAATATCAAACTCTTGTAAGAGTAAGATCCAACGGATTAATCTTGGTTTAGCATCTTGTTTTGAAAATAGGTATCTAAGAGCAGAATGGTCGGTATAGACCACCGTTTTTGCTAGAACGAGATATGAACGAAATTTGTCAAAAGCAAAGACAATAGCAAGGAGTTCTTTTTCAGTAGTTGTGTAATTTTTCTGTGCTCCTTGTAACGTCTTACTAGCATAATATATAGGTTGAAATCGTTTTTCAATCTTTTGTCCTAAAACGGCTCCCATTACAAAATCACTTGCATCGCACATTAGTTCAAATGGTAGATTCCAATTTGGAGTTATCATGATTGGCGCATTAGTGAGTTTTTCTTTAAGTATATTAAAAGATTTGATACATTCATCTGAAAAGATAAATGGAGCATCCTTTTCTAGGAGTTTATTCATAGGAGTGGCAATTTTAGAAAAATCTTTTATGAAACGTCAGTAAAAACCGGCATGCCCTAGAAAACTCCTAACTCCTCTAACATTGGTGGGATGTGGAAGTTTAGCAATTACATCTACTTTAGCTCTATCCACTTCAATTCCTTCCTTTGCAATTTTATGACCAAGAACGATGCCTTCTTTAACCATGAAATGGCATTTCTCCTAATTAAGTACTAGATTTGATTATTCGCATCTAATAAGCATTCGTTCAAGATTAACTAGACATGATTCAAATGTATCACCGAAAAATAAAAAGTCATCCATGAAAACTTCCATGCATTCTTCTATCATGTCGTGAAAAATCGCCATCATGCACCTTTGAAAGGTTGCAGGGGCGTTGCAAAGTCCAAATGGCATGCGTTTGTAAGCAAAAGTACCATAAGGGCACGTGAATGTGGTTTTCTCTTGATCCTCGGGTGCTATTGGTATCTGAAAATATCCGAAAAAACCATCAAGAAAACAATAGTAACTGTTTCCGGCTAATCTTTCCAACATTTGATCAATGAAAGGTAAGGGAAAGTGATCTTTTCTGGTGGCGTCATTTAATTTTCTATAATCAATACATACACGCCATCCTATTACAGTCCTAGTAGAAATAAGCTCATTTTTCTCATTTGTAATGACAGTCATGCCACCCTTCTTAGGCACGCATTGAACTGGGCTTACCCATGGACTATCAGAAATTGGATAATGTGACGACCCGGGAATTTCTGACCAAATTTAAACTTGATTTTTTTTCTTTGATTTTGACACGATAAGCAAAGTCTGTAATGTTGAGTCTCGAAAATTTTGGAACTATGTTCATATATTCAATTACCATTTGACCTCGACCATTCCCGACGATTCACGAACAATTATTTGAAAATAAATATGTATATATATATAAGTGCATAAATAATAATTAGAGGTATTAAATAAAGTATTATATGATTTGATGTTTTAAATTAATAATTAAATTGTTAGTTAATATATATATTTATGTAAATATAATGTAATTCGAAAATTTATTTGTTTTAAATTTCATTTAGGAAACAATAATAACACTAGTATATCATTCAAATGGTTATTTTAACAAACTTATTCAATTTTAAAATAAACGGTGATTCGAAAATGAGATCTATAAATTTTAGGCTTACTAAAAATGTATTTAGGACCTAGTCATTAAATTTTAACACTTTTTATATTTTACCCAAAAATGAGAGGGACAGTTGATGTAATTTTATTTAACAAATTAATGACCGAATTTTATACCATAATGACCAAAATAAATAAATAAATAAATAAAGTTAATTTAAAAATATGGAATTTTTCTGAACACTTTTATCCGCCACTGTTTTCGCCCGATACACCGTACGTAAAAATCGTCGGTAGCATAACCACAATTAAGTTTCACGAGATTTACTATATCATTGAATGGATATTTTTAAAATGCAAGTGGAAGACTTTGCTTTTACAACTCTTTGTATGTATCTATATATAATATACATATTCATATGAATATGGACATACACCCCATATTAACAAACAACATTCACCAACTCTCTTAGCAATATATGCATTACCTCTCTTCTCTCTTTCTGTTTTAATCCGAGAAACACCCACTTACATGATCATCTTACAAACCGAGGCCACCTTCTAACACCTCATCCGTCGACACCCTTCATCACCTATTTAGCACCATTAACCCGCCACTACAACCACACGACCACTACTTTGTCACCACAAACGGCAACTCTCACAACCACCATCCAACTGATATTGCTACTACTATCTTATTTTGTTTATGTTTCCTAACCACCACCATCGCAAAACACTCAAACTCATTTTCCTACTCGAAACCCATGAACTTGCTACTCGTTTACTTCTTGGCTATATTTTTTTTTTCTTTTCGGTTTAAAGTGAAACCGATCACTGCCACAGTTTTCACCGTCCACCATCCACAACCATAGACCACCATCTCATCACCACAAAACACCCTACAATCACCTTCCACCGCCAACCCATACAATTTCCACGAACCACCGAATTTTCTTTCCTTCTATTGTTTAAACCGAGCACCCATCATCACCACTGCAACCACCGTAACACCATCTCCTTCACCCTTCTCTTTCTCTCTCCCTATCCTCAACCATCGTGAGCACGACACCACCACCTCACGACCACCACCACCTCACGACCACCATCTGCAATTGCTGAAATGCATCTGTTACTAGTCGAAAACCACAAAACACCTACATCATTCATACTATTCCACTGCTAGATATTTTTTCTTTTGTTCCGGTAATATCACAAAAAAGATACCTATGATCATACTTAATTATTTAATTATTCATGCAAAGTATTACTATTTAAGTTTGTCGGTAGGCTGTCTTTATGATTATGATAATAGAAGATGATGTGCTAATGACATATTGATGATGTTATAATAATAATGACCGATGGAATACTGTTTTGTTTAAACTCTATCCTGACTTCTAAAAACACAATTCAAGTTATGGATTTTTTTACCTATTGGGCCGATACCCATTTGATATTTTTTTTTCCTTCCTTGTGGGCTAGACTTCCAAATGATACATGATACATAAAAAAAAAATGATGATATAGTTGTTGGTTGACGAGTTAATGAATAAAAAAATGATGGTGCATATCATGATGGTTACGATATGATGATAAATGATTAACATGATTAAGATGACGTATTACGCGATATAGAATGATGAGGTTATGATGTATTCACGATGATGGAGATGTATAATACATGATTATGCTTCGGTAATAATCATGATGATCGTGAAGGATGAATGATGGGATGATAATTAGGTTATGATGATGATGTTGTTATGTGATGTTGATGATGATTTAGTGATGATAAGATGATAATGGTAAATGTGATGACGGGATTTTGATGCCATGATGATGATTATGATCACATTAATGATGGTGTTAAGGATGATGAGGTTAATATGATTTTATGATATAGATGGCGTATGATTATAATGTTAATTGGGATTAGGATAGATAATAATCATGACGTATGGTAAACGGTGTATAAGAATAATGATGATGATTATTCGATAGATTACATGAAGAAGAAGGAGAAGATACAAATAACGAGTTAAAAGAATTTGAGTAATAAATGATTCAGGAAAGAATCAGATAGAGTATTGGTTAAGGATATCTTTGGGTTAGCGGGACGTCGCGGGTTCAAACCCGGACATGGGCATTTTTAAGGGTTACTTCTGTGAGGTTCATGAATTTGAGGCCAACCCTGCATTGTTCAATATAGTCATATGTATTTTTACTACAAAATACATTAGGTGAGTTTCATTTGCTCCCTTTTTACTTGCTTTTGCAATATATATTTTTGGGCTGAGAATACATGCGCTGTTTTATAAATGTTTTACGAAATAGGCACAAGTACTAAAACCAATTCTATGTGGGTTTAAACCAGAAATATACCCTTAGCTTGGTAACATTAAACTACTTGTCTATGTACGGTAGGCGCGAATCCTAAAGATAGATCTATTGGGCCTGACAAACCCCATCCTGACTATGGGATGCTTTAGTACTTCGAGGTTATATTAAACACACCTGATCTGGTGTACTTTAGAGGGTAAAACATGAATGTTAAGGCTTGTTACCGGGTGCCTACAACTTATAGAATACTTTTATACACTTGCAAGTGTACATATATTTATAAACGGAAATCTTGTGGTCTATTAATATATTGAAATGATTGTTATGATAAACCTATGAACTCACCAACCTTTTGGTTGACACTTTTAAGCATGTTTATTCTCAGGTACGAATTAAGTCTTCCGCTGTGCATTTGCTCATTTTAAGAACATTACTTGGAGTCGCCTCGCAATGGGACCAAATGTTGATGACTTCGTCCAGGTGGATTAGGACGGGTCGTCACAGGTGGTATCAGAGCGGTGGTCTTAGCGAACCAGGTCTTGCATTAGTGTGTCTTACAGATAGTTGTTTAGATGCATTAGTGGGTCTGGACTTCGACCGTGTCTGCATGTCAAAATTTTTGCTTATCATTTAGTATCGAAAATTATTTGCTTATCATCTTTAAAGTCTAGACACGTCTTAATGCCTCTATTGCATAGACAGTGTATAGATAAATTCATATCTTAGCATATCTGTTACTGTTACCTTTCCCTGACAGCTTCCGTAGATTCCTCCGTAACTTATGGGATTTTAGTATTATATATGCATATGTAAATTATGTATTGCAGGGTACTAATCTACATCCTATAATCTATTTCTTATCAAAAATCCTTCATCTGATCGTACGAGATGAATCCCTCAACCAGTTCGAATTTCTCGGATTTCGACAGCTATTCTAATATGGAGTTTCACCTAAGCTCCGAAAGTAGTGTCACCAGAATGAATCAACCAATCATCCATCTCCAATTCATCTGATGGGTTGTTGTCGACTTAATCAATGGAGACGCGCAGAAGGCGATCCCTTCCACTAACAGAATTCACCTTTTGATGAAGAACCTGAAGCACTTACCGGCGAACCTGTTCGTAATACCATTTTCAGCCTCAATTCCAGAGTAGTTCGACACGATTATATTCTATTCACAATTCTGAACCTTATTCATCCGCTCATTTCGATCGACAATCATCCCGGAATAATAGAAGAAGTCAACGAATTTCACGCTCGAGTAATCAATTGGGAGAATGTGGTGCAAAAGTTACCAGCTTCAACAACATCACCGGCACCAACAGTACCATCAGTAACAGCACCAGTACCATCAACAATCCATGCCTCAACACCTCATTCTGTACCTCGAGTATAATTATCGTTCCACGAATCGTTCTACATCATTTATCTTCGTTCGACATGGCGACCATATAATCTCTAATGTTTTAGAGATTATATATTCTTATTCTAACGATAAATCAAATGAGTCTAATATCATATTGACTCATTAAATCCATGATTACATCTGAAGAAAATATATATGTAAGTATATTTTCATAAAGATTGTAATTAAAAATTCTTTTGTACAAATTGTTAATGGTGAAAATATTTTAATGGGTAGGTAATACCCGATGAATATTTAGATTTCACATTAATAAGTACACTGTATATTCTTTCAAATCTAATTCAACAGTCATTTACTATCTTATTTACAACCACCGATATACATATCCGTTCATCGCAGAATAACCCTTTTCATTCAATTTCATATTTGGATTTTGACTTATCAGAATCCAACAAGTGCCATAATGAAGAAAATATTGGACAAAATAAAATTTGTTAGAAACCAACAAAGTAACTATAAAGAATTTTGTTAAGAATTCACGCTAACTGTTCCTAGCTAATTGTTCCTAGCTAACTGATTACATTTTATTTATCGCAATTTAATTATCGCAATTTACATTCTCGCAATTTTATTTATCGTCATTTAATTTCTGTTATTTACTTTACGCACTTTATTTATCGTCATTTAATTTCTGTTATTTATTTTACGCACTTTATATATCGGGACATGTATACAAGGTTTTGACATATCATATCGACGCATCTATATATATTATTTGGAATAACCATAGACACTCTATATGCAGTAATGCGGGAGTTAGCTATACAGGGTTGAGGTTGATTCTACAATAATATATATAGTTTGAGTTGTGATCGAGTCTGAGACGTATACGGGTCACGATACGTATTAATTAATTCGAATATTATATATTAAACTATATATGAATCATTGGATTGTTAACTGTGGACTATCGACTGTGGACTAATAACATTGGACAATTAAAATGAATTAAAATATTGATTATAACATATGAAACTAAACAATTCTTCAAGTTTGCCACTTGATTTCATTCTAAACCTCATTTGTATCTTGATAATTTCAATATGCATTCAAACCTTTCATGATTCTTGAAAACACCTCAATCGAGGAGATGAACCACTCGCACTTCATCTACGGAAGAAAAGATTGATACACATAGTTATGCACCTGAAAAACACTCGGAACCTGAGCAAACGTTTAACACGCATCTGTGCTAGCACCTTTGGTGTTGTTATTACCGAAAAATCACTTTACAATCCCTTTTCAAAGTAGCCAATTTTGTCACAACTCCATCAAGTCAATTTCAACTTTCATTCGGGTTTGCCTTATTATAACTTTGATATATATGCGTGCTCATTCACTGTTACCGGGAAATCATTTATATTCCACCATATTACCATCAGTGTTTAATCATCTAAAAACACAATTCTCTTGAAACCATCTCGAATTGATAACCGATGATTCAGATATCGTAGCATTAAATGCAGAGGAAACAGAAAAATTACAGATGGTCTAAACGGCCAAGGGTTTGATGATAAAGAATGGGGTGTTGGGAACACTCGATAGAAAATTTGGTACTGAAAAACGGATTGAGCAAACCAAGAAGGAGACCAAGGACAAATACAAGGACCAAACCCTATGTTCAAAGAATCCAGGTAATTCTGGATTCGATGAAATCTTTAGAGAATATCTTGCTCCGAAGTCATGTTAAAATCTTGCGGAAAATTTTTCTTCATCAATCTTCGAACTTAAAAATTCCAAAATATCATCATAAATATCTTTGATATTTCTGAGGATATTTTCATAAATATTCTTGTCCGAAATTATCTACCTCTTCGTGTTTTCTGTATTTCATTATATTGGAAACTTCTGTAAAATTTAAGTATAAATTATGAATGAATTATGGAGAAGTGTTGGGAATTGAAGCATGAGTTAGTATAATATAATGGCACTTGGCCAACGTGATTATATTACAGTAAGTCATGCCGAGTTTCTAATGAAACGTGATGATTCACAGATCATAACGTCATCATGTGCCATGTTACATAACTCCTTCATTCTACTTAACCTCCGAACATATCAAGAAAAATATATTCTTGATAGTTCTATCTTCTATAATTCTGGTAAATTAATCAATCAAATCGTGCTATTACAATTCTTCTGCTTAGTATATTATGATCATTCAAAAAAAAAAAAAATCACACATATGAATTCTGGACAATTACTCGCTTGACTTGGAGTCGGGAAGAGAAAACAAGAGCATGGAGCTCCAAAATATAAAGGAAAATATAAAGCCGATCACAAACACAGAAATCACAAACCATGTATATCAATGTGTATAGCAACATAAAGACACGGAAGAATTAAAAACACTATAACCCCAAGGTAATTATAGACGCAAACAGATTCCTTCGGTGGTAAATGAAAAAGAAGAATGACAGAAGCGATAGTCAGGAAAAATAACAAGGATCAGAACTGGATTTAACATTCTCAAAATCTTTTGGAAGTATGAACTGAGAAGGAAAGTATACGAGTGATGAAAATAATAGAACGGGAGAAGTTCATTTATAGAGAAAATATCAGACAAAGCAATCGAGACAGATAATCGCATTTAAGTATAGAGATCTTAATTTCCATAAATCCCGAAGAATCAGATCTTATAGATTTCCAAGATTTTCTTTTAAATCCCTTGGAATCCGAAAATCAATCCTATCTACGTCAAAAGTTAAATCTCTATCTCAATCTTTTATGATAGCTTCATTCGTACTCTTCGAATAATCGAATTGTTTTATCCATATTACTCAATGATAATGAAACTCTATATATCAACTCACATTCGTCATGAAAACATTTTTATTGTTAACCATGACCATCTCGATCAAATTTCGGGACGAAATTTCTTTAACGGGTAGGTACTGTGACGACCCGGGAATTTCTGACCAAATTTAAACTTGATTTTTTTTATTTGATTTCGACACGATAAGCAAAGTCTGTAATGTTGAGTCTCGAAAATTTTGGAACTATGTTCATATATTCAATTACCATTTGACCTCGACCATTCCCGACGATTCACGAACAATTATTTGAAAATAAATATGTATATATATAAGTGCATAAATAATAATTAGAGGTATTAAATAAAGTATTATATGATTTGATGTTTTAAATTAATAATTAAATTGTTAGTTAATATATATATTTATGTAAATATAATGTAATTCGAAAATTTATTTGTTTTAAATTTCATTTAGGAAACAATAATAACACTAGTATATCATTCAAATGGTTATTTTAACAAACTTATTCAATTTTAAAATAAACGGTGATTCGAAAATGAGATCTATAAATTTTAGGCTTACTAAAAATGTATTTAGGACCTAGTCATTAAATTTTAACACTTTTTATATTTTACCCAAAAATGAGAGGGACAGTTGATGTAATTTTATTTAACAAATTAATGACCGAATTTTATACCATAATGACCAAAATAAATAAATAAATAAATAAATAAATAAATAAATAAAGTTAATTTAAAAATATGGAATTTTTCTGAACACTTTTATCCGCCACTGTTTTCGCCCGATACACCGTACGTAAAAATCGTCGGTAGCATAACCACAATTAAGTTTCACGAGATTTACTATATCATTGAATGGATATTTTTAAAATGCAAGTGGAAGACTTTGCTTTTACAACTCTTTGTATGTATCTATATATAATATACATATTCATATGAATATGGACATACACCCCATATTAACAAACAACATTCACCAACTCTCTTAGCAATATATGCATTACCTCTCTTCTCTCTTTCTGTTTTAATCCGAGAAACACCCACTTACATGATCATCTTACAAACCGAGGCCACCTTCTAACACCTCATCCGTCGACACCCTTCATCACCTATTTAGCACCATCAACCCGCCACTACAACCACACGACCACTACTTTGTCACCACAAACGGCAACTCTCACAACCACCATCCAACTGATATTGCTACTACTATCTTATTTTGTTTATGTTTCCCAACCACCACCATCGCAAAACACTCAAACTCATTTTCCTACTCGAAACCCATGAACTTGCTACTCGTTTACTTCTTGGCTATATTTTTTTTTTCTTTTCGGTTTAAAGTGAAACCGATCACCGCCACAGTTTTCACCCTCCACCATCCACAACCATAGACCACCATCTCATCACCACAAAACACCCTACAATCACCTTCCACCGCCAACCCATACAATTTCCACGAACCACCGAATTTTCTTTCCTTCTATTGTTTAAACCGAGCACCCATCATCACCACTGCAACCACCGTAACACCATCTCCTTCACCCTTCTCTTTCTCTCTCCCTATCCTCAACCATCGTGAGCACGACACCACCACCTCACGACCACCACCACCTCACGACCACCATCTGCAATTGCTGAAATGCATCTGTTACTAGTCGGAAACCACAAAACACCTACATCATTCATACTATTCCACTGCTAGATATTTTTTCTTTTGTTCCGGTAATATCACAAAAAAGATACCTATGATCATACTTAATTATTTAATTATTCATGCAAAGTATTATTATTTAAGTTTGTCGGTAGGCTATCTTTATGATTATGATAATAGAAGATGATGTGCTAATGACATATTGATGATGCTATAATAATAATGACCGATGGAATACTGTTTTGTTTAAACTCTATCCTGACTTCTAAAAACACAATTCAAGTTATGGATTTTTTTACCTATTGGGCCGATACCCATTTGATATTTTTTTTTTCTTCCTTGTGGGCTAGACTTCCAAATGATACATGATACATAAAAAAAAAATGATGATATAGTTGTTGGTTGACGAGTTAATGAATAAAAAAATTATGGTGCATATCATGATGGTTACGATATGATGATAAATGATTAACATGATTAAGATGACGTATTACGCGATATAGAATGATGAGGTTATGATGTATTCACAATGATGGAGATGTATAATACATGATTATGCTTCGGTAATAATCATGATGATCGTGAAGGACGAATGATGAGATGATAATTAGGTTATGATGATGATGTTGTTATGTGATGTTGATGATGATTTAGTGATGATAAGATGATAATGGTAAATGTGATGACGGGATTTTGATGCCATGATGATGATTATGATCACATTAATGATGGTGTTAAGGATGATGAGGTTAATATGATTTTATGATATAGATGGCGTATGATTATAATGTTAATTGGGATTAGGATAGATAATAATCATGACGTATGGTAAACGGTGTATAAGAATAATGATGATGATTATTCGATAGATTACATGAAGAAGAAGGAGAAGATACAAATAACGAGTTAAAAGAATTTGAGTAATAAATGATTCAGGAAAGAATCAGATAGAGTATTGGTTAAGGATATCTTTGGGTTAGCGGGACGTCGCGGGTTCAAACCCGGACATGGGCATTTTTAAGGGTTACTTCTGTGAGGTTCATGAATTTGAGGCCAACCCTGCATTGTTTAATATAGTCATATGTATTTTTACTACAAAATACATTAGGTGAGTTTCATTTGCTCCCTTTTTACTTGCTTTTGCAATATATATTTTTGGGCTGAGAATACATGCGCTGTTTTATAAATGTTTTACGAAATAGGCACAAGTACTAAAACCAATTCTATGTGGGTTTAAACCAGAAATATACCCTTAGCTTGGTAACATTAAACTACTTGTCTATGTACGGTAGGCGCGAATCCTAAAGATAGATCTATTGGGCCTGACAAACCCCATCCTGACTATGGGATGCTTTAGTACTTCGAGGTTATATTAAACACACCTGATCTGGTGTACTTTAGAGGGTAAAACATGAATGTTAAGGCTTGTTACCGGGTGCCTACAACTTATAGAATACTTTTATACACTTGCAAGTGTACATATATTTATAAACGGAAATCTTGTGGTCTATTAATATATTGAAATGATTGTTATGATAAACCTATGAACTCACCAACCTTTTGGTTGACACTTTTAAGCATGTTTATTCTCAGGTACGAATTAAGTCTTTCGCTGTGCATTTGCTCATTTTAAGAACATTACTTGGAGTCGCCTCGCAATGGGACCAAATGTTGATGACTTCGTCCAGGTGGATTAGGACGGGTCGTCACAGATAAATTAAGCCTGCATCAAGCAGTTTAATAATTTCTTTCTTAAAAACATCTTGCATATTAGGATTTAGTCTTCGTTGGCGTTGTACATACGTTTTATGACCTTCTTCCATAAGGATTTTATGTGTGCAATACGAAGGACTTATTCTTTTAATATCATGAATCTTCCATGCAATGGTTGGTTTATGAGCTTTCAACACAGAAATGAGTTGAGATTTTTCATTTTCAGTAAGAGAAGACGATATTATTACAGGTAATTCAGATTCACCATGTAAATAAGCGTATTCCAAATGGTTTGGAAGTGGCTTTAACTCTAATGTCGGAGGTTCTTCTATCGATGATTTATATCGATATCTGTCTTCTTCTTTTAGCATTTGAATTTCTTCTGTTGTTGGTTTATATCCATTAGCCATAAGTGTAGCTAACATTTCAGTTTCATCAATTGGTTCAGTTCCTTCTCCAAAAGAACATTCTCCTGTTCCTTGTAATTCTGGAAATTCTTCTAACAATTCTGCATGTGAATCTATAGTTTGAATATAATAGCATGTATCATCTGCAGATTGCGGTTGTTGCATTGCTCTATCAACAGAAAAGGTAACACTCTCGTCCTATATACTTAGGGTAAGTTTCTTACCGAACACGTCTATCATTACTTTAGCCGTGTTTAAGAATGGTCTTCCTAATATGAGAGGAACTTGAGAATCATCTTCCATGTCCAGAACAACAAAATCTACTGGAAATACTAAAGTACCAACTTTAACTAGCATGTTCTTCATTATCCCTCTAGGATATTTTACTGATCTATCGGCTAGTTGTATGCTTATTCTTGTTGGTTTCAATTCTCCAAGGTCTAGTTTAGTGTATAATGAATACGGCATTAAATTTATACTAGCACCTAAGTCTGCCAATGCTTCTATTGAACTAAGACTACCCAGAAAACATGGAATTGTGAAACTTCCTGGATCAGATAGTTTTTCTGGTATCTTATTCAACAGCACTGCAGAACAATTAGCATTCATAATAACAGCTGAGAGTTCTTCCATTTTCTTTCTATTCGAGATTAGATCTTTAAGAAATTTAGCATATCTAGGCATTCCTGAAATCACATCAATGAAAGGAAGATTTACATTTATCTGTTTAAACATATCCAAGAATTTGAATTGCTCGGCTTCAAGTCTCTCCTTTCTCATTTTACTCGGGTAAAGAAGTGGTGGTTGGTATGGTTTAACATAAGGTTTAGCCTTAACTGTGTTATCTTCATTAACCTTTTCAACTACCGGTTCTTTTTCCTTATCTTGTTCAGGTTGTGGTTCTTGTGGAGTAGGAATAGCTTCATCAGAAATTAAAGGTATTTCAGGTGGTTTAAGTGTAATGCCACTTCTTGTGGTAATAGCTTTAGCTGTTTCATTCCGGGGGTTAGCATTTGTATCACTAGGTAAACTTCCCGGTTTTCTTTCACCTATTAACCTTGCTAGGTTACTTACTTCTTGTTCCAGATTTTGAATAGAAGCTTGTTGATTTCTAAATGCTTGAGCATTTTGTTCATTGGTTTGTTTCTGAGATGTGAAAAACTGTGTTTGAGATTCAACTAGCTTCGTCATCATATCTTCTAAATTCAGCTTTTTATCATCGGTTTGTGGTGGTTTGTTTTGAAAATTAGGTCTTTGCTGATTGTAAGTATTATTAGATACTTGTTGATTGCTAGGACCTTGTTGGTTGTTGTATGGAACATTTCGGTTATAATTCTGGTTTTGATTGTAGATTGGTTTTGGCGGTTGATAATTATTCTGATAATTATTTCCAGGCCTTTGGTTCATGTATGAAACATTCTCTCTTTGTTCCATTGTTAGTTCAATACTGAGACAATCTTTTGTCAAATGTGGTCCTCCACACTGCTCACAACTAATTCGTATTGAGTGAATATCCTTAGTCATCTTTTCCGAAGTCTCACAGCTTTAGATGCCGGAAAGAATTGTTTAAGAAATTTTTCAACTAAAACGTCCCATGTATCAATCGCCCCTTCAGGTAACGATTCTAACCAATCTTTGGCTTCTCCCT
Source organism: Rutidosis leptorrhynchoides (assembly GCF_046630445.1). NCBI lineage: Eukaryota > Viridiplantae > Streptophyta > Magnoliopsida > Asterales > Asteraceae > Rutidosis > Rutidosis leptorrhynchoides. The sequence continues at coordinate 19,567,668 of NC_092336.1, forward strand.
TTAAAGTCCAGGGAAATAACATGAGATATATCTGTTCATCTTCAACTTCTCTTATTTTAAATAGAGTGCAGATCCTATTAAAAGTACGAAGATGTTCATTTGGATCTTCCTTCGGCGCACCACTAAATTGGCATTGATTAGTCACCATGTGTAGAATTTGTCCTTTGATTTCATAATATGGTGCATTAATGTCTGGATGAGTAATTGCGTGACCTTGGCCAGTGCGTTTAGCTCTCATTCGGTCTTCCATACTTAGAGGTTCCAGATATTTCATGATTGAATTTGTTGAATCTGAATCACTAGAGGATTCTGATTTAATGGTTCGTTCCTCAACAATCTCTGTTTGAATGATTGGTGGTTCCGGAGGAAAAATTAATGGTTCAGGATCTATGAATTGTCCCTTAATATTCTCCGAATTCTCAATTGTGAGGTCGGGTTCAAAAAATGCATTATCGGAAATTTGAATTGGAGTACTTGGTCGACTGGATGACGATTCTAAAGAAAAATCAACGGCGACAATATTTGCTAGATGTCTTGATCGAGTTACAGGTGGTGAACGTACAAAAGGTGGTGAACATTTTGCTCGGTTCTTTCACTGAATATCCTATTAGTTTTTAAAAAGAAAGAAAAATTATATAAGTTATCCAATTAATAGACTTTTCTGATTTTGCCCACGTTTCGAATAGCCAAAAGATGCAGCAGAGGGGCAGGATTCGTTTGGTCTCAATATAATTGAGTACTGTTTGGCTCCAATAACCCGGTCCACGTACAAATCCAACTATTACTACGAACCAGAAAATTTTGATGTCTATCAATTTAACCACTTAAAACAATTTTTCGTTTGAAATTTAAAGAAATATTAGATAAGAAATAGAGAAAATTCTAAGTCCTAAAAACTAGAATGGCGAGAAATAAGAGAAAAAAAGAGCGCGTCGAATAACGTCGAAAAATAAAAGATCGAAAAATAATAGGCTTCGAAAAATAAAAATAAGAAAGTAGCGCGTCGTAACTTAAAAAGGAACAAAAAACTAAGAATTAAAAGTTGCGTCTAAAAATATTAAAGCTTAAAAGAAAAACTATATCCCAAATGGCAATTACTTAAAAAGGTACTAAAATATAAAAACGGCGTCGCAAAATTCTAAAGCACCTAAATCTTAGTCTAAAGAAAAAGCACTTAAGGGATTTTACGGCAAAGCCTAAAAATCTAGAAGTAAAAATAACTTATGGCACAAACTATGTCTTAAAACTAAATATGAATGAAAAATACAAAAATTACGCTAAAACAATTAAAAGAGTACAAAATATAAAAATAATCTAAAAGTTGTAAAAACTACAATTTTTATAAAAATATTATTTTTATATTAATTATTTTATAAAACTATTAATTTATATATTTAATAAAACTAATTATAACTTAATAATACAAATAAAGTAAAAACTTAAACTAAATATTAATTTAATTAAAACCCTAATTAATATTAATAATAATAAAATTAACCGAAAGGTAATATACGGAGCAAGTATCACTCCAAATCGTAATCTCAATTTGTAATTTTAATTTTAAGTTAGTGATAATAATTAAAAAGTATCAGTGATAAGTGTGAAGAATATAAACAAATATAAACCTTTTATACGAGATGTGTGCGAGGCGTACTAGGAAATAGTGTATATTTTACTAGGAAAAACTATTAAATACGATAAAAATTTTACACAAGATATTTATTTATTTATAGAATGGATATACCTAAACCTTGCTACAACACTTATAGGCAGTGTACCTAATCGTACAGTAGTGTAGTTTTTAGTAAGTCCGGTTCGTTCCACATGGAAATCTTTTAAACAAATCTTAACGCTATATTAGTTTTATCTTATAAAAATACAAATATATATAAGTAATATTATTATTATAGAAAGGGGGTTTTTACCGTTTAATGACCGGTTTGTCGATTTTTAAAACTTTAGTCGCAGTTAAAACCTAATGTAAAATATTAAATAAATAAAAGACTTAATTTAAAGCGTAAAGTAAATAACGATAATGAAATTGCGAATAATAAATGTGCGATAAAATAAAATTACGATAATTAAAAAGTGCGATAATTAAAAGTGCAATTAAATACAATGACAATAAATAAAAATGTGATAATTAGAAGTGCAATTAAATATGAAAATAAAGGAATTATGCTTATTTAAACTTCCGTAATCATGATGTTTGACGCGTTGATTTTAGTTTTATGCCCATGGGTTAATTATTCTTTGTCCTGGATTATTCAATTTGTCCGTCTGGTTTTTGTCTATAACAGTCCATCAGTCATAAATATAAAGTGCGAGTATCCTCGTCAAATTATCCTTATACCCGAAGTCAAATATTCCAACTAATTGGGGACTTAAACTGTAACAAGGTCTTAATACTTTGTTTAATAATTACACCAGGATATCGACTGCATGTAACCCAAGGTTTTAATACTTTGTTATCAATTATGCCAAGTGTCCTTGTACATAATTTCACCCCTGTTTTAATAATTCTAGTGACTATTAATCCATTCCCGTATCCGGTTAAATGAACGATTATTCGTACATATAAATATCCCGCCCATCGTGTTCGATCGAGTGTATATGGTTATTTATAGGTACGTCCAATTGTAAATCTTTATATTAAAATTAACAAACTATCATTTAGTTAAACAAATATAAAGCCCATTAATAACCCATAGTCTAATTTCCACAAGTGTCGTTCTTTTGTCTAAACCCCAATTATGGTACAAAGCCCAATTACCCAATTTTAATATTTTTAGTCAAACATCAAGATTACTTCAGCATAAATAAGCATTATAATAACTTAGCTACGAGACATTAATTTAAAAAGGTTGAACATAACTTACAATGATTAAAAATAGCGTAGCGTTACACGGACAGAATTTCGACTTACACCCTTACAACATTCGCTAACATACCCTTATTATTAGAAATTAAAATTAAAATTAAAATTATAATATAAATATATATACATATACGTTGATGAATGAAGAGAAAAAGATGTCAATAATCCGTCGAATTGCATGTTCTTTTATAGCCAGAGAGTGCTCCGCGAGTGCGGCATTTTTGGTCTTCAAAGCTCCGCGAGTGCGGAGCTGTGGAATCCAGCTCACACAAGTTTGGATCTTAGTCTGCCGACGGATTTAATTATATAAATATAATATAAATATATAATTTATATAATTAATTATATATTATATTATATTTATATACATAATTAATTTGTAACTTTCGGTCCATTGCGTCGTACGTTGAAAGCTGGTTCATGTCTCGGTTCTGAATTTTTGAACGTCCTTTCGTATAATTTAATATCTTGTACTTTGCGTTTTTCAACTTGTACTCTTGTCATTTTTAGACGTTTCTCATCAATAATTTGAACCACTTTGATTGTACTTTGTACTTTTGAGCTTTTTGGTCGTTTGCGTCTTCAATTCATCGAATCTGTCTTTTGTCTTCACCTTTTATTATTTAAACGAATATTACTTGTAAATAGGACAACTGCAACTAAAAACTTGTCTTTCTTGAGGGATAATGCGATGAAATATATGTTCGTTTTTAGCATTATCAAATATTCCCACACTTGAGCGTTACTTATCCTCAAGCAATATAGTCTTGAATAAAAACATACTAGAATCACTTCTTTATTCTTCACACTTTGTACATCAGCGATTTCATTACGGCGGTATGAACAATGGTAGTAACGTTATGGTTTACAGTCCCACATGACTATAAAAATTTAGATCCTTTAAGGAAATTGGATCTTTATGAAAATATTTGATCTTTTTTTGAAAATTCAATCTAGTTTTTACCCTAGATAAGTTTTTCGGAATAACCCTTCACCGGTGTTTGCAAATTCTTTTTGTGGGTTTGGTGGGTTTCAGATTTGAAAATTTTAGCTCAAAACTTGCGGTTTTGTGTCACCCACTTGCTAACCTTGTATTGAAAAAGCAACACGTCCAGTATACTTGCTCCGTATATTACCTTTCGGTAAACTACCGTCCGGTTGTAAAGGAAAGCGTTGAACAAGTAACTGTTAAGGCAATGTCCCCTGACATGCTTTTAATTATGGTCTATAACGTATCGGATGCAATTACTATCCTTTGTAGGAGCAATAGTAAAGCTCACCCTTATAATTTTCCGGTCTGGTATAAGGTCCTGTCTTTGACCATGCTATGCAACCACCGTTCTTACGGTTGACACCCGATTTGGTTCAGGTTACCTAATGAATTCCAGGTGAATTCCTAGGATTTTACGTTCAATGGTAATGAACGCATTGAAAATGGGTTTTTCGAAAACAAATCGGTTTGAAATTTTGATCAAAATATTTTCTCGTTCAAGCTCGAGTTTAGATATCATTGAATTCCATGAGTTTGTAATTCTCAATCTTTAAGGTCAATCTCAAGGATTGAGTAATATCAGTCTTAAAAGCTGATTTTTGATCTTTAAAGGAGATTATCCTTTCTGGGGATCTGATTCATTAGTCTTATCCAGCTAATTTGCACGGCATCCTCCCCATTTTACAAGACAGATCCTCTCATAGTTAGGATAAGTCTGACCACTTGGCGACCCTGTTTTATGCTGAGGTCCGTGGATTTTCTGCTGATTTTAGAGATGACTTTTCTCGATTTTTCGTCAACCTACAGCTGGTCTGGACGACAACTTCATGACCTAAATCAAGAAGCGCGTTTCTTTTTCGGAAGACTTTACTTCCTTTTAATGACGGAATTAATTCATCGTGTAGCTCCATCTTTCTTTCAAATATATTACAGTAAATCGGGTAAAACTGATTAGTTTAGTCTAAAGCAAAAGCATCTTCAGTTATTTGTTACAAAAATATGTGACTTATGTTTTAAATAACTTGGTAAATTTTTCCACACTTGGCTTTTTATTTTCTTTTATTTGCCTTTTTATTGTCCTCTATTCCATTTTAAATGAATTCTAACATTTTGGTTTGTTTCTCAATTTATGTCATTTCCGAGGTAACAATAATTTCGGTGTTAACACCTAGTTTTATCGTTCATAAATATGTATAAACATGATTTTGAGTTCATTTAATTGAAAATTTTAAAATTTTTTACTAGAATTGGGTAGTCAGTATACAAGACTAGGGCTGTTCTTTATTATCAGAGAGCACTAGATTCTAATACAATTACTGCTTTACTAGTATTTTTAATGGTAACCAAGTGTTTAAATCAAAAAAATTTTAAAATTCCGAAAGAATTTAACCTCTTCCCACACTTAAGATCTTGCAATGCCCTCATTTACATAAATCAGTAACAATTTAAATTATTGAGGGTGATTAGCGTAGAAAAATGATTAAATTTTACCAAAGTTTCCAAACATATTGGCGTTTGTTTGCTGAATGATAAATGGTGCACATCATTTGTTCATTCCGTCTGTTGGTACATCACATTTGTTTTTTCGTTTTGTCGTCAAAATTAATAGCTTTTGCTGAACTTAATGCCAGTCTTTGAAAATGCGCTGTTTTACCCTGTTTTGTACATGAGATAAACTACAAACACATATATACATATTTTTGAAGTTGGGTTTTCACACCAAATTCAAAAATTATTAAAATCTAATAAAGTTAGAAAATTATAAAAGCTATTATAATAATAAAATAAGAAATAAGAAAATTTAGAATTAGTAACATTACAATAAAATAAACAAAAATATAAAATAAGAAAATTCCGGATGAGGAGGATGGTTCCAGTATGGGTCCCAAGCGTATCCATAGATGCTGTAAAATGCTTGGGCCGGGTCATATGTAGGATATGGTGGTCGGCTCTCTAAAGTCCAAGGAGCAAATTCGGGCATAACGGTAGGAATGTAGTCTCTACCTATGTGTGTACAATGACTTATGATTTGGCTTTGATGATACTGCCAATCTTGAAATGCTTTTTGTCTAGCCATTTCATACTCGTGTCGAGCCATAAAAATTTGCATTTCCGTCATTGGATTACCCCCTCCCGGTTGACCTTGCTGTTGATCTCTCTCAACCTGTGGATGCCTGCCATCATAACGTGCTGCCGCGTTGTTTCGTTTCTTTAAGACCTTAGCACCATGATAAACACGCAAATCTATTCTATCGCGGGGTTCTGGTTCTGCCATTAATATTCCCCCCGACTTCTATCCACACCAAGATATTCAGCAATTAAAGTAATAAATATACCACCTCCTATTATGCTACCACGCCTCATACCCCTAACCATAGTCAATAAATAATAACCCACATAAAAAGGTATACTTACAGCGCTCTGTGGGTCTCGAATACACATGTGGTAAAACAAATCCTGTTCATTTACCTTTTCCTTATTCTTACCTCGTTGTGTAATCGAATTGGCTAAAAACCTATGGATTACTCTTAATTCAGCTCTATCAATATCAAGATAAGAGTATAATCCCCCCTGGAATCGGCGATGGCTAGTCATCCTACTCCATACGTCATTCGTATCAAAATTCTCTTCCACCCTCCTACCATAAACTATTAACCTCTGACAATCATAAGATGCTAGCTCGTCGGGTGTATATATACGTAAAGCCCGAGCCATATCTAGTAAAGACATATGGCGCATCTCCCCTCCTAATAAAAATCTAAGAAAACTACGATCGGTTAAAGTATCTACCCGATCATTTATTTCAATAGTACATAATAACTCTATACACCATTCTCTATACACAGGTCTACGCATGTTGAATAAACTTACCCAATCACTAAAAGTAGAATTACCATACCTTTGAGTAAGTAATTCCCTGATTGGGTCGGCCAATTCCACTACCTCTAATGGTTCCCAATCTATAACTCTGGGTACCTCAACATTATTAGACACAAGGTTGTGCAGTTTCTTTTGATATTTTGGATAGTCTATTCAATATCTATCAAATCTCAAATTCAGATGTAAATCTGCCTCATGAATGTTTGAATATGAAACAATTGGGTGAGGCATATCTTGTCGGTATTGGTTATTAATTTCCTGTTGATCTGCATCTTCCGGAGGTGCATTGCGAGCCTGGGATGAAGATTCACCCCTTTCAGTCTGCAAAATATATCAAACACAATTTTTGTGCATCCAAATATGCATTAGTTTTAGCAAAATCATAAATCTAAACAATTTCAATGACATGTTTAATCCATATTAAACTCTATACACATTTTCAAAATATTAACGATTCTACACTTTTACAAATATACTTTTACAAAAATGTATACAAAGTTCCTTCGCATTTATCTTTTAAAACATGTCAAAAACAATCATTATAACAATTAAATAAGTTCCTCATGACATTCATATCAATTAAATCAAGTTTATGCAATTTTGGTTCAAAAAGTCCACTTTATTCTTCATAAATCATGTTTATGATCAAAGTTTTGATCATTTAGCAACCTAAACATGTTACACTACTCAATTTAGCATAAACTAACAACAAAATTCGGCCATAACCTGTTTATATCAAAAAGCCCTAATTTTGCTCAAGAACACAAACCCTAGATTATTCAAAAATTGAAGTTCAAAGCTTCTAATCATGTTAAATAGCATCAATCTAGGTTATACAAGCATAATACACAAACAATTGAAGCATTATTACACTAGAAAGCATCAAAATCGAATTAGGTATAAAATTGTTCAAGAACACTAAAAATTCGGATTAAATGGTGTTTAGGTGTAGAAATTTACCGATTTCCTTGAGTAATTCATTGATAATAGTCTCCTCATTGTGATTTTATGAAAGATTTGATGAAAAATGGTGAAAAATTGCGAATTTGGGCGATTTTTTTCCGCAGAAAATGGGTTTGTGTGTGTACAAACTGGTCTGTTCGATCAGTTTTATTTTTTTCTGGTTTTTTTGACCTCCGCGAGTGCGGTGGTGTGGCCATTTAAACCTCCGCGAGTTGCGGTGGTTTTTTTTTTTTTATTTATAAAACCTTATAACTTTATAAAACATAAAATTAATTTAAAAATTAAAATTTTGTTTTTTTTAGGATGAGGGCGTTTCGGATCAATGTCCTAGTCTGTCCCTCGACAAAATTTTTAAAATTTGTCATTTTTAAGCGCGGTTTTATAAGCAAAGATTTTTGGATTTTTTAATGTTTTTGGCTTACTTTAGTTCAATAAGATTAAAAATAATGATAATAAAAGTTCTCGTCCCTCCCTCGGATAAAGCAATTTTGGTTCAATGACCTAGTCTTCAACTCACGACAAATTTTAAAAATCATATTTTTAACTTAGCAAAATAAAGTAAATTTTTTGTTTTTAAATTCACACCAAACTTAAATTTAAAATGCATAAAATTAAAAATTCATATTAAAAATTCACACCAAACTTAAATTATATTTTTGTTTTTATACATACAAACTTTTATTAAAAATATTAATTTTTCAAATATTTACAATTTTAAATATATATTAATTTTAACAAGTTTACAATATTATTTTAATATTAATTTTAAAAACAAAGTAAACATAAAATTAAAAATCTTTTTGGTCTTTTATCTCACTTTAATCAATCAAATATTATCAAAAATATACGCCCCTCTTTTCGGTAAAGTAATTTCGGTTCCATAACCTAGTTTAACTCATGATGAATTTTTGAAATATTTTGGGTTGATTGATTAAAGATATTTATACCTTAAGAATAAACGGTAAATTTCGCAGTGATGTAATAAATTTTTGTATGATATCAATAATTTCGGTCACAAGACCTAATTTTATTGAATACCAATTTAATACTTTATAGCGAACAATTTAGCGTTTATTATCAAAAGGTTAAAAATAAAAATAAAAATAAAATTTAAAAACTGTACAAACTTACCTGTGAGATAGTATTCTTAGTGATATGCTCTAGCCCACTCATAAGATAGTCGGACTAATTGGTTTTCCATAGCTACATAGGCGTAACCTCGAGCATTTAACGTTTTTTCTTCTAAACATATGAACGGTCCGTCTCTGCATAAAGTAACAAATTCGGTATTTGAATAGGTTTGATTATTTGAACATTTACCTTCGTGTGACCATTTTCCGCATTTGTGACATCTTTCAAGGTGTCGTGCTCTTCTTTTCGCTGCGGATTTTGATTTTCCTTTACCAAATTGTAACTTATTATTTTCGCATCTGGATTCTTTTTTTACTCCGTCCAATTTACTTCTGATTAATGATACTATTTCACTTGGAAGGGTGTCATTATTACGTTTAGTGATCAAAGCGTGTATCATTAGACCATGGTTTAGTTCACAGGAAGTCTTCATCTCGTAAAACCTAAAAAAAATAAAAATTCAGAATGGGGGGAGAAGACTAGTTCTTTAGGGTCTGCTAGGGAAAGACCATTCGGGTTCCATTTTCGAGAACTACACGAAAACAGAAAATCTAACTCTAACAGAAATACATATTATCCTTTAAAAGACTTGATTCTCCCCACACTTAGTTAGCTGTGGTGTCGAAATTGTGATTAACTTCATTGTCAACTTCCATCGGACTATCTATGTAATGTTTAACTCTGTGACCATTAACCTTAAATTCAATCCCATTTGAATTTATCAATTCTACTGTTCCGTACGGGAAAACTCTTTTGACTATAAATGGTCCAGACCATCTTGATTTCAATTTTCCAGGAAATAGCTTGAATCGTGAATTGAAAAGAAGAACTCTTTCTCCTTCTTTAAATTCTTTTGAACTTCTGATTCTTTTATCATGCCATTTCTTCGTTCTTTCTTTATAGATTAACGAATTTTCGTATGCTTCATGTCTTAATTCTTCTAATTCGTTTAGTTGACTTAATCGTAGACGTCCAGCTTCATGTAAATCAAGATTACATGTCTTCAAAGCCCAAAATGCTTTGTGTTCAATTTCTACTGGAAGATGACATGCTTTTCCGTAAACGAGTCTAAAAGGTGTGGTACCAATTAGAGTTTTGTAGGCTGTTCTAAAATCCCAGAGTGCATCCTCCAATTTAATGGACCATTCCTTCGAATTTGATCCTACGGTTTTCTATAGAATACGTTTTAATGCTCGGTTGGTATTTTCAACTTGTCCACTTGTTTGTGGATGATATGCGGCGGAGATTTTATGAGTTACTCCATATCTTTTAAGAACTTTCTCAAGTTGATTAATACTAAAATGAGTACCCCTATCACTTATTAAAGCTTTCGGTGTTCCAAACCTTGCAAAAAGACGTTTTAAAAAGTTGACTACAACTCGTGCATCGTTAGTTGGGAGAGCTTGTGCTTCAGTCCATTTTGATACATAATCAATGGCAACGAGAATATATAGATTATTATGAGATTTTGGAAATGGACCCATAAAGTCAATACCCCAAATGTCAAATACTTCACATACTTGAATGACATTTTGTGGCATTTCATCACGTTGACTTATTTTTCCGGCCCTTTGACATGCATCACAGGATTTGCAAAGAAGGTGTGCGTCTTTGAAAATTGTAGGCCAATAGAATCCAGCATCATAAACTTTTCTTTCTGTGAGTTGAGACCCATAATGCCCTCCTGTTGGTCCTGTGTGACAATGGTTTAAGATTTTACTAGCTTCATCTCCGAATACACATCGGCGTATTATTCCATCGGGACAACTTTTAAACAAATGTGGATCTTCCCAGAAATAGTGTTTTATATCACTAAAGAGTTTCTTTCGTTTTTGGTACGACAATCCCTTTTCAAGGAATCCACATACTAAATAGTTTGCATAGTCTGCAAACCATGGAATTTCATTATAATCTATCTTCAATAGATATTCATCAGGGAAGTTGTCTTGTATGGCTGATTCATTTAGAACTTCTAATTCAGGATTTTCAAGACGAGAAAGATGATCAGCGGCGAGATTTTCTGCTCCTCTTTTATCTCGGATTTCAATATCAAACTCTTGTAAGAGTAAGATCCAACGGATTAATCTTGGTTTAGCATCTTGTTTCGAAAATAGGTATCTAAGAGCAGAATGGTCGGTATAGACCACCGTTTTTGCTAGAACGAGATATGATCGAAATTTGTCAAAAGCAAAGACAATAGCCAGGAGTTCTTTTTCAGTAGTTGTGTAATTTTTCTGTGCTCCTTGTAACGTCTTACTAGCATTATATAGGTTGAAATTGTTTTTCAATCTTTTGTCCTAAAACGGCTCCCATTACAAAATCACTTGCATCGCACATTAGTTCAAATGGTAGATTCCAATTTGGAGTTATCATGATTGGCGCATTAGTGAGTTTTTCTTTAAGTATATTAAAAGATTTGTGCATTCATCTGAAAAGATGAATGGAGCATCCTTTTCTAGGAGTTTATTCATAGGAGTGGCAATTTTAGAAAAATCTTTTGTGAAACGTCGGTAAAAACCGGCATGCCCTAGAAAACTCCTAACTCCTCTAACATTGGTGGGATGTGGAAGTTTAGCAATTACATCTACTTTAGCTCTATCCACTTCAATTCCTTCCTTTGAGATTTTATGTCCAAGAACGATGCCTTCTTTAACCATGAAATGACATTTCTCCCAATTAAGTACTAGATTTGATTGTTCACATCTAATAAGCATTCGTTCAAGATTAACTAGACATGATTTAAATGTATCACCGAAGACTGAAAAGTCATCCATGAAAACTTCCATGCATTCTTCTATCATGTCGTGAAAAATCGCCATCATGCACCTTTGAAAGGTTGCAGGGGCGTTGCAAAGTCCAAATGGCATGCGTTTGTAAGCAAAAGTACCATAAGAGCACGTGAATGTGGTTTTCTCTTGATCCTCGGGTGCTATTGGAATCTGAAAATATTCGAAAAAACCATCAAGAAAACAATAGTAACTATTTTCGGCTAATCTTTCCAGCATTTGATCAATGAAAGGTAAGGGAAAGTGATCTTTTCTGGTGGCGTCATTTAATTTTCTATAATCAATACAAACACGCCATCCTGTTACCGTCCTAGTAGGAATAAGCTCATTTTTCTCATTTGTAATGACAGTCATGCCACCCTTCTTAGGCACGCATTGAACTGGGCTTACCCATGGACTATCAGAAATTGGATAAATTAAACCTGTATCAAGCAGTTTAATAATTTCTTTCTTAACAACATCTTGCATATTAGGATTTAGTCTTCGTTGGCGTTGCACATACGTTTTATGACCTTCTTCCATAAGGATTTTATGTGTGCAATACGAAGGACTTATTCCTTTAATATCATGAATCTTCCATGCAATGGCTGGTTTATGAGCTTTTAGCACAGAAATGAGTTGAGATTTTTCATTTTCAGTAAGAGAAGACGATATTATTACAGGTAATTCAGATTCACCATGTAAATAAGCGTATTTCAAATGGTTTGAAAGTGGCTTTAACTCTAATGTCGGAGGTTCTTCTATCGATGATTTATATCGATATCTGTCTTCTTCTTTTAGCATTTGAATTTCTTCTGTTGTTGGTTTATATCCATTAGCCATAAGTGTAGCTAACATTTCAGTTTCATCAATTGGTTCAGTTCCTTCTCCTAAAGAACATTCTCCTGTTCCTTGTAATTCTGGAAATTCTTCTAACAATTCTGCATGTAAATCTATAGTTTGAATATAATAACATGTATCATCTGCAGATTGCGGTTGTTGCATTTCTCTATCAACAGAAAAGGTAACACTCTCGTCCTCTATACTTAGGGTAAGTTTCTTACCGAACACGTCTATCGTTGCTTTAGCCGTGTTTAAGAATGGTCTTCCTAATATGAGAGAAACTTGAGAATCTTCTTCCATGTCCAGAACAACAAAATCTACTGGAAATACTAAAGTACCAACTTTAACTAGCATGTTCTCCATTATCCCTCTAGGATATTTTACTGATCTATCGGCTAGTTGTATACTTATTCTTGTTAGTTTCAATTCTCCAAGGTCTAGTTTAGTGTATAGTGAATACGGCATTAAATTTATACTAGCACCTAAATCTGCCAATGCTTCTATTGAACTAAGACTTCCCAGAAAACATGGAATTGTGAAACTTCCTGGATCAGATAGTTTTTCTGGTTTTTTATTTAACAGCACTGCAGAACAATTAGCATTCATAGTAACAGCCGAGAGTTCTTCCATTTTCTTTCTATTCGTGATTAGATCTTTCAGAAATTTAGCATATCTAGGCATTCCTGAAATCACATCAATGAAAGGAAGATTTACATTTATCTGTTTAAACATATCCAAGAATTTGGATTGCTCGGCTTCAAGTCTCTCTTTTTTCATTTTACTCGGGTAAGGAAGTAGTGGTTGGTATGGTTTAACATAAGGTTTAGCTTTAACAGTGTTATCTTCATTAACCTTTTCAACTACCGGTTCTTTTTCCTTATCTTGATCAGGTTGTAGTTCTTGTGGAGTAGGAATAGCTTCATCAGAAATTACAGGTATTTCAGGTGGTTTAAGTGTAATACCACTTCTTGTGGTAATGGCTTTAGCTGTTTCATTCCGGGGGTTAGCATTTGTATCACTAGGTAGACTTCCCGGTTTTTTTTCACCTATTAACCTTGCTAGGTTACTTACTTCTTGTTTCAGATTTTGAATAGAAACTTGTTGATTTCTAAATGCTTGAGCATTTTGTTCATTGGTTTGTTTCTGAGATGTGAAACACTGTGTTTGAGATTCAACTAGCTTCGTCATCATATCTTCTAAATTCGGCTTTTTATCATCGATTTGTGGTGGTTTGTTTTGAAAATTAGGTCTTTGCTGATTGTAAGTATTATTAGATACTTGTTGATTGCTAGGACCTTGTTGGTTGTTGTATAAAACATTTCAATTATAATTCTGGTTTTGATTGTAAATTGGTCTTGGCGGTTGATAATTATTCTGATAATTATTTCCAGGCCTTTGGTTTATGTATGAAACATTCTCTCTTTGTTCCATTGTTAGTTCAATACTAAGACAATCTTTTGTCAAATGTGGTCCTCCACACTGCTCACAACTAATTCTGATTGAGTGTATATCCTTAGTCATCTTTTCCATTCGTCTCTCGACAGCATCTATCTTTGCAGAAATGGAATCTAAGTCATGGCTAGAATCGGCTCTAGCTGCTTTAGATGATCTAACGATATCTTTTTCTTGGTGCCACTCATGTGAGTGGGAAGCAGTGTTATCAATAATTTTATAAGCATCAGTTTCGGTTTTCTTCATAATGGAACCACCAGCTGCTATATCGATGTCTTTCCTTGTAGTGATGTTTCATCCTTGGTAGAATATTTGTACTATTTGACAGGTATCTAAACCATGTTGCGGACATCCTCTCAATAACTTTCCAAATCTTGTCCACGCCTCATATAGAGTTTCATTTGGTTTCTGTTTGAACGTAACAATTTCTCCTTGAAGTCTCACGGCTTTAGATGCTGGAAAGAATTGTTTAAGAACTTTTTCAACTAAAACGTCCCATGTATCAATCGCCCCTTCAGGTAACGATTCCAACCAATCTTTGGCTTCTCCCTTTAGAGTCCAGGGAAATAACATGAGATATATCTGTTCATCTTCAACTTCTCTTATTTTAAATAGAGTGCAGATCCTATTAAAGGTACGAAGATGTTCATTTGGATCTTCCTTCAGTGCACCACTAAATTGGCATTGATTAGTCACCATGTATAGAATTTGTCCTTTGATTTCATAATCTGGCGCATTAATGTCTGGATGAGTAATTGCGTGACCTTGGCCAGTGCGTTTAGCTCTCATTCGGTCTTCCATACTTAGAGGTTCCAGATTTTCCATGATTGAATTTGTTGAATGATTGGTGGTTCCGGAGGAAAAATTAATGGTTCAGGATCTATGAATTGTCCCTGAATATTCTCCGGATTCTCAATTGTGAGGTCGGGTTCAAAAAATGGATTATCGGAAATTTGAATTGGAGTACTTGGTCGACTGGATGACGATTCTAAAGAAAAATCAACGGCGACTATATTTGCTAGATGTCTTGATCGAGTTACAGGTGGTGAACGTACAAAAGGTGGTGAACGTTTTGCTCGGTGCTTTCACTGAATATCCTATTAGTTTTTAAAAAGAAAGAAAAATTATATAAGTTATCCAATTAATAGACTTTTCTGATTTTGCCCACGTTTCGAATAGCCAAAAGATGCAGCAGAGGGGCAGAATTCGTTTGGTCTCAATATAATTGAGTACTGTTTGGCTCCAATAACCCGGTCCACGTACAAATCCAACTATTACTACGAACCAGAAAATTTTGATGTCTATCAATTTAATCACTTAAAACAATTTTTCGTTTGAAATTTAAAGAAATATTAGATAAGAAATAGAGAAAATTCTAAGTCCTAAAAACTAGAATGGCGGGAAATAAGAGAGAAAAAGAGCGCGTCGAAAAATGTCGGTGAATAAAAGATAAGAAAGTAGCGCGTCGAAACTTAAAAAGAAACTAAAATTTGTAGCGTCGTAAAATTCTAAAGCACCTAAATCTTAGTCTAAGAAAAAGCACTTAAGGGATTTTACGGCAAATCTTAAAAATCTAGAAATAAAATAACTATGGCAAAAAACTATGTCTTAAATTAAATACGAGCGAAAAAAATTTAAAAATATTACAAGAAACGTTTAAAAAGGTACGAAATATAAAAAATAAAACTAAAGTTTATGAAAATATATTTTTTATAAAAATATTATTTTTATATTATTTATTTTATAAAACTATTAATTTTATAATTTATTAAAACTTAATATAACTTAAAAATACAAATTAAAATAAAACTAAAACTAATTTTATTTAATTAAAACCCTGATTATTAATAATAATAAAATTTTAAACCCTAATTTCGTATTAATTGCAGTCCTAGGTTTGACCTGTCAGAAGACCTCCGCGAGTGCGGTATGGTCCAGTTCAAATTCTCCGCGAGTCGCGGAGGGTTCAATTTCAGCTCAAAAGGGGTCGATTTTTACAGGTTCAGTTTTTTTTTTATATTTTTATATTTTTACTTTTTATATTATACATAAAATATAAATAGAACTTAAATAAAAATTTAATTTTAAAACTAAAATAAAAATACTTATAAATATTATAAACTCTTAAAAATATAAATGTATTTTTCTTTCTTTTTGAATTTTTATATTTTTATTATTTTTAAAACTTATATTTATAAAAAGAACTTAACAAAAAACTTTTATAAAAACATTTTTTTATTTTTTTATTTTTAGCGTTGCGCTTTCGGCGTTTATGTTCCCCGGCAGCGGCGCCAAAAATACTTGATGTTATGCGAGGCGTATATGAAATAGTGTATATTTTACTAGGAAAAACTATTAAATACGATACAATTTTACACAAGATATTTATTTATTTATAGATTGGATATACCTAAACCTTGCTACAACACTTATAGGCAGTGTACCTAATCGTACAGTAGTGTAGTTTTTAGTAAGTCCGGTTCGTTCCACAGGGAATCTTTAAACAAAGCTTAACGCTATATTAGTTTTAATTTATAAAAATACAAATATATATATAAGTAATATTATTATTATAAAGGGGGGGTTTTACCGTTTAATGACCGGTTTGTCAATTTTTAAAACTTTAGTCGCAGTTAAAACCTAATGTAAAATATTAAATAAATAAAAGACTTAATTTAAAGCGTAAAGTAAATAACGATAATGAAATTGCGAATAATAAAAGTGCGATAAAATAAAATTACGATAATTAAAAAGTGCGATAATTAAAAGTGCAATTAAATACAATGACAATAAATAAAAATGTGATAATTAGAAGTGCAATTAAATATGAAAATAAAGGAATTATGCTTATTTAAACTTCCGTAATCATGATGTTTGACGCGTTGATTTTAGTTTTATGCCCATGGGTTAATTGTTCTTTGTCCTGGATTATTCAATTTGTCCGTCTGGTTTTTGTCCATAACAGTCCATCAGTCATAAATATAAAGTGCGAGTATCCTCGTCAAATTATCCTTATACCCGAAGTCAAATATTCCAACTAATTGGGGACTTAAACTGTAACAAGGTCTTAATACTTTGTTTAATAATTACACCAGGATATCGACTGCGTGTAACCCAAGGTTTTAATATTTGTTATCAATTATGCCAAGTGTCCTTGTACATAATTTCATCCATGTTTTAATAATTCCATAAACTATTAATCCATTCCCGTGTCCGGTTAAATGAACGATTATTCGTACATATAAATATCCCGCCCATTGTGTCCGATCGAGTGTATGTGGTTATTTATAGGTACGTCCAATTGTAAATCTTTATATTAAAATTAACAAACTATCATTTAGTTAAACAAATATAAAGCCCATTAATAGCCCATAGTCTAATTTTCACAAGTGTCGTTCTTTTGTCCAAACCGCAATTATGGTACAAAGCCCAATTACCCAATTTTAATATTTTTAGTCAAACATCACGATTACTTCGGCATTAAATAAGCATAATAATAATTTAGCTACGAGACATTAATGAAAATAACATAAACATAACTTACAGTGGGTGTTATTAGCGTAGTGGTACACGGACAGAGTTTCGACTTACAAAACCTTAAAACATTCGACTAATTGATCCTTATTATTATCACTAACTTAAAATTAAAATTACAAATTGGGATTACGATTTGGAGTGATACTTGATACATAAAAATGGGGAAAGAAAAATATATATAAAATATAAAAGGTGTGTATAAATCGTCGAAATGCATGTTCTTTTATAACCAGAGAGTGCTCCGCGAGTGCGGCATTTTTGGTCTTCAAAGCTCCGCGAGTGCGGAGCTGTGGAATCCAGCTCACACAAGTTTGGATCTTAATCTGCCGATGGATTTAATTATATAAATATAATATAAATATATAATTTATATAATTAATTAATTATATATTATATTATATTTATATACATAATTAATTTGTAACTTTCGGTCCGTTGCGTCGTACGTTGAAAGCTGGTTCATGTCTCGGTTCCGGATTTTTGAACGTCCTTTCGTATAATTTAATATCTTGTACTTTGCGTTTTGCAATTTGTACTCTTGTCATTTTTAGACGTTTCTCATCAATAATTTGAACCACTTTGATTGTACTTTGTACTTTTGAGCTTTTTGGTCGTTTGCGTCTTCAATTCGTCGAATCTGTCTTTTGTCTTCACCTTTTATTATTTAAACGAATATTACTTGTAAATAGGACAACTGCAACTAAAAGCTTGTCTTTCTTGAGGGATAATGCGATGAAATATATGTTCGTTTTTAGCATTACCAATAATAATAATAATAATAATAATAATAATAATAATAATAATAATAATAATAATAATAATAATAGTAATAATAATAATAATAATAATAATAATAAGACTAAAGAATCTTAAACAATTACATCCTTATGTTGACTAAAAAAATAAAATAAAACATATATATAAACTAGTACCACCTATTGTTGACTAAAAATTATAAAATAAAATAAAATCATTAATTAGAACATTCTTATGTTAACTAACACTCTAATACTTGCACTATATAAACACCCTTAGACTCCTAGTTTCTCATTCACAAATCACACCAAAATCCTCTCTCAAAAACAATCTCTCCCTCTCCCTCTCTTGTGGTATTCGGATCTTCAAGCTTGTTCTTCGTGTTCATCAAGATTTTCAAGCGTGTTCTTCATTATTTGGGTTATTTGATCTTCATCACCAAGTTTTCTTCTTGTTTCTTGTTAATCTTCATCATCATTAACAAGGTATGATCCAAAATCTTAAAACTTTTAAATCTTTCTTTCAATTCATGTTTATATTCATAATCATATTCGTGCATGATCTTAACATTCATATTATTTAGATCCTCAAAATCCTAAACCCTAATCATTAAAATACTACTTTAATTAACTAACCCTAATTAATGAAACCCTAATACTACTTATACTATTAATTAACATGTATACACTATTACTATTACTAACACCTATAACCTACTACTTATATTATAACACATAAAAACATTTTGGGATATGTATTAGAGATGTATATATCTTCGAACTTTCTTGACGAATGGTTTCTACGAAACTCTAGGCGGAAGGGTTTGGATTTCCGATTTAAAGGATCCTATAGCTCAAGCCCCTAGACCTAAAATGGCCATTCGAAGGGAAAGGGGTGATTGGAAGCTTATCTAATACGGCAAGTATCCTAAAATGGAAAACACTCTTAAAGTAGAAACTTTCTAGTTATAGAAACTTACTAAGATAAGAAATCTACTAAAAGTGGAAACTTTCTAAAAATAGAAACTTACTAGGAAAGGAAACTTAGTAAAACGAACTATACTTACAACACTATCATACTTAAACATCTACTTAAACTTGGGCAAAAACACTTACTACTCTTAAATGTCAATAGGTTGACTTTTCTGCTCACTCATCCAACTTTCTATTATGAGGAATAACTCTCTCTCTACTTACTAAGGTGAATTCATAGCCCCACTCTTTATTGCTAGCAAACTTATTTAACTTTTATTGAGGTGAGACACATGCTACTTTTACATTTTACAATTTAGACACAAGTACCAACTAAACTATGCTATACCCGGCTATGTCCGACAATGTCCCTACAGTTATATTTTTAATTGCTCATTGATTGCATGCTTAATTATTGGGGGTAGGCCTATCGGGAGTAACGTCCCCGATACATTTGACTAAGTCATTGTATTACTTAATAATGAAATTAAACCGACAAGTATAAACACAACGTGTCTTTGGGGCAAACTTTGAACAACTTTTAAATCTGCGAGATCTACTAATTGGTCCCTGCGAGACCAAGCTTATGAATAACTTTTGGATCTACGTGATCTACTAATTGGTCCTGCGAGACCAAGCATATGAATAACTTTTGAATCTGCGTGATATATTAATTGGTCCATGTGAGACCAAGCTTATGAATAACTTTTGGATCTGCGAGATCTAAAATTAGTCCATACGAGACCTACAAATTAGTCCATACGAGACCAAGCTGATGAACAGCTTTTGGATCTACGTGATCTACTAATTGGTCCATGAGAGACCAAGCTTATGAATAACTTTTGGATCTGCGAGATCTACTAATTGGTCCCTACGAGACCAAGCTTATGAATAACTTTTGGATCTGCGAGATCTACTAATTGGTCCCTGCGAAACCAAGCTTATGAACAAAAATCTTGTGGTCTAACACTATTACTGAAATCATTATTGTGACAAACCTATGAACTCACTCAACCTCGTGTTGACACTTTAAAGCATGTTTATTCTCAAGTACTTAAGTATTGCTTCCGCTGTGTGTTTGCTAATTGAAAGCAACATTTCAACGAGTCATTCATGGATAATTTGAAGGACTTGCATTTGCTAAACTGATGATAATTGCTTGCTATGCTTGGAGTCTTCATCACATATCATATCAACTAAAGACATTTAATGCATTGTTCATTATATACAATGTAACTTATTTATCTTCCGCTGCAAAACTCAATATAACGTCTCATATAGAGTCGTTCTCGTTTATACAACTATGATTTGATATATTTAGTGACGTTATTCTTCCAGGCCCTATCTGGAGGACGTCACAGATTGGTATCAGAGCATAACCAGGCTATTATAGAGAACCAGGATTGCATTTTTATGTGTGCCTTACTTGTTAGCTAGGGTGCCTTAGCAATCTAGGAAACTATAACCTTTCCTGCCTTAGACTTTAAAGCACTTAGGATTGCCTTATAATCTTAACAACCTTGCCTTGATAATCTTGGCTTAAAATGCTAATCAAAGTCTCTTTCCTAATGATAGGATGTCAAGCGTTAATAAAAACGACAAGACAATTCTTTTCAAACCATCTGAAGTAATGACTCACTTCAAACCTGCTATCGAAGAAGATACTGGATATCCTTCAACTGCAAGACCAGTCCAAAGTCCACCTTATGGATTTGGTGGTCCTCCCTCACCAAACTATAGTCCAGATACTTTACCTAATTCTCCCGAATACTACCCGACTCCAAGAACGAAAAGTAAAGGGAAACGCCCTGCTGATTTTAAAGAAGATGGCCCGTCAAAGAAAAGATCCCGATCTCCTTCCTACGAAGAAGTTGATGCCAAGTACGAGATCATGAATCTGCGAAAAACTACCGATGGCCTAATTCGTCATATTGCAAGGATCGATGTTCAAATGAAGGAAAAAGACCTAGCGATCAGGAAGCTCATGGAGGAAAATGCTGAGCTAAAGAAGGAGATAAAGTTGGTGAAGTATGAAGGTGATAGAAATGCCCGATGGGGGAAGCAATCTCTTGCCTACCTAAGAGAAGATGTTAGCTTTAGATTGAAGATGGAGGAAAACCGCCTCGAGTTCCTGCATGAGAAACAAAAGGCAAATAATGAGAAAGTTGAGAAGTTTATGAAGAAGGTTGAGGATGAGAAGAAGAAATATGAAGACTACTTCAATCCTAATATTTCCTAGTTTATCCTATTCCTCATCTATGTAAAGGCTATGCCTTAAACCATTTCTATATCCAAATCGTGTATTAAAAAGGCTTATTTAATGCCTCGTTCTTAATAATATAAAGTGTTTCGTTTATATCATATTCATCTTTATCCTATCAGATTTATCAAACTTCTATACACCCTTATGTAGTGAAGAATCATGGTTCGTCCAACTACACCAACTCTTACCACGATGTTTCATAATTTCCTCGTCTGACTACATCTTCCACAACTTTCATAACTATCAAAGATATGAAGGTTAACCAAGTCTTTAAAGACTGCAACTTAAAACTAGTCAACCATAAGTTATTAACTGTTTTCACGGATGACATTGCGAACTGCTCCAAGAGTGAGAAAGGACGCGAGCAACATTTGCAAACTCATTCTTGAGAAAAAGAACAACTCTACGCAAACTTTTCCAAAGTGCAAGTTTTGGCTTAAAATCGACATGTTGTCGATCCAGCTAAGATTACTGCTGTCCTTAACACACTATATTAGAAGTCATCATTGATCACATATCCTGACCTTATGGAGTGACCTTGGAAAGGAAATATGAATTAGTGAAATATAATGACGGTGGCCAACTTGATTATATTACGGTAATTCATAGAGATATTCCAATATCATGACGTATGGAATAGAAAGTGAATCAAAGAAAAACTCTCAAGCTATCTGTTCAAAAATCAAATGCAAGGGCATGAAAAGAGAAAAATGATCATCTTGATATTTAGTAGATACGAAGAACTCATTCTAATCAAACTATATATCTATCTCATACTCATTTAACAAACTTTCATGTACCATAAAAAGTTGTAGACAATCGAATCTTGAAATTCATTCATCCTAAATGGATATCTCCTGATCATTGATACATAATCATCACTTGTTATTACACTCTCGGTGTAAATTCTCATATGACTTTCAAAAACCTATGTCATTTGAACCCTCCAACGCCGATATTACAAACACCATGTCCAATATTACATTATCTATGTCGAGATGATAAATATCTCATATGCATAATCTTCTGAAGAATGGAACCTCCATACATGTATCGTTTTAACTATCATAGTCAAGAAACTACTGTACTCGTACATCTACTTATAATAGACTACTTGGCACCATGCAAGTAATGGTGCCATACTCAAACAATAATCGATCATTGTCAACTCGAAAACCAGAGGTGAAATACACTATCTCAAGTTGTGGCTTGAGCTAAACTCATCTGAAAAACTGCTGTAACAATTAAAATGATTCCATCATACTTTAACGTATCCTCCTCTCAGACCAATTAAGGCTGAATTCAAACAATCATTACATAGTTGAAAGTCACTGCTTTAGCATTTATTTATACTTGTCTATGCGACTGCCAGATTATTCATGCCGAGTTCTCGAACTCTCACTATCATTCGAACGATTCAAAGTTGCAAATATTATTTGAAGTTCTTTCATACATAACTCTAAATCCGAGGGATTTACTCATTTGATGATAATCACATTATCATCCTTCTAACTTTAATGTTAACATTTCGAGTCCAAGGACTCATGCCCTGATAAAAGTCGATCCATTAGTTTTCACTACCTTGAAACAATTATTACACAATTATCCTCCGAAATTTTAAAATCTTCAATCAATTTTTCTCAAACAAAAAACTCTTAAATACAAGTATCCTGTTTTTCAAAGATTTCTTACACGAGTTTTTATTTTCAAACTATCTCAGAATTTATAAAAAATGATTTTTCACCTATGTGATTTATAAAATCTTATACATAAACTTAACTTTACGTACTTTGACTAGTACATATCAAATTATACTTTCACTTCTACAAATTTCCACTTTGATTAAATCGAAATTACTTTACAAAATTTTACGTAACCCTAGTTGTACTATGAACATCATTTCGTCACCTCCTCTAAAATTACTTTCACTAATTATATAAACACTTTCGCATTTTTAGCAATTTACCTTTGTTTCATTAAATTAAACATTCTTTTAAACAACTCTTTTTTTTCGTATTATTCAAATTATTTCACATAAAATAGTAAGTGTTGTACATAACTCAAGTTTTACCAATAGCTCCGCTTCGTTTATATTGTTATAACAAATGTCGCAACTTTTCAAAAAATTACTTTGGTTTATTATTAAAACTTTCGTATTGCTCTCCAATGTGTTTGGATCACCTTTATTCTCATTCTGTGCAAGAACGAGACTTACCTCTTTACGTACATCATCTCTTCCTTGCTATGTTATTCGTTAAGAAGTTTCTACTTACGGTATTTCACGGCCAAAACACGACGCTCTCGTAAACATCAATACTACGATCTTTTGAACAAGGAAGCAAAGGTTCCTTCATGGTAGAAACAATACCTTATAATCAATGATTCACATTTATTCTCATCCACATTTAAACTCATAAGTAAATAATAGACTGACTCGCTATTTGTGCGAAAACACTTTTCTTACTCTGAAGGAGTTACCTTAGACATTTATGAAGATACTCTAAACATTTCTTCCTTTTTGGTTTGCAACTAGATGTTATTCTAGTCAAGTTTTAATCTATGATTCGACATGAAACTGAAATCATAAATCATAAAGCTACATTCTGAAACTATTTCTAAAGACAAGTTCTCATGTATACTGAACGATGTCTTAAATTTAATCGCTCGTATTATCCTGAGATCAATGAACTCTCAACTAACATCTCATTTGTCTATTAGACATCTCTTGAAAACTAAAGGTATTATGGTTACCTTTCGAAACTTGAAGCTGGTACTATCTCTAACAAACACCAGCCATACATCAAACTACGTAACTGAAATCTTTACGTACTCTACTCTATTTTATCTGCCTTACTATTACGGCATAAACACTCAAGATCTTAACGAGCTCAATAATACATTTCATGCTGTTATAGCATCATCTTTCCTTTTAATGAAAAACTAGTCAAACGACACTCTTGTTATTCCTTGGAAAATTCTCCGCATTTAATGCACTTGTAAACGACCTATTAAGGTTAAGGATCATGAGATCAAACATGTAAACAAAACAATATACTTATTGTTAACACTCATTGGCCCCAACCGTACCCGGAAACGTGAAAATCAAACTCTATTGTTAAAGTTCGTTGGGATTCGCGTAGAAGCCCCTAACATACATGGGAACGCGAAGACTAAATGATACGGAAATACCCCCCATCTCTTCTCAACTGCTGATGCAAACGAGAGCTCTACTTAAAACTTCGGGACGAAGTTTCTAATAACGGGGAGGTACTATAACGACCCTCATTTTCCCATTCTATATTTTTTTTC
Source organism: Rutidosis leptorrhynchoides (assembly GCF_046630445.1). NCBI lineage: Eukaryota > Viridiplantae > Streptophyta > Magnoliopsida > Asterales > Asteraceae > Rutidosis > Rutidosis leptorrhynchoides. Next base: position 19,592,407 of record NC_092336.1, read on the forward strand.
AATATTAAATGCCCAAACAATATAATTAAAACTTAATGATTAAACTTTAATCAACAATTGTTAAGTGTTAAGAGTTATAAAACATATTAATTAACTTTGTGTAATAATTGACAAGTTAATAAAAGATGAAAATAATAAACTGTTAGTCGACACTCACTGCTAATTAAAATTTATGCATTTATGTAATATTATAACTAATAACCTATAAGTAATAAATAAAAAGTGATATTTATATAAATAATAAAACAATTGGGAACTAAATAAAAATATATATATATATATACAAGTCATGAATTAGAAAAAAAATAATAATACTTATCATGTAGTAAATGTAAATAATAATAATAATAATAATAATAATAATAATAATAATAATAATAATAATAATAATAATAATAATAATAATAATAAGACTAAAGAATCTTAAACAATTACATCCTTATGTTGACTAAAAAAATAAAATAAAATATATATATAAACTAGTACCACCTATTGTTGACTAAAAATTATAAAATAAAATAAAATCATTAATTAGAACATCCTTATGTTGACTAACACTCTAATACTTGCACTATATAAACACCCTTAGACTCCTAGTTTCTCATTCACAAATCACACCAAAATCCTCTCTCAAAAACAATCTCTCCCTCTCCCTCTCTTGTGGTATTCGGATCTCCAAGCTTGTTCTTCGTGTTCATCAAAATTTTCAAGCGTGTTCTTCATTATTTGGGTTATTTGATCTTCATCACCAAGTTTTCTTCTTGTTTCTTGTTAATCTTCATCATCATTAACAAGGTATGATCCAAAATCTTAAAACTTTTAAATCTTTCTTTCAATTCATGTTTATATTCATAATCATATTCGTGCATGATCTTAACATTCATATTATTTAGATCCTTAAAACCCTAAACCCTAATCATTAAAATACTACTTTAATTAACTAACCCTAATTAATGAAACCCTAATACTACTTATACTATTAATTAACATGTATACACTATTACTATTACTAACACCTATAACCTACTACTTATATTATAACACATAAAAATATTTTGGGATATGTATTAGAGATGTATAGATCTTCGAACTTTCTTGACGAATGGTTTCTACGAAACTCTAGGCGGAAGGGTTTGGATTTTCGATTTAAAGGATCCTATAGCTCAAGCCCCTAGACCTGAAATGGTCATTCGAAGGGAAATGGGTGATTGGAAGCTTATCTAATACGGCAAGTATCCTAAAATGGAAAACACTCTTAAAGTAGAAACTTTCTAGTTATAGAAACTTACTAAGATAAGAAATCTACTAAAAGTGGAAACTTTCTAAAAATAGAAACTTACTAGGAAAGGAAACTTAGTAAAACGAACTATACTTACAACACTATCATACTTAAACATCTACTTAAACTTGGGCAAAAACACTTATTACTCTTAAATGTCAATAGGTTGACTTTTCTGCTCACTCATCAACTTTCTATTCTGAGGAATAACTCTCTCTCTCTACTTACTAAGGTGAATTCATAGCCCCACTCTTTATTGCTAGCAAACTTATTTAACTTTTATTGGGGTGAGACACATGCTACTTTTACATGTTACAATTTAGACACAAGTACCAACTAAACTATGCTAAACCCGGCTATGTCTGACTAAGTCCCTACAGTGATATTTATAATTGCTCGTTGATTGCATGCTTAATTATTGGGGGTAGGCCTATCGGGAGTAACGTCCCCGATACATTTGACTAAGTCATTGTATTACTTAATAATGAAATTAAACCGACAAGTATAAACACAACTTGTCTTTGGGGCAAACTTTGAACAACTTTTGGATCTGCAAGATCTACTAATTGGTCCCTGCGAGACCAAACTTATGAATAACTTTTGGATCTACGTGATCTACTAATTGGTCCCTGCGAGACCAAGCTTATGAATAACTTTTGAATCTGTGTGATCTGTTAATTGGTCCATGTGAGACCAAGCTTATGAATAACTTTTGGATCTGCGAGATCTACTAATTGGTCCATACGAGACCAAGCTGATGAACAACTTTTGGGTCTACGTGATCTACTAATTGGTCCATGCGAGATCAAGCTTATGAATAACTTTTGGATCTGCGAGGTATACTAATTGGTCCCTGCGAGACCAAGCTTATGAATAACTTTTGAATCTGCGAGATCTAATAATTGGTCCCTGCGAGACCAACTTATGAACAAAAATCTTGTGGTCTAACACTATTACTGAAATCATTATTGTGACAAACCTATGAACTCACTCAACCTCGTGTTGACACTTTAAAGCATGTTTATTCTCAGGTACTTAAGTATTGCTTCCGCTGTATATTTGCTAATTGAAAGCAACATTTCAACGAGTCATTCATGGATAATTTGAAGGACTTGCATTTGCTAAACTGATGATAATTGCTTGCTATGCTTGGAGTCTTCATCACATATCATATCAACTAAAGACATTTAATGCATTGTTCATTATATACAATGTAACTTATTTATCTTCCGCTGCAAAACTCAATATAACGTCTCATATAGAGTCGTTCTCGTTTATACAACTGTGATTTGATATATTTAGTGACGTTATTTTTCCAGGCCCTATCTGGAGGACGTCACATCCGCCTTCTTTACCATCATGAGGACCCATAAACAAGTTTTGAATTGCGTACCCGTAATCCAAGTCATCAACATTATCTTTATAAGCAAGCTTATAAGTACACGAAGTAGAGGCCGCCTCGTTCATCTTCTTTACCATCATACGGTCGGTTAGTACATATAACAATTTTGAGCTCAATTAACTTTTAAACATCAACATTCACTTTATTTTTCATTTTGTTGTTAAAAAAATTGACCACTGAATTAAAAACGTCACGATCGTAACGATGTAAGTTGACAACTACTAACAATCCCTATCCACTTCTCTTGGAATTTGGAGAGCATATATTATCCCATCGCATCATATCATAAAACGACAGAAATGGAAACACAACTTTTCAATGAAACGATAGAAACGGAAAAAGAGTAAAAAAGACTGATCCGTATGACGCTGACCTATGGACAACACCGCCAGCAGTAGCAGTACTCACTTAACAGAAGTCGAAACGCCGTTAATAGACAGCTATGTCAACGGTGCCGTTGACTATAAAGGCCGTGAAGTCCTCCGATCAAAATCCGGTTTCTGGCGATCAGCATATTTTATCATCAGTTACGTTATTGCAATCCTCTCATCAAAAACACATAATTCATATACATGGTTTCAATATAATAATGAAATTACTGTTTGATAATTAGGTGTTGAGGTAGCAGAGAGATTTGCATATTACGGAGTTAGTTCAAATTTGATCACCTACTTGACCGGATCTTTGGGGCTATCGACTGCAACAGCCGCCGAGAACGTTAACGCGTGGACTGGAACGGCGTCGTTACTTCCGTTAGTTGGTGCTTTCATTGCTGATGCTTTTCTTGGTCGATATTTAACGATTATATTCGCTTCTCTCCTTTATATTCTGGTTTGTTCTTTTAGTTTTAGGCCTTTATCAATGTAAATTGTAAACCTATACCTTTCATAAACGTGTTGAGATTATAGATGAAAATGAAATGATATCTCAAATGAATAATTTGTAATTTCAATTCGATATGATTGATAGGCGCTTGGGTTGCTTGCTCTTTCAACTTTGCTTCCTTATGACTGTGAAAATGTTGTCGGTGCTTCATCGTGTTCTTCTCACGTCCAAGTTACCATGTTTTTCGTTTCGCTATATCTTGTGGCATTTGCTCAAGGTGGTCACAAGCCTTGTGTGCAGGCGTTTGGGGCTGACCAATTTGATGCAAACGATCCAGCTGAATGCAGAGCCAAAAGTTCGTTTTTCAACTGGTGGTATTTTGGATTATGTGCAGGTCCAACAGTTGGTATCTTTGTTCTTACTTACATACAAGACAACCTTAGTTGGGGTCTTGGTTTTGGAATCCCTTGCATCGTTATGGGTTTAGCCCTGTTAATATTCTTGCTTGGAACCATGACTTACCGATTTGCAGAAAAAGTCGAGGATAAAAGTGCTTTTGTAAGAATTGGTCAGGTGTTTGTTGAAGCTGCTCGGAACTTGCGATCTACACGTTCAGACATGTTTGTGGAAAAGGACGCTTATGGAGTGTTGCCACGTCAGCCTTCTCAGCAATTCAGGTAAGATTAAATGCTAGTAGATACAACCTGATGTACTGAAATGGTAAATGAATTTCTAAAAGGGAAAAATGATTAAAAAAGGTAACGGTTTTAATGTGCCAGCTTAGCACCACTCAGTTAAGAAAACTGAAGTTTATCATAGTTGACAGAAAGTTGAGGTGGCGAAATGGGCGGGTGGGTCTGTTTGGGCAACCAGGTCATTATGGGTTCAGGTCACAATGGGTTGACATGGACCTCATTAACTTGTGGTTGGCCTGGTCGATACCATGTCAAAATATATATGAGGCTGCAACCAGGAGTGTTGACATGGGGCAACCAGGTCAAAATGGGTTCCGGTCACAATGGGTTGACATGGACCTCATTATTCCTCTAGCATATGTACATTTGATGCAAGTTATTAAATTTATGTCTTCATCATATTGGGCTCAATCAGATTTCTCAACAAAGCCTTACTATCAAATGAAAGTGGGCCCGTTTGCAGCGTGAATGAGGTTGAAGAAGCGAAGGCAGGTCTTAGACTAGCCCCAATATGGGCCAGTTGTTTAGCATATGCAACCGTATTTTCTCAAACTTCCACATTGTTTACCAAACAAGGAGCTACCATGGACCGTTTAATCGGGTCAAGTTTTGAGATTCCGGCCGCCACGTTACAATCTTTCATCGGCCTCTCAATAATCACCCTCATTCCTATATACGACACCATTTTGGTCCCCCTCGCTAGAACCATTACAAAGAAACCATCTGGTATAACAATGCTTCAAAGAATTGGAACCGGTATCTTCATATCTATTATCTTAATGGTGGTTTCAGCGCTCGTTGAGACAAAAAGGCTCAAAACGGCTCGTGAGTACGGGTTACTAGATGATCCAGTCGCAACTGTTCCAATTAAGATATGGTGGTTATTACCTCAGTATGTGTTAGCGGGTGCTTCGGAGGTTTTTACAGTTGTCGGAATGCAAGAATTTTTTTATGATCAAGTACCGAGTGAACTTAGGAGTGTTGGTTTAGCTCTTTACCTTAGTGCAATGGGTATTGGTAACTTTTTGAGCAGTTTTCTTATATCGATCGTTGAGAAAACGACAGGCGGAAATGGTGAAGATGGTTGGATATCAGATAACATTAATAGAGGCCATGTTGATTACTTTTACTATCTTTTGGCTGGGATAAGTGCTGTTGCGTTTGTTATGTATGTATATGCAGCGAAATGTTACGTGTATAATCAAGGGAGAGGTTTTTGATGTTGCTAAATTATGCAGAAGTGCAGGTGGTGTAATGAAATTGTCAAACAATGTCACAGGTTATAATTTGTTAGTTGTAATTCTTGACAGTTTCTCACCGTTGTTCTTCAACAATGCCAACACGTTGCAAAGCAACGTGCAGTCCCAAAAATGGTTCAACCCCCGCATGGGGGCGTTTCCTTCATGCCACCTTGAACGGCCACGCCGTTGCCATGGACCGATACAAGCTGTCTTATACTATGGATTTTTCTATTGAATGAGTTGGAAACTTTGAATTTTTATAGGGAAGACTTAAAGTTCAATCCTAAACTTTGGAGTTGTTTAATTTTTTCTGTTTGACTCGGTTTCAATTATTAACTGAAAAGTAAACTAATCCTTAATTTTAAAGGTAAGAGGTCTTGTCTTAAAAAAGAAAAAAAAAAAAAAAAATCATAGCCAAGCTGTCATTAATTTGCATACATGTATTGTAAAATGTCACCATAAAAATAATATATGACCATTATTATCTACGATATATTTATGCACCTTATGGTATTTGTAAAAAAATAATAATCCATATTTGAAGCCACATGGTCGTTTATTCAAGAAGAATCCCGCCATTCAATACGCATTACCCACACGTTTCCTTGGCGTTGACATGGATCCCACTGGCAACGGAAACGACACCGACACCAACACCAACACCAGCGCCGGAGTTGATTCTCCCCTACTCAACAACTTCGTCGACGGCGCCGTTGACTACAAAGGTCATCCTGTCCTCAGATCCAAATCTGGTTGCTGGCGATCCGCATATTTTATACTTGGTAATTTTTACTACACCTTCACTTTAACAAATTTTCTCAAACTACTTATTACGGAGTAGTTTGAGATCGGGAATAATAACAGGATCAAGCCGTCAATGGAAAATGCCCCTCGTAGGGGTCCCTCTCAAGACCCAACTTCTTATCTAACTTAGAAAACTATTTTTAATCTGGACAGCCTAAGAGCCAATAGCTTACAGTCTTACATAATTTGGTTGGTACGTAAATGTGTCAACGGTGTACGTATTCCCTACCTAGGAGGTCGAGTATTAGTAGATTAATTTATATGTAGGCGGCCTAACCTAACGGTTTCTGACCGTTTACCTAGCCACCAATCTAGTAGTAAGAATTGAACCTGAGACGTCTTGTGAGAATTTCAACCCCAACCACCAGATGGTTTGGGTGGTATATGTACAATGTAAAACAAACACGAATTAAGCAAACATTTTATAGTTATCTTTTTGATTCATAATCTTTACAATTACAGTATTATGAAATGAATCTATTGAGTTACATTTGAGGGTCAACTTGTTAATTCAGACAGTTGATTTCGATAAGTCGATAACCAATTTAAATGCTACTGTGTGTTTATTTTATCATCAACCGCCCTTAGGGCTGTCATTAAGGTGCATTAATGTATTGTACAAAGCGGTTAATGTAGACTTTTACATAGCTGTTATTAAAAGGTACAAGTGTTTTTGCACCTAAAACGACAACCCTTAGAAAAATCCATTTACTATTAATTGATTTTTATATTTTTGTTCATTTCCTATGTCCCCGGCAGTCATGGGAATTAATGATAAACAGACACTTGGTTTGCTGGCTTTTTCAACGTTGCTTGTTGGCGGCTCATCAGTTTCTCCTCAACTGCAAGTTATCGTATTTTTAATATCGCTATATCTTGTGGCATTTGCGCAAAGCGGGCACAAGCCTTGTGTTCAGGTCTTTGGGGCTGACCAGTTTGATGCAGACAATACAGAAGAACGCAAAGCCAAAAGCTCATTCTTTAACTGGTGGTATTTTGGAACATACGCGGGGCCTACAATCGGAATCTTTGTTCTAAGTTACATTCAAGACAACTTTAGTTGGGCTCTTGGCTTTGGGATTCCTTGCATCATCATGGGCTTTGCCCTCATTATATTCTTGCTTGGAACAGGGTCATACCGATTTGAAGAGAAAACCGAAGTTAGAAATGGTTTCGTGAGAATTGGCCAGGTGTTTGTACAAGCTATTCGGAACTGGCAAACGACACCTTTAACGACCTAACCAAGTCAATATTCTCGCAATTTCAAGTAAATGAATATGTCCGATTTGGGTTGTAGTGCATCTTAAATGGGTCAGATGGGTCAAATTTAAATGTTGTAAGGTTTTTCATGTTCAAGTTATCCGGAAGGGCGAATATTCAGACCACATACTCTAATGTACTGGGCATATCCGGATTACTCTGTGGCACCTACCTTGACCACCCCAAGGCGGGTCAAATATAAAAAGTAGCTAAACAGGTTATGGGTCAAATGAGTCACCTCTAGTTTTTAATGTTTTCTTTATATTGACTTATTGACAGATTTCTCAACAAAGCTTTGGTAACCTCTGATGGATCAAACGAAGACGGAATAATTTGTACCATTGATGAGGTGGAAGAAGCAAAGGCGTTTCTTAGGCTAATTCCAATATGGACGAGCTGTTTAGCATAGGCGATTGTATGTTGGAAGCTTCGACGAGCCCAACACACCACTATAGAGGATCTAGACTATACTAGACTCACTACACCAACACTTTGACGTTGGTTAGCCTTTAATTTTATAAATCCTTAGTGCACAATGTACTTAGGCGACAGTGTCGACCATATATCTTTAGGCGGTATAACCGACCATGTATTACTTAGGCGGCAGAGCCGACCATATAATAAGAACAACAAAAGTGCACTAAGAACTTAAACACAAACTAAGGCTTGATCGGGAAACTTAACAAAAACACTTATATTAAATTACAATTACAATATTACTTACAAGCTTTATCTTCTCTACTTTCGCTAACTCACACTCTTCTTCTCTTCTTCACAACTCACTTCTTATTTCACTCTCACAACTTTCACACCTTTCACAAATGAAACACCCACCTATATTTATACTACTCCATGGAAGTTTCTAGAAACTAGATATTTCCATGGATATATATAAATATCTAGATATTTTTATACACATAAATATCTAGATATTTCTTACACACATAAATATCTAGATTTTTCCTTACATTTTAATATCTAGATATTTTTCATATACATATTAATATCTAGATATTTTACCCATATACATTAACAAATTCCATATTATTCTAAATTTGCATTGTATTTTAACACTCCCCCTCAATGCAAATTTTCTTCCAACGATGTCTTGCAGACCATTCCAAGTGCTTCTCTGAATTTTGTAAACTTCGGTTTACTTAGGCTCTTGGTGAATATATCTGCAACCTGTTCATCTGTCTTTGTTGGCATCATCTTGATCTCTCCTTCAAGGACCTTCTCGCGAACATAGTGATAGTGCACTTCTATATGTTTTGTTCTCGCATGAAAGACTTGATTTTCTGCTAGACGTATAGCTGATAAGTTATCGCAGAAAAGCTTTACTTGATAATCTGTTGATTGATGAAGATCTTCCATTAGCTGCTTCAACCAAGTAATTTCTTGTGTTGCTGATGCTGCCGATCGATATTCTGCTTCGGTGCTTGATAAGGATACAGTTGGTTGTCTCTTGCTGCACCATGATATTACTCCCGATCCAAGACTAAACATGTATCCAGTTGTTGATCGTCGTGTATCATAGTCTCCAGCATAATCGGCGTCACAATATCCAGTCACGTGACATTCTTTTGTTTTCTTGTATAAAATACCAAAGTTAATAGTGCCTTTAACATACCTTAAGATGCGTCGTACAACATCAATGTGAGGCTTCTTCGGATTGCTCATGTATCGACTAACCACTCCAACTGCATAAGATATATCTGGCCGACTTAGTGTGAGATAAATAAGACTTCCAACCATCTTTCGATACATGGTAACATCTTGAAGACTTTTTCCTTCATCTGCTCGTAGTTTTGTATTCGGATCCATCGGAGTTGAGATAGGTTTGCAATTAAGCATTCCGTACTTTTGTAAAAGATCTCGCGCATATTTCTGTTGTCCCAGAAATAATCCTTCTCTTTTCTGCTCTATTTCGAGTCCAAGAAAATGTTTGAGTTCTCCAAGCTCCTTCATATGAAATCTGATAGACAGATTCTCTCTTGTTCTTTGAATCTCCTCATAGTGATCTCCCGTGATGATTAAGTCATCCACATATACTAGCACTATGGCTAGTTTTCCTTGATCTTGTTTCACAAATAAACTAGAATCTGAAGGAGCAACTGTGAAACCACTTTTTACTAAAAACTCGCCAATCTTCCCGTACCAAGCTCTTGGAGCCTGCTTCAAGCTGTATAGTGCTTTCTTTAATTTGCAGACATGGTCAGGATGGGACTTGTTCTCAAAGCCTCTTGGTTGCTCCATATAAATTTCTTTGTCAAGTTCTCCATGTAAGAAAGCGTTCTTGACATCCATCTGCCACAGCTTCCAAGATTTGCTAGTGGCTAAAGCTAGTAGAGCTCGAATTGCTGTGATCTTCGCCACTGGACTAAACGTTTCTTCATAATCCAACCCATATTGTTTAGAAAAACCTCTAGCAACAAGTCGAGCTTTATACCTTTCAATGGAGCCATCTGATCGAGTCTTCACCTTGTAAACCCATTTACAAGATATTGGTTTTACATCTTTTGGCTTTGGAACTAAACTCCATGTCTGGTTTTCTTTTAGTGCATTAATTTCTTCTTCCATCGCTTTCTGCCATTCTTGACTTTGTGCTGCTTCTTCATAAGTGGAAGGCTCAATAGGTATTGATTCATCCACATGAGCAGCATTGGCATACCTTGGATTAGGTTGCCTCGGCCTTGTTGATCTCCGTAATTCTTGCACATGCTCCTCGGCATCCATTTGGCTTGGACGAACCTCTTCGAATGTAGATTGATGTACCCCAGTTTTCCATGGACTCATTTCCTTAGAGTACGATTCATCTCCTTCTTTAATTGGATCCGATATGTGCTCTTTATGTTCTTCTTTCTCTTCTGGAACTTCTTCTAATCCATGAGATTCTGGAAGCTCTATCTTTTGAGTTGACCACCATGAAGAAGCTTCATCAAATACCACATTTCTTGAAGTATGACACTTCCCAGTATTTGGATCACAACATCTCCATCCTTTTCTTGATTCATCATAACCGACAAAAATGCACCGAATTGCCTTCTTATCAAATTTGCTTCGTAGAAGATCTGGTACGAAGACGTAGCATACACATCCAAAAACCTTGAGATGGTTGACGGTTGGCTTGATCTTCCATAATCTTTCATATGGTGAAATATATCCCAACTTTGTTTGTGGGAGTCTGTTAATCATGTATGAAGCCGTCCTCATACATTCGGCCCAAAATCTTCCTGGTACATTCTTACCATGAAGCATACTTCGACAGGTTTCAGCAAGATGACGATTCTTACGTTCTGCTACTCCATTCTGTTGTGGAGTATTAGGGCAAGTTAATTGCCTTCTGATCTTGTGCTTCTCAAGATAGATATTGAACTCGGTTGATAAATATTCTCCTCCATTATCTGTACGTAAGCATCGAATCTTAGTATTGAGCTCACTTTATACCTTGTTCTTGAACTCTTTAAACTTCAGAAAAGTCTCCGACTTCTCCTTCATGAAGTAAACCCACACATATCTTGAGAAGTCATCAATGAATGTCACCATATATTTCATACCTCCAAGTGATGTTTGTTTCACTGGGCCGAAGACATCTGAGTGTATGAGCTCTAGTGGTGTCTTGGACTGATGCTCTGACTCCTTGAATGGCAATTGGTGAGCTTTGCCAAATTGACATCCAGCACATATTGTATCTGTTCGGATATCAATTTGAGGAAGGCCATTTACTATGTGTTTCACCATCATCTCCTTTAACTTGTTGTAACCCACATGTAACATCCCGCGTTTTTCCGTTAAATTTATTTTTAACACCGTCTTTTTCTTTTAAATAATACCTTTCGTTATTTAAATTCGTAGTTTCCGTTGACTAACGTTCATAATAATTCCGTCATTTAATTATAACATCTCTCGTTAACTTGCGTTTTAAAAATATTCGATCGGTTAAATCCCGCACCCGCTTTGAAACTCGAGGGACCGGAGTTGCCAAATGGGCAAACTAGTTGACTAGGTCAACTAGTCAACCCATTTCATCCATTCCATCATCTCCCTCCTCCCTTTTCTCTCCATCTCAAGAACACACACACAAACCCATTCCATTCATTCATCATCTAAATTCAATCTTGGAAGCTCACAACAAATCCGATTACATATTTGGAATCCTCTCTTCATCCTCTACAATTTGATACCAACTTCATCTCGTTTGGGTAACATTTCTAAAACTCTAGATTTCTCTAAATTCGTGTTTTTGATTTGAAATGGTGTTAGTTAGTGTCTATGGCTCAAGTCTAACATGAATATATGTTTGGTTTGCTCGATTTGTTGTTTTTGGAGTAACTAGCATGAACTTGAAATGGGTTTGCTTAATCCTTGATTTTGGATGAGTTAATGTTGTTAGATTGTTAAAGTGCATGTTTTAATTGTGTTACTAGTATCACTAGCTTCGTTTTGATGCGTAGGTTGATTAAGAAAACTTCAAAAACATGAATATTGATTTTGTGATGTTTGACTAGGGTTTGATAGTTCTTGACATGAACTTTGGATGCTTGAATGCCATGGAATGTTAATTGTTAGTGATTAGTTGTAATGTATGCTTCATTACCTTCAAAACGGCATATCATATGTGTAAATTGGATTCCCGGAACTTAAAATGCATATTGATGAACTTGAGGCTTTGAAATGAGCGTTTATTGATCACATGACGAGAATTCGATTGTTGTAAATGATGTTTTTGTTTGAGGATTTGTGTTTAGTTGTGTTCCTTGTCAAAAGAGCTTTCCAACGGTATAAGATACGTCTTCTAATTGTTTGCGGTTTGCGCTTTGCGTTTGTTTGAAGTTTTGACCAAGACTTGAACCTTGAAAACGACCTGACACCAGACCATGTGTTATGTCGCGGCGCGACACCCCTTGCCGCGGCGCGACATTTGCCTTGTCCAGATTCTGTCCAACTTTTCCATTTTATCAAAAATGTTTGCCATGTTCTAGACCTCCAATTCACATGCAACTTGTTTTAACATGCTTATATATGAATAACTAGCATAGAAAATTTGTCCGAGACCCGACCCGAACGTGTTGACTTTTTTGTTGACTTTGACCAAGTTTGACTTTTAGTCAAACTTAACCAAACTTTTATACAATCATTCTAACATGCTTTTATACTTGTTTCTTGTATGAAACTTGACAACGTGATTCACATGCTATACTTAATCGAGTCGTAACGAGCCATAGGACTAATTGAACACATTTCACCCGACCTTGTGTCGTAACCGGTTAATTGATATAACTTACTTGTTTAGGTCAAGGCTAAGCAACTTTCATGCACACGTTTACTTGTTGAAGTACCTTTATACTCGTGCACTCGAGGTGAGATCATAGTCCCACCTTTTCAACAACTTTTATACTTTTAAATCGTGGGCTGAGAAAACATATACTTTGTTACATCTTGTACTACTTACTTTTATGTTTTGAACACAAGTGTGAAAACAAACATTCCACGTGCGAGTTAGAACAAAAATGCCTCAATTCGATTATCATTAGTTACACTTGCAGGGTGTAAGCGAGAACTTATATTGTGTGGCCATACGGGTTTAACAAACCCTCATTCGGACGGTTCGCTACCGTTATGCGGATGAAATATATTTTTGTGTTTTAGTGCGGGTTCTAGCACTGTGTGATGGGGTAACGTTGGTTAAGTTTTGATAATTGAGTGCTCGCGTATAACAACACTTTTGGAATGCAAATGATTTGGATAATCTACGTTATGGAAATACAAAATCTTGTGGTTCAAAAACAACGTTTAATACTTACTTAAGCCTATGATTTCACCAACGTTTTCGTTGACAGATTTCTATGTTTTTCTCAGGTCACTACACGATATGTGAAACATGCTTCCGCTCACTATTTGATACTTGCATTGGATGTCGAGTATACATGCATTACTTGGAGCGTCTTTTGACTTTATTTTAAACCGTGTCGCCTAGATTTCAAATGTACTTATAACCTTGTAACTTAACTTTTGGTTGAACAATTCTTGCAAACTTTGGAAACAATCTTTATGTTGAAATGAAGGCGACATATTTTGGTCAAACTTTGTCTTAAAGACTTATGACCATGCAATGGGACCTACGTAGACGACGCCGTCACTTGACGATTTGTCGGGGTCGCTACAGGTGGTATCAGAGCTTTGGTTGTAGGGATTTAGAGTTCATTTGTGTCCACCCCGAGTCATAGGGTACATAGGTGAATCTAGACTACAACCGGCATATAGACTGAAGTAGGAATTACTTGACTATTTGTGCATCTATACTCGAACTCTTCTATCATATCTAACTCGTATTCGATCTTGATCTTACGTTGATAAATTTTGTTGACGCGCCACCTTGACTTTATGAGGTAATGTTAAATGCACATGAGAATCAGGGTAATATAATTTCCGGGATTATATTACGGTGATTCATATGGACATTCAGACATTATGACATAAAGAATTTAAGGCGAGTCAAGGAAAATTTTCTCTACATCATCATTCCCTATCATGATTAGTATTATTGAGAATACTAATCAACGATATTCTTGTGTCTTGAAGGAACAATGCCTCCCCGTCGCGGGCCACGCAATGAAACTTCCGAACAAGCTTTTCAACGCATGATAGCCACCGCCATAGGTGCGGCTATGGCTAGTATCTCCTCCGACATCAATAACAACCACAACCACAACAACCCTGGAGCCGGTAATTCAAACGAGGGTTGCTCCTATAAAACTTTCATGGGGTGCAAACCTCACACCTTCGATGGGACCGGAGGACCGGTTGTGCTCACCCGATGGTTTGAGCAAACAGAAGCCGTTTTTAGCATAAGCGGTTGTCGGGACCAAGACAAAGTCAAATATTCCACCCACACTTTCGCCGGTATCGCCCTCACATGGTGGAATACGTATGTGCTGTCGGTGGGTATCGATGAAGCTCACACTCTCTCATGGGCCGACTTAAAGAAAAAGATGATCACCGAATACTTCCCGCGCGAAGAGACCCGTAAGCTCGAAAACGAACTAAGAACTTTAAAAGCGGTCGGTAATGACCTAAAGGCATATAATCAACGATTTTCTGAGCTATCCTTGATGTGCCCAAACCTCGTGACCCCCGAACCTCTAAGGGTTGAACTTTACATGGATGGTCTTCCCAAGAGCATCAAACAAGGAGTAATGTCATCCAAACCCAGTAATCACCAAGAGGCCCTGAATATGGCCCGTCAATTGATCGAAACGGTAGACGAGATTGAAGTGCCGGCACCTAAAGCCGAGGATGAGTCGGGTGACAACAAAAGAAAATGGGAAGCCCCCCAATCGAGTAACTACAACAACAACTTTGCCAAGGAACCTCTCACCCCCGTCGGCAAGAAAAGTTATGCCGGGACACGACCTTTTTGCAACAAATGCCACAAGCATCATTTTGGTGAATGTGGCAAGCTAATTTGCCATCGGTGCCAAGGTAGGGGTCATATTGCCAAGTATTGTGGAAGTACCGCCCCCGTCACTCAAAAGGGGCCCGACGCACCAAAGCCGAGTATTTGCTACAAATGTGGCCAATCGGGTCATTTTAGGAATGAATGCCCAAAGAATAAAGCAAAAACCAACGCGCGTCGTTGAACTTACAACATCGACACCTAGGATGCCCGAGACGATGATGGACTAGTCACGGGTACGTTTCTTCACAACAAACCGTATATTTCATACTTGTTCGATTCAATTACTGCTAGACGTTTTACAACCAATACTTTGACTTGTACTCATTACCTTCCATCTTTTCCCTAGATACTATTTAGGCGATTTAAGTGACCAACGGAAAATATTGTGTGCCTATAAATATTATCGGAGGATATACGTTAAGAAATTGAACTCGACACCAATAGAACTAAGGAAATCAAAACCTATTCATTAAGGAGAAATTGTTGCCCTACATTTATGTATAGATTATTGTGAACTAAGAAATTTTCGGTTGGAAACCGATACCCTCTCCCTCGCATCCATGACCTCATGATTTTTTTTTGCACGAATCCCGTATGTTCCAAATCGACCTCCGTTCCGGTTATCATCAATTGGGGGTTAAGTGAGACGATGTCTCCTAAGCCACTTTCCGAACTCGCAACGTTAGTTGTAAAACTCTCTTAGTACCGTTTGATTTATTTAGGGCTCGCCCGTATCCACAAACCTCTTGAACCGCGTATGCAAATTCATATAGACTAATCTGTTATCGTATTTATAGATGACATCTTAACTTATTTAAGTAAAGAAGGAAAACGAACAACATCACCATCTTACGCTCGAACTTTTGAGAAAAGAGCAACTTTATACCAAATTCTCCGAGTGAGAATTTCTGTTGAACGAAGTCCAATTTTCTAGACCATGATGTTAATGGTCAAAGCATTACAATCAATCTCGAAATCAAGCCACATGTAATCAGGAAACTCTCCCAACTCAGACTTATGTTCGTAAAATCTTAGATCTCGTCTATTTTTACCGAAGATTCATTTCTGACTTTTCTCGTGTTACACGACTTTTAAACTCGTTAACTCACTAAGGAAAACTTTAAACCTCTCCGTGTTCGAACCTTGAGCGTGATTCTTCACACCAACATTTCTAGTTAAAATCGTATAGCAACAGATGGAACTCGAACATGGAAATATTTCTATTTGAACGCCGAAAGGCATACTCTCTCGACTCAAAAAAAAAAAAAAAAAAAAAAAAAAAAAAAAAAAAAACTAAAATTCGTTATTTTACACGAAGAATTCGAATACTAAATTGTGGATCCGATCAATTTTCTCGTCATCCCGTACCACACTACCTACCTCTGTTATTTCACCGTCACCGTCTAATATTACTGGAATTTAAGATAACACACAATCCAACGATACTTCACTCTTCTTTGACTTAACGCCCTTGTGTTTCTGATAATCGGTCAACTATTATTCAACCCCGAACTATACAACTACGTGTACTACCTCGTTTCTCTTTCAGACTTCAACTTTTGACAACTAGAGGCACGTTATAGCAACCTCGAGATGTAAACTCATCCTATTCTAAGTCCTCATTTCACTACTATCTTTACCGTTCGCATTTCCGTTTAAAGAAACTCCTTGTAACATTTCTCCATGGATAGAGAAACTCCTCATATTACATAAGTATTCGCCACGAGGGTGAATAGTCCTAACGAACATTTTTCGAACCCTAACTGACTTGTTCAAACGTATCTTAAGAGATTCTTTTCCGACACGGTGTATCTTTGTCAATTATTCTGTATCGAAATACTCGTTTCACTTCTAGTTTTACAAGAAACCTTGGGAACCTGCTTAGACATGAGTACCGCGTACCACCCACAAACTGACGAACCGAGCAAACGAACGATTTACGTCTTGGAAAGACATCTCACAAACTTGTATTGTCACCTTTAGTAGATCACTCTTACAACAGTAGTTACCACTCGTGTGTTCACGCGCACTTTTCGAAACCTTATATGACCGCTAATGTCATACCCCTGTTCATTTAACCAAAGCATCAACCACCGAAATCTGAACTCCATCAAGAAACAACAATTGAGATCGTTCAAGTCCGAGAAGGGCTCGAGACAACCCATTGTCGCCAGAAGAGTTATACCAAACTTAGAGGAGAACCTCACAAATCCCAGTGTGTAACCGCGTAATATTGAGAACCCGCACCTTGGAAGGGTGTAATCCGTTTCGGGAATCAGGGAAAGTTAAACCCGCGACATGTTAACCCTTTTGAAACCTTGGGGCGTATTGGAACCGCTCCCTACCGGTTAGAACTTCCGACTCAATTAAGTTTCCGTTTACCCTACATTTCGTGTAACAAACTTAGAAACGTGTCCTGCGGAACAGGAACGTGCAATCCTGCTGGATACATCAACTATCGATGACAAACTTCTCTTCATAGGAAAACCAGTTGAAACTGGGGATCGTAAAAACCGAACCTTAATGCAACGTAAAACCCTGACTATCCAAATTCATGAGAACCCTCAAGAACGTACTTTCACTTATTCATAGCATTGACAACGTAAAGTCTCGAGTAAGAGATATCGACTACTACTTCCAACTAAATTTCGGGACGAAATTTCTTTTGAGTTGTGGATAATGTAACATCCCGCGTTTTTCCGTTAAATTTATTTTTAACACCGTCTTTTTCTTTTAAATAATACCTTTCGTTATTTAAATTCGTAGTTTCCGTTGACTAACGTTCATAATAATTCCGTCATTTAATTATAACATCTCTCGTTAACTTGCGTTTTAAAAATATTCGATCGGTTAAATCCCGCACCCGCTTTGAAACTCGAGGGACCGGAGTTGCCAAATGGGCAAACTAGTTGACTAGGTCAACTAGTCAACCCATTTCATCCATTCCATCATCTCCCTCCTCCCTTTTCTCTCCATCTCAAGAACACACACACAAACCCATTCCATTCATTCATCATCTAAATTCAATCTTGGAAGCTCACAACAAATCCGATTACATATTTGGAATCCTCTCTTCATCCTCTACAATTTGATACCAACTTCATCTCGTTTGGGTAACATTTCTAAAACTCTAGATTTCTCTAAATTCGTGTTTTTGATTTGAAATGGTGTTAGTTAGTGTCTATGGCTCAAGTCTAACATGAATATATGTTTGGTTTGCTCGATTTGTTGTTTTTGGAGTAACTAGCATGAACTTGAAATGGGTTTGCTTAATCCTTGATTTTGGATGAGTTAATGTTGTTAGATTGTTAAAGTGCATGTTTTAATTGTGTTACTAGTATCACTAGCTTCGTTTTGATGCGTAGGTTGATTAAGAAAACTTCAAAAACATGAATATTGATTTTGTGATGTTTGACTAGGGTTTGATAGTTCTTGACATGAACTTTGGATGCTTGAATGCCATGGAATGTTAATTGTTAGTGATTAGTTGTAATGTATGCTTCATTACCTTCAAAACGGCATATCATATGTGTAAATTGGATTCCCGGAACTTAAAATGCATATTGATGAACTTGAGGCTTTGAAATGAGCGTTTATTGATCACATGACGAGAATTCGATTGTTGTAAATGATGTTTTTGTTTGAGGATTTGTGTTTAGTTGTGTTCCTTGTCAAAAGAGCTTTCCAACGGTATAAGATACGTCTTCTAATTGTTTGCGGTTTGCGTTTTGCGTTTGTTTGAAGTTTTGACCAAGACTTGAACCTTGAAAACGACCTGACACCAGACCATGTGTTATGTCGCGGCGCGACACCCCTTGCCGCGGCGCGACATTTGCCTTGTCCAGATTCTGTCCAACTTTTCCATTTTATCAAAAATGTTTGCCATGTTCTAGACCTCCAATTCACATGCAACTTGTTTTAACATGCTTATATATGAATAACTAGCATAGAAAATTTGTCCGAGACCCGACCCGAACGTGTTGACTTTTTTGTTGACTTTGACCAAGTTTGACTTTTAGTCAAACTTAACCAAACTTTTATACAATCATTCTAACATGCTTTTATACTTGTTTCTTGTATGAAACTTGACAACGTGATTCACATGCTATACTTAATCGAGTCGTAACGAGCCATAGGACTAATTGAACACATTTCACCCGACCTTGTGTCGTAACCGGTTAATTGATATAACTTACTTGTTTAGGTCAAGGCTAAGCAACTTTCATGCACACGTTTACTTGTTGAAGTACCTTTATACTCGTGCACTCGAGGTGAGATCATAGTCCCACCTTTTCAACAACTTTTATACTTTTAAATCGTGGGCTGAGAAAACATATACTTTGTTACATCTTGTACTACTTACTTTTATGTTTTGAACACAAGTGTGAAAACAAACATTCCACGTGCGAGTTAGAACAAAAATGCCTCAATTCGATTATCATTAGTTACACTTGCAGGGTGTAAGCGAGAACTTATATTGTGTGGCCATACGGGTTTAACAAACCCTCATTCGGACGGTTCGCTACCGTTATGCGGATGAAATATATTTTTGTGTTTTAGTGCGGGTTCTAGCACTGTGTGATGGGGTAACGTTGGTTAAGTTTTGATAATTGAGTGCTCGCGTATAACAACACTTTTGGAATGCAAATGATTTGGATAATCTACGTTATGGAAATACAAAATCTTGTGGTTCAAAAACAACGTTTAATACTTACTTAAGCCTATGATTTCACCAACGTTTTCGTTGACAGATTTCTATGTTTTTCTCAGGTCACTACACGATATGTGAAACATGCTTCCGCTCACTATTTGATACTTGCATTGGATGTCGAGTATACATGCATTACTTGGAGCGTCTTTTGACTTTATTTTAAACCGTGTCGCCTAGATTTCAAATGTACTTATAACCTTGTAACTTAACTTTTGGTTGAACAATTCTTGCAAACTTTGGAAACAATCTTTATGTTGAAATGAAGGCGACATATTTTGGTCAAACTTTGTCTTAAAGACTTATGACCATGCAATGGGACCTACGTAGACGACGCCGTCACTTGACGATTTGTCGGGGTCGCTACACCACATGCCCAAGACGTTCATGCCAAAGATCAGCCATCTCATTCTTTTGAGTCTTATCGACATATGTCGTTTCAGCAGATAGTACATAGACCGACTCTATTCTTCTTCCTTGCATAATTGGATTGCCAACCACCTTCACTCTCTTGAATACGGACACATCTTCTGGTCCAAAGAGCACATAATTCCCTTCTGCTGTCAATTGTGGTACTGATAGTAAATTCTTCTTTAGGCCAGGGACAAGATACACCTTCTCGAGTTGGAGCTTATGAGAGCCGCCTTCATTTGGAATTATTGTCTTTCCAATGTGAGAAATAGACAACCTTGAATTGTTGGCTGTCAACACGACTCTCTTTCCTTTGTAATCCTCCATTTCTTGCAGCTTCATCACATCGTTGGTCATATGATTTGAGCACCCAGAATCGATGATCCAATCATCTTTGTAGTTTATTTTTGACTTTAAGGTTGCTGCAAGAGCTTGATCATCCATGTCAACTTCAACGGAGAGTCCTGCTTCTGCATCCCATGTTTCCTCATTAATGGTTGCTTCGAATGTGACCTCTTTCTTCTCATCTCTTGCGGCGGCCACATTTCCTTCAAAAGTTCGCCTTCTGGGGAATCTACAATCTCGAGCAAAATGACCCTTCTTGCCACAATTGAAGCATTCACCATTCTTTCTCTTATCATTTTCCCCGTATTGTTGACGATCTCTTCTTCCTTGTTGAGCTCCCCCTGAAGCGTTGCCTTTTGATTTTGGGTGACCCTTCCACCCATATGTCTTACTTTCTTTCATCGTCTCTTGTCTTCGAGATGTTGCTTTCTTCTTATTGGTGAAGAGTGCATCTTCTCCGTCTTTTATGATTACTTCATTCATCTGCTTGGTTAATGCCTCTTGATTAGCTAATAGATTCTCCAGCTCTATTAATGATGGTTGAGTAGGCCATCCTCTCACAGCGGCTATAAATCCATTATACTCGGATCTTAAGCCGTGGATGATAATTCTCTTCATCCTTGCATCACTCACTTTCTCTTCAGGAGCAAGTTGAGATATCTCACGACAAATAGATTTCACCTTGGTGAAATACTGAGAAATAGATAGACTTCCTTGTGAGATACCTGCGAGCTCATTTTCCAAGAGCTGGAGTCGTGCTTCATTCTTCTTTGAAAATAATTTTTCAAAAGTTTCCCAAGCTGCCTTTGGTGTTTTCTCGTCACGGATGTGCTCCAATAGATCCTCCTCGATTGTAGTCTTCAATATAAATAAAGCCTTCCCGGCCTTGATGTTCCATTTTCTCAAGGCTTCGGCATTTTCTTTCGGTGGAGGCGTTGTGTCACTGCCAACAACTATTTCCCATAAATCCTGTCCTTGTAGGTAGGATTCTATACAAGTCCGCCAATAACCATAGTTGTGGTTATTGAGACTCTTGATTCCACTGCTCGTACTTGCAAGATCTGCCATCATGACGTCCAACGTCCAATAAGCTTGGTCCCTGACCGATGAGCTTTCACAGTTCCTAACTGTGCTCCGACAGAATCTTCCTTCGAGCCTTGGTGAAAACAAGCCGATGTAAACGTCCAACGTTTACCGATTTCCTCCACTAGAAATGGTCCCGAACGACCCGCTCTGATACCAATTGTTGGAAGCTTCGACGAGCCCAACACACCACTATAGAGGATCTAGACTATACTAGACTCACTACACCAACACTTTGACGTTGGTTAGCCTTTAATTTTATAAATCCTTAGTGCACAATGTACTTAGGCGACAGTGTCGACCATATATCTTTAGGCGGTATAACCGACCATGTATTACTTAGGCGGCAGAGCCGACCATATAATAAGAACAACAAAAGTGCACTAAGAACTTAAACACAAACTAAGGCTTGATCGGAAAACTTAACAAAAACACTTATATTAAATTACAATTACAATATTACTTACAAGCTTTATCTTCTCTACTTTAGCTAACTCACACTCTTCTTCTCTTCTTCACAACTCACTTCTTATTTCACTCTCACAACTTTCACACCTTTCACAAATGAAACACCCACATATATTTATACTACTCCATGGAAGTTTCTAGAAACTAGATATTTCCATGAATATATATAAATATCTAGATATTTTTATACATATAAATATCTAGATATTTCTTACACACATAAATATCTAGATTTTTCCTTACATTTTAATATCTAGATATTTTTCATATACATATTAATATCTAGATATTTTACCCATATACATTAACTAATTCCATATTATTCTAAATTTGCATTGTATTTTAACATTGTATACGTTCAAAATTCCACATTATTTACCAAACAAGGAGCTACCATGGACCGATCAATCGGGCCCCATTTCGAGATTCCCGCTGCCACTTTGCAATCGTTCATTGGCCTCTCCGTTATGATCCTCATTCCAATCTATGACTCCATATTGATTCCTGTTACCAGAGCTATAACGAAATGACCCTCTGGCATAACAATGCTTCAAAGAATTGGAACCGGCATTTTCATATCTATTATCTCAATGATCGTTGCAGCACTCATCGAGACTAAAAGACTTAACACGGCTCGTGAGTACGGATTACTAAACGATTTCAACTGCAATTATCCCGATGAAGATATGGTGGTTACTACCTCGATATATATTAGCTGGAGCTGGTGATGTATTTACAATTGTTGGTATGCAAGAGTTTTTTAATGACCAAATGCCGAGCGATTTAAAAAGTATAGGTTTAACGTTATACCTCGGTGTTATGGGAATTGGTAGCTTTTGAGCACTTTTTTAATTTCTGTTGTTCAAAATATGACAAGTGTGAATGGTGAAGATGGTTGGATAGCTGATAACATGAATCGAGGCCATATCGATTATTTTTAATACCTTCTTGCTGGAATTAGTGCAGGGGCATTTGTGATCTACATATATGTAGCTAAATCATACAAATATAATGGAACCAGAGCCTGTTTGTAACTTTTGCTACCTTCTTGATTGTGCAATCGCCTTTATGATTTAAGTGTATGTAACGAAATCTTTTGTATATAGTGGAGGGAGAAGCTGCTCATGATGGTTTCGAATTGAAGTTTAACGATTAAATTGTTGTAATGGTTTTATTAAACATTGGATATGCATGAGCTAAAATTTACTGCAGGAGCACCAAATGCAGGTGTTATAAATCTGTAAAGATAATGCACCTTTTAGTAGTTGTAGTTGTTGCATCATATAAATGCAAATTAATAATAACTTATAATTGATGATAATGAAATGAAACATATTACATTACATGTAAATGAAATTTGAAGTTTATTCATATCTACAGTTGGCTCTCTCAAATTCTTTATTGAAAGTTTATTCATATTTACCGTCGGCTCTCTCAAATTCTTTATTGAAAGTTACATTATTAGACCATTTCTTACGAGTAACAAAGATGGCTTTTGTTGAAATATAAAGGATTACAACGGGCTTTATGGGACCGTTGTGGTGGTGGTTGTGATGTTGTAAGGGCAAATCATAGAACCCAAAACCATGACTCAACCAATCACGATTTTTTTTCTTTATTTTTATTTGAATACATTATCAATTAACCCAATATTAATTTATATTTTATCATATCATCAATAATACTCACAACACCCACAACACAACATTTACCACATCACCCCCTCTTTTCCACAACAATGCTATGTCAGCGAAAAATACTCCTACAACACCACAATAGTTACACTTACCGTAACATACATATAGTTTTACGGAGTACTATAAACAAACTGTATGTAATCATATCTAGCACACTATTTATTTGTATTTATATCGGAATGTTTCCAACCAACTCAAAGACTAAACAAGACTCAATACATGACAAATGAAGTGTATTTTTCTAAATACCACGTTTATGAATATCAATATCAATAATATATTTATTATAGACACAATAAAATAAAAAGCAGAAAAACTGCAACTGACCCCAACATATTCTATTTTCCTCCGTCTTTGATGACTTTTTCCTTTTAAAGGAAATAACAATACTTTATAAGACCATTCCTGGTGTGTTATACACCAAGTCATCATATATGTCACTTGAGGGCGCCGATGGCATTGGTGCCGCCCTCGGCCGCCCTCAACCGCCCTGGTCACCATCGCCCTCAAACTTTTCATGGATAAGCATGTTCCAGAACGAGATGCTTTTCTCTTTCTTCTTTAATTTGCATAAATAACTTGTACATATTGCTATTAAAGTTGTAAATTTATTTATTTAATTAATTTTGTGGGGTATGTAATGAGAAGGGAGTATGTCATGGTTGGTAGTGGTGTGTTATAGGAGTGTTATGAGAGGAAGTGGTGAGTAAGGAGGAGAGAGAAAGCTGATGTGGCGCTGAGAAAATGGTCATGACGGCGTCATGGTTGGGATTGGTCTAACATACATCGATTGATGATAGTGAATTAGTGATAGACCGTTGTAAGACGATTGAAGACAAACCTGTTAGCAGCCTAAAAAATGTCTGAAAAATCTATTGAGACTGTCTTTGAAGGGCCCAGCCTTTTAAACCCAATATCAGAATTTGTGATCCAAATATCCATGCAATATCAGTACAGTTTTTTGTGTTTACTACCGTATTTCTTTATTTGGTGTGATAAGTTGTTAGTTTGTTAGTTTCCAGATGCGTCTTCGGTACATGTATAGAGTGTGCAACCGAACAGGGCTCAAAAAATTTTAAGGGCTAAAAATTTTGAAAAATAATAGTTTAAATATAATAAAATGGCAATTATTTGTGAATAAAATAAATTATTACTCTTTTTTACAACTTTTTCTATTGATAATTTTTTTATAGTATTAACTTTTTATATGTATTAAAAAGGATTAAAAGATTTAATGCCTATAATGGGCCCAATTTTATGTCTCGAACAGGGCCCTAAAAATCTTTGAGACGACCATGTTAGTTTGATTTAGGTTGATCGGTTGTTAGTTTTGTGGACATGCTCGTAGTTAGATTGCGTTTGGTTTAGTTTCTTTCGTTTCCTAATTTTCTGGCTGCTAGTTTGTTTGTTCTTGATTTTTTTAGATGCTTTCTTTTTTGAGAGCGTCATGGTATCTATAAAGTTTATTTTATGTAGTCACTTATTATGATACTATTTCAATGTAGTCAAAACATGTTGCATATTTCAATGAATGACTAATAGCTAAGCTCAAATTGATCGGTTCACTAAAGAACTAGTACATAGCTTAAAGCTAATATTGCATTTAGATATTTTCTTTAATATGGTGGAATTGAAGCTTTATTAGTCTAAAGCACTCTTTGATTTTGTACATAGTTTATATTGAAAAGAAGATTTTAATCTTATTAAGCTACGAATAACTTTTTTAAAATTACCGTGCAACACACCGTGCGATATAGACTAGTATGTATGTATATATATGTATATATATATATATATATATATATATATATATATATATATATATATATATATCTTTTTCTATTAGATATTGTTCTTAATGTGTCTAATTCATTATGTTAGACATAGTATAATGGTAATCTTAATGTGAAATCATTTTAAATAGTTACTATCTATATGATAATATGAAAAATAGAGTTATTTAATTATACTTAATAACATGTTAATAACATGTTTTGAGAGTGTGAAATGGACATCTATAAAATCAAACTATATATATAATGTCACTAAATAATAAAGGTTAACGGGGTTGCGCCCCTTTGCAGGGTCAAGGGACAACACCCCTTGCTAAAGTATCCATATACTCAAAAGTTGAATCTCAACTAATTTTTCCGCCGAAATGCAAAAACGTTTTTCTACAATTGTGAAGGGTCACAACGTTTCACGTGCAACCGCAAAATAACTCAATTTTTGTCATTAGAGGTATTTAAAGCTTTTTTCCAACTTAAAATCATACATAAATACATGTAAAACTTTGGGGGTTTCAGCACCTGGGGCATCTGACCCCGGTTGCACCACTGTAAATCCGCCCTTGTATATGAAAACTAGAGTTATTCAATTATACTTAATAACATGTTTTGAGAGTGTGAAATGGACATCTATAAAATCAAACTATATATATATATAATGTCACTAAATAATAAAGGTTAACGGGGTTGCGCCCCCTTGCAGGGTCAAGGGACAACACCCCTTGCTAAAGTATCCGTATACTCAAAAGTTGAATCTCAACTAATTTTTCCGTCGAAATGCAAAAACGTTTTTCTACAATTGTGAAGGGTCACAACGTTTCATGTGCAACCGCAAAATAACTCAATTTTTGTCATTATTTGGGATCTTGTTGCTTTATGGAAAAACACATTGAAATATCAAAGCATTTTACACTGATATTCGGATTTGTGATCTTCTTGTCTAAAAAACATAAGTCGAGATGTACATTTAGTGAGATTTGTCGGAGACATTTTTTTAACAATATGTAAACACACACCATCTTAATCACTTCAACCCCATGTAATAGCTTTTGTTTTGGTGTTTTGGCATGACTTGTAACTAAATTTGGTAGTAAATAATGGCACTAAATATAAGGGTTAGGATCATTGACAAATTAAGTTACGCATTGTTGTCCAAGTTGGACACGAATAAGAGGAGATTTATAGATAAATACCAATTTAATTAAAGAAAGAGACAGCCAAGAATTACAAACCTTTACTTCACTTTTCCAACTTCAATCAAAGGCCCACCATCACCTTACAACTTGCAACACATGCACCAAGCCACTTCTCAATTCATGATGATAATGACACCTATTTATTTATGTGCTAAAATTTACATTTCAAACACTTGTACTTTAAAGATTTATAGGTACATATAAGTCTATGAAGACTTAAGCATCAAAAACTATCAATTAGTGATGATCTTTTTACAAGTCAAATGAACCTTTTGTATGTTAATGAAGTTGTATCTTAGATTACTAATTCATTACTTTTTGGTCTAATGTGTAGAGGGTAGAAATAAACACTGAATGATCTTTGTTATATATATATATATATATATATATATATATATATATATATATATATATATATATATATATATATATATATATATTGTTCCTGAATAATTTCATGTATGTCTGAATTTCTTAAGGATGAACTTCGTGCCTTGAACACTAAGGTCTATTTACTTATCAAGACACAGATAGGGGAGAATGACAATAATTGGTCGACCTTCCCTTGAACGAGTCACGAAGCTCTCAACTGAGCGGTTTAGGTTCTGGAATGACGTAATCATGATTTATTTTGTTGGAAGTTATAACAACAATAACAACAATACTCATTCCGCAAAATGCGGAGTATGTAAAAAATGAGATGTAGACAATCCTTCTTTTACTCTAAAATAGGAGAGAAGTCGTTTTTTCACCAACGGGTCGAGAAAGAATTCTCCACTCACGGGGAGCGAAAGTCATATCTCTCTACTTCAGGATAGAGAGATTGTTTCCGTGAGTACCTCCGGCCATAGGAAGGGTTTGGAAGTTATAGTGTATATAAAATATAAATTCATTACTTATTACCACCGAAATCTTGGCTTGAGTGGTATGGGTTGGAGTCCAACTTGGGGTACTGCCAACCCATGTTCGATTCTCACTCTAAGCGGGAGTTTTCAACCTTTGATGGTACTTCCAACATCAATGCAAATTGCAAAGGTCTCGGGGGGTTCTCAACATTCGATGGTACTGTTAACATCCTCACAAATTGAATTTGCTCCTAACGTGTGTGTAAGTGATATATCATCGCAAATGTGATTAAGTCCTCTCTTAGTGATGTCTATATCTCCGTTCGAAAAAATTTATTACTTATTGGTCTAATAAGTCAAAAGACTTTTCGTTGTGTTTTGGATAACTTTGTTTTTTTTTTTAAACTTAAATTAGAGATTTAAAAAGTATATTAGGTTAGAAGGCCAATTTGTGAAAAGTTGAAGGGTGTATTTGTCTTGTAAGACAAAACATTGAGATTACAAGAAGCCGGCCGATATTACGGAGGACCGTGACAAATAGAAATACAGGTTTTTTAGCATTCAAAGGAATGTCTCACAACCTGCTTTAATTAATAATTAAATTAAATTATAACAACTCAATGTTGAACGTTCAAATATTATTATTTTGCGATATTAACCATATAAAATTTTGACTCCCTCCATGTATCTTCACTCATATAAGCTTATATATAATTAAAATGAACAAACATAAATGAATGGGAAATTCCCCAAAATACACTTTTTAAAAAAGTTTTATTCCAAAATACACTTTTAGCAAGAAAATTGTCTATTTACACCATTAAGTCGACCACCCTTTGGGTCGACTACCTCTATACCCGGTCGACCACACTAAATTTCAATGTGGTCGACCACCGTTTATAACTGGCAAGGCCGACTGCAGTTGGCAATCGGTCGACCACTGTATTCGACCCCAAAAAACACGGGCGACCTTAATGATGGTCGAGTATACAAAAAGACACTGAAATAGCGAGTTGGATCGACTGAAATAGCGAGTTGGATCGAGTATACAAATAATGATGGTAAGTTATATAAACTGTCCAGTGTGCAGATGAGTAGTCGACCCTTCACTGGATCGACTATCACCATGTTTACATTGTAGTCGACCATTACCTAGGTCGACTATATTAAATTTATACTATAGTCGACCCTTGTCAAGGTCGACTATATATCTGACTTTCTGTTGACTTATTGCTGTGTGTTTCTGTGACAGGATGATGGTGGTTTCATTGGTGGATATGTGTCAGATGTTGAAGTTCAGACAACCAAGAAAGATATGTTTGATAATGTCTTATCCACTAGTAGTATGTTTTTATGATTAGTCGACCAACTTATCGGTCGACTACAAAGCAACTGTGGTCGACTATGTTAGTCCACCGAGTTTAGGCCTACAATTCGGTCGACCCTTAGGTCGACCATAGAACTGAAGTAGTCGACCAACAACAATGAAGAATGGAGGTCGACTACCTTGAAAACTAAAGTGGTTGACCGGGTAAAGGGGTAGTCGACCCAACTGGTGGTCGACCTAACGGTGTAAATAGACAATTTTTTTCTCCGAAAGTGTATTTTAGAATAAAAGTTTAAAAAATAGTGTATTTGGGCGAATTTCCTGTGACGATCGCTCCAAATCCATATGGACGAACACGTCATTCATTGATTTCATTGCGAGGTATTTGACCTCTATATGATACGTTTTGTAAACATTGCATTCTTTTGAAAAGGCACACCATAGATGAATATTTAAATCAAAGGTTTTCGACATCTGATGATTTCTACATATAGACAATCACCATAAATAATAGTTTACAACAGTACTTCCGTTGACAATGCAGTCAAAATAAGATACATGGTGATGATTTGGTGAATGCAACGTTTCCTTGAAAAATATGTCATGTAAGACTCCATGCACATAGCTTGTCTAACATCAAAGCAAACAGCGGAAGACTTCTAGGAAACCTGAGAATAAACATGCTAACAAGTGTCAACACAAAGGTTGGTGAGTTCATAGTTTTAATGTTTCGTATAATCTGTATATAAAGGTGGATCACAAGATTTCAGTTGTTTCATCCAGAAACGTTTATCAAAAAATTCTACAAAATTGAGCACCCTGGTAACTAAACTTAACGTATATATAATTTATACCCTTTGTATAATCATCTTAATAATACACGCAAATCAACGTGTACGCTTCTCAAATAGCATACGTCCGTTAAAAGGCTAGTGCTCTAGCTCGGACGGGGATATCAAGCCCTATGGATCCATATACTACTACTCGCGCCCACCAGTTCTTATAACTGGCAGTTACTAGTTACCAAAGCTAAGGGATTTTCGGTTCAAACTCAGTGTATAATTAAGTATGTATTTGTGTCCATTGTTTAAAATAAAGTGCATGTATACTCAGCCCAAAAATATAGATTGCAAAAGCATTTAAAAAGGGAGCATATGAAACTCACCTTAGCAGCATATATAGTCGTTCACCAAAATGTGACCGAAACTCGGATTACCAAATAACCGTAGATCTCAACGTATCAATATTGTGATTCCATATTTCAGAAAAGTACGTAGACGCAACAGAGATGATAAACACTAGATGTGATTCATAATTATACCCCCGAACATTACCCATAACCTCCTTGGCAATAACCCATAATTTCCTTAGCTTTATCCCGCTCATAAAACTATTTTGAAAGTGACACGCTCATGACCTCGTCGTAGTATTTTATGTATAATACTAATAATATTACTAATAATAATTAGATTAATAATAACATTAATCTTAATAATAATAATAATAATAATAATAATAATAATAATAATAATAATAATAATAATAATAATAATAATAATAATATAAATATAAGATGTATCGTATATGTGTGTGAGAAAACAGAACCGAAGTCGAGCTTTTATATAGACTTGGCCAGTAATATGGTGCCATGCGATTGCATGGCTTCCAAGCCTTTCTCCCATGCGATCGCATGGGCAAGATTTCCAGCTCACGATCTTTTAACATTTAGCTTGTCGGCATAATATTATATAATATATATAATATATTTAATTTATATAATTAATTATATATTATATTAAATTCACATGCATAGTTGACTTGTAATTTTTATTCCGATAAGTCGTACGTTTTTACTCTACTTATGCCCCGGTTCCGGTTTCTCGAACGCATTTTCGTACACTTAGAAAACTCGCTTTTTACGTTTCGTGACTCGTACCTTTGTTAAAATATAGTCTTAAATTATCCCTAAACCATACCACTCGAGGTATAACTTATACATTTGAGTGTTTTGGTCATTTACTTCTATAAATCATCGTCTCGCTATTTGTTAATATATATATATATATAATACATACATTTTTATTTTGAAATAGTGTTTTACTGTAGCAAAGTTACTGTAGCAATTTACTGTAGCAAAGTCAATTTTACTGTAGCAAATAGTGATTTTCGAAAACAATGTAGCATTTTGGGTACTGTAGCAATTTGAAAATACTGTAGCAAATTAGTGTTTTACTGGTTCATCTTAAACGCTTTAGTTAACTTATCTAAATATCAATCGAATCAATAAACGAATGTTACTATCGTTTACTAAATAACTTGAAATTATATATATGTATATATCTTTTTAATATACATAAATCAGTTTTTAAATACACATAAAATTTAATAATAAATATTTCAACTTATCATATATATTCAAATAGATATTTAAACCAATAAGTTTAATGTACGGTATCAAACAATTAATACATTGTTACCTTTTCAAGTTATAGTATATATGTATATATTTACATATAATTGTTCGCGAATCGTTGAAAACAACCGAAGGGTATTTAAATATATAAAAGTAGTTCAAAAATTTTGAGATTCAGTTTTACAGACTTTGCTTATCGTGTCGGAAATGTTAATCATACAAAGATTAAGTTTAAATTTGGTCAGAAATTTCCGGGTCATCACAGTACCTACCCGTTAAAGAAATTTTGTCCCGAAATTTGAGTGAGGTCGTCATGGCTAACAATAAAAAATATTTTAATGACGAATATGAGTTGATAATAGAGTTTTATCTATGTTTGAATAATATGGATAAAATAATCCAATTACTTGAAGCGTATGAGAGAAGTTATCGTAATCAAGTGAAATGGAGAATAGAGATGCGTCTTATCTCTTGATGTAGTAACGATTGATTTCCGGATTTTAAGGAATAGAAAATCTTCATAATTTAAATAATATTTGATTTTT
Source organism: Rutidosis leptorrhynchoides (assembly GCF_046630445.1). Classification (NCBI taxonomy): domain Eukaryota; kingdom Viridiplantae; phylum Streptophyta; class Magnoliopsida; order Asterales; family Asteraceae; genus Rutidosis; species Rutidosis leptorrhynchoides. The sequence continues at coordinate 19,624,197 of NC_092336.1, forward strand.
CGGAATTTGCGGAAATTAGGATTTTCTTTGATTAAATGCGTAATCTACCTCTATTGCTGTGTCCGATATTTCGCTATAAATTGACCACTTCTGTTTTATTATTTTCATCACTCCTACATCTTCTTCTTCCTCATTTCATACTTCCAAAGATTGTGAAATGCTTCATCCAGTTCTGATTCTTGATATACTTCTAACTTTCATATCTGTCATTCTTCTTTTTCATCTACCACCAGAGGAAGTTATTTTCTTCTACCACTACCTTGGTGTTATAGTATTTTTCATTCTCCCGTGTCTTTATATTGCTATACGCATTGATATACACGGTTTGTAATATATGTGTTGTTGTCAGGCTTTATATTTTTCCTTATATTTAGGAGCTCCATGCTTTCGTTTTTCCTTCCCGACTTCAAGTCAAGCGAATAATGGTCCAGAATTCGTAGCTATACATTTCGGAATGAACATAGTTAATTTTCTAAGAAAAAAAATTGTAATGACACGATCTTGATTTGTCAAATTACCAGAATATCTGGAAAAGACCGAATCATCAAGGAAAGTATTTTCTTGATATATTTAGAGATTAAATAGAATGAAAGAGTTATGTAACATGGTTCATGATGAGGGTGAGATCTGTGAACCTTTATCACATTCCGTTAGAAACTCAGCATGACTTACTGTAATATAATCACGTTGATCAAGTGTCATTATATTATACTAATTCATGCTTCAGTTCCCAACACTACTTCAAAACATTCATATTTTAAACTTGAAGGTTTCAGAATTTAGAAACTAAAATAGTTTCTTTTATGATGTAACACAGATATCGCAAGGAGAAAATTGATTTCTGATACGAATGATTTTGAAATTATCTCCAGAAATATGGAGGATATTTATAATGAAAGATACGATGATATCTTAGAATTTCTAATATCAGAGGATGATGAAGAATATTGTCCGCAAGAGTTTAGATTCGAATGCAAGGTATTCGTTAATGGCTTCAGCAGATACTGAATCATTTGGATTCTTTGAAGGCAGATTTCGTCCTTGTGATTTATCCACAGCCTCTTTCATACTTTGCTCAATCCGTTTTCCAGTTCCAAACTTTCTCTTTTTCTGAGCTTTGCCAGCACACTATCCTTTATCATCAAACTTTTTACTGTTAAGGTCGTTTACAGTTTTTGCTGCTTCATCAGCTTTTTCAAGATTTCGAGAACTAGTTCGTAGTTTAAGGTGTTTTTCGAAAACTTCACATTCGAAGTATGTAAGTCCAGGAGGTAGACGTTATATGTACACATATAACTGTTGGTGTAGACGTGCTGCAAAATTTCAAAATACTGATTGCTAACTCCTGATAATTCGTATAGCAATTCTCGTTACAAGATGCAGATGAGTAAATGATAGGGTTTTAATGAGTATAAGGATTTTTCGAATGGTCAAAGATCAATGGAGTTGTTGGTAAATTTACTGCTAATGTGGTGGAACATAAAAGATTCCCCGATAACAAAAATGTATATGCCAAAGTTACAAGTCTGAAAGGTCGTCGTTGACTGGTTGAACGGTTGATAATACTGGATACTTTGAAAAGAAATTGCAAGGTTATTTTCAGTAATAACAATGCTAAAGGATCTTTCACATTTTTGAAGTCAAAGTATAGCTTTGAAAGATGTAGAGATCTAAGAATGATGTCACCCGTTAAATCTTGACTTGGATTCTGATCCGTCAATATCAGAATATGTAATTGAATTTGTATGGAAACGATTGTATATCGCTGTGAGCATAGTTAATAATTTTTGAATCAAAATTGAAGAATGTACAGTGTAGCATATTAATTGTGAACTTAAATATTTCTCGAGTAGTACCTACCCGTTAAAGATTTCACAATTAATACTTTGTACAAAAGGAATTTTATTACCGTCTTTATGAAAATATATGTATGTATATTTTCTTCAGATCTAATACAGATTTAATGAGTTAATATCATATTAAGCTCATTTGATTTTCGGCTTGACTTAGAAATGATTAATCTCTAAAACATTAAAGATTACATAATCTTTACGGAGTATTTCGCTAATGTAATCGATACTTCATTATTTATTCTTATTTCTCGGTGAAGGATGTTGATGCTTGTGGAATTTTTGTGAACCGTACAAGGCACAGATGATGTTTTCTGGAAAGTTTCGAGTACATCGAAAATGAAAATATAAAACCAACCATATAATTGAATAATATACTTAGTTTATTATGAAATGGAATTCATTGGGTTAAAACAGAGATTGCAGTTAACAATGGTTAAGTTGTTAAGGAAGGATGTACATCATTGCATATTAGTAATATGAACTAACCAAGTAGTACCTACCAGTTAAGATTCACACGTAATAGCTTAGTACGAAAAGATTTATTTTGATTTCAAAATTCATATATATTATACATAAATTTTCTTCAGGGGAAATGAGTTAATACTTCATCGGTTATTGTTGCTGGTATTTCTTGGTAACTACGGTGTGTATGACGTTGATGCTCGTGGAACAGATTGTGAAGTTGAGGTTTGCGATGCGGATGTTGTTGGTGGTGGTAATGGTACTGTTGGTGTTGTTGTCGGTGGTACTGTTGATGCCGGTGATGTTGCTGGTGCTTGTAACCTTTGCACCGTATTCTCCAAAGCCACTACCCGAGCGCGAAGCTCGTTGACTTCTTCTACTACACCGGGATGATTGGCGGTTCGGACGAGCGGATGAATAAGATCCAGGATTTGAGAGAGTATATGATCATGACGAGATATTATGGAGATGAGAGAGAAAATGGTATTACGAACAGGTTCGCCGGTAAGTGCTTCAGGTTCTTCGCCAAGAGGGCAATGTGGTGGATGGAAGGGATCGACTTCTTCTTGTCTCCAATAATTAAGTAGGCTACGAACCCATCCCCAATTCATCCAGAATAGATGATGGCTAATTGGTTGATCCATTCCGGTTACACTGTCTTCAGAATTCAGGTGAATATTCATATCGGAATAGCTGTCAGAGTTTAAGGAATTTGAATTGGATACGGGATCCATCTTGTATAATTAGATAGATGATTTTTGATATGAAATAGATTATAGAATTTAGATTGGTACTCTTCAATACATAATTTACATATGTATATATAATACCAAAATTCCGTAAATTACGGAGAAATTTTCGAAAGATGTCAGGAAAAGTTTACAGTAACAGATATGCTAAGATATAAATTTTTGTCTATACATTATTTATGCAATAAATGCAAGAAAATGTGTCTAGACTTAAGAATGATAAGCATGTAATTTTCGACAAGAAATGATAAGCAAAACTTTTAACATGCAGACACGGTCGAAGTCCAGACTTACTAATGAATCTTAACAACTATCAGTTAGGCACACTTATGCAAGACATGGTTCGCTAGGACCAACGCTCTGATACCAACTGTGATGATCGCTCCAAATCTATATGGATGAACACGTCATTCATTGATTTCATTGCGAGGTATTTGACCTCTATATGATACGTTTTGTAAACATTGCATTCTTTTGAAAAGGCACACCATAGATGAATATTTAAATCAAAGGTTTTCGACATCTGATGATTTCTACATATAGACAATCACCATAAATAATAGTTTACAACAGTACTTTCGTTGACAATGCAGTTAAAATAAGATACAAGGTGATGATTTGGTGAATGCAATGTTTCCTTGAAAAATATGTCATGTAAGACTCCATGCACATAGCTTGTCTAACATCAAAGCAAACAGCGGAAGACTTCTAGGAAACCTGAGAATAAACATGCTAACAAGTGTCAACACAAAGGTTGGTGAGTTCATAGTTTTAATGTTTCGTATAATCTGTATATAAAGGTGGATCACAAGATTTCAGTTGTTTCATCCAGAAACGTTTATCAAAATATTCTACAAAATTGAGCACCCTGGTAACTAAACTTAACGTATATATAATTTATACCCTTTGTATAATCATCTTAATAATACACGCAAACCAACGTGTACGCTTCACTGTAGAAAAGTCAATTTCACTGTAGCAAATACTGATTTTCGAAAACACTGTAGCAATTTGGGTACTGTAGCAATTTGAAAATACTGTAGCAAATTAGTGTTTTACTGGTTCATCTTAAACGCTTTAGTTAACTTATCTAAATATCAATCGAATCAATAAACGAATGTTACTATCGTTTACTAAATAACTTGAAATTATATATATGTATATATCTTTTTAATATACATAAATCAGTTTTTAAATACACATAAAATTTAATAATAAATATTTCAACTTATCATATATATTCAAATAGATATTTAAACCAATAAGTTTAATGTACGGTATCAAACAATTAATACATTGTTACCTTTTCAAGTTATAGTATATATGTATATATTTACATATAATTGTTCGCGAATCGTTGAAAACAACCGAAGGGTATTTAAATATATAAAAGTAGTTCAAAAATTTTGAGATTCAGTTTTACAGACTTTGCTTATCGTGTCGGAAATGTTAATCATACAAATATTAAGTTTAAATTTGGTCAGAAATTTCCGGGTCATCACAGTACCTACCCGTTAAAGAAATTTCGTCCTGAAATTTGAGTGAGGTCGTCATGGCTAACAATAAAAATGTTTTAATGACGAATATGAGTTGATAATAGAGTTTTATCTATGTTTGAATAATATGGATAAAATAATCCAATTACTTGAAGCGTATGAGAGAAGTTATCGTAATCAAGTGAAATGGAGAATAGAGATGCGTCTTATCTCTTGATGTAGTAACGATTGATTTCCGAATTTTAAGGAATAGAACATCTTCATAATTTAAATAAGATTTGATTTTTCGGAATTTGCGGAAATTAGGATTTTCTTTGATTAAATGCGTAATCTACCTCTATTGCTGTGTCCGATATTTCGCTATAAATTGACCACTTCTGTTTTATTATTTTCATCACTCCTACATCTTCTTCCTCATTTCATACTTCCAAAGATTGTGAAATGCTTCATCCAGTTCTGATTCTTGATATACTTCTAACTTTCATATCTGTCATTCTTCTTTTTCATCTACCACCAGAGGAAGTTATTTTCTTCTACCACTACCTTGGGGTTATAGTATTTTTCATTCTCCCTTGTCTTTATATTGCTATACGCATTGATATACACGGTTTGTAATATATGTGTTGTTGTCAGGCTTTATATTTTCCCTTATATTTAGGAGCTCCATGCTTTTTAGTACATCATCAAAAGTGATATTACATTTATTGTCAATTTAAGTAACTTATTTTACTTTTTCAGATCATTTGCCCTATTATAAACTCACCTATAAATAATACCATGCACTACACTATTTTCTCTGTAAGTATTATGTCTCACTCTCTCTATTTGATTGAGTACTCAACTCACTCGAGTCTTCTTACCAAGTCGAATCCACATAGATTGATTTTAAACCACTCTCTCGAGATCCTTATCTTTATCAGAGTTATTCACAAGAACCAGACCGAGAAGTAACAATCAAACTCAAACATTTCTTCACTCTTTGCACTCAAGCTATAACCGAATATCGACAATCTTAACCGGTAACTAGAATACGTTTTATCAGTGTTAAACAAGAAAAAGTTGTAGTTCTACGTGTGAAAATCTATTCATATTCACTCGTTGCACTCACGTTTATAAACGTGTAGTATTATTTCTGCTAAACATGTAATTCTTGTTCACACTTATATATGTCGGAAGTATTTTATAAAACATCCATAATTTTGTTGCGCTTAGAAATGTTAAAGAAACAAAAAAGTATTAGTACTCAATTAATCATGAGATATAAGCGTGAAAAGATGAGCTTTTTAGTGCCAAATCGCAGCACCAAAAACGAATGTTGTGTTATCAACACGACAACACCTATACAGTTAATTACAAGTACATGTGTGGAAACGCAAATCGACACACAAAAAGCACATTATAATTAATATCAGCAAAAAAAAAAAAAAAAAAAAAGAGGACCGTCGACACTAGTATTATAGGGGGAAATGACAGGAACGGTTTGGATATGAAGTCAAGGACATGAACGTTCATTTGTTTCTCGTCTGGCTTGTTAAACCAAACATCGATCACTACATTCTTTTGTTCTATTGTTTGTTACTTTGTTATTATCTAGCAAGTAGGATGCCAACCAGTGGCGAGCATCAATTATTACTTTACTATACTATCTATTAGACAAAAATAATGAATAGTAACTAGGGGTGTTTTCGTCCTTTTCACCTTTTTTTCCCTAAATTTCATTTCACTTACAAAGCTCCCCCCTCCCTTTTTTTCAAAACATCAAATCGACCCCCCAAACAGGGGGGTAAAGTGTCAAATAATCATTTTCATAAAAAATATTAAATAAACTCCACCCAATATTCAACGGGTCATATCCTCTCACTAGCAACGACTTAAATTTTTCCGACACCATCGTTAAACTCGAAATAATTTTAAGAACACAATGTCACTAACTATACGCAAAACGAACGCTTTTTAAAAAACGCTATATATTTGGGGTACTTTTCATACACGTTGATTTTGCGTTAAATTTTTAAAAGTCGACAATTCTATAGCGAAACGCGGAGATGCACATATATTGTTAATTTAAAATAACATTTAAATCTTTCAAGGGTTATAACTTTTAGTTCGACTCGAGTTGCGCTTCAACGACATCATCGTTAGCAACAAAATAATTTTACAAACTAAACCCAATAAAATACATTGAAAACTGAACCCCCGGCGAGAAGCGAGGGTTCGAAAACTAGTTATACCTATATACTAAAAGTCACGCCAGAGTTCGTCGTTTCAGTTCTATCGGATTGTCATTTTTAGTTTGCGACACTACAAACGGTCCCTCATGTGACGCCCCGTACAAAACCATCGTGTACGATTCGTCAACAACAGGATCTTTATACGGTCAAACACTACATGCTGTTTGAAAACCAGTTTTGCATTCATAAAAAGATAGCGTTTACAAAAGATAAGATGCTTACTAGAAGCGTTAACATAAGTATGTGACCCACAGGTCGTTACAAAGCCATTATTTGAATATAACATAAGTTATGAATGCAAGATAAAAGTTTCATGGTTGAGACATCTCTAAGAAATGCAGTGAAAAACTAACACAGCAGGTCCATAACAGCAAGTCTATAACACCAAGACAGTAAGTATAACAGCGGAAGCAACATCGTCTAAGCACCTGAGAAATACACGCTTAAAAGTCAACACGAATGTTGGTGAGCTATAGTTTGTTTGTAATCAATAATGTAATGTAGACCACGAGATTTCAGTGCTTCAACCAGCAGTTTAAATCAAGGTTTCAAAACAGTATGAATAGTATATGCTTATCCGTGGACACCCGGTAACTAACTTAACGTAATAGTAATACTCCCTAAAAGTATACTTGGCGAGTGCGTATGTCCTTGAAGTATCAAACACCCGTTAAATGCTAGCGCGACTAGCCTGAGTGGGGATGTCAAACCCTATGGATCCATATCTAATATCCGCGTTCACCTGTTCAAAAACCAATGATTAAACGTTACCGTACTAAGGGGAAAGTTTATGCCATTATATAACCCACACATATGTAAAGTTTAAGTACTCATGTAAAGTAAGTAAAACATAAAAAGCGCATGTATTCTCAGTCTCAAAAATAGTAAAAAGTAGTAAAGGGATGCTATAACTCACAGTGAATAAGCAGTAAAAGTCGATACGAAACGTATGCAGGTAGTAAGTCGGTCCGAAAGGTCGTCAACCTAAGTTAAAGGTCACTAGGTCAGTATGTTGTCCCAAAAGGTTAAAAGTGAATAAATTAAGTTTAAGTGTCATCATCGACATCATCATTATCATCATCATTCATCAACACTAAGGTAAGTTTAACAAGAATGGAGATCGAAACAAAAGGCTGATTCGGACAGCTATTACGACCTCTATACAAATCAAAAAGACTCACAGTCAGCGGCTATGGCTCTGTATGTGAGTCCTCTACCCGCTGACCAATTTTCAGAATCTAACTCGTCTTCGTTTGACCGTGTCGACGGTTTAAGTGCGAGTAGGTCAGAAATTTCAGCACAACGTTACAAGGGCGTAGTGACTTTCGGAAGGCCATAAATCCTAAAACGTATATCGGATTAAGTCGAGGCCTAAACAAAAAGTCATATAATCGAAACGAACTATCTGAAAATTAATTTTCTAGAAGCCCAGGAGTCTGATCAAACCCCGAAAAACAGAAAACAAGTGCTCCGGTGAGGTTCTTGGTGCTTGATGCTCATCACAGTTCTCATCCTTGATGATTGTAAGCTTCAAGTGTACAACTCTTTGATATTTTAGCATCACTTTGACCAAGGTTCAACCATCAACACACAACTAAGAGTAAAATCTATCATTCTACAAGTTTTGAACATCAAGATTGCCTCTTTATTGCATAAATCCAATAAAGCTTTAACCTTTGTCCATTTTACACAAGTTCATGCATCTATATCATATGTGATGATGAAGACTTGATCTTTATCATCACAACAAACACAAAAATGTTCCAAGTAAGTGAGATCTACAACAATAACTTAGATCTCAAGTATTAAGAAAACTCTAAGCTAGAAAGTTTGGATCTTTACAAGATTAATGAGACCATAAGCTAGAAAGCTAAGATCTTTAACAAAATAATGAAAGTAAAGAGACCATAAGCTAAAAAGCTAAGATATTTAACAAAATAATGAAAGTAATGAGACCATAAGCTAAAAAGCTAAGATCTTTAACACAATAATGAAACCCTAAGCTAAAAAGCTTGGATCTTTAGTGTTCTTGAAGATCTTGAAGCATAAAGCTTGGATCTTTAAGATACATGAAGATTACACATACAAGTTTGAATCTTTATAACAAAATAACAAGATTAAAGCTAAAAAGATTTAGATCTACAAAATAAGTGAAGATTCAAAGCTAGAAAGCTTGAATCTTTCATGTTCTTGAAGGATTCGAACCCAAGTTTGAATCTACAAGATATAACAAGATCAAAAGCTAAAAGATTGATCCTTTAAATGATGATGATGTCGACTTTATGAAGAAGAAAAGAAGAAGAAGAAAATTTAAACCTTACACTTTTTAGAGTGAGAAAGACTAGAGAGAGAATTAGAGAGTAAGTGTGTGTAATTTGTGAATGACATCAAGTGTGAAATGGGTGAGCTAAGGCTTGTATTTATAGTGGGAATGGGTGAGGCAAGGCCCTCATGGCCATAGGTTTGGGAGGGGACAAGTGGGGGACAACTTTTGCTTTTTGGTTAATGGTTGTCTAAAGTTGGTGCTTATGTTAGGATCCCATGCAACATTAAGGATAATACTTAACAAAAATGCTAGTATGTTCCCTTTAATAAATGGGCATTTGTCTTTCATTATTATGGGTTACTAACTTATTATAATTGAGCTAATTAAATAGTCCACTAGCTAGTGTAGGGTGGGCTAAAGTCCAACAAGGTAGAAAGTCCAACAAGACTAACTAGTGTGCTCTAGTAAATTACTAAGCGTAATTAAGCATCCAAAAACCCAAGTAATTGTTATTATAAAATAACAAATAGTATTACGTAGTCATAATATTCCAATTATGACCAAAGTTAAACGTGTACCAAGTACATAGCTTGTTTCAAACGTCAAGTGACACCAACGGTCGTAAAAGCTTTTGGGGATCAAAACGGCCATAAAAGCTTTTGGGGATCAAGTTAAGTGATTACACACTTAATAGCACATTGTAAGATATTAATGAAAGTAATTAATCATTAAATAAGATCCCAGAGCATAAACTAGCTCAGTACGTACATATACACAGTTTCGTGAAAGCACAAAAGCAAGTCGAAAAAGCCGGGTCGTTACATTACCCACCTGTTAAAGAAAATTTTGTCCCGATTAGCCCTCACGATTAGCCCATAGATGTTCAACCAAATACAATACTAAATTTCATTAATAAAAAAATACATTACTTAATAAATAAATACATTACTTAGAAAAACACAATACACTGTCAACTACTCCTCACGATTAGCCCATAGATGTTCAACCAAGTTCAATCGTAGGCTCTCATGCACTTCCCTATCGCGTAATTCTTTCGTCATTCGTCTGTATGTTTCACACCTCTCGATCCAAGTTATTTGCATATTAGCAATGGGTTCATAAACCCAATCATTTTCGGTTAGGTTAAAACCACTGTCTTCAACAATTATATTGTGTAAGATGATGCACATATACATTAACTATTTCATAACATTGATGCTATAAGCTCTTGCTGGTTGTTGTAGTATATGCCAACACCCTTGTAAAATAACAAAAGTCCCCTCAATATCCTTGCGTGCCGTTGCTTGTTTCTTCAAAAAGTAAGTACGTTTTTCATTATTTGCACTTGAAAACGCCTTAACAAATGATGCCCACCCGAGGTATATACAATCGGATAGGTAGTATTCTCTTTTGTACTCAACACCATTTGCAGTAAAGGGATGTCTTCTATTTATTCATTAAGCATTGAGTTGAAGAGATCACTATCGTTCAAGACGTTTAAATCGTTATTGAACCCGCAACATCAAAGAAAGCATGTCAAATCTAATTATCATATGAGGCTACGACTTCAGGAATAATAGTTGGAACTTTGTAATCGCCTCGAGTAAATTGACCTTTGTATGCAATGGGACATTTTTCCTATGCCCAATGCATACAATCTATGCTTCCGATCGTTCCAGGTAAACCATGAATTTTTCATGAGCCTCATACAATCGTATGATATTGTCATAACCCGTCCTTAACCATAAGAACGTGTTAGATAACGTATGATTTCATTGCGAGGTATTGACCTCTATATGCGACATTTTTAAAAAGGAAAACTGCATATATTATACATTACAAACCAAACCATTATTTTTGTTACAAGCTTTAGACAATAAAAAGATGATTATCGTTTAACGATAATCTTCGACTTACAAACTTTACAAATGATAATAACAACACGATTTCTAGCATATTTTACAACACACGTCCTCGGATATGCAGTTTTATTTTTGACACAAATATGAGTACGCATGATCCTGCTTAGATTCAACATAATGCAGCGGAAGCTTTAATTATCACCTGAGAATAAACATGTTTAAAAACGTCAACATAAAGTTGGTGAGATATAGGTTTAGTGCGCAGCAATATATATATATAGACCACAAGATTTCGTATATAAACATTTCAATAAAAATATTCTAAGTGGTTGAGCACTTGGTAACCATACTTAACATTTTCACGTCGCATATTCCCTTTAATATGAAATCTTACTACACCGTACCAAGTGTAGTCACAAAACGAAGTACTGTGCAACCGTTGAATACTGGTCGTCCAGTCCGGTTGGGGTTGTCAGGCCCGATAGATCTATCAACAGGATTCGCGTTTACAATACCGCTGTAAATAGTAGTTACCAAGCTACAGGGAAGTATGCCAGTGGTACAACTCAACGTAGAATATATTTTTCAGTTACTTGTGTCCATATCGTAAAACATAAAATACATGTATTCTCATCCCAAAATATTTAGAGTTTAAAAGTGGGACTATATACTCACTCTTGTCTTGATGATATATATATTTTGACTCGGTCTTCCGGTTGATATCACGAACCTATCCATATATAATATATCAATATGTTTTCATTTTAAAACAAACGTTATATATATATATACTTGTTATACTTTTAATATTTTGAATATTTCCTTAGTCCGTAGTTAGCATTCCGATGTTAGTAATTCAATTTTTAATGGTTCATTTTTAGATGTTTAATATACCCGCAATAAACAAAACCCCCAACGAAATAAATAAAACCCCATCGTATATGTATTGGTCGAGATTAATCTTGACCCATGGTACCGGTGTTGTCAAATGACGTGTTGCGTACATAAAGTACCGGTGTTGTCAAATGACGTGTTGCGTACAAACATGGGATCTTATGATTAATCTTCTCGTATTGTTTACGGGTGATCCTGAACCATATAAAATTGAATTATAAGTACATATATATAAAATATCATGTTATCTTAGAAATATGTGATTTATATCATTTTTTTCCAATTGATCCCGTAGTTGAAATGATCTAGGATAACCAATTTTGTTTCGGTCATAGTTTCTTCGTTACAAATCCGTTTTCGTTGATTCAAATTGCCATCTTCTTGGATCGAGTTCTTCTTTAAGACTATGAACTGTAAATACCTTGGTTTGTATTCAAAATCATACGGCATAAGTGAAACATTAGTGAAACATATGAAGTTAAACATTTTTGTTACAACAAAATCATTTAATGACCATTTTTCTAAAAATACTTATACTTTGAAAAACCAAGTTTTACCTTGTTAAATTAGTATATACATAAGTTATATTACAGGTCTTGAAGTATTTTAAAAGTTAAGTTAGAAGGATCTATTTAGTTTGCAAACAAGTTTGAAAACATTCAAACTATGTTCTTGTTGTTAAACTTTTGTACCACAAAATAAGATAGCTATATATATATGAATCGAATAAGGTTATGAACATAGATTCTACCTCAAGTTCCTTGGATGAAGTTGCTGTAAAAGAGAAGTAAGAAGCTAGAATCAAAAGGGTGATGGAAGTGGATGAAAGATTGGTAGTAAGTTGGTGTTCTTGGAAGGTTTTCTTGAAGTGTTTTTGTATGGTTTTCTTATGGTGTTTTAGTATGGTTTTTGAAGCTAGATCTTTATGGAACTTTGCTGGATTGTTATGGAGTTTAGAGAGTAAGAAAGAGTGTGTGTTTTTAGTTAAGAGATTGAAGTAAAAATGAATCAAAAATGATGATACATATATACTCCTAAAAATGTGATCTTTAAGGATAACATGACAAAATTCTAGTTTGTATTTTTGTAATTAGTCTTGCAATGATTCAAAAGTAATTACCTTATACATAAGGCATGAATAAGGGCTGGTTAGGTGGTGATTTGATGTGTATATACTAATAGTAAATACGTATAGAAGCTTGGTATGATACGAGTACAAATACTCTAGGTATACGTATAGAAATTTTGTGAAAAATGGAATGAGGATTCAAATATAGCTATCTTTTGTGAATACACTTATATGATTTTATGTATTTAAGTTCTTAAAAGTGATTAAATACATTACTTATACAATATATGTATAAACATTATAGTCTTAAGTATTTAAGTCAAATAACGTTACGTATTGTTATCGTTTTGAAAACTTAAGTTAGTAGTTTCAAAATACACATATAACTTGTTGTTATTAATACAAAATGAGATATTAAAACATTCATTAATCATGTTAAATATGTATATATACATATATATACACAAACGTATAATTATCATATATTGTATAGTTCGTGATATCATTGGTCAAACTAGACGGTCAAACGTTGTGTAAAATTCTTTTCGGAAATATAAATCTCGACAATTTGGATTGCTTATCATGTTGGCAAGGTTTAATTTATGTAAATATTAATCTTTTAAGTATAGAATGATCGAAAAAGTGCGGTCGTTACATTACCTCCCCGTTAAATAAATTTCGTCCCGAAATTTTAGAATTGTACCTATTTTGCGTCATCGATAAACAAGTGTGGATACTTTTGCTTCATCTGATCCTCTCGTTCCCAAGTAAACTCGGGACCTCTTCTAGCATTCCAACGAACCTTAACAATCGGTATATTACTCTGTTTGAGCTGTTTAACTTCATGGTCCATGATTTCGATTGGTTCTTCGACGAATTGTAGTTTCTCGTCGACATGAATTTCTTCAAGAGGAATGGTGAGGTCTTCCTTTGCAAGACACTTCTTAAGGTTTGAGACGTGAAAGGTATTATGTACTCCGGCGAGTTGTTGCGGTAACTCGAGTCGATAAGCTACCGGTCCAATGCGTTCGATGATCTTGAACGGGCCTACGTACCTTGGGTTCAGTTTACCCCTTTTGCCGAAACGTATTACACCTTTCCAAGGTGACACCTTTAGCATAACCATGTCCCCGACCTGAAACTCTAATGGTTTCCTTCGAACATCGGCGTAGCTCTTTTGGCGACTACGGGCTGTTTTCAATCTCTCCTTGATTTGCACTATCTTCTCAGTCGTTTCATGTATGATCTCGGGACCAGTTAAATGTCGATCTCCTACTTCATTCCAACAGATAGGAGATCTACACTTCCTTCCGTACAATGCTTCGAATGGCGCAGCTCCAATGCTCGCATGATAACTATTATTATACGAGAATTCTGCTAACGGTAGATATTTATCCCATCCGTTTCCAAAATCGATCACACATGCCCTGAGCATGTCTTCGAGAGTCTGAATCGTTCTTTCACTCTGTCCATCGGTTTGTGGATGATATGCGGTACTCATATCCAACCGAGTTCCTAGTGCCTCCTGTAGTGATTGCCAAAACTTTGAGGTAAATCTACTATCACGATCGGATATAATGGAAATAGGTATTCCATGCCTTGAAACAACTTCCTTTATATACAATCGTAATAGTTTCTCCATTCTATCTGTTTCCTTTATAGGCAAGAAATGTGCAGACTTGGTGAGACGATCAACAATCACCCAAATGGTGTCGTATCCCCAGGCAGTCTTTGGTAACTTCGTGATGAAATCCATGGTAATACCATCCCATTTCCATTCTGGGATTTCTGGTTGTTGAAGTAACCCTGACGGCTTCTGGTGTTCTGCTTTAACTTTGGAACAAGTCAAACACTCCCCAACATATGTTGCAACGTCGGTCTTTAAGTTAGGCCACCAATAACGTGTCTTAAGATCTTGATACATCTTTCCAACTCCAGGATGTATCGAGTATCTTGTCTTATGTGCCTCGTTCAATATCAACTTCCTTAATCCACCCAACTTCGGTACCCAAATACGATTTGCAAAATATCGAATTCCATCTTCCCGCATAACGAGTTGCTTCTCATACTTCTTCATTATTTCATTTCCTATATTTTCTTTAGTAAGTGCTTCTCGTTGAACTTCTTTGATTTGTGAGTTGAGATTCATGCGAATTTTTATGTTCATCGCTCGTACTCGAATTGGTTCTCGTTCCTTTCTGCTTAGAGCGTCGGCCACCACGTTCGCTTTCCCGGGATGATAACGAATTTCACAATCATAGTCATTTATTAACTCGACCCACCTACGTTGCCTCATGTTCAATTGTTTCTGATCAAAAATATGTTGAAGGCTTTTATGATCAGTAAACACAGTGAATTTAACCCCATACAAGTAGTGTCTCCACATCTTCAATGCAAACACGACTGCTCCCAATTCTAGATCATGCGTCGTATAATTTCGCTCGTGAATCTTCAATTGTCGGGATGCGAATGCAATAACTTTCTTCCGTTGCATAAGAACACAACCAAAACCTTGTCGCGAAGCGTCACAATATATTTCAAAATCATCGTTCCCTTCAGGTAATGATAAAATAGGCGCCGTAGTTAACTTCTTCTTCAGTAATTGAAATGCGTTCTCCTGCTCCGAGGTCCATTCATATTTCTTCCCTTTTTGCGTTAATGCTGTCAACGGCTTAGCTATTCGAGAAAAATCTTGAATAAACCTTCTATAATAACCGGCTAAACCCAAAAATTGGCGTATCTGCATTGGTGTCTTAGGAGTCTCCCATTTTTCAATAGCTTCAGTTTTTGCTGGATCAACCTGAATTCCTTCGCTATTAACAACGTGACCAAGAAATTGCACTTCTTTCAACCAGAAAGCACACTTAGAAAATTTAGCATACAGTTGTTCTTTTCTCAACAACTCCAGTATCAACCTTAAATGCTCTTCATGCTCTTGCTCACTCTTGGAATAGATAAGAATATCATCAATGAAAACGATAACAAACTTATCTAAATACGGACTACAAACTCGATTCATGAGGTCCATGAATACAGCTGGCGCATTTGTCAATCCAAACGGCATAACCAAAAATTCATAATGACCATAACGTGTCCGAAAAGCAGTTTTCGGAATGTCCTCTTCTTTGACGCGTAGTTGATGATAGCCCGATCTTAAGTCAATTTTCGAATAAACACATGATCCTTGCAATTGATCAAATAAGTCATCAATTCTCGGTAGTGGATACCGATTCTTGATAGTTAACTTATTTAATTCACGATAGTCTATACACATCCTAAAAGATCCATCTTTCTTCTTAACAAACAAAATTGGAGCTCCCCACGGTGAAGTACTCGGTCGTATGAATCCACGGTCCAGTAATTCTTTTAACTGACTTTGAAGTTCTTTTAATTCGGACGGTGCAAGTCTATATGGCGCACGAGCCACTGGTGCAGCTCCTGGTACTAAATCTATTTGAAATTCTACCGATCTAAATGGAGGTAATCCCGGCAATTCTTCCGGAAAAACTTCAGGAAAATCTCTTGCCACAGGCACGTCGTTGATGCACTTTTCTTTCTTTTCGACTTTATTAACATGCGCTAAAATAGCGTAACATCCCTTTTCTAAACACTTCTTGGCTTTCAAACAGCTAATGAGTTTTAGCTTTGAATCACCCTTCTCTCCGTAAATCATCACCGGCATTTTATCCTTACCAGGAATACGAATTGCCTTCTTGGCACAAACAACTTCCGCTCCTACTTTGGACATCCAGTCCATGCCGACTATTACATCAAAACTTTCTAATTCTACGGGTATCAAATCAATCTTAAATGTTTCTCCGGCTAAATTTATTTCACAATCACGACAAATTTTATCGGCTTCAATTAGTTTACCATTAGCTAACTCAATCAAGTACTTAGCATCTAAAGGTAATGATGAACAATTCAATTTAGTGTAAAAATTTATACACACGTAACTTCTATCGGCGCCAGTATCAAATAAAATAGATGCTGATAAGTTATTAATGGTAAACGTTCCCGTAACAAGCTCCGGGTCTTCTCGTGCCTCTCTAGCATTAATAACAAACGCTCTTCCACGTGCAGGTCCGCCATTCTGATTCGGGCACTGACTCTTATAGTGACCTTGTTTTCCACAACCAAAACAAGTAATGGTAGCCAAAGCAGTTCTATTTGCGTTGGTGGCAGGAGTCTTGTTGCCATTTGTAACGAGAGCCTTACAATCTTCCGCAAGATGACCTTGTCGATTACACTTGGTGCATAACACACTACAGTAACCAAAGTGATGTTTGTGGCAACGGTTGCATAAAGGATTTTGTCCTTTATAACCAAAGCTTAAACCACTACCCGCACCTTGCGTGTTTTCTTGTTTCTTAAAAGATTGTTGTTGGTTACCTCGATCATAATTTCCATTCCACTTTCTTTTGTTACCTGATACCTTCACATCAGTATTGGATACTTTCTTATCCATGATGACCTGATCCATTAGCTCGTTTGCCATGGTTATAGCTTCATGAATTGTCTTAGGTTTCGATGCTGTAACATTTGCCTTGACCTTTTTGGGCAAACCAGCTTTGTACATTTCAATCTTCCGTTCTTCGGTTGGAACCAATTCAGGACATAGCAAAACTAATTCCATGAATCGCTGGTTGTAGTTGGTGATTTCAGTACCAACCACCTTCAAACTTCGTAACTCATCTTCTAACTTAATAACCTCATTCCTTGGACAATACTCGGTGATTATCATTGCTTTGAATTCTTCCCATGGAGTATCATAAGCTACATCTCCTCCTACCGCCTTCACATAATTCTTCCACCATGTGAGTGCACTATCTTGTAAAGTGCACGATGCAAACTCGGTCATGTCTTTTTCATCACAACCACTGATTTTAAACACCGTCTCCATCTTTTCTATCCATCGGGTTAAACCGATCGGCCCTTCCGTTCCACTGAATGATGAAGGCTTGCAAGCTTGAAACGTCTTGTAGGAGCATCCTACACGAGGATTTGGATTAACTGCAGCAGCTCTTGCAGCCTCAACCCATAACATTCTGTCGTTCACTCGCTGGTTGATGAGTTCCTCGAGTTCTTGTTCCGTCATTCGATTCAATCGCGCCATTTCCTAATGAAAGAAAATAATTATTCACATGGATTATTATAGATGTAGTGTGTATTTATAGTACATTATAGCTTATTAATAATATGAACTAGGTATTATTATAAAAGCCTTTTCTTCTTATTAGCGTTTTATAATTATATCTTGGGTAGTACCTACCCGTTAATGTTCATACTTAATAGCTTAGTACAGAATCAATTACTACAATCTAAATAATACTTAACCATGGAAAATTATTGCATTTCATACTTCAATATTTTACATATGCTTATCTTACATCGAACATTAAACAAACCACACTATTAATATTATACAAAACATTATTCGGTTCCATGGTTTGACACAGCAGCGCATCGTTTGATCTATTTTCTAGGACGTTTAGACACAAAGATTTGCTTAACGCTTATCCTAACTGTCTGCCTATATTTTGGCTGTGGGACTGAAGAACTGGATGCCGGGACAGAACGAATAGGAATAGCGGGGATAGGGGTGGTAGTGTTGAGTGGAATTGGTGCCACATCATTCTCATTAAACTCGGGATTTGGATTTTCTAATTCATTAGCCTTTCGTTTCTTTCCTAGTTCGAACTCGTCTTTTGTAATTTCCTGTATTTCTTCCTCGGGTTCACTTTCCTCCTCGGGTTCACTTTCCTCCTCGGGTTCACTTTCCTCCTCGGGTTCACTTTCCTCCTCGGGTTCACTTTCCTCCTCGGGTTCACTTTCCTGGTTCTCTATAGTTGGTTCATCCGGAATTTGTGAGTCTTCCCCAAGGATATCATTTTCGTCATCGGACAGGTTAATGACTGGAACGCCATCTGAAGATTCTGATTCGGAGTCGTTGATTGTGATAACAATTTTTGAGCTCGACATCTATCACACAACACTAACCCATTAGTACTTATATAATATTTACATATAAATTTTAACCAACAGTGATAAGCAATGGTTTTTTTTTTTTTTTTAAATCAGACCCGGTCAAAGTCCAGACTTACTAATGTATCCTAACGGCTTCTCGGTTAGACACACTAATTCAGACCTGGTTCGCTAAGACCACCGCTCTGATACCACATGTCATAACCCGTCCTTAACCATAAGAACGTGTTAGATAACGTATGATTTCATTGCGAGGTATTGACCTCTATATGCGACATTTTTAAAAAGGAAAACTGCATATATTATACATTACAAACCAAACCATTATTTTTGTTACAAGCTTTAGACAATAAAAAGATGATTATCGTTTAACGATAATCTTCGACTTACAAACTTTACAAATGATAATAACAACACGATTTCTAGCATATTTTACAACACACGTCCTCGGATATGCAGTTTTATTTTTGACACAAATATGAGTACGCATGATCCTGCTTAGATTCAACATAATGCAGCGGAAGCTTTAATTATCACCTGAGAATAAACATGTTTAAAAACGTCAACATAAAGTTGGTGAGATATAGGTTTAGTGCGCAGCAATATATATATATAGACCACAAGATTTCGTATATAAACATTTCAATAAAAATATTCTAAGTGGTTGAGCACTTGGTAACCATACTTAACATTTTCACGTCGCATATTCCCTTTAATATGAAATCTTACTACACCGTACCAAGTGTAGTCACAAAACGAAGTACTGTGCAACCGTTGAATACTGGTCGTCCAGTCCGGTTGGGGTTGTCAGGCCCGATAGATCTATCAACAGGATTCGCGTTTACAATACCGCTGTAAATAGTAGTTACCAAGCTACAGGGAAGTATGCCAGTGGTACAACTCAACGTAGAATATATTTTTCAGTTACTTGTGTCCATATCGTAAAACATAAAATACATGTATTCTCATCCCAAAATATTTAGAGTTTAAAAGTGGGACTATATACTCACTCTTGTCTTGATGATATATATATTTTGACTCGGTCTTCCGGTTGATATCACGAACCTATCCATATATAATATATCAATATGTTTTCATTTTAAAACAAACGTTATATATATATATACTTGTTATACTTTTAATATTTTGAATATTTCCTTAGTCCGTAGTTAGCATTCCGATGTTAGTAATTCAATTTTTAATGGTTCATTTTTAGATGTTTAATATACCCGCAATAAACAAAACCCCCAACGAAATAAATAAAACCCCATCGTATATGTATTGGTCGAGATTAATCTTGACCCATGGTACCGGTGTTGTCAAATGACGTGTTGCGTACATAAAGTACCGGTGTTGTCAAATGACGTGTTGCGTACAAACATGGGATCTTATGATTAATCTTCTCGTATTGTTTACGGGTGATCCTGAACCATATAAAATTGAATTATAAGTACATATATATAAAATATCATGTTATCTTAGAAATATGTGATTTATATCATTTTTTTCCAATTGATCCCGTAGTTGAAATGATCTAGGATAACCAATTTTGTTTCGGTCATAGTTTCTTCGTTACAAATCCGTTTTCGTTGATTCAAATTGCCATCTTCTTGGATCGAGTTCTTCTTTAAGACTATGAACTGTAAATACCTTGGTTTGTATTCAAAATCATACGGCATAAGTGAAACATTAGTGAAACATATGAAGTTAAACATTTTTGTTACAACAAAATCATTTAATGACCATTTTTCTAAAAATACTTATACTTTGAAAAACCAAGTTTTACCTTGTTAAATTAGTATATACATAAGTTATATTACAGGTCTTGAAGTATTTTAAAAGTTAAGTTAGAAGGATCTATTTAGTTTGCAAACAAGTTTGAAAACATTCAAACTATGTTCTTGTTGTTAAACTTTTGTACCACAAAATAAGATAGCTATATATATATGAATCGAATAAGGTTATGAACATAGATTCTACCTCAAGTTCCTTGGATGAAGTTGCTGTAAAAGAGAAGTAAGAAGCTAGAATCAAAAGGGTGATGGAAGTGGATGAAAGATTGGTAGTAAGTTGGTGTTCTTGGAAGGTTTTCTTGAAGTGTTTTTGTATGGTTTTCTTATGGTGTTTTAGTATGGTTTTTGAAGCTAGATCTTTATGGAACTTTGCTGGATTGTTATGGAGTTTAGAGAGTAAGAAAGAGTGTGTGTTTTTAGTTAAGAGATTGAAGTAAAAATGAATCAAAAATGATGATACATATATACTCCTAAAAATGTGATCTTTAAGGATAACATGACAAAATTCTAGTTTGTATTTTTGTAATTAGTCTTGCAATGATTCAAAAGTAATTACCTTATACATAAGGCATGAATAAGGGCTGGTTAGGTGGTGATTTGATGTGTATATACCAATAGTAAATACGTATAGAAGCTTGGTATGATACGAGTACAAATACTCTAGGTATACGTATAGAAATTTTGTGAAAAATGGAATGAGGATTCAAATATAGCTATCTTTTGTGAATACACTTATATGATTTTATGTATTTAAGTTCTTAAAAGTGATTAAATACATTACTTATACAATATATGTATAAACATTATAGTCTTAAGTATTTAAGTCAAATAACGTTACGTATTGTTATCGTTTTGAAAACTTAAGTTAGTAGTTTCAAAATACACATATAACTTGTTGTTATTAATACAAAATGAGATATTAAAACATTCATTAATCATGTTAAATATGTATATATACATATATATACACAAACGTATAATTATCATATATTGTATAGTTCGTGATATCATTGGTCAAACTAGACGGTCAAACGTTGTGTAAAATTCTTTTCGGAAATATAAATCTCGACAATTTGGATTGCTTATCATGTTGGCAAGGTTTAATTTATGTAAATATTAATCTTTTAAGTATAGAATGATCGAAAAAGTGCGGTCGTTACAGATATCATCCTTGGAAGGTTCTCGCATATAATCATCTTTATATAAATCAATAATACACTTGCAGAAGTTCATTAGTGATTCACGACATGTTAGTTCCGACATTCGCAAGTACTCGTAAAAAAGATCGGGTGTATCACCATAAGCTAATTAACGTAGAGCGGAAGTTATTTTTACGTATGGAGTAATACTCACCTCGCCGCGTGTATCAACTCTTAACTAAAAATACCTAAAATATTAAGGTAGTGGATTTTTAGAGTAGTTGAGAATATCTTCCATAATTCTCATAAAAACGCGTCGCCTCATCCGAAACCTCCTTTTGGAATTTTCGTCAGTGTATTTGCAACCTTCAACAAAAATAGTCGGTAATAAGACGTAAATGTGTTTCTTCATGTTCACGTTCTATGTAACGACGTGTGTTTGAAATTTCTGCCTCATTTTCACTTTCTAACGCATCATTGTCTATTATATCGAGCACTTGCATCAAATACTTTTCGTTAGACGATATTGACAAAGACATTATTTTGATTATATAGATGAAATTGTGTGTTGTGTTTTGGATTAAATATTGAAGAAGTATTTCTGGGAGTAAATTTTATGTTGTGTTTTGGAGTAAAATGTATATATAGAAGAGTATATAATATAATAATAATAATAATAATAATAATAATAATAATAATAATAATAATAATAATAATAATAATAATAATAATAATAATAATATATTTAATGAAATATTTCGTTGAATAACTGATATATTCTAAAAAATCAACACCGCACAACGTTACCAACTCGACGGTGGCCAAAACTGTAACACCGTACTTTTTTTTTTTAAATAACAGCGGAAGTATTTAAAGCATATAACATTTATATATTAAAATAAAACTGGTGTTACTTTTCAAAATAGTTATACATAGTTATATTAAACATCAGAGTTCTTCAGTGTGTCAAACATAACCCAAGCACAGCTATCTTCTCCCGTCCCTAGCATGTACAACAACATAACCTGCAGGGGAGAAAATGTGGGGGATTAGCATAACGCTAAGTGAATGAGATATCTCAACAGATATTACTATCAAGTACCAAGCCTAGCTTTTAGGGATCATTCATCTGGTCATGGTCATGTGGACATAGCATTACATAGCTATCATATAATAGAGCATTACACATCTGTATCATACAGAGCTAGGCAAAAAATCAGAGCAGTAATAACATCAACAAGCTATTCACTAAAGGCACTACAGTCACTACCCTAACATAGCCTTACATAGCTATACAATGAGGGTATTAATAGCTCTACAAAGCTATTCACTAAGTAACAATAGCACTACACAACTATTCACTCACATAGCACTAACGGCTATACATAACACTAACGGCTATAAATACAAGAGGATCGTTGACCCTGCCAGGTCTACAACTATTAGCTGATCAAGCTAGAGCTGTACCAATAGCCCTTGTTATTGTCACACAGTATACCTCTCCTGACGTTTACATACGTCGATTGCAATATACTGTCATTACAATAACCAATGAGCCCAACCCTTCTATACACGGTTGACCTCTTCTGTCCCTTCTATATGTGACGACCCAGAAATTTCCAATCAAATTTAAACTTAATCCTAATATGAATTCAAGACGATAAGCAAAGTCTGTAATATTGAGTCTCAAAAACTTTGAACTGTTTCATATATTCGATTGACCTTCGACTGCTCTCGACGATTCACGAACAATTAATTTTAAATAGAAATGTGTGTGTGTATATATATATATATATATATATATATATATATATATATATATATATATATATATATATATATATATTTAATATAACTTGAAACCATAGCATATAATTTAGTTGATAGAATTAATGATGCAAGATAATTTATTATATAAAATAAAAAAAATTTGAAATAAAAAAATGAAATTCTATATATAGTATTTTGAAATATATAAACTTTGATTACTTTATTTAGAAATACACGTTTTAAGTTTTCTTAGTTAATAACGAATACTTACATATACCCTTATGAGTTAATATATATAGAATTTATAAACAATAAATATTCAACAAAGGTTATCATATTATATAGGATTATTAAATATTACATTATTAATAATATATAATACAAAGTTAAAACATAGTTGTTATATTAATATTAATATCAGTATTATTAATAATATTATATGAAAGTTGATACATTTGATTTGTTACTTTATTATTAATATTATTATCACTGTTAATAACATTAGTATTATAATTAGTGGTAAAATTTTTATGTTAGTTATTATGATTTATAGATATGTAAAAAATTTAGTACTCATTAAGATATAATACATATTATATAGTGATATTACATTTAAGTGCAAGATTAGAAATAATTGTTATATTAATATTATTATCATTACTTTTATAGATATTAAAATTTATATAAATATTATTATAACTAATAAGATTATATTATCATTTTTAAAAAATTGTTATTAATAATTAAATTATTTAAAATTATCAATTTTTTAGTAATAATATTATTTATCAATTATTATTACTAATTACTCTATTAATATATTTATACTTATCAAGAATTAAAGAATTTAATATATATATACATATATAAATACATATATATATATAAAAATATATAAACAGATATATAAAAGTAAATATATATATATATATATATATATATATATATATATATATATATATATATATATATATATATATATATATATATATATATATATATATATATATATATATATATATATCCTGATATATATATACAGGTATATTATATAAATTCATACATTTATAATAATAACATAATTATTAACTAAATTAAATTAATTAAATTACTGTATTATATAAAGAGAGTCCAAAATTTGTTTAATATCGTTATCTTACTATATTTGGGTTTTGTTTCTGTCTCTAAGCTTGTACCAATCATGAATCAATCACAAGAAGAATCCAACTTTCTGTTAGACATCGATTTCAAGCTTTATTTTTTTTATTTATTTTATATTTCTGTTTTAAATTGGCTAGCCGTCGACACAAATTGAGATAAATAATGGAATTTCACAGAATACTTCCACATTTAATCAAATTTATATCCTCAATTTCAAACATCAAAATTTTCTAACCTTTTATGGCGAATTAAAAAAAAAAGGGGTGAAGAACACCCATACGTGCTCTGTTCTTACTTCAAAATTTAAAAGGCTCGAAATCATATCATTTTTCAAAATGTATAAATGCAGATAGGTTAGAAATCATGTGTTTAATCTTCCTGTAAAGTTTCAAGATCCAATTCCATTTATCGAGCTTCAAATTCGAAGTCAAAGTTTATGTTTCAAAAAGTCAACAAATATTCTTGAGCCAAATTCGAATTCGTTTTGAAGTCTTTGGATCGATTGATGGTTTGAAAAGTTTCCTGGGAGGATTTAGAAAATATTTCATGTAGGACTCAAAGTCTAAAACGATCTAGAACTCATAATCAAAGTTTGAGTTCTTAAAAGTATTTTTTTGGAGTCTGATTCTGTTATTTTAATTTGTTTTTGTCTCTGTTAATTCAACCAATCATCACAGGTTGTTTATGTTTCAAGTTTATAAAATAATTCAAACTTAAATTAATTAAATCCTGAGTTCGATTGTCCACTGATTGGTGAATGGTGTGAAGAAGGAGAAACAGTTTATACGTGGGTTATATTGTTTTGTTTGTGGTATAAATCAGAAAAACAAATTGGGATGGACGGTTAGGGTGTGTGTATGGTATTTGAGAGGTCCTGGGTTCGATTCTTGCTGGTGACAAGTATTTTTTTAAACACTTCTTGAGGTAGTTTCTTTTTTCTAAAAATCATCATTATTATTATTGTTATTATTATTAAGTATTAGTATTATTGTTATTATTATCAACATTATTTTTATTAAGTATTAGGAATATTATTGTTATTATTATTATTATTATCATTAGTATTAGTATAAATATTATTTATATAATTATTATTATTTTTAGTATTATTATCATTTTTAAGATTATGATTATCATTATTAATTAATGTTAATACTACGAGTATCATAATTATTAATACTATTATTACTACTAATATAAGTATTATGATAAAATTTTTAGTTATTATGATTATAAATACAAGTATGAAAATTATTATCACTAAGAGTTGTATTATTATTAATATTATGATTGGGATCATTATTATTAACATTATTATAAAAATAATACAAGTTATCATTTTTTTCTCTCATTAATATTAGTATTAGTAACACTTTTGTAACTATTAGTATTATTATTAACAATGTCAATATTATTATTATTAATATTATCATTTTTAACAAAGTTATTATTATTATTATTATTATTATTATTATTATTATTATTATTATTATTATTATTATTATTATTATTGGTAAATCACTAATATCAAAACTATCATTTTTAAGCAGATAAATATTTTGTACATAAAATATACTTATATTAAAATTTCACATAACTATATATATCAAACCTACTAAGATTAATTATATAAATACTTGCAAATAACAAACTATTGATTTTTAAATATAACATTAAACAAGTATGTATATAAATATAGATATATTAATATAACTATATAAATATTAACCATTTTGAATATATACACAAATTAAATATACATAAGATATAAATTAAGGATATAATAAATAAGTTGGTTCAGTTACGATTGTATGTTTTAATATATATATACAAATGATATAGGTTCGTGAATCCGAGGCCAACCCTGCATTGTTCAATGTCATCATATATATTTTTACTACAAAATACAGTATAGTGAGTTTCATTTGCTCCCTTTTTAAATGCTTTTGCAATATATATTTTTGGGACTGAGAATACATGCGCTGCTTTTATAAATGTTTTACGAAATAGACACAAGTAATCGAAACTACATTCTATGGCTGGATTATTAAACCGAATATGCCCTTTTTTTGCCTGGTAATCTAAGAATTAGGGAACATCACTAATTTTGAGAATTAGTGCACCCCTAATTGACGCGAATCCTAAAGGTAGATCTACGGAAACTAACAACCCCCATTCTGGAATTTGGAATGCTTTAGTACTTCGAGTTTATCATGTCCGATGGGTGTCCCGGAATGATGGGGATATTCTATATGGATCTTGTTAAGGTTGGTTACTAGGTGTTCACCGTATGAATGATTTTTATCTCTATGCAGTTTGCGAAATGCCTGATATGAGATTAAGTTTATGAGAAATTGAAATATGAAATCTTGTGGTCTATTAAAATAATGGAAATAATTGATTATGATAAACTAATGAACTCACCAACCTTTTGGTTGACACTTGAAAGCATGTTTATTCTCAGGTTTGAAAGAAATCTTCCGCTGTGCCTTTGCTCATTTTAGAGATATTACTTGGAGTTATTCATGACATATTTCAAAAGACGTTGCATTCGAGTCGTTGAGTTCATCAAGATTATTATTAAGTCAATTATAGTTGGATATATTATGAAATGGTATGCATGCCGTCAACTTTCGATGTAATGAAAGATTGTCTTTTCAAAAACGAATGCAATGTTTGTAAAATGTATCATATAGAGGTCAAGTACCTCGCGATGTAACCAAATGTAATGTATTCGTCCAGATGGATTAGGACGGGTCATTAGAGTTGGTATCAGAGCGGTGGTCTTAGCGAACCAGGTCTGCATTAGTGTGTCTAACTGATAGTTGTTAGGATGCATTAGTGAGTCTGGACTTCGACCGTGTCTGCATGTCAAAAGTTTTGCTTATCATTTGTTGTCGGAAATTACCTACTTATCATTCTTAGTCTAGACACATCTTATTGTATTAATTGCATGAATAATGTATAGACAAAATTCATATCTGTAAGATCCTGTTTTCTTTTGGGTCTGGACGCCGTCCAACAATTTGGGACGCCGTCCTAGATCGAAGACCTGGACGCCGTCCAACAATTTGGGACGCCGTCCCAGATCGAAGACCTGGACGCCATCCAACATTTTGGGACGCCGTCCAGAATGGCTGGCAGGCATGTCTTTTTGCTTTTAAATATCTTAGATGGGTAAATTGGTAATTTCACTTGGTGGACGAATTAAAGGCCCTAGATCAGTTTGGTTGAGCCTCATTACTCCATTCCTAACCACCAAACTTCATCCACTTAAATCCTAGTGAGAGAGTGTGATTCAAGTGTGAGAAAGCTCAAATCGGAGAAGAAGAAGCTTGTTTCGGGTTTTAGCTCGAGCATTAAAGTTGTTCATCTCCTCGTTAGCTTCGTTTTGATTGTTGTGGTAAGCCCTAAACTTGATTACCTTAGTTTAATGTGTTTAAGGATTAGGGTTTGGGTTAGTATTGCACATAAAACCCATTTGTGAGTACTTTGGGGTTTTGGGTAAGTTTGGGTCATGAAGACCCAAATGGTGACTAACCTAGGGTTTTGAAAGGGTAAATGGTGTAAATGGGTCTTAAAGACCTAAGTAAATACTAATACACTTATAGTTAATGTTAGTGGGTGTGATTTGGGTTGTGGGTGACCCAAATGGGTGTGTTGACCTAGAAATGGGTCAAATGGGTCTTTGATGACCTAGGTTGTCTTGCATGTAGGAAAACGAGTTAACTTTGTGGTTAAAAGTGTGTTAATACCTTAATTGGCTAAAGTTAGGGTTTTTGGTGAAGTTAACCATTATTAGGGTTAAAGGTGCAAAATGGGTCGGGATTGCACTTAGGATCAAAAGACTCTAGATTGTTGAATGAGTTACTTGACCGACTTGAGTTGTGAATTGATTATGTGCTAAAATGTAATAGGTACGTTACATTGACGTTGCAAGTTCGGTTATCTCACACGAAGACTTTGAGGTGAGTGGAATAATTATATGCGTATGTATATAATGTATCTATTTGTTGTAGCGTGAAAGGTGTAGTGTCGAGGTTTTAAGACACCACGTTTCACGTGAAGAGTGTAGCATCGAGGTGTTAAGATGCCACTCGGGTGTAGCATCGAGGTGTTAAGATGCCGCCTAGGAGTGTAGTGTCGAGGTGTTAAGACACCACTCCGTAAAATAATGAGTGATGCATCGAGGTGTTAAGATGCCACTCGGGGTGATGTGTCGAGGTGTTAAGGTGCCACCCTAGGGGTTAGTGGTGCGAGGTGTTAAGTGCCCTAACGGATGTTACGAACACCGATGGCGTTTTCGCGAGCGCCGTTCCCTTGTACTATTGGTTAAACATGGTTATTTGTGTTGTAAGCATGTTATATTATTCGAGTTATATTTATATGTGGTTGTTATGCTAGCTTGGGGGTATTGACGAATTATAGCTTGTTATTGCGACAATAAGCTAATGTAGTTTGCTAGCATATTTGTGGTTGTGTAAGTGTATGCAAGTAGGTATAATTATATATGTATTCGTATAATTATTGCATTCACTAAGCTTTGCTTACCCTCTCGTTGTTTACTTTTTTTTAGGCTCGGGCATTGACAAGGGTAAGAGCGTTCAATTGGATTAGTGATCTCCCGCTTGTTTTGTTAGGGGATGCTTTTGGGTGTTAGCTTTTGGAGTTCGACCGAGATTGAGTAGTTTAACCCCAAACACCATGCTCTAGTGTCGTTTGGAACTTAAACTTATATTGGGTCGAAACTTTTATTTTTGAACGAAACTCGTAAAATGGGCGATGTGGGCCCGATGATGTAAAACTTGATTTGATGATGAAAATCTCTTAGTTTCTCTTATATTGACTTGTGGTAAAAAGGTTTTTGTTTGAAAGTGCCGGGAAGCGGGTTTTCCGCTCGTGTGAGTTGGACCCGTGATCAGTAGCTGGAAGGCTATTGGGACACCGTCCCAATTTCTTGGATGCCGTCCCAGTTGCTTGAGCTGGACGCCGTCCCCAAAAGTTAGACGCTGTCCCACCTTTCTGAGCTGGATGCCGTCCAGGATTCTGGACGCCGTCCAGATGCACTGCCTTAAATTTTTTTTTTTGGTACGTGTTTTGAGTTTATGAAGTCGGGTTGTTACAAGTGGTATCAGAGCATGGTCTAAGGGATTTAGGTGACTTGAGATAGGCGCCTAGACTTAGATTTTTTGGGTGCGCGTTTATGCGGGACTTGTAGGACTTTGGGTCGGATCGGGATTGGTTTGTGCATATGTTTATGTAAACTAATCATGTGCTATTTGTTATGTATGTTTAGCGGGCATCGAGCGAGATGGACGTTGTACTAGCAAGTTAATGCGACGTGCTCGCGTAACAATGATTAGCTACCATTGTTACGGGTGCAAATCGTGTCAAACAAGTAATGTACGACGATTGTTGAGTGAGATGGAGTAGTGTGGCGTATATGTATGTATATATGTAATCTGTCCTTCCGTTTTGTGGTTTAACCTAATTCGTTTTATAGAATGAAGACGAGAAACGGTCCCGATCATGATAACGGAAGTACAAGCGAGGACGCCGAGTTCTCAACCAAGGTCGAGGCCGTCTTTAAGAAGTTGAAAGCGGATTTTCTTGCGGACGTTCGAAAGGTCTTTCAAGATTCGGTTGATGAGCAAATAACCGATCTAATTAATGAACGAATGAAGGCCACTATCGAAGAGGCCCTTGACGCTAGGAATATCTATCCTCGCGGTGAAGGAGGCGAAGGAAGGCGAGACTTCCACTACAAGAACTTCAAGGATGCTCAACCCCTGATGTTTAATGGGGTGCGAGATCCCTTGAAAAGTACATGTTGGATCTCCGATATTGAGGGAGCTTTCCGTACCGCGAAATGTCCTCCCGAAAAGAAGGCGAGGTATGGCTCTAGCATGTTACGCGAAGAAGCTAAGTTGTGGTGGGACGATAAAATCAACTTGTATGGTGAAGAACAATGTATGGGCTTGACATGGGAGGAGTTCAAGAAAGAATTTTTCAGAGAATACCGAACTTCATCCGATCTCGATAGAATCCGGGACGAGTTGCACCATTTGCAACAAGGTTCAATGGACTTAGTTACTCTTAAGTCTACATTCTTGGCAAAGACTCGTTTTTGCCTAGAGTATGTTGGTGATGATCATAAGCTCATGAAGGATTTCTACCGTACTTTGAATGATGAGTACAAGGGGAAGATTAGTCGGGGTATGGCTAAGACTTTTGATGAATTGTTTGAGTTGGCTCGGGGTTTTGAGCCGGAGGTTCCAAGAAAGAGTGATTTCATGTTTTCCAAAAGAAAATTTGAAGGTTTTAGTTACTCTAACGCCTCAAGCAAGAAGAGCAAGAGCAAGAGGGGGGCCGAAAGTGTCAATAGTGCAAAGAAGGGCACTACCGGTGGGTTTTCTTATACGTGCTACAATTGTGGGCAACCGGGTCATATGGCTCGTGAGTGTCCGAAACCACGTTCCGGAAACAAAGTCACTTGTTTTAATTGCGGCAAAGAGGTGCATAAGAAGCCGGAGTATCCCGATTTGCGAAATGACAATGTGAAACGGTTAGAGAAGGCGGCGAGTACGGCTAGGGGTCGCAACTATTTGATGACCAATGATGAAGCCAAACAATCGCACGAAGTTGTCTCAGGTACTTACATGGTTAATTCTAATCCGGCAAGGATTCTTTTCGATAGCGGTGCAAATTTGTCGTTTGTGTCTCCTAAATTTGTGCCTAAACTTAATAGACCGTTAGCTAAGTTAAGTCGTCCGATAGAAGTCGAAATAGCGGACGGCAAGACGGTGCTAGTGGTTGATGTGTGTGAAAATTGTGATGTTGTTTTTGGTGCCGAAACCTTTAAAATTGATCTTATTCCAATGACCTTGGGCGACTTTGATATTGTCGTTGGTATGGATTGGCTCGATCGTTATAGAGCCGATATTGCATGCTATGATAAGTTTATTCGTGTGAAGACCCTAAGTGGGGGAGAGTTAATTATTCATGGTGATAAGCGAAGGAGACCGGTGCCGATATGCACTTTTGCACGGGCACGTCGTTTTGTTGTTAGTGGTGGCATGGCTTTCCTTGCTCATGTTGTTGATACTCGTAATGAGCCACCACCTATTCGTGAAATTCCGGTTGTTAGTGAATTCGAAGACGTTTTTCCGGACGAATTACCGGGTGTTCTGGCGGAAAGACAAGTTGAGTTTCGTATTGAGTTGGTTCCGGGAGCTACTCCCATTGCTAAAACTCCTTATCGTTTAGCACCAACGGAAATGCAAGAGTTGTTAAATCAAACCCAAGAGTTGCTCAAGAAGGGTTTTATTCGACCGAGTGCTTCGCCATGGGGCGCTTCGGTGTTATTTGTGAAGAAGAAAGATGGTAGTATGCGTATGTGCATTGATTACCGTGAGTTGAATAAAGTGACGATCAAGAATCGTTATCCATTACCTAGGATTGACGATTTATTTGATCAACTTCAAGGTGCAACGTATTTCTCTAAGATCGACCTACGGTCCGGCTATCACCAAATGCGGGTCCGTGAGGAAGACATAGAGAAAACGGCTTTTCGAACGCGTTACGGGCATTATGAGTTTGTAGTTATGCCCTTTGGTCTTACGAATGCACCGGCGGCATTCATGGATCTTATGAACCGGGTGTGCCAACCTATGTTGGACAAGTCGGTAATAGTGTTCATTGACGACATACTAGTCTACTCGAAAAGTATGAACGAACATGAACGTCATTTGCGTGAAGTATTGAAGACGCTACGAAAGGAGAAGTTGTATGCAAAGTTCTCCAAATGTGAATTTTGGCTAAGGGAAGTTCAATTCCTTGGTCATTTTGTGAACGAAAACGGTATTCAAGTAGATCCGGGAAAGATCGAGACGGTGAAGAGTTGGGGACGACCGACTACGCCTACGGAAATCCGAAGTTTTCTCGGATTGGCCGGTTATTATCGTCGGTTTATCCAAGATTTTTCTAAGATCGCTTCTTCGTTGACGAAATTGACAAGGAAGAATGCGAGATTTGTTTGGGAGAACGAGCAAGAAATTGCTTTTCAATTGTTAAAAGAGAAGTTGTGTCAAGCTCCGGTGTTAGTGTTACCGGAAGGTGTTGAAGACATGGTGGTTTATTGTGATGCTTCCTTAAATGGTCTCGGGTGTGTTCTAATGCAAAGAGGTAAAGTCATCGCTTATGCCTCTCGACAATTAAAGGAACATGAAACGAGGTATCCGACTCATGATCTTGAGTTGGCGGCGGTTGTGCATGCGTTGAAAATTTGGCACCATTACTTGTATGGTGTCAAGTGTACAATTTATTCGGATCATAAGAGTTTGAAACATCTCTTTAATCAACGAGATTTGAATTATTGCCAACGTAGGTGGATGGATGTGGTGAAAGACTACGATTGTGAAATACTTTATCATCCGGGTAAGGCGAATGTGGTCGCGGATGCGTTGAGTCGAAAGAGTCAACATCCGACGATAAAAGTGGGGTCGTTACGTTTGATTATTACCAACGATTTTCTTGAAAAGCTTGGTGAGATTCAAATAGAGGCTTATGTTCACAACAAGCATACGGAGCGAATCGTGGGCCAATCAGAGTTTATTACTATGGGTCCGCATGGTTTGTTGTCTTTTCAAGGAAGGGTGTGGGTGCCTAAGATGGGTGATTACCGACGAGTGCTACTTGATGAAGCACATAAGTCAAAATACTCCATTCATCCGGGCGCGACGAAAATGTATCTTGACTTGAAGAAAGATTATTGGTGGCCGGGCATGAAGCGTGATGTTGTGAAGTATGTTGAGCAATGTGTCACGTGTTTGCAAGTAAAAGCCGAACACCAAAAGCCGTATGGTAAATTGCAACCGTTAGAAATTCCGAAATGGAAATGGGAGCACATTACCATGGATTTCATTACAAAGTTACCTAAAACGGCGAGAACCCAATTCGATTCGATTTGGGTTATAGTTGACCGATTGACAAAAAGCGCTTTGTTTCTTCCCATTAGAGAAGCGATATCGTCGGAGACTTTGGCTAAGTTGTTTATCAAGGAAGTGGTCTCGCGACATGGGGTTCCTATATCTATTATTTCGGATCGAGATACCCGTTTTACATCTCGGTTTTGGGAAAAGTTTCATGAAGATATGGGCACGCAATTGAAGTTGAGCACGGCGTATCATTCTCAAACGGACGGTCAAACCGAACGTACGAATCAAACTTTGGAAGATATGTTACGGGCGTGCATCATTGACTTTGGTGGTAGTTGGGATGAGCATTTGTCTTTGGTGGAATTCTCGTACAATAATAGTTATCATACTAGTATCGGGATGCCACCTTACGAAATGCTTTATGGGCGCAGGTGTCGAACTCCCGTTTGTTGGGGAGAAGTGGGTCAAAGAGAGATCGGGAGTACCTTTTTGGTTTTAGAGACAAATAGCAAGATCGATTTGATTCGGGAACATTTGAAGAAGGCTCAAGATAGGCAAAAGTCGTATGCCGATAAACGTAGACGAACGATCGAATTTCAAGAAGGCAATATGGTGATGCTTAAGGTTTCGCCATGGAAGGGTATTATTCGACTTCGAAAATTGGGAAAGTTAGCTCCTCGGTTTATTGGGCCATTCAAAGTTTCAGCTCGTGTTGGTGAAGTTGCATATCGATTGGAATTACCCGAAGAGCTTGCGGGGATCCATAATACATTTCATGTTTCCCACCTCCGTAAGTGTCTTGCGGATGATTCCTCATGGATGCCTTTAGACGAGATCGAGCTAAAGAACAAGTTAGAATATGTCGAGGAACCGATTGCTATCCTTGACGAGAAGGTGAAATTGTTGAGGAATAAAGAGGTGAGAACTTTCAAGGTTCAATGGCGGCGAAGTAAAGGTTCCGTGATTACTTGGGAGCCCGAAGAGTTTGTCTTGGTTTATCTTCCTGCTTGTCATGCGGCGTGGATTGCGAGGTCGCAATCCGGTTCAAGTGGAGGAGAGTTGTAAGATCCTGTTTTGTTTTGGGTCTGGACGCCGTCCAACAATTTGGGACGCCGTCCTAGATCGAAGACCTGGACGCCGTCCAACAATTTGGGACGCCGTCCCAGATCGAAGACCTGGACGCCGTCCAACATTTTGGGACGCCGTCCAGAATGGCTGGCAGGCATGTCTTTTTGCTTTTAAATATCTTAGATGGGTAAATTGGTAATTTCACTTGGTGGACGAATTAAAGGCCCTAGATCAGTTTGGTTGAGCCTCATTACTCCATTCCTAACCACCAAACTTCATCCACTTAAATCCTAGTGAGAGAGTGTGATTCAAGTGTGAGAAAGCTCAAATCGGAGAAGAAGAAGCTTGTTTCGGGTTTTAGCTCGAGCATTAAAGTTGTTCATCTCCTCGTTAGCTTCGTTTTGATTGTTGTGGTAAGCCCTAAACTTGATTACCTTAGTTTAATGTGTTTAAGGGTTAGGGTTTGGGTTAGTATTGCACATAAAACCCATTTGTGAGTAATTTGGGGTTTTGGGTAAGTTTGGGTCATGAAGACCCAAATGGTGACTAACCTTGGGTTTTGAAAGGGTAAATGGTGTAAATGGGTCTTAAAGACCTAAGTAAATACTAATACACTTATAGTTAATGTTAGTGGGTGTGATTTGGGTTGTGGGTGACCCAAATGGATGTGTTGACCTAGAAAGGGTCAAATGGGTCTTTGATGACCTAGGTTGTCTTGCATGTAGGAAAACGAGTTAACTTTGTGGTTAAAAGTGTGTTAATACCTTAATTGGCTAAAGTTAGGGTTTTTGGTGAAGTTAACCATTATTAGGGTTAAAGGTGCAAAATGGGTCGGGATTGCACTTAGGGTCAAAAGACTCTAGATTGTTGAATGAGTTACTTGACCGACTTGAGTTGTGAATTGATTATGTGCTAAAATGTAATAGGTACGTTACATTGACGTTGCAAGTTCGGTTATCTCACACGAAGACTTTGAGGTGAGTGGAATAATTATATGCGTATGTATATAATGTATCTATTTGTTGTAGCGTGAAAGGTGTAGTGTCGAGGTGTTAAGACACCACGTTTCACGTGAAGAGTGTAGCATCGAGGTGTTAAGATGCCACTCGGGTGTAGCATCGAGGTGTTAAGATGCCACCTAGGAGTGTATTGTCGAGGTGTTAAGACACCACTCCGTAAAATAATGAGTGATGCATCGAGGTGTTAAGATGCCACTCGGGGTGATGTGCCGAGGTGTTAAGGTGCCACCCTAGGGGTTAGTGGTGCGAGGTGTTAAGTGCCCTAACGGATGTTACGAACATCGATGGCGTTTTCGTGAGCGCCGTTCCCTTGTACTATTGGTTAACCATGGTTATTTGTGTTGTAAGCATGTTATATTATTCGAGTTATATTTATATGCGGTTGTTATGCTAGCTTGGGGGTATTGACGAATTATAGCTTGTTATTGCGACAATAAGCTAATGTAGTTTGCTAGCATGTTTGCGGTTGTGTAAGTGTATGCAAGTAGGTATAATTATATATGTATTCGTATAATTATTGCATTCACTAAGCTTTGCTTACCCTCTTGTTGTTTACTTTTTTTTAGGCTCGGGCGTTGACAAGGGTAAGAGCGTTCAATTGGATTAGTGATCTCCCGCTTGTTTTGTTAGGGGATGCTTTTGGGTGTTAGCTTTTGGAGTTCGACCGAGATTGGGTAGTTTAACCCCAAACACCATGCTCTAGTGTCGTTTGGAACTTAAACTTATATTGGGTCGAAACTTTTATTTTTGAACGAAACTCGTAAAATGGGGATGTGGGCCCGATGATGTAAAACTTGATTTGATGATGAAAATCTCTTAGTTTCTCTTATATTGACTTGTGGTAAAAAGGTTTTCGTTTGAAAGTGTTGGGAAGCGGGTTTTCCGCTCGTGTGAGTTGGACCCGTGATCAGTAGCTGGAAGGCTATTGGGACGCTGTCCCAATTTCTTGGACGCCATCCCAGTTGCTTGAGCTGGACGCCGTCCCCAAAAGTTGGACGCCGTCCCACCTTTCTGAGCTGGACGCCGTCCAGATGCACTGCCTTAAATTTTTTTTTTTGGTACGCGTTTTGAGTTTATGAAGTCGGGTTGTTACAATATCTTAGCGTATCTGCTAATCCATATCTTAGCGTATCTGTTACTGTAGACTGCCTGACATATGCCGTAAATTCCTCTGTAGTCTACGAAATCTTTAGTACTATATACATAGATATTCTATGTAATTAGAATATCATCTGGTATCTGAAAATCATTTCATATCGAAAAATTTCTTTATTCAATCGTACGAAATGGAACATGTCACTAGTTCAAGTTATTCGGAACCCGACAGCTATTCCGACATGGATGTTCACCTAAGCTCCGGAAGCAGCGTCACCAGAATGAATCAACCAATCAGCCATCCCCAATTTATCTGATGAGTTCGTAGTCGACTTAACCGATGGAGACGAGAAGAAGGCGATCCTTTCCACCCACCAACCTACACTCTTGGCGATGAACCTGAAGCACTTACCGGCGAACCCATTCGAAACACCATTTTCACACTCATTTCTAGAGTATCTCACCACGATTATATTCTATCTAAAATTCTCTACTTTATTCATCCGCTCGTTCTGACCGACAATCATCCCGGAATAATAAAAGAAGTCAACGAACTTCGCGCTCGAGTAATCAATTTGGAGAATATGGTGCAAAATTTACTAGCTTCAGCAGCATCACCGGCATCAACAGTACCACCAACAACCCAAGTTTCAACATCACATGCCTCAACATCTCATTCTGTACCTCGAACTTAATCATCGTTCTACGAATCGTTCTACAAATCGTTCTACAAATCGTTCTACATTATTTATCTTCGTTCTACATAACGATTAAGTAATCTCTAAAGTTTTAGAGATTATTTTTTCTAGTTTTAACCGAAAAAAAATCAAATGAGATTAATATCATATTAACTCATTAAATCTATATTACATCTGAAGAAAATATATATGTAAGTATATTTTCATAAAGATTGTAATTAAAAATTCTTTCGTACAAACTGTTAATGGTGAAAATATTTTAACGGGTAGGTAATACCCGAGGAATATTTAGATTTCACATTAATAAGATACACTGTACATTCTTCCAATCCGATTCAACAGTCATTTACTATCCTACTTACATCCACCGATATACGTATCCGTTCACCACAGAATAACCATTTTCATTCAATTTCATATTTGGATTTTGACCTATCAGAATCCAACAAGTGGCATAATGAAGAAAACATTTGACAAAATAAAATTTGTTAGAAACAAACAAATTAACTATGAGAAATTTTGTTAAGAATCCATGCTAACAAAATCTTAGCTAATTGTTCCTAGCTAACTGATTAATTCCGTATTACATTTTATTTATCGCAATTTATTTATTGCAATTTAATTATCGCAATTTATTTATCGCAATTTAAATTCTCACAATTTTATTTATCATCATTTAATTTCTGTTATTTATTTTACGCACTTTAAATATCGGGACACGTATACAAGGTTTTGACATATCATATCGACACATCTATATATATTATTTGGAATAACCATAGACACTCTATATGTAGTAATGCTGGAGTTAGCTATACAGGGTTGAGGTTGATTCTACAATAATATATATACTTTGAGTTGTGATCGAGTTTGAGACATGTACACGGGTCACGATACGTATTAATTAATTTAAATATTATAAACTATATATGAATTATTGAATTAGTAACTGTGAACTGCTAACTGTGGACTACCAATATTGGACAATTAAAATTTGATTAAAATATTGATTATAACATATGAAACTAAACAAATTCTTCAAGTTTCCCACTTGATTTCATCTTAAACCACATTTGTATCTTGACAAATACAATCTGCGTTCAAACCTTTCATGATTCTTGAAAACACCTGAATCGAGAGGATGAGCCAACCGCACTTCATCTACGGAAGAAAAGATTGATGCATATAGTTATGCACTTGAAAACACTCAGAACCTGAGTAAACGTTTAACGCGTATCTGTGCTAGCTCATTTGGCGTTGTTATTACCGAAAATCACTTTGCAATCCCTTTCCAAAGTAGCCAATTTTGTCACAGCTCCAACAAATCAACTTCGACTTTCAACCGAATAAGCCTTATTATAACCTTGATATATAAGTTTGCCTTTCATCATCGTTATCGGAGAACCTTTTATATTCTGCCACATTCGCAGTAAACTTACCAACAACTTCATTGATATTTGATTTTTAGAAAAATCATTATATTCATTGAAACCCTATCATATACTCATCCGCGTTTTTGTAACGATAAATGCCATACCAATTAACAAGAATCAGCAATCAGTATTTCGAATCTCGCAGCGTTTCTACATCAACAGTTATATGTATACACATAACATTTATCTCTTAGAATTATGTTCTTTCATTCTGAAATTCTGAAAAGCACCCGGTTCACGAATCAATACTCCAAATTCTGAAAAAGCTGAACGAAGCAGCAGAAACTGTAGACAACCGTAAACGACCTTAACCATCGAAACTTTGATGATAAAGAATAGTAAGTTGGCAAAGCTCAGAAAATTTGGTATTGAAAAACAGATTGAGCAAACCATGAAGGAGGCTGTGGACAAATCACTAAGACTAAATCTGTCTTCAAAGAATCCAAATGATTAAATACCTGCTGAATTCATTAACGGATACCTTGCTCCCGACTCTAAACCTTTACGAACAAATCTTCTTCATCATCCTTTGATATTAAAAATTCTAAGATATCATCGTATCTTTCATTATAAATATCCTCGATATTTCTGAAGATATTTTCATAACTATTCTTATCTAGAATCATTTATCTCTTAGCGATATCAGTAATACATCAGAAAGGAAACAGTTTTAGTTTCTAAATTCCGAAGAAAAAAATATGAATTTAAAAAAATGTAAATGTTTTTGAAGTAGTGCTGGGAACTGAAGCCTGAGTTAGTATAATATAATGACACTTGATCAACGTGATTATATTACAATAAGTCATGCTGAGTTTCTAATGAAACGTGATGATTCACAGACCCTACCGTCATCATGTGCCATGTTACACGACTCTTACATTCTATCTAATCTCCAAACATATCATGAACATATTTTCTTGATAGTGTATATATATATATATATATATATATATATATATATATATATATATGTATATTCTATCTTTTCTCTTGAATTCTGGCAATTTAACCAATCAAGATCGTGCCATTACAAATTCTCTCTTAGAACATTAGCCATGTTCATTTGAAACTCCATACCCACGAATTCTGGACCATTACTTGATGTGCTTAAAGGATAGAAGAGAAAACAGAGCATAAAGCTTCGAAGTGTAAATGGGGGTATAAATCGCAGCAGATAGGAGAGAGCATTAACTGTGGATGACAATGATTATAGGAGACAGAAGCAGGGACATCGAAATATAAGGGAAGATATAAAACTCAACAACAACGCAGAAATTACAAAACCGTGGATATTAGTACGAATAGCAATATAAAGACAAGGTAGAATTAAGAATAGTATCACCCAAGGTAATAGTAGAAGTAAACAGATTTTTCTAGTGGAAGATTGAAAACAAGGATGACAGAAATGATAATTAGGAAAATATCAAGGACTAAAACTGGATTAAGCATTTTCACAATCTTTTCGATGTATGAACTAAGAAAGAAGGTATAGGAATGGTGAAAATAAGGGAACGGAAAAAGTTTAAATTATAATGGAAATATCAGACAAAATAATCGAGGCAGATCACCGTATCTAATTATAGAGATCTTAATTTCTTTATTCACCAAAGAATCAAATCTTTTAGATTTCGAAGATTTTCTTTAAATCCCTTGAATTCCGAAATTCAACCAAGACAACGTCAAAAGTTAAGACAAAAACTTATTTCTTCAATTCACTCTTTTGTGATAACTTCACTCATACGCTTTGAATAATCGAATTGTTTTATCTGTATTACACAATAATGATAAAACTCTATTTATCAACTCATATTCGTCATAAAAACATTTTTATTGTTAGCTATGACTACCTAGATCAAATTTCGGGACGAAATTTCTTTAACGGGTAGGTACTGTGACGACCCGAAAATTTCCGATCAAATTTAAACTTAATCTTACTATGAATTCAAGACGATAAGCAAAGTCTGTAATATTGAGTCTCAAAAACTTTGAACTGTTTCATATATTCGATTGACCTTCGAAAGCTCTCGACGATTCACGAACAATTATTTTTAAATAGATATGTGTGTATATATATATACATATATACATTTAATATAACTTGAAACCATAGCATATAATTTAGTTGATAGAATTAATGATGCAAGATAATTTATTATATAAAATAAAAAAATTTGAAATAAAAAAATGAAATTCTATATATAGTATTTTGAAATATATAAACTTTGATTACTTTATTTAGAAATACACGTTTTAATTTTTCTTAGTTAATAACGAATACTTACATATACCCTTATGAGTTAATATATATAGAATTTATAAACAATAAATATTCAACAAAGGTTATCATATTATATAGGATTATTAAATATTACATAATTAATAATATATAATACAAAGTTAAAACATAGTTGTTATATTAATATTAATATCAGTATTATTAATAATATTATATGAAAGTTGATACATTTGATTTGTTACTTTATTATTAATATTATTATCACTGTTAATAACATTAGTATTATAATTAGTGGTAAATTTTTTATGTTAGTTATTATGATTTATAGATATGTAAAAAATTTAGTACTCATTAAGATATGATACATATTATATAGTGATATTACATTTAAGTGCAAGATTAGAAATAATTGTTATATTAATATTATTATCATTACTTTTATAGATATTAAAATTTGTATAAATATTATTATAACTAATAAGATTATATTATCATTTTTAAAAAATTGTTATTAATAAATAAATTATTTAAAATTATCAATTTTTTTAGTAATAATATTATTTATCAATTACTATTACTAATTACTCTATTAATATATTTATACTTATCAAGAATTAAAGAATTTAATATATATATACATATATAAATACATATATATAAAAACAAATATATAAAGAGATATATAAAAGTAAATATATATATATATATATATATATATATATATATATATATATATATATATATATATATATATATATATATATATGTATATATATACATGTAAAAAAAATATTTTTTATATATATACATATACATACGGTTTTTATAAAAAAAATAATAATAATAAAAACTATATATATATATATATATATATATATATATATATATATATATATATATATATATATATATATATATATATATATATATATATATATATATATATATATATATATATATATATATCCTGATATATATATATACAGGTATATTATATAAATTCGTATATTTATAATAATAACAGAATTATTAACTAAATTAAATTAATTAAATTACTGCATTATATAAAGAGAGTCCAAAATTTGTTTAATATCGTTATCTTACTGTATTTAGGTTTTGTTTCTATCTCTAAGCTTGTACCAATCATGAATCAATCACAAGAAGAATCCAACTTTCTGTTAGACATCGATTTCAAGCTTTATTTTTTATTTTTTTTATATTTCTGTTTTTAATTGGCTAGCCGTCGACACAAATTGAGATAAATAATGGAATTTCACAGAATACTTCCACATTTAATCAACTTTATATCCTCAATTTCAAACATCAAATTTTGTAACCTTATATGGCGAATTAAAAAAAAAGGGGTGAAGAACACCCAGACGTGCTCTGTTCTTACTTCAAAATTTAAAATGCTTGAAATCAAATCGTTTTTCAAAATGTATAAATGCAGATATGTTAGAAATCATGTGTTTAATCTTCCTGTAAAGTTTCAAGATCCAATTCCATTTATCGAGCTTCAAATTCGAAGTCAAAGTTTATGTTTCAAAAAGTCAACAAATGTTCTTGAGCCAAATTCGAATTCGTTTTGAAGTCTTTGGATTGATTGATGGTTTGAAAAGTTTCCTGGGACGATTTAGAAACTATTTCATGTAGGACTCGAAGTCTAAAACGATCTAGAACTCATAATCAAAGTTTGAGTTCTTAAACGTATTTTTTTAGAGTCTGATTCTGTTATTTTAATTTGTTTTTATCTCTGTTAATTCAACCAATCATCACATGTCGTTTATGTTTCAAGTTTATAAAATAATTCAAACTTAAATTAATTAAATCCTGAGTTCGATTGTCCACTGATTGGTGAATGGTGTGAAGAAGAAGGAGAAACAGTTTATACGCGGGTTATATTTTTTGTTTGCGGTATAAATCAGAAAAACAAATTGGGACAGATGGTTAGGGTGTGTGTATGGTATTTGAGAGGTCCCGGGTTCTATTCTTGCTGGTGACAAGTATTTTTTTTAAACACTTCTTGAGGTAGTTTCTTTTTTCTAAAAATCATCATTATTATTATTGTTATTATTATTAAGTATTAGTATTATTGTTATTATTATCAACATTATTATTATTAAGTATTAGGAATATTATTGTTATTATTATTATTATTATTATCATTAGTATTAGTATAAATATTATTTATATAATTATTATTATTTTTAGTATTATTATTATTTTTAAGATTATGATTATCATTATTAATTAATGTTAATACAACGAGTATCATAATTATTAATACTAATATAAGTATTATGATAAAAATCTTAGTTATTATGATTATAAATACAAGTACGAAAATTATTAACACTAACAGTTGTATTATTATTAATATTATGATTGGGATCATTATTATTAACATTATTATAAAAATAATACAAGTTATCATTTTTTTTTCTCATTAATATTAGTATTAGTAACACTTTTGTAACTATTAGTATTATTATTAACAATGTCAATATTATTATTATTAATATTATCATTTTTAATAAAGTTATTATTATTATTATTATTATTATTATTATTATTATTATTATTATTATTATTATTATTATTATTATTATTATTATTATTATTATTATTATTATTATTGGTAAATCATTAATATCAAAACTATCATTTTTAAGCAGATAAATATTTTGTACATAAAATATACTTATTAAATATACTATACTTATATTAAAATTTCACATAACTATATATATCAAACCTACTAAGATTAATTATATAAATACTTACAAATAACAAACTATCGATATTTAAATATAACATTAAACAAGTATGTATATAAATATAGATATATTAATATAACTATATAAATATTAACCATTTTGAATATATACACAAATTAGATATACATAAGATATAAATTAAGGATATAATAAATAAGTTGGTTCAGTTACGATTGTATGTTTTAATATATATATATACAAATGATATAGGTTCGTGAATCCGAGGCCAATCCTGCATTGTTCAATGTCGTCATATGTATTTTTACTACAAAATACAGTATAGTGAGTTTCATTTGCTCCCTTTTTAAATGCTTTTGCAATATATATTTTTGGGACTGAGAATACATGCGCTGCTTTTATAAATGTTTTACGAAATGGACACAAGTAATCGAAACTACATTCT
Organism: Rutidosis leptorrhynchoides; assembly: GCF_046630445.1. Taxonomy (NCBI): domain Eukaryota; kingdom Viridiplantae; phylum Streptophyta; class Magnoliopsida; order Asterales; family Asteraceae; genus Rutidosis; species Rutidosis leptorrhynchoides. Next base: position 19,668,592 of record NC_092336.1, read on the forward strand.
ATGGCTGGATTATTAAACCGAATATGCCCCTTTTTAGCCTGGTAATCTAAGAATTAGGGAACATCACTAATTTTGAGAATTAGTGCACCTCTAATTGACGCGAATCCTAAAGGTAGATCTACGGGAACTAACAACCCCCATTCTGGAATTTGGAATGCTTTAGTACTTCGAGTTTATCATGTCCGATGGGTGTCCCAAAATGATGGGAATATTCTATATGTGAAATGTCCCATTCATATTGATTATAAACGTTCCATATTAATTGATTTCGTTGCGAGGTTTTGACCTCTATATGAGACATTTTTCAAAGACTGCATTCATTTTTAAAACAACCATAACCTTTATTTTATCAATAAAGGTTTTAAAAGCATTACGTAAATTATCAAATAATGATAATCTAAAATATACTGTTTACACATGACCATTACATAATGGTTTACAATAGAAATATATTACATCGACATATGTTTCTTGAATGCAGTTTTTACACAATATCATACAAACATGGACTCTAAATCATGTCCTTATTTTAGTATGCAACAACGTAAGCTCTTAGTATTCACCTGAGAATAAACATGCTTTAAATGTCAACAAAAATGTTGGTGAGTTATAGGTTTAACCTATATATATCAAATCGTAACAATAGACCACAAGATTTCATATTTCAATACACATCCCATACATAGAAATAAAAATCATTCATATGGTGAACACCTGGTAACCGACATTAACAAGATGCATATATAAGAATATCCCCATCATTCCGGGACACCCTTCGGATATGATATAAATTTCGAAGTACTAAAGCATCCGGTACTTTGGATGGGGTTTGTTAAGCCCAATAGATCTATCTTTAGGATTCGGGTCAATTAGGGTGTCTGTTCCCTAATTCTTAGATTACCAGACTTAATAAAAAGGGGCATATTCGATTTCGATAATTCAACCATAGAATGTAGTTTCACGTACTTGTGTCTATTTTGTAAATCATTTATAAAACCTACATGTATTCTCATCCCAAAAATATTAGATTTTAAAAGTGGGACTATAACTCACTTTCACAGATATTTCCTTCCTCGGAAATAAGACTTGGCCACAGATCGATTCACGAACCTATACAAATATGTACATATATATCAAAGTATGATCAAAATATAATTACAACCTTTTTTATTATATTTTAAAGATTTGAGTGTATTAAGTCAGCTGTCCTCGTTAATAACCTACAACTAGTTGTCTACAATTAGATGTACAGAAATAAATCGATATATATTATCTTGAATCAATCCACGACCCAGTGTATACACGTCTCAGGCTAGATCACAACTCAAAGTATATATATTTTTGGAATCAACCTCAACCCTGTATAGCTAACTCCAACATTACTGCATATAGAGTGTCTATGATTGTTCCAAATAATATATATACATGGGTCGATATGATATGTCAAAACATTTGCATACGTGTCTATGGTATCCCAAGATTACATAATATATTAGAATACATGTATAATGCAATATAAGTTAGCTAGGATATGATTTGTATCAATTTGTTAAACATTTCCCGTAGCTAAAAAGAACAAAAATATCCAATCTTGTTTTACCCATAACTTCTTCATTTTAAATCCGTTTTGAGTGAATCAAATTGCTATGGTTTCATATTGAACTCTAATTTAAGAATCCAAACAGAAAAAGTATAGGTTTATAGTCGGAAATTTAAGTTACATGTCAATTACTAAAGAGGTAGTCATTTCCGTCGAAAGAACGACATCTTGATGACCATTTTGAAAAACATACTTTCACTTTGAGTTTAACCAAGATTTTTGGATATAGTTTCATGTTCATATGAAAAATTATTTTTCCAGAAGAACAACTATTAAATCAAATTTTATCATAGTTTTTAATTATCCAAACCAAAACAGCCCTCGATTTCACTACGACGGCGTATATCCGATTTTATGGTGTTCATCGTGTTTCCAGGTTTTAAATCATTAAGTTAGCATATCATATAGATATAGAATATGTGTTTAGTTGATTTTAAAAGTCAAGTTAGAAGGATTAACTTTTGTTTGCGAGCAAGTTTAGAATTAACTAAACTATGTTCTAGTGATTACAAGTTTAAACCTTCGAATAAGATAGCTTTATATGTATGAATCGAATGATGTTATGAACATCATTACTACCTAAAGTTTTCTGGATAAAATTACTGGAAATGAGAAAAATGGATCTAGCTTCAAAGGATCCTTGGATGGCTTGAAAGTTCTTGAAGCAGAATCATGACACGAAAACAGTTCAAGTAAGATTTTCACTCGAAATAAGATTGTTATAGTTGTAGAAATTGAATCAAAGTTTGAATATGAATATTACCTTGAATTAGAAAGATAACCTACTGTAAATAACAAAGGTTCCTTGATCTTAGATGATTACTTGGAATGGATTAGAAAGCTTGAAAGTAGACTTGCAAACTTGGAAGTATTCTTGATTTTTATGAAACTATACTTATCGAATTTATGAAGAACACTTAGAACTTGAAGATGGAACTTGAGAGAGATCAATTAGATGAAGAAAAGTGAAGAATTAAAGTGTTTGTAGGTGTTTTTGGTCGTTGGTATATGGATTAGATATAAAGGATATGTAATTTTGTTTTCATGTAAATAAGTCATGAATGATTACTAATATTTTTGTAATTTTATGGGATATTTCATGCTAGTTGCCAAATGATGGTTCCCACATGTGTTAGGTGACTCACATGGGCTGCTAAGAGCTGATCATTAGAGTGTATATACCAATAGTATATACATCTAAAATCTGTATATTGTACGAGTACGAATACAGGTGCATACGAGTAGAATTGTTGATGAAACTGAACGAGGATGTAATTGTAAGAATTTTTGTTAAGTAGAAGTACTTTGATATGTGTCTTGAAGTCTTTCAAAAGTGTAAGAATACATATCAAAACACAACATGTATATACATTCTAATGGAGTCGTTAAGTCTTCATTAGTCGTTACATGTAAGTGTTGTTTTGAAACCTTTAAGTTAACGATCTCAATTAATGTTGTTAACCCAATATTTATTATATCAAATGAGATATTAAATTATTATGTTATCATGATATTATGATGTATGAATATCTCTTAATATGATATATACATTAAAATATCGTTACAACGATAATCGTTACATATAAGTCTCGTTTCGTAATTCTTGAGTTAGTAGTCTTGTTTTTACATATGTAGTTCTTTGTTAATACACTTAATGATATATTTAAATATTATTTTATCATGTTAAATATAGTGTATCAATATCTTAATATGATACATATGTATTTAGTAGACGTTATCATAACGATAATCGTTATATATATCATTTCGAGTTTCTTAACTTAGTAATCTCATTTCTTATGTATATCACACATTGTTAATATACTTAGTGAGATACTTACTCATCATAATCTCATGTCAACCATATATATATGTCTATATATACCACAACATGTAGTTTTTACAAATTTGTAACGTTCGTGAATCGCCGGTCAACTTGGGTGATCAATTGTCTATATGAAACTTATTTCATTTAATCAAGTCTTAACAAGTTTGATTGCTTAACACGTTGGAAACATTTAGTCATGTAAATATCAATCTCAATTAATATATATAAACATAGAAAAGTTCGGGTCACTACAGTACCTACCCGTTAAATAAATTTCGTCCCGAAATTAAGCTGTTGAAGGTGTTGACGAATCTTCTGGAAATAGATGCGGGTATTTCTCCTTCATCAAATCTTCATGCTCCCAGGTTAACTCGGGTCCTCTACGAGCATTCCATCGAACCTTAACAATCGGTATCTTGTTTTGCTTAAGTCTCTTAACCTCACGATCCATTATTTCGACGGGTTCTTCAATGAATTGAAGTTTTTCATTGATTTGGATTTCTTCCAACGGAATAGTGAGATCTTCTTTAGCAAAACATTTCTTCAAATTCGAGACATGGAAAGTGTTATGTACAGCCGCGAGTTGTTGAGGTAGCTCCAGTTTTTAAGCTACTGGTCCGACACGATCTATAATCTTGAATGGTCCAATGTACCTTGGATTTAGTTTCCCCCGTTTACCAAATCGAACAACGCCTTTCCAAGGTGAAACCTTAAGCATGACCATTTCTTCAATTTCAATCTCTATATCTTTTCTTTTATTGTCCGCGTAGCTCTTTTGTCGACTCTGGGTGGTTTTCAATCGTTGTTGAATTTAGATGATTTTCTCGGTAGTTTCTTGTATTATCTCCGGACCCATAATCTGTCTATCCCCCACTTCATTCCAACAAATCGGAGACCTGCACTTTCTACCATAAAGTGCCTCAAACGGCGCCATATCAATACTAGAATGATAACTGTTGTTGTAGGAAAATTCTGCTAATGGTAGGTGTCGATCCCAACTGTTTCCGAAATCAATAACACATGCTCGTAGCATGTCTTCAAGCGTTTGTATCGTTCTTTCGCTCTGCCCATCAGTTTGTGGATGATAGGCAGTACTCATGTCTAGACGAGTCCCCAATGCTTGTTGCAACGTCTGCCAGAACCTTGAAACAAATCTACCATACCTATCAGAGATAATAGAGACGGGTATTCCATGTTTGGAGACAACCTCCTTCAAATACAATCGCGCCAACTTCTCCATTTTGTTATCTTCTCTCATTGGCAGGAAGTGTGCTGACTTGATGAGACGATCAACTATTACCCAAATAGTATCATAACCACTTGCAGTCCTTGGCAATTTAGTAATGAAATCCATGGTAATTTTTTCCCGTTTCCATTCCGGGATTTCAGGTTGTTGTAGTAGATCTGATAGTTTCTGATGTTCAGCTTTAACCTTAGAACACGTCAAACATTCTCCTACATATTTAGCAATATAGGCTTTCATACCCGGCCACCAAAAGTGTTTCCTTAAGTACCATTTCTCTCACATCTCCAAACCTTGGTACCCAAATTCTATCAGCCCTATATCGAGTTCCGTCTTCCCGAATATTAAGATGTTTCTCTGATCCTTTGGGTATCTCATTCTTCAACTTTCCTTCTTTTACAACCCCCTGTTGCGCCTCCTTTATTTAAGTAGTAAGGTTAGTACGAATAATTATATTCATAGCTTTTACCCGTATAGGTTCTCTATCCTTTCTACTCAAAGCGTCAGCTACCACATTCGCCTTCCCTAGGTGGTATCGAATCTCAAAATCATAATCATTCAATAGTTCAATCCACCTGCGTTGTCTCATATTCAGTTGCTTCTGATTAAATATATGTTGGAGACTTTTGTGGTTGGTATATATAATACGTTTGACCCCATATAAATAATGCCTCCAAATCTTTAATGCAAAAACAACAGCACCAAATTCCAAATCGTGAGTCGTATAATTTTGCTCATGAATCTTCAATTGTTTAGACGCATAAGCAATCACCTTCGTTTGTTGCATTAATACACAACTGAGACCTTGCTTTGATGTGTCACAATAAATCACAAAATCATCATTCCCTTCAGGCAATGACAATATAGGTGCCGTAGTTAGCTTTTTCTTCAATAACTGAAACGCCTTCTCTTGTTCATCCTTCCAATCAAATTTCTTCCCTTTATGCATTAATGCAGTCAAGGGTTTTGCTATTTTGGAGAAATCTTGGATGAATCTTCTGTAGTAACCAGCCAATCCTAAAATTGACGTATATGCTTCGGAGTTTTTGGGGTTTCCCACTTTTCAACGATTTCGATCTTTACCGGGTCCACCTGGATACCTTCTTTGTTCACTATGTGACCGAGGAATTGAACTTCTTCCAACCAAAATGCACACTTTGAAAACTTAGCGTACAGTTTTTCTTTCCTCAATACTTCTAGCACTTTTCTTAAATGTTCTTCGTGCTCTTGATCATTCTTTGAGTAAATAAGTATGTCATCGATGAAAACAATGACAAACTTGTCAAGATATGGCCCACACACTCGGTTCATAAGGTCCATGAACACAGCTGGTGTGTTAGTCAATCCAAACGGCATAACCATAAACTCGTAATGACCATAACGCGTCCTAAAAGCAGTTTTTGGAATATCATCCTCCTTTACTCGCATTTGATGATATCCAGAACGTAAATCAATTTTAGAATAAACCGAATAGCCTTGTATGTGATCAAATAAGTCGTCAATTCTCGGCAGTGGATAACGGTTTTTGATGGTAAGTTTATTCAACTCTCTGTAGTCAATACACAACCTAAATGTACCATCCTTCTTCTTGACAAACAAAACAGGAGCTCCCTATGGTGATGTGCTTGGTCAAATGAAACCACGTTCTAATAGTTCTTGCAGTTGGCTTTGCAGTTCTTTCATCTCGCTGGGTGCGAGTCTGTAAGGAGCACGAGCTATTGGTGCAGCTCCTGGTACAAGATCTATTTGAAATTCAACAGATCGATGTGGAGGTAGTCCCGGTAATTCTTTCGGAAATACATCGGGAAATTCTTTTGCGACAGAAACATCATTGATGCTATTTTCTTCAGTTTGTACTTTCTCGACGTGTACTAGAACAGCATAGCAACCTTTTCTTATTAGTTTTTGTGCCTTCAAATTACTAATAAGATGTAGCTTCGTGTTGCCCTTTTCTCCGTACACCATTAAGGGTTCTCGTTCTTCTCGTACAATGTGAATTGTATTTTTGTAACATACGATCTCCGCTTTTATTTCCTTCAGCCAGTCCATGCCAACTATTACATCAAAACTCCCTAACTCTACTGGTATCAAATCAATCTTAAATATTTCGCTACCCAGTTTAATTTCTCGATTCCGGCATATATAATCTGCTGAAATTAGTTTACCGTTTGCTAATTCGAGTAAAAATTTACTATCCAACGGCGTCAATGGACAACTTAATTTAGCACAAAAATCTCTACTCATATAGCTTCTATTCTCACCCGAATCAAATAAAACGTAAGCAGATTTATTGTCAATAAGAAACGTACCCGTAACAAGTTCCGGGTCTTCCTGTGCCTCTGCCGCATTAATATTGAAAACTCTTCCACGGCCTTGTCCATTCGTGTTCTCCTGGTTCGGGCAATTTCTAATAATATGGCCTGGTTTTCCACATTTATAACAAACTACATTGGCATAACTCGCTCCGACACTACTTGCTCCGCCATTACTCGTTCCGACACCATTTGCTCCTTTCGTTCTGTTAACCCCTGGTCCGTAGACCTCACACTTCACCGCGCTATGACCATTTCTTTTACACTTGTTGCAAAATTTGTTGCAGAACCCCGAGTAATACTTTTCACACCTTTGGCATAGCTGCTTCTGATTGTTGTTGTTGTTGTTGCAGTTGTTATTGTTATTGGGATGATTGTTGTTGTAGTTGTTGTTGTTGTTGTTGTGCCGTTTGTAGTAGTTGCGATTGATGTTGCGATTGTTGGGATAGTTGTTGTTGTATTGGTGACTCTTATCTCCGTTTTCCTCCCACTTTCTTTTGACTAACTTCACGTTGGCCTCTTCGACCGCCTGTTCTTTAATTCTTCCCTCAATCTGGTTCACTAGTTTGTGAGCCATTCTACATGCCTTTTGTATGGAGGCAGGCTCGTGTGAACTTATATCTTCTTAGATTCTCTCCGGTAACCCTTTCACAAACGCGTCGATCTTCTCTTCCTCATCTTCGAACGCTCTCGGACACAATAGGCACAATTCTGTGAATCATATTTCGTACGAAGTAATATCGAATCCCTGTGTTCATAACTGTAAGACCCTAATCCTATTTATGACTTTTAGTTGTTCGGGACGCCGTCCAGGATGGTGGGACGCCGTCCAGATGTTAAAGGCTGGACGCCGTCCAGAAATTGGGACGCCGTCCAGTTTGTCTGTCGGGCCAGCTGGGTTATTTTAAGATTTTTTAGAGGGGCAAAATGGTATTTTCACTTATGGAACGAGTTAAGGCCACAAGATCAGTTCTAGGAGCCTCATTTTCTCCACTAACACCTACACAAACACTCTCATCTTGTTCTAGTAAGAGAGCAAGGGTTTTAGAGAGAGAGAGAGAGAGGTTGATTTGGAGAAGAAGGAGTTGGATTCTCGCAAAAGCTCGGGTTCTAAAGTTGTTCATCTCGCTCCTAGCTACGTTGTGGTGGTATTGGTAAGCTCAAACTCCGAATTTCATTGTTTAGATTTGATATTCAATTTAGGGTTTTGAGCTAGTTTGTTGTACAACCCTTTTAGATAATGAAATGGGTTTATAGTGACTTGTTATTCTTGTCACTTGGCGGGTTTTGGGTCGGTTGACGTTTTGGCCTTGATTAGGCTTTGATTTGGAGTTTAATCACTTGGATTAGTGATTATGGAAGTGATGGAACCCTTTTTGGGTGAGTTTGGTTAACTAATTTTGAAATGGGTCAAAATTAGGGTTTTGGTGTCAAAATGGGTATGACCCGTGTTTAACACTCGTGTTCGGGTTTAATTGGTATGTTAGGACCATTTTCACTCGTGTTAGTGATTATTGGTTAGTTATGGCGCGGTTTGTGCTTGGAAGTGCATTTGGGTCGAAATTTCACTAAGGGTAAATTGGGTTGGTTTGTAAGTCAACCCTAATTGTGTTGTTGTATTTGTGATAATGGAATAGGTACTTTCCATTGGCGCGTGGCGGTTTATTTAGAAGCATTCATCAAGGCGACAAGGTGAGTGTTAATATCCTATGTGCATATGTATGTGTAGGATGGGTGCGGGTCGGGTGAAGTGGTTCTCGGTTATAGAGCTCACTTCACATATAGGTGGATTTGATGGTCTTGTGTATAGGTCCAATTGGCACGGTTGTGCGTTTTGGTTGTTTACCTTTGGCGAGGTACACGTTGTGTGTACGTTATCACACGTGGTTGTGATTTGGATGTTATAACCCCAAAGGCGAAGGGTTGATATTGTTGTGATGTGGATAACCCCGATGTGGTGGATTTTATAATCCCGTGACCGTGGGTTTGATGTTGTGAAGTGAATCTCGGGTAGTGCGGATTCATGATGACTCGGGTTGTTTGGTCATCTTGTGATGAGGTAGTGAATCTCGGGTTGTGCGAATTCACTAAGGCTCGGGTAGTTCGGCCAACCTCGGTTGTTGAATTGGTGAAGTAGTGAATATCGGGTTGTGCGAATTCACTAAGGCTCGGATTGTTCGGCCAATCTTCATTGTGGTGTTTGGTATTCGGTAATGGGTTAAGGGGTTAACCTTATTCGTTTATATATTGTTATATATATATATATATTGTTTTATTGTCGTGATGTAGCTAACCCTCCGGGTGTAGCTTCTTGGCGTTGTTCACATCGTCGTTGGTGAACTTATATTTGTTGATGTATCTATAGCTTGTTGCTTAGTGACTACGGTATGCTTAGCTTAGCTTGCCTTATACTTAGATGCTTCGGTATGCGGTATTTGATATTTGTGTGGCGTGTCTATTTTATACATATATATGTATGTAGTATATTATCATTCACTAAGCGTTAGCTTACCCTCTCATTGTTTACATTTTTATAGATTGCATGGATGCGGTGGCTCGGGTAAGCGCGGGGACTAGTGGACTTGCGTAGTTTACTTTAGAAGACTTGCTTTTGGATTTGATTAGGATTGGGTAGCGTGTCCCCAATCCCATGCTCGGTCTATGTTTTTGTATAAACTAATGGGTCGAAATAGTCACTTGTGGTATTTTGGGTTGATGTGGACCCGGTGTCGTAAAACTCAGTTTTTATTATGAAAAACTCTTAGTTTAAACTATTGTAATATATTGTGAAAGTGTTTTGGTTCAAAAGTGTCGGGAAGCGGGTTTTTCGCCCACGTGTGTTTGTAAACTGATCAGAATGTTTTAGTACATCTGGACGCCGTCCCAGATGGTTGGACGCCGTCCCAGTCTTAAGTGCTGGACGCCGTCCAAGCTTTTGGACGCCGTCCAGATGGGCAGTTTCAGAATTTTTTTTTTATGGCACATTTTCGGATGGTTAACTATTTGGGTCGTTACAAGTGGTATCAGAGCATGGTCTAAGGGATTTAGGTGACTTGAGATAGGTACCTAGACTTAGGCTTTTGTGTGTGCTTAATTTGTTGCGGGACTTGTAGGATTACGGGTCGGAATGAGCTGTAGTTAGTGCCTTGTTTGTAGGTAGACTAACGTATGTATTAGTAATGCGGATGTTATTAATATATATGTGTGTTTGTGATGATAATTCTCGCGTATGTGCATATCGCGTAGAATTTTGTTTGTGTTTATTTATATCATCGAGCGAGGCGGTCGTTGTACTAACGAGTTGATACAGCGTGTGTGCGTAATAAGGACTTGCAAACCTTATTACGGGTGCAAATCGTGTCTAGCAAGTGATGTACGATGATTGTTGAGCAAGATAGGGCGGTGTTGTGCGTGTTGTTTTATACGTTTGTCGACTAATCGTTTTGCATTCTTTAGAATGCTGACGTGAAACGAGATCGAGACGAATGACGAGGAGTTTAACTCTAGAGTTGCGGCCGCCGTTGCAGAGTAAATGAGTGTGTTTCGAGAAGAAATGGATAGGAAGTATTCCGAACTTCAAAGTAGTGGTGAAATTAAGCGTTATCTTAAGAGCTTCATGAGAACTAAACCCCCGATGTATGATGGGAAACCGGATCCTTTGGTGAGCACAACTTGGATTTCAAATGTTGAAGTGTTTTCGTACTATTTATTGCCCTCCCGAGAAAATGACGAGACTCGCTACTAGTTTGTTACGGGGTAGGGCGAGGGATTGGTTGGATGGTAAGATTGATCTTGTCGGTGGCGAGACATTTATGGCTTTATCGTGGGACGAGTTTAAGGAGGAATTCTTTGAGGAGTTCCGGACTTCGGCCGATTTGTGGGAATTACGTAATGACTTGCGAAATTTGCGACAAGGATCTATGGACTTGAATACTCTCAAGACGACCTTTATGTCGAAGGCTCGTTTTTGCCTGGAGTATTTGGGAAATGATCGCTTGTTGATGGGGGATTTCTATCGGACCTTGAATGATGACTTGAAAAGTAAAATTAGCCGGGGTCAAGCGAAATCGTTTGCGGAATTATTCGACTTGGCTAGAGGTTTCGAGTCGTATACGCGATCAAAGATGTGTGAACCTTCAAGTAAGGTTCGGGTTGATTCGTACGGCGCCCCGAGTAAGAAAAATAAGGGTGCAAGTACGAGTACGGGTAATGTGGAAAAAGGCACGATGGATTCTCGTGCACCTAGATGTTTCAATTGTGGTGTTAGGGGACACAAGTTATAGGAGTGCACAATACCGAGAAGTGATGACGGGATGTGCTACTATTGTCATAAGGAGGGGCATCGTAAGCCGGATTGTCCCGAGTTGGCGGCGGCGAATGCCGCAAGGAGACGTTGAGGTACGTTTCATTTTAATAAATATGTCATTTGAATATTTATTTATGTGGCGTTTAAGTTCGGATTTGTTATTGCATTGTGTTGTGCATGTTATTGTTAAGGGTGACGTTCCTAATGGAAGTACTCTATGGTAATGATTGATTTTTGGACGAAGGGCGTAAGACTTGGTGTAACCAAGCATTCCTTAGTATTTGGGAAATGTTTCCACCAAACCATGGAAATGGGTTTTGGTGTTCGGTTGATAAGCGCGTGTACGCTTTTGTGTTGAGATTGGTGAACCGTGAACCCTTGAGATCGAGTGTTTTAAATCTCGATGTATGTTGGTAAAGGAGTCTACGTGATGCGAAATTAGGTGCATCTTTCATACCTACTAGCGTGGTGTTCGACTCCGATTGTGTTGTGGTTACATTGTACTTAGGCTACCGAGATGAAACCCTTAAGTACATAAGTGACTAGGTGAAGTTGACAAGCTATAGCAATTGGATGATTGCAAGAGTGTAGTTGTGTAATTTGTGGTACACCTCTCATTTGAAGTGTTTAAGGATAGGTTAAAATCATTCGTATGCTCAAGGTTGGAGCAAAGAATGGTGATGGGTCGTGTGAACCCAATTGTTGGTAAAGTCTACCTTTGGTAGCATTGTACGGTTGTACGGGTTGTGACATTGGAACGTAGTTCCAAGTGGGGGAGTTGCACGGAAGTTGTAGTGTGAGATTTCGGATGATGCTTTTGGTAGATCCGGAAATTTGGTCGGTTTGTGGTAGAGTACAATTTCGGATAAATTGTACTTATGGTTTGGATTTGAATTATCACCAAGGTGGTAATGTGGTAAATCTCGTTGAGAGATAATGGACGTGTTTGGTGAGCAAGGTGAAATCCTTCGGTTAAGGGAGGTGTGTGTCGGATTCTCTTCTAGAGAATTATTGTTTTGTACCTATGTTTGATATAGGTGGTTCTTGCTCGAGTGTGTGAATGGTTAGTGGTGTCCGTTAGGATTCACTATGGCGTAGCAGAGCGCGATGTTACGCTACTCGTTGTTCGAGGCCAAAAGGGCGTTGATTGATGAAGCATGACCTTCGGGGTCCGCTGACTTCATCATGGTAGTACGTGATTGGTGGAGCATGACTTTCGGGGTCCGCTGACTTCATCATGAGCGAGGTGTTATATCGGTGAAGCATGACTTTCGGAGTCCGCTGACTTCATCCGGTATTGAGATTGGTGAAGCATGACCTTTAGGGTCCGCTGACTTCATCATGGTTGTTGATTGGTGAAGCATGATCTTCGGGTCCGCTGAATTTGTTAAGGGAGTAGTGTTATGTCGGTATGGTGTAACATTCTCGGGAAATGCGAGTACCGGTGGGAAATGAGAGTACCATTCCTGAGTTGTGTTGTGGGACGTGAATATCGGGTTGTTCGTATTCACAATTTTTCGGGTAGTATGATTGTCCCTGTTGGTTGGACTCATAGTTTGAGGTAGTGAATGTCGGGTAGTTCGGATTCACTAAGGCTCAGGTTGTACGGCCATCCTCAGTTATACTATGTGGCGTTGGTGGTGAATATTGGGTTGTGCATATTCACGATGACTCGGGTTGTGCGGTCATTTTGTTGTGAGATATATGGATTGGGTAGGTGAATTTCGGGTTGTGCGAATTCACTAAGGTTCGTGTTGTTTCGACCATCCTCCATATGTGTTCAGGCTCGGGTTGTTTCAGCCATGTTGAGTTGTGATCTATCGGTTGTTTTATACACCGATGGTGGGGTCGTAAGGACCGTGTGTTGTGATCGATCGGTTGTTTTATACACCGATGGTGGGGTCGTAAGGACCGCGTGGTTTGATCTATTGGTTGTTTTATGCACCAATGGTGGGTCGTAAGGATCATGTTGTGGGAACTATCAGTTGTTTTATACGCCGATGGTGGGGTCACGAGGACTATGTTGTGTGCTTAGTGATGCGATTGCCGTGTTTCGCTCACGTGTTGTTACGGGTGTGACGATCGTTGATTTTGTACACCTTGGGATCTAGAGTTGCCATGATCGTTTTGGGCGCTATCGGTTTTAACCGTTTGTTATGATGTTACGGTAGTTGCGTATTGGTCGTATTGCGAACTACAAGAGATGTTTAGTATTAAGTGTAATCTGTAGGGATTCGTTTGGATCGGTCTTCATCATTTCGGATTGTTGACTTTAGGATTGAGACTTGGTTGCTTCTAGCATTGTACCTGTAATGGTACGCTGAAGGGTTGATATCTCGGTCCGAGATTGGTTGAGTTTTCCCGAAGTTAGGGAATGAGCATGGTTTTAGTGCTCGGATTGTGGATTTGATAAATCGCGGGTGACGAGTTAGTTGTTAAAGGCATGTCAGTGGGAAGAATTGCTTAGGAAAGTCGGTTTGGGACTTATGTTTGAGGACCGTGGAGTGTCGTCCGTTTGGTTAAGTGACGAGGATCACGAGGACGTGATCGATTCTAAGTGGGGGAGAGTTGTAAGACCCTAATCCTGTTTCTGACTTTTAGTTGTTCGGGACGCCATCCAGGATGGTGGGACGCCGTCCAGATGTTAAAGGTTGGACGCCGTCCAGAAATTGGGACGCCGTCCAGTTTGTCTGTCGGGCCAGCTGGGTTATTTTAAGATTTTTTAGAGGGGAAAAATGGTATTTTCACTTATGGAACGAGTTAAGGCCACAAGATCAGTTCTAGGAGCCTCATTTGCTCCACTAACACCCACACAAACACTCTCATCTTGTTCTAGTGAGAGAGCAAGGGTTTTAGAGAGAGAGAGAGGTTGATTTGGAGAAGAAGGAGTCGGATTCTCGCAAAAGCTCGGGTTCTAAAGTTGTTCATCTCGCTCCTAGCTACGTTGTGGTGGTATTGGTAAGCTCAAACTCCGAATTTCATTGTTTAGATTTGATATTCAATTTAGGGTTTTGAGATAGTTTGTTGTACAACCTTTTAGATGGTGAAATGGGTTTATAGTGACTTGTTATTCTTGTCACTTGGCGGGTTTTGGGTCGGTTGACGTTTTGGCCTTGATTAGGCTTTGATTTGGAGTTTACTCACTTGGATTAGTGATTATGGAAGTGATGGAACCCTTTTTGGGTGAGTTTGGTTAACTAATTTTGAAATGGGTCAAAATTAGGGTTTTGGTGTCAAAATGGGTATGACCCGTGTTTAACACTTGTGTTCGGGTTTAATTGGTGTGTTAGGACCATTTTCACTCGTGTTAGTGATTATTGGCTAGTTATGGCGCGGTTTGTGCTTGGAAGTGCATTTGGGTCGAAATTTCACTAAGGGTAAATTGGGTTGGTTTGTAAGTCAATCCTAATTGTGTTGTTGTATTTGTGATAATGGAATAGGTACTTTCCATTGGCGCGTGGCGGTTTATTTGGAAGCATTCATCAAGGCGACAAGGTGAGTGTTAATATCTTATGTGCATATGTATGTGTAGTATGGGTGCGGGTCGGGTGAAGTGGTTCTCGGTTATAGAGCTCACTTCACATATAGGTGGATTTGATGGACTTGTGTATAGGTCCAATTGGCACGGTTGTGCGTTTTGGTTGTTTACCTTTGGCGAGGTACACGTTGTGTGTACGTTATCACACGTGGTTGTGATTTGGATGTTATAACCCCAAAGGCGAAGGGTTGATATTGTTGTGATGTGGATAACCCCGATGTGGTGGATTTTATAATCCCGTGACCGTGGGTTTGATGTTGAGAAGTGAATCTCGGGTAGTGCGGATTCATGATGACTCGGGTTGTTCGGTCATCTTGTGATGAGGTAGTGAATCTCGGGTTGTGCAAATTCACTAAGGCTCGGGTAGTTCGGCCAACCTCGGTTGTTGAATTGGTGAAGAAGTGAATATCGGGTTGTGCGAATTCACTAAGGCTCGGGTTGTTCGGCCAATCTTCATTGTGGTGTTTGGTATTCGGTAATGGGTTAAGGGGTTAACCTTATTCGTTTATATATTGTTATATATATATTGTTTTATTGTCGTGATGTAGCTAACCCTCCGGGTGTAGCTTCTTGGCGTTGTTCACATCGTCGTTGGTGAACTTATATTTATTGATGTATCTATAGCTTGTTGCTTAGTGACTACGGTATGCTTAGCTTAGCTTGCCTTATACTTGGATGCTTCGGTATGCGGTATTTGATATTTGTGTGGCGTGTCTATTTTATACATATATATGTATGTAGTATATTATCATTCACTAAGCGTTAGCTTACCCTCTCGTTGTTTACATTTTTATAGATTGCATGGATGCGGTGGCTCGGGTAAGCGCGGGGACTAGTGGACTTGCGTAGTTTACTTTAGAAGACTTGCTTTTGGATTTGATTAGGCTTGGGTAGCGTGTCCCCAATCCCATGCTCGGTCTATGTTTTTGTATAAACTAATGGGTCGAAATAGTCACTTGTGGTATTTTGGGTCGATGTGGGCCCAGTGTCGTAAAACTCGGTTTTTATTATGAAAAACTCTTAGTTTAAACAATTGTAATATATTGTGAAAGTGTTTTGGTTTAAAAGTGTCGGGAAGCGGGTTTTTCGCCCGCGTGTGTTTGTAAACTGATCAGAATGTTTTAGTACATCTGGACGCCGTCCCAGATGGTTGGACGCCGTCCCAGTCTTAAGTGCTGGACGCCGTCCAAGCTTTTGGACGCCGTTCAGATGGGCAGTTCCAGAATTATTTTTTTTATGGCACATTTTCGAATGGTTAACGGGTTGGGTCGTTACAGTAACCCTCTAAGTTCTGACTTGAGCTTATTGACCTCGGTTCTGGGACGGTACTTCTCGTTCATCAAGTGCTTGAATGCTGACCACGGTAGCGCGTAAGCAGCATCTTGTCCCACTTGCTCTAGATAGGTATTCCACCATGTTAACGCAATACCTATGAAGGTATGCGTAGCGTACTTCACTTTGTCTCCTTCAACACACTTACTTATGGCAAACACCGATTCAACTTTCTCGGTCCACCGTTTCAATCCGATTGGTCCTTCGGTCCCATCAAATTCTGAAGGTTTGCAGGCAGTGAATTCCTTGTAGGAGCATCCTACACGATTTCTTGCACCGTTAGCTGTATTGCTAGATTCAGAGTTATTGTTGGTCTGTAGCGCGGCCTGTACTGCGGCTATGTTTGAAGCAAGAAAGGCACGAAATTCCTCTTAGCTCATATTCAAGGTGTGTCGAGTAGTCGGTGCCATTTCCTTCAAAATAGTCAAATGAAACAAGTTAATCATACAGAATATTAAGAGTAGTCAATAGTATCTCGTAGCATAATATGAACTCATTTATAAAAGTTTTTTCTTCATATTAGTGTTTTATAAGTTTAAATTCGGGTACTACCTACCCGTTAAGTTCATACTTAGTAGCTAATATACAATTCAACTACTACAATTCCATATGAAAAAATGATTATATTAATATATCACATACAAATATTCTTCAAACTTACAACTTCGCTATATTACATATAACCTGAAATATAGTACACTATGATACAGGACAGTTTTGAAGATAAATCTAGTTAATACGCAAGTTGTTCAGCAAAGGAAATAAAGACACGTAATTCATAAGTCCAGAAACAAGTCATGCATTCTGGTTTTACTAAGACGACTTCCCATCCTTGGTCTTGTGGAAAATAACCGTTATGACCATTGACTAGGCAGCATGTTGTAATGTCGTCAAAAGGACGAGGATTTCGTAATGTCCAACAGCCCCGTAATAATCTAAAAACCTTGTTTCTCATCCCAACTACTGAATCCGTCACTTGTGGGAAAGTTTTATTTAAAAGCTACAATCCGATGTTCTTTTTCTCACTTTGGTAAGAAGCGAACATCACTAACCTGTAAGCATAACATGCTTCTTTATGTTACATGTTAGAAGCTCTTTCTAATTCACGAAATCCTATGTTGGGATATGTTGAGTCAAAATAGGTTCTCAACCCTAGCGTAAAATTGCATTTGGGTTCCCCGCATTTAACGCTTTAAAGAAAATACGGCGTAACTTAAAGTCTCCCCAATGTGATATACCCCACCTATCAAAGGAAAGCCTTTTATAAACTAAGGCATTTCTGGAAAGTCTTTCAAATGTTTGACAAGTTAATTTCGCCATAACTAAATGTGCTGATGAATTTTGACCGACTCTAGATAAGATTTCCTCAATCATATCCTCTGGTAGGTCTTCTAAAATATTCGGTTGTCTACCCTTAACGTCCATTTTGTTTTTATACTGTAAAATTGACAAGGATTAGATTCGTAATAACAAATAATACAAGCAATTTTTACATAGAACATAAAAGTACAAGCACACTACAATACATTTATTACACAACATGCTCACACCCCTCTAATCTGAATAACTGGTTTCTTCTTCTTTGGACTTGGTTCTTTTTCCTAATTTTCTAGGGATATATGATGTTCCTCTAATACGAGCCATCATTTTCCACATTGGTTTAGGAAAACCTGGTGGTTTAGAGGTTCCTGGGTTATTGTCACGATATTGAAAATACGGGTGTTGACGGTACATATAAAGTTCATCGGGGTCGGAATCAGATTTCTCTATTTTGATGCCTTTTGCCTTATTATTTTCTTTTGCCTCATTAAATTGGATCGGGGTAATTTCTATAACATCATCGGAATCCTCATCAGGATCCGATTCATTGGAAAATTGGTAATTTTCCCAATATTTTGCTTCCTTAGCGGAAACACCATTGACCATTATTAACTTTGGTCCATTGGTTGAGGATTTTCTTTTATTTGGCCGGTTTTCTGTGGTTCCTACTATTCCCCGCTCCGGAACCTCTTCTTCTTCTTCTGGTTCCTCTTCTTCTGGTTCCTCTTCTTCCGGTTCCTCTTCTTCCGGTTTTGTTTCCTCTTCTTCCGGTTCTTCGTGAACTTGTGAATCTTGCTAATATATATTCGACTCTTCGTTATTATTAGGTGAGTCAATGGGATTTGTGCTAGAGGTAGACATCTATCACACAATATCAAACATGTTAAGAGATTAATATATCACATAATATTTACATGTTAATAATATATAGTTTCCAACAAAAATGTTAAGCAATCATTTTTAAAGAAAACACGGTCGAAGTCCAGACTCACTAATGCATCCTAACAAACTCGATAAGACACACTAATGCAAATTTTCTAGTTCTCTAAGACCAACGCTCGGATACCAACTGAAATATCCCGTTCATATTGATTATAAACGTTCCATATTAATTAATTTCGTTGCGAGGTTTTGACCTCTATATGAGACGTTTTTCAAAGACTGCATTCATTTTTAAAACAACCATAACCTTTATTTTATCATTAAAAGTTTTAAAAGCATTACGTAGATTATCAAATAATGATAATCTAAAATATAATGTTTACACATGACCATTACATAATGGTTTACAATACAAATATATTACATCGACATATGTTTCTTGAATGCAGTTTTTACACAATATCATACAAACATGCACTCCAAATCTTGTCCTTATTTTAGTATGCAACAGCGGAAGCTCTTAGTATTCACCTGAGAATAAACATGCTTTAAACGTCAACAAAAATGTTGGTGAGTTATAGGTTTAACCTATATATATCAAATCGTAACAATAGACCACAAGATTTCATATTTCAATACGCATCCCATACATAGAGATAAAAATCATTCATATGGTGAACACCTGGTAACCGACATTAACAAGATACATATATAAGAATATCCCCATCATTCCGGGACACCCTTCGGATATGATATAAATTTCGAAGTACTAAAGCATCCGGTACTTTGAATGGGGTTTGTTAGGCCCAATAGATCTATCTTTAGGATTCGCGTCAATTAGGGTGTCTGTTCCCTAATTCTTAGATTACCAGACTTAATAAAAAGGGGCATATTCGATTTCGTTAATTCAACCATAGAATGTAGTTTCACGTACTTGTGTCTATTTTGTAAATCATTTATAAAACCTGCATGTATTCTCATCCCAAAAATATTAGATTTTAAAAGTGGGACTATAACTCACTTTCACAGATATTTCCTTCCTCGGAAATAAGACTTGGCCACGGATCGATTCACGAACCTATACAAATATGTACATATATATCAAAGTATGATCAAAATATAATTACAACCATTTTTATTATGTTTTAAAGATTTGAGTGTATTAAGTCAGCTGTCCTCGTTAATAACCTACAACTAGTTGTCCACAGTTAGATGTACAGAAATAAATTGATATATATTATCTTGAATCAATCCACGACCCAGTGTATACACTTCTCGGGCTAGATCACAACTCAAAGTATATATATATTTGGAATCAACCTCAACCCTGTATAGCTAACTCCAACATTACTGCATATAGAGTGTCTATGGTTGTTCCAAATAATATATATACATGGGTCGATATGATATGTCAAAACATTTGCATACGTGTCTATGGTATCCCAAGATTACATAATATATTAGAATACATGTATAATACAATATAAGTTAGCTAGGATATGATTTGTATAGATTTGTTAAACATTTCCCGTAGCTAAAAAGATCAAAAATTTTCAATCTTGTTTTACCCATAACTTCTTCATTTTAAATCCGTTTTGAATGAATCAAATTGCTATGGTTTCATATTGAACTCTAATTTAAGAATCCAAATAGAAAAAGTATAGGTTTATATTCGGAAATTTAAGTTACATGTCAATTACTAAAGAGGTAGTCATTTCCGTCGAAAGAACGACATCTTGATGACCATTTTGAAAAACATACTTTCACTTTGAGTTTAACCAAGATTTTTGGATATAGTTTCATGTTCATATGAAAAATCATTTTTCCATAAGAACAACTTTTAAATCAAATTTTATCATAGTTTTTGATTATCCAAACCAAAACAGCCCCCGGTTTCACTACGACGGCGTATATCCAATTTTATGTGTTCATCGTGTTTCCGGGTTTTAAATCATTAAGTTAGCATATCATATAGATATAGAACATGCGTTTAGTTGATTTTAAAAGTCAAGTTCGAAGGATTAACTTTTGTTTGCGAGCAAGTTTAGAATTAACTAAACTATGTTCTAGTGATTACAAGTTTAAACCTTCGAATAAGATAGCTTTATATGTATGAATCGAATGATGTTATGAATATCATTACTACCTCAAGTTTTCTGGATAAACTACTGGAAATGAAAAAAATGGATCTAGCTTCAAAGGATCCTTGGATGGCTTGAAAGTTCTTGAAGCAGAATCATGACACGAAAATAGTTCAAGTAAGATTTTCACTCGAAATAAGATTGTTATAGTTGTAGAAATTGAATCAAAGTTTGAATATGAATATTACCTTAAACTAGAAAGATAACCTACTGTAAATAACAAAGGTTCCTTGATCTTAGATGATTACTTGGAATGGATTAGAAAGCTTGGAAGTAGACTTGCAAACTTGGAAGTATTCTTGATTTTTATGAAACTATACTTATGGAATTTATGAAGAACACTTAGAACTTGAAGATGGAACTTGAGAGAGATCAATTATATGAAGAAAATTGAAGAATGAAAGTGTTTTTAGGTGTTTTTGGTCGTTGGTATATGGATTAGATATAAAGGATATGTAATTTTGTTTTCATGTAAATAAGTCATGAATGATTACTAATATTTTTGTAATTTTATGGAATATTTCATGCTAGTTGCCAAATGATGGTTCCCACATGTGTTAGGTGACTCACATGGGCTGCTAAAAGCTGATCATTGGAGTGTATATACCAATAGTACATACATCTAAAAGCTGTGTATTGTACGAGTACGAATACAGGTGCATACGAGTAGAATTGTTGATGAAACTGAACGAGGATGTAATTGTAAGCATTTTTGTTAAGTAGAAGTACTTTGATATGTGTCTTGAAGTCTTTCAAAAGTGTAAGAATACATATCAAAACACAACATGTATATACATTCTAATGAAGTCGTTAAGTCTTCGTTAGTCGTTACATGTAAGTGTTGTTTTGAAACCTTTAAGTTAACGATCTCAATTAATGTTGTTAACCCAATGTTTATTATATCAAATGAGATGTTAAATTATTATGTTATCATGATATTATGAGGTATGAATATCTCTTAATATGATATATACATTAAAATATCGTTACAACGATAATCGTTACATATAAGTCTCGTTTCATAATTCTTGAGTTAGTAGTCTTGTTTTTACATATGTAGTTCATTGTTAACACACTTAATGATATATTTAAATATCATTTTATCATGTTAAATATAGTGTATCAATATCTTAATATGATACATATGTATTTAGTAGACGTTATCATAACGATAATCGTTATATATATCATTTCGAGTTTCTTAACTTAGTAATCTCATTTCTTATGTATATCACACATTGTTAATATACTTAGTGAGATACTTACTATTCATAATCTCATGTCAACCATATATATATGTCTATATATACCACAACATGTAGTTTTTACAAATTTGTAACGTTCGTGAATCGCCGGTCAACTTGGGTGATCAATTGTCTATATGAAACTTATTTCATTTAATCAAGTCTTAACAAGTTTGATTGCTTAACATGTTGGAAACATTTAGTCATGTAAATATCAATCTCAATTAATATATATAAACATGGAAAAGTTCAGGTCACTACAATATGCATCTTGTTAAGGTCGGTTACTAGGTGTTCACCATATGAATGATTTTTATCTCTATGCAGTTTGCGAAATGCCTGATATGAGATTAAGTTTATGAGAAATTGAAATATGAAATCTTGTGGTCTATTAAAATAATGGAAATGATTGATTATGATAAACTAATGAACTCACCAACCTTTTGGTTGACACTTGAAAGCATGTTTATTCTCAGGTTTGAAAGAAATCTTCCGCTGTGCCTTTGCTCATTTTAGAGATATTACTTGGAGTCATTCATGACATATTTCAAAAGACGTTGCATTCGAGTCATTGAGTTCATCAAGATTATTATTAAGTCAATTATAGTTGGATATATTATGAAATGGTATGCATGCCGTCAACTTTCGATGTAATGAAAGATTGTAATACCCCATCAAAATGTGGAATTGATGTGCTGTAATACCAGAGGTCAAAGTCTGATCGATGCTGTAACGACCCGGATTTTTCCGATCATTTTATACCTATGAGATTAATATTTACATAAATTAAACCTTACCAACATGATAAGTAATCTAAATTGTTGAGATTTATGTTTTTAAAAAGAGTTTTACACAACGTTTGACCGTCCAATTTGACCGATGATATCACGAACTATATAACAAACGATAATTATACGTTTGTGTATATATATGTATTTATATATATTTAACATGATCTAAGAATGGTTTAACATCTTATTGTGTACTAATAACAATAAGTTATAAGTATACTTTGAGACTACTAACTTAAGTTTTCAAAATGATAACAATACGTAACGTTATTTGACATATATACCTTTAACCTATAATACTTATACAAGTATCGTATAAATATGTATTTAATCACTTTTAAAGGGCTTATATACATAAAACAATATAAGTATATTTACAAAAGATAGCTATATTTGAATTCTCGTTCCGTTTCCTCAAAATTTCTACATGTATACCTAGAGTATATGTACTCGTATCATACCCAGCTCCTATACGTATTTACTATTAGTATATACACATCACAATCACTTTATTAGCAGCCATGAGTCAGCCAATTTTGGATCTTAGCATGCATGATTAATCAATTTGGCATATTACAAGACTTTTGCACAATATTACAAATTTATACATCTTTTCACCACCATTTATACTCCATTCCAATTTCATTTTTAATACACATTTTCTCTAACAAAAAACACACTCTTAGGAACCTTAAGTGTTCTTCACAATCTCAGCAAATAACCATGAAGATCTAGCTTCAAAAACAAGCCTTAATCATCATAATAAATTCCTTACAAGAAAACTTCAATAATCCTTCCAAAAATACAAGTTTACTTCCAACCTTTTGATCCAACTCCACCACTCTTTTGGTTCTAAGATTTTTCTCATCTTTTACAGTAACTTTGTCCAAGTAACTTGAGGTAGTAACCTTGTTCATAACCTTATTCGATTCATATTTATATAGCTATCTTATTTTGTGTTGTAAAATTTTAACAACAAGAACATAGTTTGAATGATTTCAAACTTGTTTGCAAACTAAATAGATCCTTCTAACTTAACTTTTAAAACACTTCAAGACATGTAATATATCATAATGATATGCTGACTTAACAAGATATAACTTGGTTTTACAAAGAACATCATAAAAACTGAATCTAAGTCGTCGGAGTGCAACCGGGGGCTGTTTTGGGTTGGATAATTAAAAACCATCTTAAGCTTTGAATTGGATGTTCATGTTCTGGAAAAATGATATTTCTTATGAATATTTTAACACATAAAAATTTCATGGTTTAACTCAAAGTGTAAGTATTTTTAGAAAAATGATCATTAAATGTTGTTTTTATGATGGAAAATGATCACTTTCATAAGTTTCACCAAAGTTTGACCTATAACCTGTGATTTCGAATACAACCTAAGGTATTTTCAGTTCATATTCTTAAAATTTGACTCGATCCAAGGAAGTGGCAAGTTGAACCAACAAAAACGGAGTTGTAATGAAGAAACTACGACTAAAACAAGATCGGGTATCCGAAGCTAGTTTAGCTACGAAAATATTTGGAGAAAAATTAAATTAATCATATATTTCTAATTAATAGGATATTTCATATATATTTACTTATGATTTAATTTTATATATTTCAGGACCACCCGTAAACAACACGAGAAGATTAATCATAAGACCTCATAATTGTACGCAACACGTCATTTGACAACACGGTACTTTATGTACGCAACACGTCACTTGACAACATGGTACCATGGGTCGAGATTAATTCTGATCAATACGAATACGATGGGGTCTTTATTTACTTTATTTAAGCAACTAACTGTGGACCACTAACATTGGACTGCTAACTACGGACTAAGAAAATATTAAAAGTATATATATATATATATATATATATATATATATATATATATATATATATATATATATATATATATATATATATATATATGTAACGATTACTTAAAAAGAAAATATGTTGATATATTATATATATGGTTAGGTTCGTGATATCTATCGGAGACCAAGTCGTGATAAATACCTTCAAGGCAAAAGTGAGTATATAGTCCCACTTTTAAACTCTAAATATTTCGGGATGAGAATACATGCATTTTATGATTTATGTTATGGACACAAGTGATTAAAAATATATATTCTACGTTGAGTTGTACCACTGGCATACTTCCCTGTAACTTGGTAACTATTATTTACATGAGGTATTGTAAACGCGAATCCTGTTGATAGATCTATCGGGCCTGACAACCCCAACCGGACTGGACGACCAGTATTAAACGGTTGCACAGTACTTCGTTTCGGTAACTACACTTGGTACGGTGTAGTAAGATTTCATAATAAAGGGAATATGCGACGTTGATTAAATGTTAAGTATGGTTATCAAGTGCTCAACAACTTAGAATATTTTTATTAAAACGTTTATATATGAAATCTTGTGGTCTATATTTATAACGCTGCCGGCATTAAACCTATATCTCACCAACTTTATGTTGACATTTTAAGCAGGTTTATTCTCAGGTGATAACTAAAAGCTTCCGCTGCAACATGTTGAATTTAAGCAAGATCTTGAGTATGCATATTTGTGTCAAAAATAAAACTGCATATCGGAGGATTTGTAATGTAAAATATGTTAAAAGTCGTATTGTTATTATCACATGTAAAGTTTGTAAGTCTAAGATTATCGCTAAACGATAATCATTATTAAGTTGTTTAAACCTTGTATTTGTAATAAAAGCTATGGTTTGTATTGTAAAAACGAATGCAGTTTTTGAAAAAATGTCGCATATAGAGGTCAATACCTCGCGATGAAATCATATGTTATTGTAATCGTCTTTATGGTTAAGGTCGGGTTATTTCATGTGGTATCAGAGCGTTGGTCTTAGAGAACCAGAAAATTTGCATTAGTGTGTCTTATCGAGTTTGTTAGGATGCATTAGTGAGTCTGGACTTTGACCGTGTTTGATTTAGAAAACTATTGCTTATCCCTGTTGGTTAAAAAAATTAATATGTAAATATTATGTGATACTAACATGCTAGTTGTTATGTGATATATGTCTAGCTTAGAACTTGTTATCACATTCAGCGACTCCGAACCAGAATCTTCAGATGGTGTTCCAGTCATTAACCTATCCGATGATGAAAACGACACCTTTGGGGAAGACTCACAAGTTCCGGATGAATCAATTGAAGAGGAACCAGAAAGTGATCCTGAGGAGGAAGAAATACAGGAAATTACGAAAGACAAGTTCGAAAGAGGAAAGAAACGAAAGGCTACTGAAATGAAAAATCCAAATCCCGAGTCTAGAGAGGATGTTGTGGCACCAACTCCACCAGATACTTCCACACCTATTCCCGCTATTCCTATTAGTTCTATCCCGACATCCAGTTCTTCGGTTCCTCAGCCAAAACGCAGGGAGACAACCAGGATAACCTTTAAGCGATTTCTTTGAACACAAACGCTTTGGGTTAAATGATGCGCTGTTGTTTTAAACCATGGGATCATATAATGTTTTGTATAATATTACTAGTGTGGTTTGCTTAATGTTTGATGTAAGATAAGCATATGTAAAATAGTGAAGTGTGAAATGCAATAATTTTCCATGGTTGAGTATTATTTGGGTGATAGTAATTGATTTTTGTACTAAGCTATTAAGTATGAACTTTAACGGGTAGGTACTACCCTAGGTATAATTATAAAACGCTAATAAGAAGAAAAGGCTTTTATAATAATAACTGGTTCATACTATTAATAAGCTACGATGTACTGTAAATACATACTACATCTATAATATTCCATGTGAATAATTATTTTTTTTCCATTTTTATTGAAGATTATGGCGCGATTGAACCGAATGACGGAACAAGAAATCCAGGAATTCATCAATCAGCGAGTGAATGACAGAATGTTATGGGTCGAGGCTGCAAGAGGTGCTGCAGTTAACCCAAATCCTCGTGTGGGATGCACTTACAAAACTTTTCAAGGTTGCAAGCCCTCATCATTCAGTGGAACAGAAGGACCGGTCGGTTTAACCCAGTGGATCGAAAAGATTGAGTCTGTGTTTAAAATCAGTGGTTGTATTGAGAAGGACATGACCAAGTATGCATCGTGCACCTTACAAGATAGTGCACTCACGTGGTGAAAAAACTATGTGAAGGCCGTAGGAGGAGATGTAGCTTATGATACTCCCTGGGAAGAATTCAAAACAATGCTAATAACGAGTATTGTCCAAGGAACGAGGTTAGGAAGTTGGAAGCTGAATTACGAAGCCTGAAAGTTGTTGGTACTGAGCTCACCAACTACAATCAGCGATTCATGAAATTAGCTTTGCTATGTCCCGAATTAGTACCAACCGAAGAACGGAAGATTGAACTGTACAAAGACGATTTGCCTAAAAAGGTCAAGGCAAATGTTACAGCATCCAAACCCAAGACTATTCATGAAGCTATCACCATGGCGAATGAGTTGATGGACCAGATTATTCTAGATAAGAACACCGAT
Organism: Rutidosis leptorrhynchoides; assembly: GCF_046630445.1. Lineage (NCBI taxonomy): Eukaryota > Viridiplantae > Streptophyta > Magnoliopsida > Asterales > Asteraceae > Rutidosis > Rutidosis leptorrhynchoides. The sequence continues at coordinate 19,695,629 of NC_092336.1, forward strand.
GTCAAGACATCGGGAAACAAAAGAAAGTGGGAAGGTAATCATCAAAAATCCAACAAGAAACAAGAAACCACGCAAGGTGCGGGTAGCGGTTCGAACTCAGGTTACAAGGGACGAAATCCTTTATGTAACAGATGCCACAAACATCACTCTGGTTATTGTAATGGGGTGTGCAACAATTGTAATCGAAAAGGTCATCTTGCTGAAGATTGTAGGGTTCCCGCTACAAATACAAACGGTACCAAGACTCCTGCCACCAATGCAAATAGAACTACCTTGGCCACTGTTACTTGTTATGGGTGTGGGAAATAGGGTCATTATAAGAGTCAGTGCCCAAATCCAGAGAAGAATAACGGATCTGCACGTGGAAGAGCATTTGTTATTAATGCTAGAGAGGCGTGCGAAGACCCGGAGCTTGTTACGGGTACGTTTACCATTAATAACTTATCCGCATCTATTATATTTGATACTGGTGCCGATAGAAGTTACGTGTGTAGAGACTTTCACGCTAAATTGAATTGTTAATCATTACCTCTAGATGCTAAGTACATGATTGAGTTAGCTAATGGTAAACTAATTAAAGCCGATAAAATTTGCCGTGATTGTAAAATAAATTTAGCCGGAGAAACATTTAAGATTGATTTGATAACCGTAGAATTAGGAAGTTTTGATGTAATAGTCGGCATGGACTGGATGTCCAAAATAGGAGCTGAAGTTGTGTGCGCCAAGAAGGCAATTCGCATTCCTCGTAAGGATAAAACGCCAGTAATGATTTATGGAGAGAAGGGTAACTCAAAGCTAAAACTCATTAGTTGTTTGAAAGCTCAAAAGTGCTTGAAGAAAGGGTGCTATGCTATCTTAGCATATGTTAATAAAGTCGAAATGAAGGAAAAAGTGAAGAGCATCAACGACGTGCCTGTGGCAAGAGATTTTCCTGAAGTATTTCCGGAAGAGTTACCAGGATTACCTCCATTTAGATCTGTAGAATTTCAAATAGATCTAGTACCGGGAGCTGCACCAGTGGCTCGTGCTCCATATAGACTTGCACCATCTGAGATGAAAGAGTTACAAAGCCAGTTACAAGAATTACTGGACCGTGGTTTCATTCGACCGAGCACTTCACCGTGGGGAGCTTCGATTTTATTCGTCAAGAAGAAAGACGGATCTTTCCAAATGTGTATAGATTATCGTGAATTAAATAAGTTAACTATCAAGAATCGGTATCCACTACCGAGAATTGATGACTTATTTGATCAATTGCAAGGATCATGTGTTTACTCGAAAATCGACCTAAGGTCGGGCTATCATCAACTACGCGTCAAAGAAGAAGATATTCCGAAAACTGCTTTTCGGACACGCTACGGTCATTATGAATTTTTGGTCATGCCTTTTGGATTAACGAATGCGCCAACTGTATTCATGGACCTCATGAATCGAGTTTGTAGTCCGTATTTAGATAAGTTTGTTATCGTTTTCATTGACGATATTCTTATCTATTCCAAGAGTGAGCAAGAGCATGAACAACATTTAAGATTGGTATTAGAATTGTTAAGAAAAGAACAATTATACGCCAAATTTTCTAAGTGTGCGTTTTGGTTGAAAGAAGTGCAATTTCTTGGCCATGTTGTTAGTAGCAAAGGAATTCAGGTTGACCCATCTAAAATTGAGGCCATTGAAAAATGGGAGACTCCTAAGACACCAACGCAGATACGCCAATTTTTGGGTTTAGCTGGTTATTATAGAAGGTTTATTCAAGATTTTTCCCGAATATCTAAATCATTAACAGCGTTAACACAAAAAGGGAAGAAATACGAATGGACTTCTGAGGAGGAAAGTGCATTTCAATTACTGAAGAAGAAGTTGACTACAACACCTATTTTATCGTTACCTGAAGGGAACGATGATTTTGAGATATATTGTGACGCTTCGCCACAAGGTTTTGGTTGCGTCCTTATGCAACGGAAGAAAGTTATAGCATACGCATCCCGACAATTGAAGATTCATGAGCGGAATTATACGACGCATGATTTAGAATTGGGAGCAGTAGTGTTTACATTGAAGATATGGAGACACTACTTATATGGGGTTAAATGCACTGTGTTTACCGATCATAAAAGCCTTCAACATATCTTCGATCAGAAACAGCTGAACATGAGGCAACGTAGGTGGGTCGAGCTGATAAATGACTATGATTGTGAGATTCGCTATCATCCCGGGAAAGCGAATGTAGTGGCCGACACTCTAAGCAGAAAGGAACGGGAACCAATTCGATTACGAGCAATGAACATAAAAATTCGCATGAATCTCAACTCACAAATCAAAGAGGCTCAATGAGAAGCTCTTACTAAAGAAAACACAGGAAATGAAATAATGAAGAAGTATGAGAAGCAACTCGTTATGCGGGAAGACGGAATTCGATATTTTGCAAACCGTATTTGGGTACCAAAGTTGGGTGGATTAAGGAATTTGATATTGAATGAGGCACATAAGACAAGATACTCGATACATCCTGGAGTTGGAAAGATGTATCAAGATCTTAAGACGCATTATTGGTGGCCTAATTTGAAGACAGACGTTGCAACATATGTTGGGGAATGTTTAACTTGTTCCAAAGTCAAAGCAGAACACCAGAAGCCGTCAGGGTTACTTCAACAACCAGAAATCCCAGAATGGAAATGGGACGGTATTACCATAGATTTCATCACAAAGTTACCTAAGACTGTCTGGGGTTATGACACCATTTGGGTAATAGTTGATCGTCTCACCAAATCTGCACATTTCTTGCCTATAAAGGAAACGGATAGAATGGAGAAACTATTACGATTATACATAAAGGAAATTGTTTCAAGGCATGGAATACCTATTTCCATTATATCCGATCGTGATAGTAGATTTACATCAAAGTTTTGGCAATCACTACAGGAGGCCCTGGGAACTCGTTTGGATATGAGCACCGCATATCATCCACAAACTGACGGGCAGAGTGAAAGAACAATTCAGACTCTTGAAGACATGCTCAGGGCATGTGTGATCGATTTTGGAAACGGATGGGATAAATATCTACCATTAGCAGAATTCTCGTATAATAACAGTTATCATGCGAGCATTAAAGCTGCACCATTCGAAGCACTGTATGGAAGGAAGTGTAGATCCCCTATCTGTTGGAATGAAGTAGGAGATCGACAATTAACTAGTCCCGAGATCATACACGAAATGACTGAGAAGATAGTACAAATCAAGGAGAGATTGAAAATAGCCCGTAGTCGCCAAAAGAGCTACGCCGATGTCCGAAGGAAACCATTAGAGTTTCAGATCGGTGACATGGTTATGTTAAAGGTGTCACCTTGGAAAGGTGTAATACGTTTCGGTAAAAGGGGTAAACTGAACCCAAGGTATGTAGGCCCGTTTAAGATCATCGAACGCATTGGACCGGTAGCTTATCGACTCGAGTTACCGCAACAACTCACCGGAGTACATAATACATTTCACGTATCAAACCTTAAGAAATGTCTTGCAAAGGAAGATCTCACCATTCCTCTTGAAGATATCCAAGTCGACGAGAAACTACAATTCATAGAAGAACTAGTCGAAATCATGGACCGTGAAGTTAAACAACTCAAGCAGAGCAACATACCGATCATTAAGGTTCATTGGAATGCTCGAAGGGGTCCCGAGTTTACTGGGGAACGAGAGGATCAGATGAAACGAAAGTACCCACATTTGTTTCCCGAGAACGCAAAATAGGTACAATTTTAAAATTTCGGGACGAAATTTATTTAACGGGTAGGTACTGTAACGACCCGAATTTTTCCGATCATTTTATACCCATGAGATTAATATTTACATAAATTAAACCTTACCAACATGATAAGTAATCTAAATTGTTGAGATTTATGTTTTTAAAAAGAGTTTTACACAACGTTTGACCGTCCAATTTGACCGATGATATCACGAACTATATAACAAACGATAATTATATGTTTGTGTATATATATGTATTTATATATATTTAACATGATCTAAGAATGGTTTAACATCTTATTGTGTACTAATAACAATAAGTTATAAGTATACTTTGAGACTACTAACTTAAGTTTTCAAAATGATAACAATACGTAACGTTATTTGACATATATATCTTTAACCTATAATACTTATACAAGTATCGTATAAATATGTATTTAATCACTTTTAAAGGGCTTATATACATAAAACAATATAAGTATATTTACAAAAGATAGCTATATTTGAATTCTCGTTCCGTTTCCTCAAAATTTCTACATGTATACCTAGAGTATATGTACTCGTATCATACCCAGCTCCTATACGTATTTACTATTAGTATATACACATCACAATCACTTTATTAGCAGCCATGAGTCAGCCAATTTTGGATCTTAGCATGCATGATTAATCAATTTGGCATATTACAAGACTTTTGCACAATATTACAAATTTATACATCTTTTCACCACCATTTATACTCCATTCCAATTTCATTTTTACTACACATTTTGTCTAACCAAAAACACACTCTTAGGAACCTTAAGTGTTCTTCACAATCTCAGCAAATAACCATGAAGATCTAGCTTCAAAAACAAGCCTTAATCATCATAATAAATTCCTTACAAGAAAACTTCAATAATCCTTCCAAAAATACAAGTTTACTTCCAACCTTTTGATCCAACTCCACCACTCTTTTGGTTCTAAGATTTTTCTCATATTTTACAGTAACTTTGTCCAAGTAACTTGAGGTAGTAACCTTGTTCATAACCTTATTCGATTCATATTTATATAGCTATCTTATTTTGTGTTGTAAAATTTTAACAACAAGAACATAGTTTGAATGATTTCAAACTTGTTTGCAAACTAAATAGATCCTTCTAACTTAACTTTTAAAACACTTCAAGACCTGTAATATATCATAATGATATGCTGACTTAACAAGATATAACTTGGTTTTACAAAGAACATCATAAAAACTGAATCTAAGTCGTCGGAGAGCAACCGGGGGCTGTTTTGGGTTGGATAATTAAAAACCATCTTAAGCTTTGAATTGGAAGTTCATGTTCTGGAAAAATGATATTTCTTATGAATATGTTAACACATAAAAATTTCATGGTTTAACTCAAAGTGTAAGTATTTTTAGAAAAATGATCATTAAATGTTGTTTTTATGATGGAAAATGATCACTTTCATAAGTTTCACCAAAGTTCGACCTATAACCTGTGATTTCGAATACAACCTAAGGTATTTTCAGTTCATATTCTTAAAATTTGACTCGATCCAAGGAAGTGGCAAGTTGAACCAACAAAAACGGAGTTGTAATGAAGAAACTACGACTAAAACAAGATCGGGTATCCGAAGCTAGTTTAGCTACGAAAATATTTGGAGAAAAATTAAATTAATCATATATTTCTAATTAATATGATATTTCATATATATTTACTTATGATTTAATTTTATATATTTCAGGACCACCCGTAAACAACACGAGAAGATTAATCATAAGACCTCATGATTGTACGCAACACGTCATTTGACAACACGGTACTTTATGTACGCAACACGTCACTTGACAACATGGTACCATGGGTCGAGATTAATTCTGATCAATACGAATACGATGGAGTCTTTATTTATTTTATTTAAGTAACTAATTGTGGACCACTAACATCGGACTGCTAACTACGGACTTAGAAAGTATTAAAAGTATTAAAAGTATATATATATATATATATATATATATATATATATATATATATATATATATATATATATATATATATATATATATATATATGTAACGATTACTTAAAAAGAAAATATGTTGATATATTATATATATGGTTAGGTTCGTGATATCTATCGGAGACCAAGTCGTGATAAATACCTTCAAGGCAAAAGTGAGTATATAGTCCCACTTTTAAACTCTAAATATTTCGGGATGAGAATACATGCATTTTATGATTTACGTTATGGACACAAGTGATTAAAAATATATATTCTACGTTGAGTTGTACCACTGGCATACTTCCCTGTAACGTGGTAACTATTATTTACATGAGGTATTGTAAACGCGAATCCTGTTGATAGATCTATCGGGCCTGACAACCCCAACCGGACTGGACGACCAGTATTCAATGGTTGCACAGTACTTCGTTTCGGTAACTACACTTGGTACGGTGTAGTAAGATTTCATAATAAAGGGAATATGCGACGTTGATTAAATGTTAAGTATGGTTATCAAGTGCTCAACAACTTAGAATATTTTTATTAAAACGTTTATATATGAAATCTTGTGGTCTATATTTATAACGCTGCCGGCATTAAACCTATATCTCACCAACTTTATGTTGACGTTTTAAGCAGGTTTATTCTCAGGTGATAACTAAAAGCTTCCGCTACAACATGTTGAATTTAAGCAAGATCTTGAGTATGCATATTTGTGTCAAAAATAAAACTGCATATCGGAGGATTTGTAATGTAAAATATGTTGGAAGTCGTATTGTTATTATCACTGATGTCGTACGAGGTGTATATAAAATAGTTTATATTTTACTAGGAAAAACTATTAAATACGATACAATTTTACACAAGATATTTATTTATTTATAGAATGGATATACTTAAACCTTGCTACAACACTTATAGGCAGTGTACCTAATCGTACAGTAGTGTAGTTTTTAGTAAGTCCGGTTCGTTCCACAGGGAAATCTTTAAACAAAGCTCAACGCTATATTAGTTTACTTTTATTAAAAATACAAATATATATATAAGTAATATTATTATTATAAAGGGGGGTTTTTACCGTTTAATGACCGGTTTGTCGATTTTAAGACTTTAGTCGCAGTTAAAACCTAATGTAAAATATAAAATAAATACAAGACTTAAATTAAAGCGTAAAGTAAATAACGATAATGAAATTGCGAATAATAAAAGTGCGATAAAATAAACTTACGATAATTAAAAAGTACGATAATTAAAAGTGCGATTAAATAACAATAAATAAAAGTGCGATAATTAGAAGTGCAATTAAATATAAAATAAAGGAAAATAAATATGAAATAAAAGAATTATGCTTATTTAAACTTCCGTAATCATGATGTTTGACGTGTTGATTTTAGTTTTATGCCCATGGGTTAATTGTCCTTTGTCCTGGATTATTTAATATGTCCGTCTGGTTTTTGTCCATAACAGTCCATCAGTCATAAATATAAAGTGCGAGTGTCCTCATCAAATTATTCTTATACCCGAAGTTAAATATTCCAACTAATTGGGGATTCGAATTGTAACAAGGTTTTAATACTTTGTTTAATGAATACACCAGGTTATCGACTGCGTGTAAACCAAGGTTTTACTACTTTGTTAACAATTACACCAATTACCCTTGAATGTAATTTCACCCCTGTTTTAATTATTCTAGTGGCTATTAATCCATTCCCGTGTCCGGTTAAATGAACGATTATTTGTACATATAAATACCCCGCCCATCGTGTCCGATCGAGTGTATATGGTAATTTATAGGGACGCCCAATTGTAAATCTTTATATTAACATTAACAAACTATCATTTAGTTAAACAAATATAAAGCCCATTAATAGCCCATAGTCTAATTTCCACAAGTGTCGTTCTTTTGTCCAAACCCCAATTATGGTACAAAGCCCAATTACCCAATTTTAGTAATTAGCCCAACATCATGATTACTTCGGATTAAATAAGCATAATAATAACTTAGCTACGAGACATTAATGTAAAAAGGTTGAACATAACTTACAATGATTAAAAATAGCGTAGCGTTACACGGACAGAATTTCGACTTACACCCTTACAATATTTGCTAACATACCCTTATTATTAGAATTATAATTAAAATTAAAATATAAATTATAAATATAAATATAAATTTTACGTATGAATGAGGAAGAAAAAGATGTTAAATTTTGATCAGAATTCGGTTTGCTTTATAGGCAGAGTTGAAATTTGGGGCTCCGCGACTCGCGGCAAAATCCTCTTCAAACTCCGCGAGTCGCGGAGAATGTATTTACAGCTCACACCCTTGGAGTTTCTCTGCCGACGGTTTTATAATATATAAATATAATATATATATAATTAATATAATTAATTATATATTATATTATATTTATATACATAGTTAACTTGTAATTTTTAGTCCGTTGCGTCGAGCGTTAAGAGTTGACTCTGGTCCCGGTTCCGGATTTTCGAACGTCCTTGCGTACAATTTTATATTTTGTACTTTGCGTTTTGAATCTTGTACTCTTGTAATTTCGAGACGTTTCTTATCAATAATTGGAACCTTTTTGATTGTCTTTTGTACTTTTGAGCTTTTTGGTCGTTTGCGTCTTCAATTCGTCGAATCTGTCTTTTGTCTTCACCTTTTATTATTTAAACGAATATCTCTTGTAAATAGAACAATTGCAACTAAAAGATTGTCTTTCTTGAGGAATAATGCTATGAAATATATGTTCGTTTTTAGCATTATCAAATATTCCCACACTTGAGCGTTGCTTGTCCTCAAGCAATATCGTCTTGAAATACTAGAATCACTTCTTTATTCTTCACACTTTGTACATCAGTGATTTCTATACGGCGGTATAAACAATGGTAGTAACGATATGGTTTACAGTCCCACATGACTATAAAAATTTAGATCTATTAAGGAAATTGGATCTTTATGAAAACATTTGATCTTTTGAAATCTAGTTTTTACCCTAGATAAGTTTTCCGGAATAACCCTTTACCGGTGTTTGCAAAATATTTTTGTGGGTTTGGTGGGTTTCAGATTTGAAAATTTTAGCTCAAAACTTACGGTTTTGTGTCACCCACTTGCTAACCTTGTATTTGGAAAGCAACACGTCCAGTTTACTTGTCCCGTATATTACCTTTCGGTAAACTACCGTCCGGTTGAAAGGAAAGCGTTGAACAAGCAACTGTTAAGGCAATGTCCCGTGACATGCTTTTGATTATGGTCTATAACGTGTCGGACGCAATTACTATCCTTGGTAGGAGCAATAGTAAAGCTCACCCTTATAATTTTTCGGTATGGCACAAGGTCCTGTCTTTGACCACTATGCAACCACCGTTCTTACGGTTGACACCCGATTTGGTTCAGGTGACCTAATGAATTCCAGGTGAATTCCTAGGATTTTACGTTCAATGGTAATGAACGCATTGAAAATAGGGTTTTCAGAAAACAAATCGGTTTATAATTTTGATCAAAATATTTTCTCGTTCAAGCTCGAGTTTAGATATCATTGAATTCCATGAGTTTGTAATTCTCAATCTTTAAAGTCAATCTCTAGGATTGAGTAATATCAGTCTTAAAAGCTGATTTTTAATCTTTAAGGAGATTATCCTTTCTGGGGATCTGATTCATTAGTCTTATCCAGCTAATTTGCATGGTGCCCGCCATTGTACGAGATAAATCCTTCTCATGGTTAGGATAAATCTGACCACTTGGCGACCCTGTTTAATGCTGAGGTCCGTGGATTTCCTGCTGATTTTAGAGATGACTTTTCTAGATTTTTCGTCAACCTACAGCTGGTCTGGACGACAACTTCATGACCTAAATCAAGAAGCGCGTGTCTTTTTTGGAAGACTTTACTTCCTTTTAATGATGGAATTGATTCATCGTGTAGATCCATCTCTTCTTTTCTTTCATCGGGTAAAACAGTTTAGTTTAGTCCAAAGCAAAAGTATTTTCAGTTATTTGTTACAGATATATGTGACATATGTTTAAAATAACTTGGTAAATTTTCCCACACTTGGCTTTTATTTTCCTTTTTATCGTCCTCTATTCCATTTTAAATGAATTTTAACATTTTAGTTTGTTTCTTAATTTATGTCCTTTCCGAGGTAACAATAATTTCGGTGTTAAAACCTAGTTTTATCGTTCATAAATATGTATAAACATGATTTGAATTCATTTAATTGAAAAATTTTACTAGAATTGGGTAGTCAGTATATAAGACTAGGGCTGTTCTTTTTTATCAGAGAGCACTAGATTCTAATACAACTACTGCTTTACTAGTATTTTTAATGGTAACCAAGTGTATAAAAAAAAATTTAAAATCCGAAAGAATTTAACCCCTTCCCACACTTAAGATCTTGCAATGCCCTCATTTGCAAGAAATCAGTAACAATTTAAATTATTGAGGGTGATTTGTGTGAAAATGATTAAATTTTTACCAAAGTTTCCAAATATATTGGCGTTTGTTTGCTGAATGATAAATGGTGCACATCATTTGTTCATTCCGTCTTGTTGTTATTTCACATATATTTTGCATCTTGTCGTCAAAATTAGTTGCTTTTGCTGAACTTAATGCCAGTCTTTGAAAATGCGTTGTTTTACCCTGTTGTGTACATAAGATAAACTGCAAACATATATACCTATTTTTGAAGTTTGGTATACTACCCCACATTCAAAAATTATTAAAATCTAAGAATAAAAGTTAGATAATTATAAAAATGATTACAATATTAACAAAAATATTAAATGTATCAATAATTACAAATTACAAAATAAAAAAAAATAATAATAAGTAAACTAAGGATGATATTGGTACCAATAGGGGTTCCAGGCATAACCATAAGTGCTATAGAATGCTTCGGCAGGGTCATACGTAGGATATGGTGGCTGCATCTCTATCGACCAAGGAGGGAAGACGGGTTTCGGTGTAGGAATATAGTTTCTACCTATATGTTGGCAATGAGCTATGATCTGGTTCTGATGAACTTGCCAATCTTCAAATGCTCTCTGTCTAGCATTTTCGTATTCCTGAGAAGCTATAAACCTATGCATTTCTTGCATCTCATTCCCCCCTCCTACATCACCTTGCTGCTGGTTTCTCTCCACCTGTGGATGTCTACCATGGTATCGTACTGCGACGTTATTTCGCCTCTTCAAAACTTTCGCACCATGGTATACATTTAAACCTATAGTATCGCGGGGTTCCGGCTCTTCTAGTAATAATCCCCCCCGACTTATATCCACACCGAGATATTCACCAATCAAAGTAATAAAAATACCACCTCCTATTATGCTATGTGGTCGCATCCCCCGAACCATAGATGATAAATAATAACCCACACAATATGGTATACTTACAGCGCTTTGTGGGTCTCGAATACACATATGGTAAAACAAATCCTGTTCATTTACTTTTTCTTTGTTCTTACCCCTTTGTGTAATCGAATTAGCTAAAAACCTATGTATCACTCTTAATTCAGCTCTATCTATATCCAAATAAGAGTAATTTCCCCCTTTGAAACGGTGATGGCTTGTCATTTGACTCCACACACCGTGTGTATCAAAATTTTCATCTATCTTTCTACCGTTTAGTATCAATCCTCTACAATCGGCAGACGCTAACTCCTCAGGCGTATATATACGTAAAGCCTGAGCCATGTCCAGTAAAGACATGTGGCGCATCGAACCGCCTAACAAAAATCTAATAAAAGAACGATCGGTTAAACTAGCTACCCGATCATTCAACTCTATACTACATAACAATTCTTCACACCATACTTTATATACAGGTCTACGTATGGTGAATAAACATATCCAGTCATTAAAAGAAGAATTACCATACCTCTGTACAAGTAATTCCCTAATTGGCCCGGCCAATTCTACAGCTTCTAAGGGTCCTCATTCTATGACCCTTGGTACCTCAACAACCTTGGAATGAAGAGTATGCAAACCCCGTTGATATTTTGGATAATCTATCCAAAGTCTATCAAATCTCAGGTTCGGGTGCAACTCTTCCAAGTGCATATCGAAAAAGGTCATGACTGGATGAGGTATATCCTGCTTGTAGTAGTTATCCACCTCCTGTTGTTCCAAATTCTCAGCAGGAGCATTGCGGGCTTGGGATGAAGATTCACCCCTTTCATTCTGCAAAACACATCAAACACAAATTTTGTGCATCCAAATATGCATTAGTGTCAGCAAAATCATCAATCAAAATAATTACAATGACATTATCAATTTATATCAAACTTAAGCTTATTTTCACATTTTTATCAAATCTACACTTTTTCAAATAAGCATATACGAAAATTTTCGCCAAGTTCATAAGCATTCAACTCAAATAACATGTCAAAATAATCATTACTAGCAATTAAACAAGTCTCAAATGGCATTATCTTTCAAAAATCAAGTTCATGAATTTTAGACTTGAAAAGGTCCACTTTAATTCTCAAAATCATGTTTAGGCTCAAAGTTTGGATCATTTAACTACCTAAACATGTTACACTACTTAATTTAGCAACAATTCATGACAAAAATCGGCCATAACCTGTTTATATCAAAAAGCCCCAAATTTTCTCAAGAACACAAACCCTAGATTACTCAAAATTTGAAGTTTAAGGCTTCTAATCATGTTAAACAGCATCAATCTAGGTTATACAAGCATAATACATAAACAATTTAAGCCTAATTACACTAAAAAGCATCAAAATCAAATTGGGGAAAAAATAGCTAAAGAACATCAAATTTCGAATTAAATGGTGTTTAGGTGTAGAAATTTACCGTTTTTCTTGAGTAATTCTTAGATAGCATCCTTCTCAACATGATTTTAGCAAAAGATTTGGTGATTAACGGTTAAAAATTGTGATTTTGGAGTGTTTTTGGGTGTATTTTCGTGGGTATTTCGAGCTGTATTTTTTTTTTTTTTGAGTTGTGGAGGAGTGAACTGATCGTTCAGCTCTTTATATTTTTTTTCTGATTTTCGGTCCCTCCGCGAGTCGCGGGGATTAACCCTCCAAACTCCGCGACTCGCGGAGTTTGAAATATTTTTTTTTTTTATAATCATTAACTTATTAAAACAATTAAGTAATTAATTTTAAAATTTTGTTTCCCTTATTATTTAGGACGAGGTCGTTTCGGATCGATGTCCTAGTCCGTCCTTCGACAAAATTTTAAAATTTGTCTTTTTGTAGCGATTGTTTTAAAAGCTAAGATTTTTGGGTTTTTTTTCCAATGTTTTTGGCATACTTTAATTCAATAAGATTAAAAATAATGATAATAAAAGTTCTCGTCCCTACCTCGGGTAAAGCAATTTCGGTTCAAAGACCTAGTCTTCAACTTACGACGAATTTTAAAAATCATATTCTTAACTTAATGAGATAAAGTAAATTTTTGTTTTTAAATTCACACAACTTAAATATAAAATTCAAAATTAATATTAAAAATTCACACCAAACTTAAAATTTGAAATGCATAAAATTAAAAATTTATATTTTAAAAATTAAAAGTTCACACCAAACTTAATTTAAAAATTCATAAATTCATATCAAACTTATATTAATTTTTCAAATATTTTAAATATATTGTTTTTACAAAGTTTACAATATTAATTTAAGATTTAAATATTAAGATTAAAAACATGGTAAAAATAAAATTAAAAATCTTTTTGGCTTTTTATCCCACTTTAATCAATCAAATATTATCAAAAATATGCGCCCCTCTTTTCGGTAAAGTAATTTCGGTTCCAAGACCTAATTTGACTCATGACGAATTTTTGAAATATTTTGGGTTGATTGATTAAAGATATTTATACCTTAAGAATAAACGTTAAATTTCGCAGTGATGTAATAAATTTTTGAATGATATCAATAATTTCGGTCGCCAAACCTAATTTTATTTAATACCAATTTAATACTTTTTAGCGAATAAATTAGCGTTTATTATCAAAAGGTTAAAAATAAAAATAAAAATAAAAACTGTACAGACATACCTGTGAAATAGATTTCTTAGTTATATGATCTATCCCATTCATAAGATAGTCGGTTTAATTGGTTTTCCATGGCTACATAGGCGTAACCTCGAGCATTCAGTGTCTTTTCTTCTAAACATATGAACGGTCCGTCTCTGCATAAAGTAACAAATTCGGTATTTGAATAGGTTTGATTATTTGAACATTTACCTCCATGTGACCATTTTCCGCATTTGTGACATCTTTCTAGGTGTCGTGCTCTTCTTTTCGCTGCGAATTTTGATTTTCCTTTACCAAATTGTAACTTATTATCTTCGCATCTGGATCCTTTTCTAACTCCGTCCATTCTTTCTCTGATTACTGATACTAATTCGCTCGGTAGTATTTCATTATTACGTTTAGTGATCAAAGCGTGTAGCATTAGACCATGGTTTAGTTCACAGGCAGTCTTCATTTTGTAAAAACCTAAAAAAAATAAAAATTCAGAATGGGGGGAGAAGACTAGTTCTTTAGAGTCTGCTAGGGAAAGACCATTCGGGTTCCATTTTCGAGATTTACACGAAAACAGACAATCTAACTCTAACAGAAATACATATTATCCTTTAAAGACTTGATTCTCCCCACACTTAGTTAGCTGTGGTGTCGAAATTGTGATTAACTTCGTTGTCGACTTCCATCGGACCATGTATGTAATGTTTAACTCTGTGACCATTAACTTTAAATTCAATCCCATTTGAATTTATCAATTCTATCGTTCCGTATGGGAAAACTCTTTTGACTATGAATGGTCCAGACCATCTTGATTTCAATTTTCCAGGAAATAGCTTGAATCGTGAATTGAAAAGAAGAACTCTGTCTCCTTCTTTAAATTCTTTTGAACTTCTTATTCTTTTATCATGCCATTTCTTCGTTCTTTCTTTATAGATTAACGAATTTTCGTATGCTTCATGTCTTAATTCTTCTAATTCATTTAGTTGACTTAATCGTAGACGTCCGGCTTCATGTAAATCAAGATTACATGTCTTCAAAGCCCAAAATGCTTTGTGTTCAATTTCTACTGGAAGATGACATGCTTTTCCATAAACAAGTCTAAAAGGTGTGGTTCCAATTGGAGTTTTGTAGGCTGTTCTAAAAGCCCAGAGTGCATCCTCCAATTTAATGGACCATTCCTTCGGATTTGATCCTACGGTTTTCTCTAGAATACGTTTTAAAGCTCGGTTGGTATTTTCAACTTGTCCACTTGTTTGTAGATGATATGCGGTGGAGATTTTATGAGTTACTCCATATCTTTTAAGAACTTTCTCAAGTTGATTATTACAGAAATAAGTACCCCGATCACTTATTAAAGCTTTCGGTGTTCCAAACCTTGCAAAAAGACGTTTTAAAAAGTTGACTACAACTCGTGCATCGTTAGTTGGGAGAGCTTGTGCTTCCGCCCATTTAGATACATAATCAATGGCTACGAGTATATATAAATTATTATGAGATTTTGGAAATGGACCCATAAAGTCAATACCCCAAATGTCAAATACTTCACATACTTGGATGACATTTTGTGGCATTTCATCACGTTGACTTATTTTTCCGGCCCTTTGACATGCATCACAGGATTTGCAAAGAAGGTGTGCGTCTTTGTAAATTGTAGGCCAATAGAATCCAGCTTCATAAACTTTTCTTGCTGTTAGTTGAGGCCCATAATGCCCTCCTGTTGGTCCTGTGTGACAATGGTTTAAAATTTTACTAGCTTCATCTCCAAATACACATCGGCGTATTATTCCATCGGGACAACTTTTAAACAGATGTGGATCTTCCCAGAAATAGTGTTTTATATCACTGAAGAATTTCTTTCGTCTTTGGTACGATAATCCTTTTTCAAGGAATCCACAAACTAAGTAGTTTGCATAGTCTGCAAACCATGGAATTTCTTTATAATCTATCTTCAATAGATATTCATCAGGAAACTTGTCTTGTATGGCTGATTCATTTAGAACTTCTAATTCGGGATTTTCAAGACGAGAAAGATGATCAGCGGCGAGATTTTCTGCTCCTCTTTTATCTCGGATTTCAATATCAAACTCTTGTAAGAGTAAGATCCAACGGATTAATCTTGGTTTAGCATCTTGTTTTGAAAATAGGTATCTAAGAGCAGAATGGTCGGTATAGACCACCGTTTTTGCTAGAACGAGATATGATCGAAATTTGTCAAAAGCAAAGACAATAGCAAGGAGTTCTTTTTCAGTAGTTGTATAGTTTGTTTGTGCTCCTTGTAACGTCTTACTAGCATAATATATAGGTTGAAATCGTTTTTCAATCCTTTGTCCTAAAACGGCTCCCATTGCAAAATCACTTGCATCGCACATTAGTTCAAATGGTAGATTCCAATTTGGTGTTATCATGATCGGTGCATTAGTGAGTTTTTCTTTAAGAATATTAAAAGATTTGATACACTCATCTGAAAAGATGAATGGCGCATCCTTTTCTAGGAGTTTATTCATAGGAGTGGCAATTTTAGAAAAATCTTTTATGAAACGTCGGTAAAAACCGGCATGCCCTAGAAAACTCCTAACTCCTCTAACATTGGTGGGATGTGGAAGTTTAGCAATTACATCTACTTTAGCTCTATCCACTTCAATTCCTTCTTTTGAAATTTTATGTCCAAGAACGATGCCTTCTTTAACCATGAAATGGCATTTCTCCCAATTAAGTACTAGATTTGATTTTTCGCATCTAATTAGCATTCGTTCCAGATTAACTAGACATGATTTAAATGTATCACCGAAGACTGAAAAGTCATCCATGAATACTTCCATGCATTCTTCTATCATGTCGTGAAAAATCGCCATCATACACCTTTGAAAGGTTGCAGGGGCGTTGCAAAGTCCAAATGGCATGCGTTTGTAAGCAAAAGTACCATAAGGGCACGTGAAAGTGGTTTTCTCTTGGTCCTCGGGTGCTATTGGAATTTGAAAATATCCGGAAAATCCATCTAGAAAACAATAGTAACTATTTCCGGCTAATCTTTCCAACATTTGATCTAGGAAAGGTAAGGGAAAGTGATCTTTTCTGGTGGCTTCATTTAATTTTCTATAATCAATACATACACGCCATCCTGTTACAGTCCTAGTAGGAATAAGCTCATTTTTCTCATTTGTGATGACAGTCATGCCACCCTTCTTAGGTACGCATTGAACTGGGCTTACCCATGGACTATCAGAAATTGGATATATCAGACCTGCATCTAGCAGTTTAATAATCTCTTTCTTAACTACATCTTGCATATTAGGATTTAGTCTTCGTTGGCGTTGCACATACGTTTTATGACCTTCTTCCATAAGGATTTTATGTGTGCAATACGAAGGACTTATTCCTTTAATATCATGAATCTTCCATGCAATGGCTGGTTTATGAGCTTTCAACACAGAAATGAGTTGTGATTTCTCATTTTCAGTAAGAGAAGACGATATTATTACAGGTAATTCAGATTCACCATGTAAATAAGCGTATTCCAAATGGTTTGGAAGTGGCTTTAACTCTAATTTCGGAGGTTCTTCTATTGATGATTTATATCGATATCTGTCTTCTTCTTTTAGCATTTGAATTTCTTCTGTTGTTGGTTCATATCCATTAGCTATAAGTGTAGCTAACATTTCAGCTTCATCAATTGGTTCATTACCTTCTCCTAAAGAACATTCTCCTGTTCCTTGTAATTCTGGAAATTCTTCTAATAATTCTGCATGTGCATCTATAGTTTGAATATAATAACATGTATCATCTGCAGATTGTGGTTGTTGCATTGCTCTATCAACTGAAAAGGTAACACTCTCATCCTCTATACTTAGGGTCAGTTTCTTACCGAACACGTCTATCATTGCTTTAGCCGTGTTTAAGAATGGTCTTCCTAATATGAGAGGAACTTGAGAATCTTCTTCCATGTCCAAAACAACAAAATCTACTGGAAATACTAAATTACCAACTTTAACTAGCATGTTCTCCATTATCCCTCTAGGATATTTTATTGATCTATCGGCTAGTTGTATGCTTATTCTTGTTGGTTTCAATTCTCCAAGGTCTAGTTTAGCGTATAGTGAATACGGCATTAGATTTATACTAGCACCTAAGTCTGCCAATGCTTCTATTGAACTAAGACTACCCAGAAAACATGGAATTGTGAAACTTCCTGGATCAGATAATTTTTCTGGTATCTTATTCAACAGCACTGCTGAACAATTAGCATTCATAGTAACAGCCGAGAGTTCTTCCATTTTCTTTCTATTTGAGATTAGATCTTTCAAGAATTTAGCATATCTTGGCATTCCTGAAATCACATCAATGAAAGGAAGATTTACATTTATCTGTTTAAACATATCCAAGAATTTGGATTGCTCGGCTTCAAGTTTTTCTTTCTTCATTTTACTCGGGTAAGGAAGTGGTGGTTGGTATGGTTTAACATAAGGTTTATCCTTAACTGTGTTATCTTCATTAACCTTTTCAACTACCGGTTCTTTTTCCTTATCTTGATCAGGTTGTGGTTCTTGTGGAGTAGGAATAGTTTCATCAGAAGTTACAGGTATTTCAGGTGGTTTAAGTGTTGTACCACTTCTTGTGGTAATAGCTTTAGCTGTTTCATTCCCAGGGTTAGCATTTGTATCACTAGGTAGACTTCCCAGTTTTCTTTCACCTATTAACCTTGCTAGGTTACTCACTTCTTGTTCCAGATTTTGAATAGAAGCTTGTTGATTTCTAAATGCTTGAGCATTTTGTTCATTAGTTTGTTTTTGAGATGTGAAAAACTGCGTTTGAGTTTCAACTAGCTTCGTCATCATATCTTCTAAATTCGGCTTTTTATCATCGGTTTGTTGTGGTGGTTTGTTTTGAAAATTCGGTCTTTGCTGATTGTAAGTATTATTGGATACTTGTTGATTGCTAGGACCTTGTTGGTTGTTGTATGGAATATTTCGGTTATAATTCTAGTTTTGATTGTAAATTGGTCTTGGCGGTTGATAATTATTCTGATAATTATTTCCAGGCCTTTGGTTTATGTATGAAATATTCTCTCTTTGTTCCATTGTTAATTCAATACTGAGACAATCTTTTGTCAAATGTGGTCCTCCACACTGCTCACAACTAATTCGTATTGAGTGAATATCCTTAGTCATCTTTTTCATTCGTCTCTCCACAGCATCTATCTTTGCGGAAATGGAATCTAAGTCATGGCTAGAATCGGCTCTAGCTGCTTTAGATGATCTAATGATATCTTTTTCTTGGTGCCACTCATGTGAGTGGGAAGCAGTATTATCAATAATTTTGTAAGCATCAGTTTCGGTTTTCTTCATAATAGAACCACCAGCTGCTATATCTATGTCTTTTCTTGTAGTGATGTCGCATCCTTGGTAGAATATTTGTACTATTTGACAGGTGTCTAAATCATGTTGCGGACATCCTCTTAACAACTTTCCATATCTTGTCCACGCCTCATATAGAGTTTCATTTGGTTTCTGTGTGAACGTAACAATTTCTGCTTAAAGTCTTACGGCTTTAGATGCAGGAAAGAATTGTTTAAGAAATTTGTCAATTAAAACATCCCATGTATCAATCGCCCCTTCAGGTAACGATTTCAACAAATCTTTGGCTTCTCCCTTTAAAGTCCAGGGAAATAACATGAGATATATCTGTTCATCCTCCACTTCTCGTATTTTAAATAGTGTGCAGATCCTATTAAAGGTACGTAGATGTTCATTTGGATCTTCCTTCGGCGCACCACTAAATTGGCATTGATTAGTCACCATGTGTAGAATTTGTCCTTTGATTTCATAATTTGGCGCATTAATGTCTGGATGAGTAATTGCGTGACCTTGGCCAGTGCGTTTAGCTCTCATTCGGTCTTCCATACTTAAAGGTTCCAGATTCTCCATAATTGAATTTGTTGAATCGGTATCACTAGATGATTCTGATTTAATGGTTCGTTCCTCAACAATCTCTGTTTGAATGATTGGTGGTTCCGGAGGAAAGTTTAATGGTTCAGGATCTATGAACCGTTCCTGAATATTCTCTGGATTCTCAATTGTGAGGTTGGGTTCAAAAAATGGATTATCGGAAATTTGAACTGAAGTACTTGGTTGACTGGATGACGATTCTAAAGAAAAATCAACGGCGGTTATATTTGCTAAATGTCTTGATCTAGTTACAGGTGGTGAACGTACAAAAGGTGATGAACGTCTTGCTCGGTGCATTCACTGAATATCCTATTAGTTTTTAAAAGGAAAGAAAAATTATAATAAGTTATCCAATCAATAGACTTTTCTGATTTTGCCCACGTTTCGAATAGCCAAAAGATGCAGCAGAGGGGCAGGATTTGTTTGGTCTCAATATAATTGAGGACTGTTTGGCTCCAATAACCTGGTCCACGTACAAATCCAACTATTACTACGAACCAGAAAATTTTGATGTCTATCAATTTAACCACTTAAAATAAATTTTCGTAATTTTAAGAAATTTAGATAAGAAGTAGAAAAAAATTCTAAGTCCTAAAAACTAGAATGGCGAGAAATAAGAGAGAAAAAGAGTTCGTCGCAAAAGGTAGAAAAAGAAAAAAAAATGGTTGAAAAATAAAAGGTGACGGAAAAATAAAAGAAACTTATAAAAACTTAAAAATACTTGACTATCCTAACCTTATTACTACAACTAACTTAAAATTATAATCGCAAATTGAAATTACTAATTGGAATGACAATTGGTACATAGTAAAAGGTCTAAAAATATTAAAGCTTACAGGAAAAACTAAATCCCAAATGGAAATAACTTAAAAAGAAACTAAAACTTAAAAAGGCGTCGCAAAATTCTAAAGCACTTAAATCTTAGTCTAAAGAAAAAGCACTTAAGGAATTCTACGGCAAAGCCTAAAAATCTAGGAGTAAAAATAACTATAGCAAAAACTAAGTTTAAAATTAAATATGAGCTAAAAATACAAATATTACGCTACAACGATTAAAAAGGGACAAAATATAAAAATATATAAAAAGTTGTAAAAAGTACAATTTTTATAAAAAATATTATTTTTATATTATTTATTTTATAAAACTACTAATTTTACAATTTAATAAAACTAATTTAAACAAAATAAAACAAATTAAATAAAAAGTAAATCTTAAAATAAAACTAATAATAATAATAATAATAATTAGGGTTTATATTATTAATAATTAATAATAATTCGTAATTAATGCTGGTTTAGGGTTTTTGTCCGTGTGTCAGGTAGCCTCCGCGAGTTGCGGTAATTTATAAAGAAAACCCCGCGAGTCGCGGGGTTCAGAATTTCAGCTGACAGGTTTTATCTTCAACGCGTTTTTCTTTATTTATTTACTTATTTTATTTTCTGTTTTTATTTTTTATATAAATAAAAGATATTAAAATTAAACTTATATTTTTATAAACTAAAATAAAAATAAAGAAACTTATAAAACTTAAATATTTAACAAAATCTTAAAAAAAAAAAATACTTATATTTTTGTTTTTCTTTTTATATTTTTGAATAATTAAAACGTATTTTTACAAAAGCGAATTTTAATAAAAGTAAACAATAAATCTTTTTTTTTTTTTTTATATTAGCGTTGCGCTTCCGGCTTTTAAGATAGTTCCCCGGCAGCGGCGCCAAAAATACTTGATGTCGTACGAGGTGTATATAAAATAGTTTATATTTTACTAGGAAAAACTATTAAATACGATACAATTTTACACAAGATATTTATTTATTTATAGAATGGATATACTTAAACCTTGCTACAACACTTATAGGCAGTGTACCTAATCGTACAGTAGTGTAGTTTTTAGTAAGTCCGGTTCGTTCCACAGGGAAATCTTTAAACAAAGCTCAACGCTATATTAGTTTACTTTTATTAAAAATACAAATATATATATAAGTAATATTATTATTATAAAGGGGGGTTTTTACCGTTTAATGACCGGTTTGTCGATTTTAAGACTTTAGTCGCAGTTAAAACCTAATGTAAAATATAAAATAAATACAAGACTTAAATTAAAGCGTAAAGTAAATAACGATAATGAAATTGCGAATAATAAAAGTGCGATAAAATAAACTTACGATAATTAAAAAGTACGATAATTAAAAGTGCGATTAAATAACAATAAATAAAAGTGCGATAATTAGAAGTGCAATTAAATATAAAATAAAGGAAAATAAATATGAAATAAAAGAATTATGCTTATTTAAACTTCCGTAATCATGATGTTTGACGTGTTGATTTTAGTTTTATGCCCATGGGTTAATTGTCCTTTGTCCTGGATTATTTAATATGTCCGTCTGGTTTTTGTCCATAACAGTCCATCAGTCATAAATATAAAGTGCGAGTGTCCTCATCAAATTATTCTTATACCCGAAGTAAAATATTCCAACTAATTGGGGATTCGAATTGTAACAAGGTTTTAATACTTTGTTTAATGAATACACCAGGTTATCGACTGCGTGTAAACCAAGGTTTTACTACTTTGTTAACAATTACACCAATTACCCTTGAATGTAATTTCACCCCTGTTTTAATTATTCTAGTGGCTATTAATCCATTCCCGTGTCCGGTTAAATGAACGATTATTCGTACATATAAATACCCCGCCCATCGTGTCCGATCGAGTGTATATGGTAATTTATAGGGACGCCCAATTGTAAATCTTTATATTAACATTAACAAACTATCATTTAGTTAAACAAATATAAAGCCCATTAATAGCCCATAGTCTAATTTCCACAAGTGTCGTTCTTTTGTCCAAACCCCAATTATGGTACAAAGCCCAATTACCCAATTTTAGTAATTAGCCCAACATCATGATTACTTCGGATTAAATAAGCATAATAATAACTTAGCTACGAGACATTAATGTAAAAAGGTTGAACATAACTTACAATGATTAAAAATAGCGTAGCGTTACACGGACAGAATTTCGACTTACACCCTTACAATATTCGCTAACATACCCTTATTATTAGAATTATAATTAAAATTAAAATATAAATTATAAATATAAATATAAATTTTACGTATGAATGAGGAAGAAAAAGATGTTAAATTTTGATCAGAATTCGGTTTGCTTTATAGGCAGAGTTGAAATTTGGGGCTCCGCGACTCGCGGCAAAATCCTCTTCAAACTCCGCGAGTCGCGGAGAATGTATTTACAGCTCACACCCTTGGAGTTTCTCTGCCGACGGTTTTATAATATATAAATATAATATATATATATAATTAATATAATTAATTATATATTATATTATATTTATATACATAGTTAACTTGTAATTTTTAGTCCGTTGCGTCGAGCGTTAAGAGTTGACTCTGGTCCCGGTTCCGGATTTTCGAACGTCCTTGCGTACAATTTTATATTTTGTACTTTGCGTTTTGAATCTTGTACTCTTGTAATTTCGAGACGTTTCTTATCAATAATTGGAACCTTTTTTATTGTCTTTTGTACTTTTGAGCTTTTTGGTCGTTTGCGTCTTCAATTCGTCGAATCTGTCTTTTGTCTTCACCTTTTATTATTTAAACGAATATCTCTTGTAAATAGAACAATTGCAACTAAAAGCTTGTCTTTCTTGAGGAATAATGCTATGAAATATATGTTCGTTTTTAGCATTATCAATCACATGTAAAGTTTGTAAGTCTAAGATTATCGCTAAACGATAATCATTATTAAGTTGTTTAAACCTTGTATTTGTAATAAAAGCTATGGTTTGTATTGTAAAAACGAATGCAGTTTTTGAAAAAATGTCGCATATAGAGGTCAATACCTCGCGATGAAATCATATGTTATTGTAATCGTCCTTATGATTAAGGTCGGGTTATTTCAGATGCAAGCTATATGCAACGTTTTAAAAGCAATGGTGGCACTTTTATTCAAAAACCAAAGTGTTTACATAACTTAAAGAAAACCAACGAAGTACTAATCAAAACCAAATGTATTTAAAATAAAAAGACATAATGCCACTATCAAAGTTTAAACAAATCTTCTTTCCAAATGCATGACCTCTACTGCCTTACTAGCTAGAGCAGAAGTATTCCCTAATTACCTGAGAATAAACATGTAAAAACGTCAAGACAAAGGTTGAGTGAATCATAGGTTTAAGTAGTATAAAGTGTAGAGTATAGACCACAAGATTTCGTTTGCATGCTTTGCCGGCATCTTTAAAATATAAAAAGATTCTATAAGTTTGAGCACCCAGTAACTAAGCCTTAACGTTCGTTTTGTACCCCTGTTGTTATGTACACCTAACCAAAATGTACCACCTCAAATAGTATACGCCCGTTAAGTTTAGGTTAGTTTCTAACCCGGACGGACAGGGATGTCAAGCCCTATGGATCCATATACACCTATTTGTGCCCACCAGTTCTTAAACTGGTACTTACTAGTTACTAAAGCTAAGGGATTTTCGGTTATAACTCAGCATAGAATGTAAGTTTAGCACTTGCGTCTACTTGTAAAACAGAAAAGGACACGTATTCTCACCCCAAAAACAATTTATAAAACAGTTAAAAAGTTGGGGCTATGACTCACCTTATGAGCACAGTAAACAGTATGATATTAAATAGCAGCGGTAGTCCAAAGTTGTCAACCTATCATCATTAGGTTTAAGTTAGTTGGATCATCATGGTCATCAGCATCATCATTATAGTTATGTGTTTGATATATATGTTCATATATATTACCGGTGTTCCTTTCTAGAGTTTTCAATGTTAATCATTCCCACAGTTTAGATGTTGCATAACTCAAACGATCCTTGTTGCTATCAAGTAAGTCAATGGACAGCCAGATGTAACCGGGGGCCAGGACTCTTGATCCGACTTTAAGTCATGACATTCGAGATCCACAACCTTATCCCAAACTGGCAACCTAGACACCATCCATGACCGTAAGTAGCGGTGAGTCTCGTGAAAGTCATACGTTATTTGTTTGTGATTTTTAATTCCACGTATGTTCTAGTGAGTATAGGAATACCTCACTTGTTTATTTCCGTTTTCGATATATATTATATTACCCTTTAATAATATTTAAGTCACATTATAATTTCTTTATATTATTTCTTTTCATATATATATATATATATATATATATATATATATATATATATATATATATATATATATATATATATATATATATATATATATATATTTACACACATATACATATACTTCTAATTATGTAGTACGTATATATGTATCTACATCTATACATGTGTGCACTCATGTATACATGTATATCTACATATACGCATAAACATAATCTTCCATATATATCTATATGTTTTCATATATACACACTACCATATCCATATTAGGGTTTTACAAATTGAATATTTTCAAGTTATAATACACCATCATAAAATCACAATACTTTCATTCATATCCAAATTACCGTTCAATATTATGACTCAAGTATTATCTTTAAAGTTCATGTCGTTCACCAACTTTTAATCCATCTAGTTTATTCATGTTCCTAGCTATCATAGTTAATATTCATACTTATCATCTTTATATTATCCATATTATTATTCATAACCTCGTTAATCTCTTTAAGTTCATATTATAGTTAATCACCATATTAATAGATTATTAAGTTTAGTTATATTCATACATATATATTTATAATCATCATGTTCATAATCTTTCATATATATATATATCTATATGTTTCACATATACAATATTATATTCATGTTAGGGTTTTATGAATAAAATATATACATACATTTAATATTTTATACTTTTCACATAACATACAACTCATAGTCTTATATTTAAATAAGTTTTATCTTAAAAATATATGTATTTATGTACCACACTTTGTTATCTTAATTCATAAAACATTATATATAAAATTTTAGTTATATACTTTATATAATATTATATAGTTCAGGGGTTAAATAATAAATATATAATTCTTTTAAATTATTTTGTAACTATTAATAAAGATCAGGGACCAAAGTGTAAAAATCAAAATTTTAATCACCATGTTCTTCTTTTTCTCTTCCTAATCGAGCAGCAGGATCTTTTTTTTTTTTTCAATTCAAAATAATCTATATTATAATCTCTTAATTTTTATATCAATATTAGTGTTTCATATTCATAACCATAATAGTATAAGTATATAAATTTAAACAGTTAAGGTTATGATTCCATATCGAACAAGAACGAGAGAGATGATGTTTGAAGGTGGTGGCGTGAACAACAGAAGATGAGCAGCAGAGGCAGCCTAAAACCTTCGGTTTTGGTGCTGTTTCACGAACAAAAACACAGCAGCAGCAGCTGCAAACTGTGGTGAGTTTGAATGGTGATAAGTGGCGATAGTGTGGTGATGTTTGGCGGCCGAAAATAGCAACAAAAAGGCTGCTGCAGGTGGTAATTTACAGTAGAAAATAGGTGGTGGTGGTGGCGGTTTGTGGCTGCAAAAGACAGCAGCAAGTGGCAGTGATGGTGGTTGTTTTTGGTGGTCGGTGGTGGTGATGTGAGGGAGGTGATGGTTGCCGAGTTTAAGAGGAAGAGGAGGAGAATTTTGGGAGCTTTTTGAGAGGTGAATTGTGAATGAGGAATGGGTGAGTCTAGGGGTGTTTATATAGGGTAGCAATTAGAGGTGAGTTAGGATTAGTATGAGATTAGGATTAGGCTTTAGAAGTTTTAAGAAGGTTATGACTCTTTGGTTTAGGATAAACCTTCAAGTGTTTGAGTAGGATTAGGACTTCATTAGATTATTCTAGATTTAGAATTAGATAATTACATTTAATTAATTTATTCCATTTATTTATTTATTTATTTATTTTGCCGAAAATATATATATATTTATATATATATTTTCGTTTTTTTATATTATATATATATATATAAATATATATATATATATATATATATATATATATATATATATATATATATATATATATATATATATATATATATATATATATATATATATATATATATATTATTTTACAAATGTACATCCGAGTCCTTGTACATTTTATTCGCGTTAGTCCTTCGTTAAATTTTTATTGATGATGACGAGCCATGATCATTAGTTTAGGTAACCTCGTTACCCATTTCATTACTTTCATTAGTTTTGGTTTTCTAACTGAACATGTTTGAGTTGGACTACCTAAGTTTCAAGTTCGTTCGTATAAAAATAATCGAAAAAGTTGGGGTGTTATAGTACCTACCCGTTATTAGAAATTTCGTCCCGAAATTTGGTCGTTGTCGTCAGCTGGCGTTTCGTTTGCAAATAAGTAAGGATATTTTTCTCTCATGTGATCTTCACGTTCCCACGTGGTCTCGGGTCCTCAAAGCACGTTCCATCAAACTTTGACGATTGGTATTCTACTTTGACGAAGTCCTTTGACGTTTCGGTCAACGATTTCCGCGGGTTTTTCAATAAAGTTCAGTTTGTCGTCAACTTGGATTTCTTCAAGTGGGATGATAAGGTCTTCTTTTGCCAAGCACTTTTTCAAATTTGACACATGAAACGTATCGTGTATTCCAGCGAGTTGTTTAGGTAATTCTAGGCGATAGGCCACTGGCCCAATACGTTCGATGATCTTGAAAGGCCCCACATATCTTGGGCTCAGCTTTCCTCATTTGCCAAAGCGTATCACACCTTTCCACGGTGACACCTTTGGCAGGACCATATCGTTTTCTTGGAATTCTAACGGTTTTCTTCTAACGTCAGCATAACTCGTTTGACGACTTCGGGCTGTCTCTAGCCTTTGCTTAATCTTTACAATGTGTTCGGTCATCTCGTGGATGATCTCGGGACCAGTCAACTGTCGGTCACCCACTTTATTCCAACAGATTGGCGATCTACATTTTCGCCCATAGAGTGCCTCGAACGGTGCAACTTGGATACTTGAATGATAGCTGTTATTATAAGAAAACTCAGCTAATGGCAGGAATCGGTCCCATCCTTTTCCAAAATCAATAACACATGCTCGTAACATATCCTCGAGCGTTTGAATCGTTCTCTCACTTTGTCCATCTGTTTGAGGATGGTAAGCAGTACTCATGTCTAACTGCGTTCCCAAAGCTTCTTGTAACGACTTCCAGAATCTAGAAGTAAAACGGCTATCTCGATCCGAAATAATAGAAACAGGCACACCATGCCTTGAAACAACTTCCTTCAAATACAACTGAGCAAGCTTTTCCATCTTGTCAGTTTCCTTCATCGAGAAAAAGTGAGCAGATTTAGTGATATGGTCAACAATCACCCAAATCGTATCATAGCCATTCACAGTTTTTGGCAACTTCGTAATGAAATCCATGGTAATCCGTTCCCACTTCCACTCGGGAATCTCAGGCTGTTGCAGTTGTAGTGACTCGAACTTTTCCATGTTTATATATATTAATTGAGATTGATATTTACATGACAAAATGTTTCCAACGTGTTAATCAATCAAACTGGTTAAGACTTGATTAAATGAAATAAGTTTCATATAGACAATTGATCACCCAAGTTGACCGGCGATTCACGAACGTTACAAAATTGTAAAAACTACATGTTGTGGTATATATATATATATATATATATATATATATATATATATGGTTGACATGAGATTATGATGAGTAATTATCTCACTAAGTATATTAACAATGTGTGATATACATAAGAAATGAGATTACTAAGTTAAGAAACTCGAAATGATATATATAACGATTATCGTTATGATAACGTCTACTAAATATATATGTATCATATTAAGATATTGATACACTATATTTAACATGATAAAATGATATTTAAATATATCATTATGTGTGTTAACAATGAACTACATATGTAAAAACAAGACTACTAACTCAAGAATTACGAAACGAGACTTATATGTAACGATTATCGTTGTAACGATATTTTAATGTATATATCATATTAAGAGATATTCATACATCATAATATCATGATAATATAATAATTTAACATCTCATTTGATATAATAAACATTGGGTTAACAACATTAATTGAGATCGTTAACTTAAAGGTTTCAAAACAACACTTACATGTAACGACTAACGAAGACTTAACGACTCCATTAGAATGTATATACATGTTGTGTTTTGATATGTATTCTTACACTTTTGAAAGACTTCAAGACACATATCAAAGTACTTCTACTTAACAAAAATGCTTACAGTTACATCCTTGTTCAGTTTCATCAACAATTCTACTCGTATGCACCCGTATTCGTACTCGTACAATACACAGCTTTTAGATGTATGTACTATTGGTATATACACTCCAATGATCAGCTATTAGCAGCCCATTTGAGTCACCTAACACATGTGGGAACCATCATTTGGCAACTAGCATGAAATATCTCATAAAATTACAAAAATATTAGTAATCATTCATGACTTATTTACATGAAAACAAAATTACATATCCTTTATATCTAATCCATATACCAACGACCAAAAACACCTACAAACACTTTTATTCTTCAATTTTCTTCATCTAATTGATCTCTCTCAAGTTCCATCTTCAATTTCTAAGTCTTCTTCATAAATTCCATAAGTATAGTTTCATAAAAATCAAGAATACTTCCAAGTTTGTAAGTCTACTTCCCAGCTTTCTAATCCATTCCAAGTAATCATCTAAGATCAAGGAACCTTTGTTATTTATAGTAGGTTATCTTTCTAATTCAAGGTAATATTCATATTCAAACTTTGATTCAATTTCTACAACTATAACAATCTTATTTCGAGTGAAAATCTTACTTGAACTGTTTTCGTGTCATGATTCTGCTTCAAGAACTTTCAAGCCATCCAAGGATCCTTTGAAGCTAGATCCATTTTTCTCATTTCCAGTAATTTTATCCAGAAAACTTGAGGTAGTAATGATGTTCATAACATCATTCGATTCATACATATAACGCTATCTTATTCGAAGGTTTAAACTTGTAATCACTAGAACATAGTTTAGTTAATTCTAAACTTGTTCGCAAACAAAAGTTAATCCTTATAACTTGACTTTTAAAATCAACTAAACACATGTTCTATATCTATATGATATGCTAACTTAATGATTTAAAACCTGGAAACACGATGAACACCATAAAATCGGATATACGCCGTCGTAGTGAAACCGGGGGCTGTTTTGGTTTGGATAATTAAAAACTATGATAAACTTTGATTTAAAAGTTGTTCTTCTGAGAAAATGATTTTTCATATGAACATGAAACTATATCCAAAAATCTTAGTTAAACTCAAAGTGAAAGTATGTTTTTCAAAATGGTCATCAAGATGTCGTTCTTTCGACGGAAATGACTACCTCTTTAGTAATTGACATGTAACTTAAATTTCCAACTATAAACCTATACTTTTTCTATTTGGATTCTTAAATTAGAGTTCAATATGAAACCATAGCAATTTTATTCACTCAAAACGGATTTAAAATGAAGAAGTTATGGGTAAAACAAGATTGGATATTTTTGATCTTTTTAGCTACGGGAAATGTTTAACAAATCTATACGGATCATATCCTAGCTAACTTATATTGTATTATACATGTATTCTAATATATTATGTAATCTTGGGATACCATAGACACGTATGCAAATGTTTTGACATATCATATCGACCCATGTATATATATTATTTGGAACAACCATAGACACTCTATATGCAGTAATGTTGGAGTTAGCTATACAGGGTTGAAGTTGATTCCAAAAATATATATACTTTGAGTTATGATTTAGCCTGAGATGTGTATACACTGGGTCGTGGATTGATTCAAGATAATATATATCGATTTATTTCTGTACATCTAACTGTGGACAACTAGTTGTAGGTTGCTAACGAGGACATCTGACTTAATACACTCAAATCTTTAAAATATAATAAAAATGGTTGTAATTATATTTTGATCATACTTTGATATATATGTACATATTTGTATAGGTTCGTGAATCGATCCGTGGCCAAGTCTTATTTCCGAGGAAGGAAATATCTGTGAAAGTGAGTTATAGTCCCACTTTTAAAATCTAATATTTTTGGGATGAGAATACATGCAGGTTTTATAAATGATTTACAAAATAGACACAAGTACGTGAAACTACATTCTATGGTTGAATTATCAAAATCGAATATGCCCCTTTTTATTAAGTCTGGTAATCTAAGAATTAGGGAACAGACACCCTAATTGACGCGAATCCTAAAGATAGATCTATTGGGCCTAACAAACCCCATCCAAAGTACCGGATGCTTTAGTACTTCGAAATTTATATCATATCCGAAGGGTGTCCCAGAATGATGGGGATATTCTTATATATGCATCTTGTTAATGTCGGTTACCAGGTGTTCACCATATGAATGATTTTTATCTCTATGTATGGGATGTGTATTGAAATATGAAATCTTGTGGTCTATTGTTACGATTTGATAAATATAGGTTAAACCTATAACTCACCAACATTTTTGTTGACGTTTAAAGCATGTTTATTCTCAGGTGAATACTAAGAGCTTCCGCTGTTGCATACTAAAATAAGGACAAGATTTGGAGTCCATGTTTGTATGATATTGTGTAAAAACTGCATTTAAGAAACATATGTCAATGTAATATATTTTTATTGTAAACCATTATGTAATGGTCGTGTGTAAACAGTATATTTTAGATTATCATTATTTGATAATCTACGTAATGTTTTTAAAACCTTTATTGATAAAATAAAGGTTATGGTTGTTTTTAAAATGAATGCAGTCTTTGAAAAACGTCTCATATAGAGGTCAAAACTTCGCAACGAAATCAATTAATATGGAACGTTTATAATCAATGTGAACGGGACATTTTAGTTGGTATCCGAGCGTTGGTCTTAGAGAACTAGAAAATTTGCATTAGTGTGTCTCATCGAGTTTGTTAGGATGCATTAGTGAGTCTGGACTTCGACCGTGTTTTCTTTAAAAATGATTGCTTAACATTTTTGTTAGAAACTATATATTATTAACATATAAATATTATGTGATATATTAATCTCTTAACATGTTTGATATTATGTGATAGATGTCTACCTCTAGCACAAATCCGATTGACTCACCTAATAATAACGAAGAGTCGAATATATATTGGCAAGATTCACAAGTTCCCGAAGAATCGGAAGAAGAGGAAACGGAACCGGAAGAAGAGGAACCGGAAGAAGAGTAACCAGAAGAAGAGGAACCGGAAGAAGAAGAGGTTCCGGAGGGGGGAATAGTAGGAACCACAGAAATGTAACAACCCAAACCAACCCGCATTAAACCGCGTTAAATTTACAAAATAAAATTTTTTTTTGCTGAACTGCCACCTGGCGCGGCGCGCCATATAGGCCGCGCGGCGCGCCAAACCTGACTGTCCGGAAAGTCTTTAAATGCGAAAATGTTTGACTAGTTCCCGACATATTTAGGCGTAACGCTTTTAACCCCATGTTCCATATATAGAAACTAGCACGTTCTATTAATAAAATTATGTTTATGAAGCGGGGCCCACATCGACTCAAATTGCCCTTTAAGTATCAAAATACAATTTTCGGCCATAAGACTTTTAATACAAAACAAAGCCGAGCATGGCGATTGGGGATACGCTACCCAATCCTAATAAATCCAAAAGCAAGCCTTCTACGCAAACTATGCAAGTCCTCTAATCCTCGCGCTTACCCGAGCCACCATCCGCATGCAATCTATAAAAAGAGTCAACAACGAGAGGGTAAGCAAACGCTTAGTGAATGATAATATACTACATACATATAAATGTATAAAATGGACACGCCACACAAATATCAAATACCGCATACCGAGGCATCCATATAAGGCACTACACTAAGCATACCGTACGATCTCTAAGCAACGAGCTAAAGATACAACAACAATATAAGTTCACCAACGACGATGTGAACAACGCCAAATAGCTACGCCCGGAGGGTTAGCTACAACACAACAATACATTAATATATAACATTATAAACGAACAAGGTTAACACCTTAACCCAATACCGAGAACCAAATATCACAATGAAGATTGGCCGAACTACACGAGCCTTAGTAATCCGAAACCACACGAGATTACTATCTTCACAACATCGAGGTTGGCCGAACTACACGAGCCTTAGTAATCTGAAACCACACGAGATTACTATCTTCACAACATCGAGGTTGGCCGAACTACACGAGCCTTAGTAATCCGAAACCACACGAGATTACTACCTCAATAAGATGACCGAACTACACAAGTCAACATGAATCCGAACTACACGAGATTCATTTTTGATAAGATGACCGAACTACACGCGTCATCGTGAATCCGAACTACACGCAATTCACTTCTCCAACTCAAAACCCTTCGCCATTGGGGTTATATCATCCACATCACAATCACGTGTGATAGTGTACACACAAAACGTGTACCTCGCTAAAGGTGGTCAACCAAAACGCACAACCGTGCCAATTGGATCTAAACGCAAGTCTATCAAATCCACCTATATGTGAAGTGAGCTCTATAACCGAGAACCACTTCACCCGACCCGCACCCATCCTACACATACATATGCACATAGGATATTAACACTCACCTTAAAGTCTTGAAGAATGATTCCAAGTAATCTGCAACTCGTCAATGGAAAGTACCTATTCCATTATCACAAATTCAACAACACACTTAGATTGGATTTACAAACCAACCAATTCGACACTTAGTGCAAATTTGACCCAAATGCACTACCAAGTACAAACCGCGCCCAAACTAACCGATAATCACTCACACAAGTGAGAATGGTCCTAATATGCCAAATAAACCCGAACTCATGTGTTAAACACGTGTCATACCCATTTTGACACTTAAACCCTAATTTTGACCCATAAGGTCAAAATCTCACCATTTACAAGTTTTGACACCAAAACACATTTAACTTGGTTTTATACTTCAACTTAATCCATTTCAAGTTTATAAACCTCATTAAATCGCCAAATGGGTCATAATCACCACCAAACCCTAATTTGACCCAAAGTCACAATTAGTCAACTAAATAACCTTAAATGGGTTTCAATACTTCCATAATCACTAACTTAAGTGATTAAACTCAATTTCAAGTCCTAAACATGGCCAATTAGTTCACCAACCCAAAATCCACCAACAATTAACAATAAACCCAATTACTAGCATCACTAAACCCATTTCATCATCTAAAAGGGTTTTTCATCAAACTAACTCAAACCCTAACTTTAATATCAAATCAAATAGATGAAATTCGGAGTTTGAGCTTACCAATACTATCACCGTGTAGCCAAGAACGAGAGGAACAACTTTAGAACCCGAGCTTTTGATCCAAACTGCCTCCTTCTTCTCCAAAACCCCAAATCTCTCTCTAGAATCTCTCTCTCTCTCTAGATAGTTGGGAGTGATGGATGGATGTGAAAATGATCCAAACCTGATCCAAACCAGCTAATATGGCTCACAAATCCGGCCCCAAGTGAAATTACCCAAATACCCTTCATTAAAACCAATTAAAACAAAGGATTCTGTCAGCGCCAAATGGCGCGGCGCGCCTCAAACCCGCGCGGCGCGCGATCCTACTGGAACAGTTTCTTTTGCATTTTAATTCATATACAATAAAACCCACACCTTTGAACACCATAATACACAAGTATACAAGATAAATATTCGGGTCTTACAAGTCTCCCCCACTTAAACTCGATCACGTCCTCGTGATCCTCGTCACTTAACCAAACGGACCACACTCCACGGTCCTTAAACATACGTCCCAATCCGACTTTCCTAGGCAACTCTTCCCAATGAATCACCTCTAACAACCAAAATCGTCACACGCGATTTAACAAATCACAATCCAAGCACTAAAACCATGCTCAATCCCTCACATCGGGAAACTCAATCAATCTCGAACCGAGATATCAACCCTATAGTGTACCCTTTCCAAGTACAATGCTAAAAAAACAACCAAATATCGACCTAAGGTCAACAACCCGAAACGATGAAGACCGAACCAAACGAACTCTTACGGATTACACCAATCACTAAACATCCCTTGTAGTGCGCCATACGACCAATACACAACTACTGTAACATCATAATCCAACAGCTAGAACCGATAGGGCCCAAAACGACTATGGAAACGCAAAACCCAAGGTGTACGAAATCAACCATCGTCACACCCGTAACAAACATGTGAGCGAAACACGGCTATCGCCTCACTAATCCTACAACATGGTCCTCACGACCCCACCATCGACGTATAAAATGACCGATAGTTCCCGCAACATGGTCCTTACGACCCTACCATTGGTGTATCAAACAACCAATAGATTACACGACACGAAGGCTGGCCGAAAACACACGTGCCCTAGTGAATCCGAACTACACGCGACTCACTACCTTCACCACAGCAACAATCGGGAATGGCCGAACTACACGCGCCATAGTGAATCCAAACTACACGAGAGTCACTATCCCGGAGGAATGACCGAACTACACGAGTCAATTGTGAATCCGAACTACACGAGATTCATTCCTCAATACAATGACCGAAACCACACGAGTCATTTGTGAATCCGAACTACACGAGATTCACTTCCACAACATCGAGGTTGGCCGAACTACACGAGCCTTAGTAATCCGAAACCACACGAGATTACTACCTCAATAAGATGACCGAACTACACGAGTCACCATGAATCCGAACTACACGAGATTCATTCCAATAAGATGACCGAACTACACGCGTCATCGTGAATCCGAAAACACAAGCGATCCACAATCTCAACACAGGAATGGTACTCGCATTTCCCACCGGTACTCGCATTTCCCGATAGTGTTACACCATACCGACATAACACTACTCCTTGATGAAGTCAGCGGACCCCGAAGGTCATGCTCCACCAATCACAACACCGGATGAAGTCAGCGGACCCGAAGATCATGCTTCACCGATATAACACCACGCTCATGATGAAGTCAGCGGACCCCGAAGGTCATGCTCCACCAATCACAACACCGGATGAAGTCAGCGGACCCGAAGATCATGCTTCACCGATATAACACCACGCTCATGATGAAATCAGCGGACCCCGAAAGTCATGCTCCACCAATCACGTATTCCCATGATGAAGTCAGCGGACCCTAAAGATCATGCTTCATCAAACAACCATACCATAATCGAGCAAGAACCACCTATACCAAACATAGGTACCAAACAATAATTCTCCACAAGAGAACCCGACACACACCTCCCTTAACCGGAGGATTTCACCTTGCTCGCCAAGCACGTCCATTATCTCTCAACGAGATTTACCACGTTACCATCTCGGTGATGATTCAAATCCAAACCATAAGTACAATTTATCCGAAATTGTACTCTACCACAAATCGACCCAACCAGGTCTCGACAACATTTTCCGGATCTACCAATAGCATCATCCGAAATCTCACACTAAAACTTCCTCGTGCGGGAGTGTAACTCCCCCACTTAGAACCACGTTCCATATCCACACCTCGTACAACCTCACAATGCTACCACAGGTAGACTTTACCAACAATTGGGCTCACACGACCCATTACCACATCTTGCTCTAACCTTGAGCACACGAAGGATTTTAACCAACCCTTAAACACTTTGTACGAAAAGTGTACCGCAACACAATCGGAGTCGAACACCACGCTAGTAGGTATAAAAGAGGCACCTAATGTCGCGTCATAAAGACTCCATTACCAACACACATCGAGATTTAAAACACTCGATCTCAAGGGTTCCAACCAACCGACGAACCACATGATTCGTCACTTCAACATCAAAGCGAACACGCGCTTAACAACCAAACACCAAAACCATTTCCGTGGCTAGGTAGAAACGTTTCCCAAATACTAAGGAATGCTAGGTTGCACCAAGTCTTACGCCCTTCGCCCGTCAATCAATCATCAACATAGGGTACTTCCATTAGGAACGTCACCCATTGCATAACATGCACAACAAAGGCACGCAACTCAAACTCAAACGGCATTTAATAAATAATCAAAAGACATATTTATCAAAATTAAACGTACCTTAACGTCTCCTGGCCGCACCCGTCCCCGCTAACTTGGGACACTCCGACTTACGATGTCCTTCTTTTTGGCAATTGAAGCACACCATACCATCACCCTTTGGTTCCGAACATTCCCAAGACTTGTGACCCCTCACGCCACAATTGTAACATTTAGCCGCACTAGAATCCGACATACCCGCTCGCGTACCACCCGTGCTCACACTCGGACCTTTAGCCCTCTTACTCGGAGCACCATAAGAAACGACCCTTCGCTCACTTGAAGGTTCACCCTTTTTCGACCGTGAATACGACTCGAAACCTCTAGCCAAGTCGAATAATTCCGAAAACGATTTCGCTTGACCC
This sequence comes from Rutidosis leptorrhynchoides, assembly GCF_046630445.1. Lineage (NCBI taxonomy): Eukaryota > Viridiplantae > Streptophyta > Magnoliopsida > Asterales > Asteraceae > Rutidosis > Rutidosis leptorrhynchoides. Next base: position 19,732,770 of record NC_092336.1, read on the forward strand.
CGGCTAATTTTACTTTTCAAGTCATCATTCAAGGTCCGATAGAAATCTCCCATCAACAAACGATCATTCCCCAAATACTCCGGACAAAAACGAGCCTTCGCCATGAAGGTCGTCTTGAGAGTACTCAAATCCATAGATCCTTGTCGCAAATTTCGCAACTCATTACGCAATTCCCACAAATCGGCCGAAGTACGGAACTCCTCGAAGAATTCCTCCCTAAAGTCGTCCCACGATAAAGCCATAAACGTCTCGCCACCGACAAGATCAATCTTACCATCCAACCAATCCCTTGCCCTACCCCGCAACAAACTCGTAGCGAGTCTCGTCTTTCTCTCGGGAGGGCAATCAATAGTACGGAAACACCCTTCGACGTCCGAAATCCAGGTTGTGCTTACTAAAGGATCCGGCTTTCCATCATACATCGGGGGTTTAGTCCTCATGAAGCTCTTAAGATAACGCTCCATTTCACCACTACTTTGAAGTTCGGAATACCTCCTTTCCATTCTTTCTTCTAACGCACCCATTTGCTCCGCAACGGCGGCTGCAACCCTAGTGTTAAACTCCGCGTCATTCACCTCGGTCTCGTTTCGCGTCGTCATTCTAAAGAATGCAAAACGATTTATCCACGAACGTGTAAAACCGTACGCACGACACATCCCCATCTTGCTAAACACTCATCGTACATCACTTATTAGACACGATTTGCACCCGTAATAAGGTTTGCAAGTTCTTATTACGCACACATGCCGCATCGACTCGTTAGTACAACGACCGTCTCGCTCGATGATATACACAAACACAACCAAAATTCTACGCGGTACAAACATACGCTAGAATTATTATCACAACACAACAACATATTAATAATATCCGCATTACTAATATAAACGTTAGTCAACCTATAGCCAAGGCACTAACCAAACCCATTCTGACCCGTAATCCTACAAGTCCCGCAACAATTTAAGCACACACAAGTCTAAGTCTAGGCACCTATCTCAAGTCACCTAAATCCCTTAGACCATGCTCTGATACCACTTGTAACAACCCAAACCAACCCGCATTAAACCGCGTTAAATTTACAAAATAAAAAAAAAATTTGCTGAACTGCCACCTGGCGCGGCGCGCCATATAGGCCGCGAGGACCTGACTGTCCGGAAAGTCTTTAAATGCGAAAATGTTTGACTAGTTCCCGACATATTTAGGCGTAACGCTTTTAACCCCATGTTCCATATATAGAAACTAGCACGTTCTATTAATAAAATTATGTTTATGAAGCGGGGCCCACATCGACTCAAATTACCCTTTAAGTATCAAAATACAATTTTCGACCATAAGACTTTTAATACAAAACAAAGCCGAGCATGGCGATTGGGGATACGCTACCCAATCCTAATAAATCCAAAAGCAAGCCTTCTACGCAAACTATGCAAGTCCTCTAATCCTCGCGCTTACCCGAGCCACCATCCGCATGCAATCTATAAAAAGAGTCAACAACGAGAGGGTAAGCTAACGCTTAGTGAATGATAATATACTACATACATATATATATTTATAAAATGGACACGCCACACAAATATCAAATACCGCATACCGAGGCTTCCATATAAGGCACTACACTAAGCATACCGTACGATCTCTAAGCAACCAGCTAAAGATACAACAACAATATAAGTTCACCAACGACGATGTGAACAACGCCAAATAGCTACGCCCGGAGGGTTAGCTACAACACAACAATACATTAATATATAACAATATAAACGAACAAGGTTAACACCTTAACCCAATACCGAGAACCAAATATCACAATGAAGATTGGCCGAACTACACGAGCCTTAGTAATCCGAAACCACACGAGATTACTATCTTCACAACATCGAGGTTGGCCGAACTACACGAGCCTTAGTAATCCAAAACCACACGAGATTACTATCTTCACAACATCGAGATTGGCCGAACTACACGAGCCTTAGTAATCCGAAACCACACGAGATTACTACCTCAATAAGATGACCGAACTACACGAGTCACCATAAATCCGAACTACACGAGATTCATTTTTGATAAGATGACCGAACTACACGCGTCATCGTGAATCCGAACTACACGCGATTCACTTCTCCAACTCAAAACCCTTCGCCATTGGGGTTATATCATCCACAACACAATCACGTGTGATAGTGTACACACAAAACGTGTACCTCGCCAAAGGTGGTCAACCAAAACACACAACCGTGCCAATTGGATCTAAACGCAAGTCTATCAAATCCACCTATATGTGAAGTGAGCTCTATAACCGAGAACCACTTCACCCGACCCGCACCCATCCTACACATACATATGCACATAGGATATTAACACTCACCTTGAAGTCTTGAAGAATGCTTCCAAGTAATCTGCAAGTCGTCAATGGAAAGTACCTATTCCATTATCACAAATTCAACAACACACTTAGATTGGATTTACAAACCAACCCAATTCGACACTTAGTGTAAATTTGACCCAAATGCACTACCAAGTACAAACCGCGCCCAAACTAACCGATAATCACTCACACAAGTGAGAATGGTCCTAATATGCCAATTAAACCCGAACTCAAGTGTTAAACACGTGTCATACCCATTTTGACACTTAAACCCTAATTTTGACCCATAAGGTCAAAATCTCACCATTTACAAGTTTTGACACCAAAACACATTTAACTTGGTTTTATACTTCAACTTAATCCATTTCAAGTTTATAAACCTCATTAAATCGCCAAATGGGTCATAATCACCACCAAACCCTAATTTGACCCAAAGTCACAATTAGTCAACTAAATAACCTTAAATGGGTTTCAATACTTCCATAATCACTAACTTAAGTGATTAAACTCAATTTCAAGTCCTAAACATGGCTAATTAGTTCACCAACCCAAAATCCACCAACAATTAACAATAAACCCAATTACTAGCATCACTAAACCCATTTCATCATCTAAAAGGGTTTTTCATCAAACTAACTCAAACCCTAACTTGAATATCAAATCAAATAGATGAAATTCGGAGTTTGAGCTTACCAATACTATCACCGCGTAGCCAAGAACGAGAGGAACAACTTTAGAACCCGAGCTTTTGATCCAAACGGCCTCCTTCTTCTCCAAAACCCCAAATCTCTCTCTAAAATCTGTCTCTCTCTCTCTCTAGATAGTTGGGAGTGATGGATGGATGTGAAAATGATCCAAAACTGATCCAAACCAGCTAATATGGCTCACAAATCCTGCCCCAAGTGAAATTACCCAAATACCCTTCATTAAAACCAATTAAAATAAAGGATTCTGTCAGTGCCAAATGGCGCGGCGCGCCCCAAACCCGCACGGCGCGCGATCCTACTGGAACAGTTTCTTTTGCATTTTAATTCATATACAATAAAACCCACACCCTTGAACACCATAATACACAAGTATACAAGATAAATATTCGGGTCTTACAAGAAAACCGTTCAAATAAAAGAAAATCCTCAACCAATGGACCAAAGTTAATAATGGTCAATGGTGTTTCCGCTAAGGAAACAAAATATTGGGAAAATTACCAATTTTCCGATGAATCGGATCCTGATGAGGATTCCGGTGATGTTATAGAAATTACCCCGACCCAATTTAATGAGGCAAAAGAAAATAATAAGGGAAAAGGCATCAAAATAGAGAAATCTAATTCCGACCCCGATGAACTTTATATATACCGTCAACACCCGTATTTTCAATATCGTGATAATAACCCGGGAACCTCTAAACCACCAGGTTTTTCTAAACCAATGTGGAAAACGACGACTCGTATTAGAGGAACATCATATATCCCTAGAAGATTAGGAAAAAGAACCAAGTCCGAAGAAGAAGAAGAAACCAGTGATTCAGATTAGAGGGGTGTGAGCATGTTGTGTAATAAATGTATTGTAGTGTGCTTGTACTTTTATGTTCTATGTAAAAATTGCTTGTATTGTTTGTTATTACAAATATAATCCTTGTCTATTTTACAGTATAAAAACAAAATAGACGTTAAGGGTAGACAACCGAATATTTTAGAAGACCTAACAGAGGATATGATTGAGGAAATCTTGTCTAGAGTCGGTCAGAATTCATCAACACATTTAGTTATGGCGAAATTAACTTGTCAAACATTTGAAAGACTTTCCAGAAATGCCTTAGTTTATAAAAAGGCTTTCCTTTGATAGGTGGGGTATATCACATTGGGGAGACTTTAAGTTACGCCGTGTTTTCTTTAAAGCGTTAAATGCGGGGAACCCAAATGCAATTTTATGCTACGGGTTAAGAACCTATTTTGACTCAACATATCCCAACATAGGATTTCGTAAATTAGAAAGAGCTTCTAACATGCAACATAAAGAAGCATGTTATGCTTACGGGTTAGTGATGTTCGCTTCTTACCAAAGTGAGAAAAAGAACATCGGATTGCAGCTTTTAAATAAAACTTTCCCACAAGTGACGGATTCAGTAGTTGGGGTGAGAAACAAGGTTTTTAGATTATTACGGGGCTGTTGGACATTACAAAACACTCGTCCTTTTGACGACATTACAACATGCTGCCTAGCCAATGGTCATAACAGTTATTTTCCACAAGACCAAGGATGGAAAGTCGTCTTAGTAAAACCAGAATGCATGACTTGTTTCTGGACTTATGAATTACGTGTCTTTATTTCCTTTGATGAACCACTTGCGTATTAACTAGATTTATCTTCAAAACTGTCCTGTATCATAGTGTACTATATTTCATGTTATATGTAATATAGCAAAGTTGTAAGTTTGAAGAATATTTGTATGTGATATATTATTATAATCAGTTTTTCATATGGAATTATAGTAGTTGAATTGTATATTAGCTACTAAGTATGAACTTAACGGGTAGATAGTACCCGAATTTAAACTTATAAAACGCTAATATGAAGAAAAACCTTTTATAAGTGAGTTCATATTATGCTACAAGATACTATTGACTACTCTTAATATTCTGTATGATTAACTTGTTTCATTTGACTATTTTGAAGGAAATGGCACCGACTACTCGACACACCTTGAATATGAGAGAAGAGGAATTTCGTGCCTTTCTTGCTTCAAACATAGCCGCAGTACATGTCGCGCTACATACCAACAATAACTCTGAATCTAGCAATACAGCTAACGGTGCAAGAAATCATGTAGGATGCTCCTACAAGGAATTCACTGCCTGCAAACCTTCAGAATTTGATGGGACCGAAGGACCAATCGGATTGAAACGGTGGACCGAGAAAGTTGAATCAGTGTTTGCCATAAGTAAGTGTGCTGAAGGAGACAAAGTGAAGTACGCTACGCATACCTTCACAGGTATTGCGTTAACATGGTGGAATACCTATCTAGAGCAAGTGGGACAAGATGCTGCTTACGCGCTACCATGGTCAGCATTCAAGCACTTGATAAACGAGAAGTACCGTCCCAGAACCGAGGTCAATAAGCTCAAGTCAGAACTTAGAGGGTTACGAACATAGGGATTCGATATTACTTCGTACTAAAGACGATTCACAGAATTGTGCCTATTGTGTCCGAGAGCGTTCGAAGATGAGGAAGAGAAGATCGACGCATTTATGAAAGGGTTACCGGAGAGAATCCAAGAAGATATAAGTTCACATGAGCCTGCCTTCATACAAAAGGCATGTAGAATGGCTCACAAACTAGTGAACCAGATTGAGAGAAAAATTAAAGAACAGACGGCCGAAGAGGCCAACGTGAAGCTAGTCAAAAGAAAGTGGGAGGAAAACGGTGATAAGAGTCACCAAAACAACAACAATTATCCCAACAATCGCAACATCAATCGCAACTACAACAAATGGCACAACAACAACAACAACAACTACAACAATCATCCCAACAACAATAACAACTGCAACAACAACAACAACAATCAGAAGCAGCTATGCCAAAGGTGTGAAAAGTATCAATAGGGGTTCTGCACCAAATTTTGCAACAAGTGTAAAAGAAAAGGTCATAGCGCGGCGAAGTGTGAGGTCTATGGACCAGGGGTTAATAGAACGAAAGGAACAAATGGTGTCAGAACGAGTAATGGCGGAGCAAGTAGTGTCGGAGCAAGTTATGCCAATGTAGTTTGTTATACATGTGGAAAACCGGGCCACATTATTAGAAATTGCCCGAACCAGGAGAACACGAATGAACAAGGCCGCGGAAGAGTTTTTAATATTAATGCGGCAGAGGCACAGGAAGACCCGGAGCTTGTTACGGGTACGTTTCTTATTGACAATAAATCTGCTTACGTTTTATTTGATTCGGGTGCGGATAGAAGCTATATGAGTAGAGATTTTTGTGCTAAATTAAGGTGTCCATTGACGCCATTGGATAGTAAATTTTTACTCGAATTAGCAAACGGTAAATTAATTTCAGCAGATTATATATGCCGGAATCGAGAAATTAAACTGGGTAGCGAAATATTTAAGATTGATTTGATACCAGTAGAGTTAGGGAGTTTTGATGTAATAGTTGGCATGGACTGGCTGAAGGAGATGAAAGCAGTGATCGTATGTTACAAAAATGCAATTCACATTGTACGAGAAGAAGGAGAACTGTGATGACCCGGAAATTTCTGACCAAATTTAAACTTAATCTTTGTATGATTAACATTTCCGACACGATAAGCAAAGTCTGTAAAACTGAATCTCAAAATTTTTGAACTATTCAAATACCTTTCGGTTGTTCTCGACGATTCGTGAACAATTATATGTATATAGATACATATATATATATATATATACTATAACTTGAAAACGTAACAATGTATTAATTGTTTAATACCGTACATTAAACTTATTAGTTTAAATATTTATTTGAATATATATGATAAGTTGGAATATTAATTGTATGAATAACTTGCGACGTATATTTAAAACGTGTTTATGAATGTTGAAAATATATATTAACTTGGTCATAAAATGATTTGTTATTATATATATATCAACAAATAGCGAGACAATGATTTATAGAAGTAAATGACCAAAACACTCGAAAGTTTAAGATACACTTTGAATGATATAGTTTATTGATAATTTAAGACTATATTTTGACAAAGGTACGAGTCACAAAACGTAAATTGCGAGTTTTCCAAGCGTACGAAAATGTGTTCGAGAAACCGAAATCGGGACATAAGTCGAGTGACAACGTACGAGTCATCGGAACGAAAATTACAAGTCAACTATACACATGAATTTAATATAATATATAATTAATTATTTAAATTATATATATTATATATTATATTTACTTATGTCGACAAACAAGAAAACAAAAACATTTTGAGCTGGATCAGGCGGCCATGCGATCGTATGGACAATACACTAAAAACCCATGCGATCGCATGGGCATCAGATTCCAAAAAGTTGCCTATAAAAGTCTAGTTTCTGCTCGAGTTCTTTTACACATATATTACTTGTAAGTATTTATTTATTATAATAATAATAATAATAATAATAATAATAATAATAATAATAATTATTATTATTATTATTATTATTATTATTATTATTATTATTATTATTATTATTATTATTATTATTATTATATTATTATTATTATTATTATATTATTATTATTAAGATTATTATTATTATTAATCTTAATATTTTTAGTAATATTATATATAAAATATTACGATAAGGTCATGAGCGTGTCACTTTCAAAACAAGCTTCAAACGGGATAGAACTGAGGAAATTATGGGTTATAGCTATGGAGGTTATGGGTAATGTTCATGGGTATTGTTCTCAAGTCAAACCTAGTATTTATCATCTCTGTTGCGTCTACGTACTTTCCTACAATATTGAATCTCAATATTGATACGTTGAGATCTACGGTTAATCTTGCATTCCAAGTTACGGTCACTTTTTGATGAATGACCTTATGTGCTGCTAACGTGAGTTTCATATGATCCCTTTTTAATTGCTTTTGCAACCTATATTTTTGGGCTGAGAATACATGCAATTTATTTTAAACGCAATGGATACAAGTACATACTAAATTCTACACTGAGTTTGAACCGAAAATCCCTTAGCTTTGGTAACTAGTAACTGTCGGTTATAAGAACTGGTGGGCGCGAGTAGTAGTATATGGATCTATAGGGCTTGATATCCCCGTCTGAGCTAGAGCACTAGCCTTTTAACGGACGTATGCTATTTGAGAAGCGTACACGTTGGTTTGCGTGTATTATTAAGATGATTATACAAAGGGTATAAATTATATATACGTTAAGTTTAGTTACCAGGGTGCTCAATTTTGTAGAATATTTTGATAAACGTTTCTGGATGAAATAACTGAAAACTTGTGATTCACCTTTATATACAGATTATGCGCAACATTAAAACTATGAACTCACCAACCTTTGTGTTGACACTTTTAAGCATGTTTATTCTCAGGTTTCTAGAAGTCTTCCGTTGTTTGCTTATATGTGATACAAGCTATGTGCATGGAGTCATACATGCTTTATTCAAGAAAACTTTGCATTCACAAAATCATCACCGTGTATCTTATTTTGACTTCATTGTCAACGGATGTATTATGGTAAACTATTATTTATGGTGATTGTCTATATGTAGAAATCATCAAACGTTGAAAACCTTAGAAATTGATATTCATTTATTGTGTACCTTTTGAAAAGAATGCAATGTTTACAAAACGTATCATATAGAGGTCAAATACCTCGCAATGAAATCAATGAATGACGTGTTCGTCCATATGGATTTGGAGCGATCGTCACTGTTGGTATCAGAGTGTTGGTCCTAGCGAACCAGGTCTTGCATGAGTGTGTCTAACTGATAGTTGTTAAGATGCATTAGCAAGTCTGGACTTCGATTGTGTCTGCATGTCAAAAGTTTTGCTTATCATTTCTTGTCAGAAATTACATGGCTATCATCTTAAGTCTAAACGCGTCTTATTGCATTGATTGCATAGATAGTGTATAGACAAAATTCATATCTTGGCATATCTATTACAGTAAACTTTGACTGCCATCTTCCGAAAATTTCTCCGTAATTTACGGGATTTTGGTATTATATATACATATGTAAATTATGTATTGAAGAGTACCAATCTAAATTCTATAATCTATTTCATATCAAAAATCATCTCTCTAATTATACAAGATGGATCCCGTATCTAGTTCAAATTCCTTAAATTCCGACAGCTATTCCGATATGGATATTCACCTGAACTCTGAAGAAAGTGTAACTGAAATGGATCAACCAATCAGCCATCACCTATTCTGGATGAATTGGGGATGGGTTCGTAGCCTACTTAATTATTGGAGACAAGAAGAAGGCGATCCCTTTCACCCACCACATTGCCCTCTTGGCGAAGAACCTGAAGCACTTACCGGCGAACCTGTTCGAGACACCATTTTCTCTCTCATTTCTAGAGTATCTCGTCACGATAATATACTATCTCAAATTCTGGATCTTATTCATCCGCTCGTCCGAACCGCCAATCATCCCGGTGTAGTAGAAGAAGTCAACGAGCTTCGTGCTCGGGTAGTGGCTTTGGAGAATATGGTGCAAAGGTTACAAACATCAGCAGCATCACCAGCATCAACAGTACCACCGACAACAACACCAACAGTACCATTACCACCACCAACAACATCAGTATCGCAAACCTCAACTTCACAATCTGTTCCACGAGCATCAACGCCATACGCACCGTAGTTACCAAGAAATACCAGCAACAATAACCGATGAAGTATTAACTCATTTCCCCTGAAGAAATTTTATGTATATTTAATATATATGAATTTTGAAATCAAAATAAATATTTTCGTACTAAGCTATTACGTATGAATCTTAACTGGTAGGTACTACTCGGTTAGTTCATATTACTAATATGCAATGATGTACATCCTTCGTTAACGGCTTAATCATCGATAACTACAATCTCTGTTTCAATTCAATGAATTTCATTTCATAATAAACCAAGTGTATTATTCAATAACATGGTTGATTTTACACTTTCATCTTCGATGCACTCGAAACTTTCTAGAAAACATCATTTGCACCTTGCGAAGTTTGCAAGAATTCTACAAATATCAACACCCTTCACCAAGGAATATCAATAAGAATAAATAATGAAGTATTGATTTCATTAGTGAAATACTCCGCGAAGATTATGTAATCTCTAATGTTTTAGAGATTATTCATTTCTAATTCAAGTTAAAAATCAAATGAGCTTAATATGATATTAACTCATTATATCTGTATTACATCTGAAGAAATATACATACATATATTTTCATAAAGACTGCAATGAAAATTCTTTTGTACAAAATATTAATTGTGAAATCTTTAACGGGTAGGTAATACTCGGGAATATATAAGTTCACAATTAATATGTTACACTGTAAATTCTTCAACTTTGATTCAAAAATTATTAACTATGCTCACAGCGATATACAATCGTTTCCATACAAATTCAATTACATATTCTGATATTGACAGAGTAGAATCCAAGTCAAGATTTAACAAGTGACATCATTCTTAGATCTCTACATCTTTAAAAGCTATACTTTGACTTCAAAACGGTGAAAGATCCTTTAGCATTGTTATTACCGAAAATAATCTTGCAATTTCTTTTCAAAGTATCCAGTTTTATCACACTTCCAACCAGTCAACTTCAACTTTTCAGATTAAGCCTTATTGTAACCTTGATATATACGTTTTATTACTGGGGAACCTTTCATGTTCAGCCACATTAGCAGTAAATTTACCAAACAACTTTATTAATCCTTGACCTTTCAAAAAATTCTTATACTCATTGAAACCCTATCATGTACTCATCCACATCTTGTAACAATAATTTCCATACCAACCACCGGGAATTAGCAATCAGTATTTTAAATCTCGCAGCATTTTCTACGACAACAGTTATATATATATATATATAACATCTATCTTCTAGACTTATATACTTCGAATGTGAAGTTTCTGAAAAACACCCCAAACTACGAAACTAGTTCTACGAATTCTGGAAAAATGCTGATGAAGCAGCAAAAACTATAAACGACTTTAACAGTCAAAAGTTTGATGATAAAGTGTAGCATGTTGGAAAAGCACAGAAAAAGAGAAGGTTTGAAACTAGAAAACGGGTTGAATAAAGTATGAAGGAAGCTGTAGACAAATCATAAGGACGAAATCTACCTTCAAAGAATCCAAATGATTAAGTGTCTGCTGAAACCATTAGTAAGAATCTTACTTCTTATTCTAAACCTTCACAGACAGATTTTCCGTATCATCCTCTGATATTAGAAATTCTAAGATATCATCGTATCTTCCATTATAAATATCCTCCATATTTCTGAAGATATTTTCATAACTATTCTTATCTGAAATCATTTATCTCTTCACGCTATCTGTGTTACATCATAAAAGAAACTATTTTAGTTTCTAATTTCTGAAAATTTCAAAAAATGGATGCTTTTGAAGTAGTGTTGGGAATTGAAGCACGAGTTAATATAATATAATGACACTTAATCAACGTGATTATATTACAGTAAGTCATGCTGAGTTTCTAATGGAACGTGATAAAGGTTCACAGATCATACCCTCATTATAAACCATGTTACATAACTCTTTCATTCTATTTAACCTCTAAATTATCAAGAAAATATTTTCTTAATGATTCGGTCTTTTTCGAGGTATTCTGGTAATTTGACAAGTCAGATTGTGCTATTACCATTTTTTTTAGAACATTAATTATGTTCATTCCGAAGTTCATACCTATGAATTCTGGACCATTATTCGCTTGATTTAAAGCTGGGAAGATAAAACAAAAGCATGAAGCTTCAAAATATCAATGGGAGTATATATAAATCACAGTAAATTGGAGAGAGTATTAACTGTAGATGTCAATGATTATGGAAAGACAGATGCAGAGACATCGAAATATAAGGGAAGATATAAAACCCAACAACCACCCAGAAATTACAAACCGTGTATATCAATGCGTATAGCAATATAAAGACACGGGAGAATGAAAAACACTATAACCCCAAGGTAATGGTAGAAGAAAATAACTTCATCCGGTGGTAGATGAAAAAGAAGAATGACAGATATGAAAGTTAGGAGTATATCAAGAATCAGAACTGGATGAAGCATTTTTTTTACAATCTTTTGAATAGCGAGACAATGATTTATAGAAGTAAATGACCAAAACACTCGAAAGTTTAAGATAGTTTATTGATAATTTAAGACTATATTTTGACAAAGGTACGAGTCACAAAACGTAAATTGCGAGTTTTCCAAGCGTACGAAAATGTGTTCGAGAAACCGAAATCGGGACATAAGTCGAGTGACAACGTACGAGTCATCGGAACGAAAATTACAAGTCAACTATGCACATGAATTTAATATAATATATAATTAATTATTTAAATTATATATATTATATATTATATTTAATTATGTCGACAAACAAGAAAACAAAAACATTTTGAGCTGGATCAGGCGGCCATGCGATCGCATGGAAAATACACTAAAAACCCATGCGATCGCATGGGCATCAGATTCCAAAAAGTTGCCTATAAAAGTCCAGTTTCTGCTCGAGTTCTTTTACACATATATTACTTGTAAGTATTTATTATTATTATTATTATTATTATTATTATTATTATTATTATTATTATTATTATTATTATTATTATATTATTATTATTAAGATTATTATTATTATTAATCTTAATATTTTTAGTAATATTATACATAAAATATTACGACGAGGTCATGAGCGTGTCACTTTCAAAACAAGCTTCAAACGGGATAGAACTGAGGAAATTATGGGTTATAGCTATGGAGGTTATGGGTAATGTTCATGGGTATTGTTCGTAAGTCAAACCTAGTATTTTTCATCTCTGTTGCGTCTACGTACTTTCCTACAATATTGAATCTCAATATTGATACGTTGAGATCTACGGTTAATCTTGCATTCCGAGTTACGGTCACTTTTTGATGAATGACCTTATGTGCTGCTAAGGTGAGTTTCATATAATCCCTTTTTAATTGCTTTTGCAACCTATATTTTTGGGCTGAGAATACATGTAATTTATTTTAAACGCAATGGATACAAGTACATACTAAATTCTACACTGAGTTGGAACCGAAAATCCCTTAGCTTTGGTAACTAGTAACTGCCGGTTATAAGAACTGGTGGGCGCGAGTAGTAGTATATGGATCCATAGGGCTTGACATCCCCGTCTGAGCTAGAGCACTAGCCTTTTAACGGACGTATGCTATTTGAGAAGCGTACACGTTGGTTTGCGTGTATTATTAAGATGATTATACAAAGGGTATAAATTATATATACGTTAAGTTTAGTTACCAGGGTGCTCAATTTTGTAGAATATTTTGATAAACGTTTTTGGATGAAATAACTGAAAACTTGTGATTCACCTTTATATACAGATTATGCGCAACATTAAAACTATGAACTCACCAACCTTTGTGTTGACACTTTTAAGCATGTTTATTCTCAGGTTTCTAGAAGTCTTCCGCTGTTTGCTTATATGTGATACAAGCTATGTGCATGGAGTCATACATGCTTTATTCAAGAAAACTTTGCATTCACAAAATCATCACCGTGTATCTTATTTTGACTTCATTGTCAACGGATGTATTATGGTAAACTATTATTTATGGTGATTGTATATATGTAGAAATCATCAAACGTTGAAAACCTTAGAAATTGATATTCATTTATTGTGTACCTTTTGAAAAAAATGCAACGTTTACAAAACGTATCATATAGAGGTCAAATACCTCGCAATGAAATCAATGAATGACGTGTTCGTCCATATGGATTTGGAGCGATCGTCACTAGAACCCTTAATAGTGTACAGAGAAAAGGGCAACATGAAGCTACATCTTATTAGTAATTTGAAGGCACAAAAACTAATAAGAAAAGGTTGCTATGCTGTTTTAGCACACGTCGAGAAAGTACAAACTGAAGAAAAGAGCATCAATGATGTTCCCGTCGCAAAAGAATTTCCCGATGTATTTCCGAAAGAATTACCGGGACTACCTCCACATCGATCTGTTGAATTTTAAATAGATCTTGTACCAGGAGCTGCACCAATAGCTCGTGCTCCTTACAGACTCGCACCCAGCGAGATGAAAGAACTGCAAAGCCAACTGCAAGAACTATTAGAACGTGGTTTCATTTGACCAAGCACATCACCATGGGGAGCTCCTATTTTGTTTGTCAAGAAGAAGGATGGTACATTTAGGTTATGTATTGACTACAGAGAGTTGAATAAACTTACCATCAAAAACCGTTATCCATTGCCGAGAATAGACGACTTATTTGATCAACTATAAGGCTCGTCAGTTTATTCAAAAATCGATTTACTTTCTGGATATCATCAAATACGAGTAAAGGAGGATGATATTCCAAAAACTGCTTTTAGGACACGTTATGGTCATTACGAGTTTATGGTTATGCCGTTTGGATTGACTAACGCACCAGCTGTGTTCATGGACCTTATGAACCGAGTGTGTAGGCCATATCTTGACAAGTTTGTCATTGTTTTCATCGATGACATACTTATTTACTCAAAGAATGATCAAGAGCACGAAGAACATTTGAGAAAAGTGCTAGAAGTATTGAGGAACGAAAAACTGTACGCTAAGTTTTCAAAGTGTGCATTTTGGTTGGAAGAAGTTCAATTCCTCGGTCACATAGTGAACAAAGAAGGTATCCAGGTAGACCCGGCAAAGATCGAAATCGTTGAAAAGTGGGAAACCCCAAAAACTCTGAAGCATATACGTCAATTTTTAGGATTGGCTGGTTACTACAGAAGATTCATCCAAGATTTCTCCAAAATAGCAAAACCCTTGACTTCATTAACGCATAAAGGGAAGAAATTTGAATGGAAGGATGAACAAGAGAAGGCATTTCAGTTATTGAAGAAAAAGCTAACTACGGCACCTATATTGTCATTGCCTGAAGGGAATGATGATTTTGTGATTTATTGTGACGCATCAAAGCAAGGTCTCGGTTGTGTATTAATGCAACGAACGAAGGTGATTGCTTATGCATCTAGACAATTGAAGATTCACGAGCAAAATTATACAACTCACGATTTGGAATTGGGTGCTGTTGTTTTTGCATTAAAGACTTGGAGGCATTATTTATATGGAGTCAAAAGTATTATATATACCGACCACAAAAGTCTCCAACATATATTTAATCAGAAGCAACTGAATATGAGACAACGCAGGTGGATTGAACTGTTGAATGATTATGATTTTGAGATTCGATACCACCCGGGGAAGGCGAATGTGGTAGCCGAAGCTTTGAGTAGAAAGGACAGAGAACCTATACAGGTAAAAGCTATGAATATAATTATTCGTACTAACCTTACTACTCAAATAAAGGAGGCGCAACAGGGGGTTGTAAAAGAAGAAAAGTTGAAGAATGAGATACCCAGAGGATCAGAGAAACATCTTAATATTCGGAAAGACGTAACCCGATATAGGGCTGATAGAATTTGGGTACCAAGGTTTGGAGATGCGAGAGAAATGGTACTTAAGGAAGCACATAAAACCAGATATTCAATACATCCCGGAGCGGGGAAGATGTATAAAGATCTCAAGAAACACTTTTGGTAGCCGGGTATGAAAGCCGATATTGCTAAATATGTAGGAGAATGTTTGACGTGTTCTAAGGTCAAAGCTGAACATCAGAAACCATCAGGTCTACTACAACAACCTGAAATCCCAGAATGGAAATGGGAAAACATTACCATGGATTTCATTACTAAATTGCCAAGGACTGCAAGTGGTTATGATACTATTTGGGTAATAGTTGATCGTCTCACCAAGTCAGCATACTTCCTGCCAATGAGAGAAGATGACAAAATGGAGAAGTTGGCGTGATTGTATTTGAAGGAGGTTGTCTCCAGACATGGAATACCCGTCTCTATTATCTCTGATAGGGATGGTAGATTTGTTTTAAGGTTCTGGCAGACGTTGCAACAAGCATTGGGGACTCATCTAGATATGAGTACTGCCTATCATCCACAAACTGATGGGCAGAGCGAAAGGATGATACAAACACTTGAAGACATGCTACGAGCATGTGTTATTGATTTCGGAAACAGTTGGGATCGACACCTACCGTTAGCAGAATTTTCCTACAACAACAGTTATCATTCTAGTAAAACGAAACCTGTTGAAACCAGCCTGTCATCTGAATTTTCATATCCCGCGACTCGCGGAGTTTGCAGCTTCGAATACCGCGACTCGCAGAGCCACCCTGACACCGACAGAAACCCTAATCAGCATTTATTACGGAGTTTTAATTATTATTATTAATTAATTAGTATTTAGGGTTAATTAATTTATTATTTAGTTTAAGATTTAATTAATTTGTAATAATTATTTTTAATTAGTTTTATTTATATATATAAAAGTAATAGTTTTATAAAATAAATAATATAAAAATAAAATTTTTATACTTTTTACAACTTTTTGTATATTTTTATATTTTGTCCCTTTTTAATTGTTTTAGCGTAATATTTGTATTTTTCGCTCGTATTTAGTTTTAAGATATAGTTTTTGCCATAGTTATTTTTTTTTACTTCTAGATTTTTAGGCTTTGCCGTAAAATCCCTTAAGTGCTTTTTCTTTAGACTAAGATTTAGGTACTTTAGAATTTTGCGACGCCTTTTTAAGTTTTAGTTTCTTTTTAAGATATTGCCATTTGGGATATAGTTTTTCTTGTAAGCTTTAATATTTTTAGACACCTTTTACTATGTATCAATTATCATTCCAATTAGTAATCTCAATTTGCGATTATAATTTTAAGTTAGTGATAGTAATAAGGTTGGGTTAGTCTAGTGTTTTTAAGTTCTATAAGTCACTCTTTTTCTTTCTTATTTTTATTTTTCGATCTTTTTCCGATACGCTCTTTTTCTTTCTTATTTCTCGTCATTCTAGTTTTTAGGACTTAGAATTTTTTCTACTTCTTATCTAAATTTCTTAAAATTACGAAAATTTATTTTAAGTGGTTAAATTGATAGACATCAAAATTTTCTGGTTCGTAGTAATAGTTGGATTTGTACGTGGACCGGGTTATTGGAGCCAAACAGTCCTCAATTATATTGAGACCAAACGAATCCTGCCCCTCTGCTGCATCTTTTGGCTATTCGAAATGTGGGCAAAATCAGAAAAGTCTATTAATTGGATAACTTATATAATTTTTCTTTCCTTTTTAAAAACTAATAGGATATTCAGTGAATGCACCGAGCAAGACCTTCACCACCTTTTGTACGTTCACCACCTGTAACTAGATCAAGACATTTAGCAAATATTACCGCCGTTGATTTTTCTTTAGTTCCGATAATCCATTTTTTGAACCCAATCTCACAATTGAGAATCCAGAGAATATTCAGGGACGATTCATAGATCCTGAACCACTAAACTTTCCTCCGGAATCACCAATCATTCAAACAGAGATTGTTGAGGAACGAACCATTAAATCAGAATCCTCTAGTGATTCGGATTCAACAAATTCAATTATGGAGAATCTGGAACCTTTAAGTATGGAAGACCGAATGAGAGCTAAACGCACTGGCCAAGGTCACGCAATTACTCATCCTGACATTAATGCGCCAGATTATGAAATCAAAGGACAAATTCTACACATGGTGACTAATCAATGCCAATTTAGTGGTGCGCCGAAGGAAGATCCAAATGAACATCTTCGTACCTTTAATAGAATCTGCACTCTATTTAAAATCCGAGAAGTGGAGGATGAACAGATATATCTCATGTTATTTCCCTGGACTTTAAAGGGAGAAGCCAAAGATTGGTTGGAATCGTTACCTGAAGGGGCGATTGATACATGGGACGTTTTAGTTGAAAATTTTCTTAAACAATTCTTTCCGGCATCTAAAGCCGTAAGACTTCAAGGAGAAATTGTTACGTTCACACAGAAGCCGAATGAAACTCTATATGAGGCATGGACAAGATTTGGAAAGTTATTAAGAGGATGTCCGCAACATGGTTTAGACACCTGTCAAATAGTACAAATATTCTTCCAAGGATGCGACATCACTACAAGGAAAGACATAGATATAGCAGCTGGTGGTTCTATTATGAAGAAAACAGAAACTGATGCTTACAAAATTATTGATAACACTGCTTCCCACTCACATGAGTGGCACCAAGAAAAAGATATTGTTAGATCATCTAAAGCAGCTAGAGCCGATTCTAGGCATGACTTAGATTCCATTTCCGCAAAGATAGATGCTGTGGAGAGACGAATGGAAAAGATGACTAAGGATATTCACTCAATACGAATTAGTTGTGAGCAGTGTGGAGGACCACATTTGACAAAAGATTGTCTCAGTATTGAATTAACAATGGAACAAAGAGAGAATATTTCATACATAAACCAAAGGCCTGGAAATAATTATCAGAATAATTATCAACCGCTAAGACCGATTTACAATCAAAACCAGAATTATAACCGAAATATTCCATACAACAATCAACAAGGTCCTAGCAATCAACAAGTATCCAATAATACTTACAACCAGCAAAGACCTAATTTTCAAAACAAACCACCACAACCCGATGATAAAAAGCCGAATTTAGAAGATATGATGACGAAGCTAGTTGAAACTCAAACGCAGTTTTTCACATCTCAGAAACAAACTAATGAACAAAATGCTCAAGCATTTAGAAATCAACAAGCTTCTATTCAAAACTTGGAACAAGAAGTAAGTAACCTAGCAAGGTTAATAGGTGAAAGAAAACCGGGAAGTCTACCTAGTGATACAAATGCTAACCCCCGGAATGAAACAGCTAAAGCCATTACCACAAGAAGTGGTACAACACTAAAACCACCTGAAATACCTGTAACTTCTGATGAAACTATTCCTACTCCACAAGAACCACAACCTGATCAAAATAAGGAAAAAGAACCAGTAGTTGAGAAGGTTAATGAAGATAACATAGTTAAGGCTAAACCTTATGTTAAACCATACCAACCACCACTTCCTTACCCGAGTAAAATGAAGAAAGAGAAACTTGAAGCCGAGCAATCCAAATTCTTGGATATGTTTAAACAGATAAATGTAAATCTTCCTTTCATTGATGTGATTTCAGGAATGCCTAGATATGCTAAATTTCTGAAAGATCTAATCTCAAATAGAAAGAAAATGGAAGAACTCTCGGCTGTTACTATGAATGCTAATTGTTCAGCAGTGCTGTTGAATAAGATACCAGAAAAACTATCTGATCCAGGAAGTTTCACAATTCCATGTTTTCTGGGTAGTCTTAGTTCAATAGAAGCATTAGCAAACTTAGGTGCTAGTATAAATTTAATGCCGTATTCACTATACGCTAAACTAGACCTTGGAGAATTGAAACCAACAAGAATAAGCATACAACTAGCCGATAGATCAATAAAATATCCTAGAGGGATAATGGAGAACATGCTAGTTAAAGTTGGTACTTTAGTATTTCCAGTAGATTTTGTTGTTCTGGACATGGTAGAAGATTCTCAAGTTCCTCTCATATTAGGAAGACCATTCTTAAACACGGCTAAAGCAATGATAGACGTGTTCGGTAAGAAACTGACCCTAAGTATAGAGGACGAGAGTGTTACCTTTTCAGTTGATAGAGCAATGCAACAACCTCAATCTGCAGACGATACATGTTATTATATTCAAACTATAGATGCACATGCAGAATTATTAGAAGAATTTCCAGAATTACAAGGAACAGGAGAATGTTCTTTAGGAGAAGGAACTGAACAAATTGATGAAGCTGAAATGTTAGCTACACTTATAGCTAATGGATATGAACCAACAACAGAAGAAATTCAAATGCTAAAAGAAGAAGACAGATATCGATATAAATCATCGATAGAAGAACCACCAAAATTAGAGTTAAAGCCACTTCCAAACCATTTGGAATACGCTTATTTACATGGTGAATCTGAATTACCTGTAATAATATCGTCTTCTCTTACTGAAAATGAGAAATCATAACTCATTTCTGTGTTGAAAGCTCATAAACCAGCCATTGCATGGAAGATTCATGATATTAAAGGAATAAGTCCTTCGTATTGCACACATAAAATCCTTATGGAAGAAGGTCATAAAACGTATGTGCATCGCCAACGAAGACTAAATCCTAATATGCAAGATGTAGTTAAAAAAGAAATTATTAAACTGCTAGATGCAGGTTTGATATATCCAATTTCTGATAGTCCATGGGTAAGCCCAGTTCAATGCGTGCCTAAGAAGGGTGGCATGACTGTCATTACAAATGAAAAAAATGAGCTTATTCCTACTAGTACTGTAACAGGATGGCGTGTGTGTATTGATTATAGAAAATTAAATGATGCCACCAGAAAAGATAACTTTCCCTTACCTTTCATTGATCAAATGTTGGAAAGATTAGCCGGAAATAGTTACTATTGTTTTCTGATGGTTTTTCCGGATATTTTCAAATTCCAATAGCACCCGAAGATCAAGAAAAAACCACATTCACGTGGCCTTATGGTACTTTTGCGTACAAACGCATGCCATTTGGACTTTGCAACGCCCCTGCAACCTTTCAAAGGTGTATGATGGCGATTTTTCATGACATGATAGAAGAATGCATGGAAGTTTTCATGGATGACTTTTTAGTCTTCGGTGATACATTTGAAACATGTCTAGCTAATCTTGAACGAATGCTTATTAGATGCGAACAATCAAATCTAGTACTTAATTGGAAGAAATGCCATTTCATGGTTAAAGAAGGTATCGTTCTTGGACATAAAATTTCAAAAAAAGGAATTGAAGTGGATAGAGCTAAAGTAGATGTAATTGCTAAACTTCCACATCCCACCAATGTTAGAGGAGTTAGGAGTTTTCTAGGGCATGCCGGTTTTTACCGACGTTTCATAAAAGATTTTTCTAAAATTGCCACTCCTATGAATAAACTCCTAGAAAAGGATGCTCCATTCATCTTTTCAGATGAATGTATCAAATCTTTTAATATTCTTAAAGATAAACTCACTAATGCGCCGATCATGATAACACCAAATTGGAATCTACCATTTGAACTAATGTGCGATGCAAGTGATTTTGCAATGGGAGCCGTTTTAGGACAAAGGATTGAAAAACGATTTCAACCTATATATTATGCTAGTAAGACGTTACAAGGAGCACAAAAGAACTATACAACTACTGAAAAAGAACTCCTTGCTATTGTCTTTGCTTTTGACAAATTTCGTTCATATCTCGTTCTAGCAAAAACGGTGGTCTATACCGACCATTCTGCTCTTAGATACCTATTTTCGAAACAAGATGCTAAACCAAGATTAATCCGTTGGATCTTACTCTTACAAGAGTTCGATATTGAAATCCGAGATAAAAGAGGAGCAGAAAATCTAGCCGCTGATCATCTTTCTCGTCTTGAAAATCCTGAATTAGAAGTTCTAAATGAATCGGCCATACAAGACAACTTTCCTGATGAATATCTATTGAAAATAGATTATAATGAAATACCATGGTTTGCAGACTATGCAAACTACTTAGTATGTGGATTCCTTGAAAAAGGATTATCGTACCAAAAACGAAAGAAATTCTTCAGTGATATAAAACACTATTTCTGGGAAGATCCACATCTGTTTAAAAGTTGTCCCGATGGAATAATACACCGATGTGTATTCGGAGATGAAGCTAGTAAAATTTTAAACCATTGTCACACAGGACCAACAAGAGGGCATTTTGGGCCTCAACTAACAGCAAGAAAAGTTTACGATGCTGGCTTCTATTGGCCTACAATTTACAAAGACGCACACCTTCTTTGCAAATCCTGTGATGCTTGTCAAAGGGCCGGAAAAATAAGTCAACGTGATGAAATGCCACAAAATGTCATCCAAGTATGTGAAGTATTTGACATTTGGGGTATTGACTTTATGGGTCCATTTCCAAAATCTCATAATAATCTCTATATTCTCGTAGCCATTGATTATGTATCTAAATGGGCGGAAGCACAAGCTCTCCCAACTAACGATGCACGAGTTGTAGTCAACTTTTTAAAACGTCTTTTTGCAAGGTTTGGAACACCGAAAGCTTTAATAAGTGATCGAGGTACTCATTTCTGTAATAATCAACTTGAAAAAGTTCTTAAAAGATATGGAGTAACTCATAAAATCTCCACCGCATATCATCCACAAACAAGTGGACAAGTTGAAAATACCAACCGAGCTTTAAAACGTATTCTAGAGAAAACCGTAGGATCAAATCCGAAGGAATGGTCTATTAAATTGGAGGATGCACTCTGGGCTTTTAGAACAGCCTACAAAACTCCAATTGGAACCACACCTTTTAGACTTGTTTATGGAAAAGCATGTCATCTTCCAGTAGAAATTGAACACAAAGCATTTTGGGCTTTGAAGACATGTAATCTTGATATACATGAAGCTGGACGTCTACGGTTAAGTCAACTAAACGAATTAGAAGAATTAAGACATGAAGCATACGAAAATTCGTTAATCTATAAAGAAAGAATGAAGAAATGCCATGATAAAAGAATCCGAAGTTCAAAAGAATTTAAAGAAGGAGACAGAGTTCTTCTTTTCAATTCACGATTCAAGCTATTTCCTGGAAAATTGAAATCAAGATGGTCTGGACCATTCATAGTCAAAAGAGTTTTCCCATACGGAACGATAGAATTAATAAATTCAAATGGGATTGAATTTAAAGTTAATGGTCACAGAGTTAAACATTACATACATGGTCCGATGGAAGTTGAAAACGAAGTTAATCACAATTTCGATACCACAGCTAACTAAGTGTGGGGAGAATCAAGTCTTTAAAGGATAATATGTATTTATGTTAGAGTTAGATTGTCTGTTTTCGTGTAGTTCTCGAAAATGGAACCCGAATGGTCTTTCCCTAGCAGACCCTAAAGAACTAGTCTTCTTCCCCCATTCTGAATTTTTATTTTTTTTAGGTTTTTACGAAATGAAGACTGCCTGTGAACTAAACCATGGTCTAATGCTACACGCTTTGATCACTAAACATAATAATGACACACTACCGAGTGAAATAGTATCAGTAATCAGAGAAAGATTGGACGGAGTAAGAAAAGTATCCAGATGCGAAGATAATAAGTTACAATTTGGTAAAGGAAAATCAAAATCCGGAGCAAAAAGAAGAGCACGACACCTTGAAAGATGTCACAAATGCGGAAAATGGTCACATGGAGGTAAATGTTCAAATAATCAAACCTATTCAAATACCGAATTTGTTACTTTATGCAGAGACGGACCGTTCATATGTTTAGAAGAAAAAACACTGAATGCTCGAGGTTACGCCTATGTAGCCATGGAAAACCAATTAAACCGACTATCTTATGAATGGGATAGATCGTATAACTAAGAATACTATCTCACAGGTAAGTCTGTACAGTTTTATTGTTTTTATTTTTTATTTTTAACCTTTTGATAATAAACGCTAATTTGTTCGCTATAAAGTATTAAATTGGTATTAAATAAAATTAGGTTTGGCGACCGAAATTATTGATATCATACAAAAATTTATTACATCACTGCGAAATTTAACGTTTATTCTTAAGGTATAAATATCTTTAATCAATCAACCCAAAATATTTCAAAAATTCGTCATGAGTTAAATTAGGTCTTGGAACTGAAATTACTTTACCGAAAAGAGGGGCGCATATTTTTGATAATATTTGATTGATTAAAGTGGGATAAAAGCCAAAAAGATTTTTAATTTTATTTTTACCATGTTTTTAAAATTAATATATAAATCTTAAATTAATATGTAAACTTTGTAAAATCAATATATTTAAAATTGTAAATATTTGAAAAATTAATATAAGTTTGGTGTGAATTTATAATATGAATTTTTAAAATTAAGTTTGGTGTGAATTTTTAATTTTTAAAATATGAATTTTTAATTTTATGCATTTCAAATTTTAAGTTTAGTGTGAATTTTTAATATTAATTTTGAATTTTATGTATTTTTAATTTAAGTTGGTGTGAATTTAAAAACAAAAATTTACTTTATCTCATTAAGTTAAAAATATGATTTTTAAAATTCGTCGTAAGTTGAAGACTAGGTCTTTGAACCGAAATTGCTTTACCCGAGGGAGGGACGAGAACTTTTATTATCATTATTTTTAATCTTATTGAATTAAAGTATGACAAAAATATTAAAAAACCAAAAATCTTAGCTTTTAAAAAAATCGCTACAAAAAGACAAATTTTAAAATTTTGTCGAAGGACGGACTAGGACATCGATCCGAAACAACCTCGTCCTAAATAATAAGGGAAACAAAATTTTAAAATTAATTACTTAATTGTTTTAATTAGTATAAGATATATAAAAAAAATATACAAACTCCGCGACTCGCGGAGTTTGAAGGGTCAAACACCGCGACTCGCGGAGGGACCAAAACCCAGAAAAAATAAAAACGTAATCAGATCAGTATCCTCACACCACAACACAAATACTGCGAAAATAAAACCCGAAAAAGACCTCCCAAATTCACAATTTTTCAACGTTAATCATCAAATCTTTTACTAAAATCATGTTGAGAAGGATGCTATCAAGGAATTACTCAAGAAAAACGGTAAATTTCTACACCTAAACACCATTTAATCCGAAAATTAGTGTTCTTGAGCAATTTTATACCCAATTTGATTTTGATGCTTTTTAGTGTAATTATGCTTAAATTGTTTATGTATTATGCTTGTATAACCTAGATTGATGCTATTTAACATGATTAGAAGCCTTAAACTTCAAATTTTGAGTAATCTAGGGTTTGTGTTCTTGTGCAAATTTGGGGCTTTTTGATATAAACAGGTTATGGCCGATTTTTTTCATGAATTGTTGCTAAATTAAGTAGTGTAACATGTTTAGGTAGTTAAATGATCCAAACTTTGAGCCTAAACATGATTTTGAGAATTAAAGTGGACTTTTTTAAGTCTAAAATTCATGAACTTGATTTTTGAGAGATAATGCCATTTGAAACTTGTTTAATTGCTAGTAATGATTATTTTGACATGTTATTTGAGTTGAATGCTTATGAACTTGGTGAACATTTTCGTATATGCTTATTTGAAAAAGTGTAGATTTGATGAAAATATGAAAATGAGCTTAAGTTTGATATAAATTGATCATGTCATTGTAATTATTTTGATTGATGATTTTGCTGACACTAATGCATATTTGGATGCACAAAAATTGTGTTTGATGTGTTTTGCAGACTGAAAGGGGTGAATCTTCATCCCAAGCTCGCAATGCTCCTGCTGAGAATGCGAAACAACAGGAGGTGGATAACTACTACAAACAAGATATACCTTATCCAGTCATGACATTTTCTGATATGCACTAGGAAGATTTGCACCCGAACCTGAGATTTGACAAACTTTGGATAGATTATCCAAAATACCAAAGGGGTTTGCATACTCTTCATTCTAAAGCTGTTGAAGTACCTAGGGTCATAGAATGGGGACCATTAGAAGCTGTAGAATTGGTCGGGCCAATTAGAGAATTACTTACACAGAGGTATGGTAATTCTACTTTTAACGATTGGGTACGGTTATTCAACATGCGTAGACCTGTATATAAAGTATGGTGTGAAGAATTGTTGTGTAGTATAGAATTAAATGATCGGGTAGCTAGTTTAACCGATTGATCTTTTATTAGATTTTTGTTAGGAGGTTCGATGCGCCACATGTCTTTACTAGACATGGCTCAGGCTTTACGTATATATACGCCTGAGGAGCTAGCATCTGCCGATTGTAGAGGGTTGATACTAAATGGTAGAAAGATAGACGAAAATTTTGATACGCATGGTGTATGGAGTCAAATGACTAGCCATCACCGATTTAAAGGGGGAAATTACTCTTATTTGGATATAGATAGAGCTGAGTTAAGAGTAATTCATAGGTTTTTAGCCAATTCGATTACACAACGAGGTAAGAACAAGGAAAAGGTAAATGAACAGGATTTGTTTTACCACATGTGTATTCGAGACCCACAAAGCGCTGTAAGTATACCTTATTGTGTGGGTTATTATTTATCAGCTATGGTTAGGGGGATGAGACCGCATAGCATAATAGGAGGTGGTATATTTATTACTTTGATTGCTGAATATCTCGGTGTGGATATAAGTCGGGGGGATTATTAATCGAAGAACCAGAACCCCGCGATACAATAGGTTTAAATGTATACCATGGTGCGAAGGTTTTGAAGAGGCAAAATAACGCCGCAGTACAATACCATGGTAGACATCCACAGGTTGAGAGAAACCAACAGCAAGGTAATGCAGGAGGAGGAAATGAAATGGCAGAAATGCAAAGGTTTATAGCTTCACAAGAGTATGAAAATGCTAGACATAGAGCATTTGAAGATTGGCAAGTTCATCAAAACCAAATCATAGCTTATTGCCAACATATAGGTAGAAACTATATTCCTACTCCATCGCCCATATTTCCTCCCTGGTCTATAGAGATTCAACCACCGTATCCTACGTATAACCCAGCCGAAGCATTTTATAGCACCTATGGTTATGCATGGAACCCCTACTGGTATCAGTATCATCCCTAGTCTACTTAGTTTTATTTATTTTGTAATTTGTAATGTTGATACGTTTAATACTTATGTTAATATTGTAATAGTTTTTATAATTTTCTAACTTTTATTCTTAGATTTTAATAATTTTTGAATGTGGGGTAATATACTAAACTTCAAAAATATGTATATATGTTTG
Source organism: Rutidosis leptorrhynchoides (assembly GCF_046630445.1). Classification (NCBI taxonomy): domain Eukaryota; kingdom Viridiplantae; phylum Streptophyta; class Magnoliopsida; order Asterales; family Asteraceae; genus Rutidosis; species Rutidosis leptorrhynchoides. The sequence continues at coordinate 19,759,588 of NC_092336.1, forward strand.
AAGTTTATTTTATGTACACAACAGGGTAAAACAACGCATTTTCAAAAACTGGCATTAAGTTCAGCAAAAGCAACTAATTTTGACGACAAGATGCAAAATATATGTGAAATAACAACAAGACGGAATGAACAAATGATATGCACCATTTATCATTCAGCAAGCAAACACAAATATGTTTGGAAACTTTGGTAAAATTTAATCATTTTCACACAAATCACCCTCAATAATTTAAATTGTTACTGATTTCTTGCAAATGAGGGCATTGCAAGATCTTAAGTGTGGGAAGGGGTTAAATTATTTCGGATTTTAAAATTTTTACTTTATACACTTGGTTAGCATTAGAAATACTAGTAAAGTAGTAGTTGTATTAGAATCTAGTGCTCTCTGATAATAAAGAACAACCCTAGTCTTATATACTGACTACCCAATTCTAGTAAAATTTTTCAAAATTTTCAACTAAATGAACTCAAAATCATGTTTATACATATTTATGAACGATAAAACTAGGTTTTAACACCGAAATTATTGTTACCTCGGAAAGGACATAAATTGAGAAACAAACCAAAATGTTAAAATTCATTTAAAATGGAATAGAGGACAATAAAAAGGAAAATAAAAGCCAAGTGTGGAAAAATTTACCAAGATATTTTAAACATATGTCACATATTTCTGTACAAATAACTGAAAATACTTTTGCTTTGGACTAAAATAAAAAGTTTTACCTGATTTACTGTAAGAAAGATGGATCTACACGATGAATCAATTCCATCATTAAAAGGAAGTAAAGTCTTCCGAAAAAGAAACGCGCTTCTTGATTTAGGTCAGGAAGTTGTTGTCCAGACCAGCTGTAGGTTGACGAAAAATCTAGAAAAGTCATCACTAAAATCAGCAGGAAATCCACGGACCTCGGCATTAAACAGGGTCGCCAAGTGGTCAGATTTATCCTAACCATGAGAAGGATTTATCTCGTACAATGGGGGGGCACCGTGCAAATTAGCTGGATAAGACTAATGAATCAGATCCCTAGAAAGGATAATCTCCTTAAAAGATCAAAAATCAGCTTTTAAGCCTGATATTACTCAATCCTTGAGATTGACCTTAAAGATTGAGAATTACAAACTCATGGAATTCAATGATATATAAACTCGAGCCTGAACGAGAAAATATTTTGATCAAAATTACAAACCGATTTGTTTTCTAAAAACCCATTTTCAATGCGTTCATTACCATTGAACGTAAAATCCTAGGAATTCACCTGGAATTCATTAGGTCACCTGAACCAAATCGGGTGTCAACCGTAAGAACGGTGGTTGCATAGCATGGTCAAAGACAGGACCTTGTGCCAGACCGACAAATTAAAAGGGTGAGCTTTACTATTGCTCCTACAAAGGATAGTAATTGCGTCCGACACGTTATAGACCAAAATTAAAAGCAAGTCACGGGACATTGCCTTAACAGTTGCTTGTTCATCGCTTTCCTTTACAACCAGACGGTAGTTTACCTAAAGGTAATATACGGGACAAGTAAACTGGACGTGTTGCTTTCCAAATACAAGGTTAGCAAGTGGGTGACACAAAACCGCAAGTTTTGAGCTAAAATTTTCAAATCAGAAACTCACCAAACCCACAAAAATAATTTGCAAACACCGGTGAAGGGTTATTCCGGAAAACTTATCTAGGGTAAAAACTAGATTTAATTTTCAAAAGATCAAATGTTTTCATAAAGATCAAATTTCCTTAATGGATCTAAATTTTTATAGTCATGTGGGACTGTAAACCATATCATTACTACCATTGTTTATACCGCCGTATAGAAATCACTGATCTACAAAGTGTGAAGAATAAAAAAAGTGATTCTAGTATTTCAAGACTATATTGCTTGAGGACAAGCAACGCTCAAGTGTGGGAATATTTGATAATGCTAAAAACGAACATATATTTCATAGCATTATTCCCCAAGAAAGACAAGCTTTTAGTTGCAAATGTTCTATTTACAAGTGATATTCGTTTAAATATTAAAAGGTGAAGACAAAAGGCAGATTCGACGAATTGAAGACGCAAACGACCAAAAAGCTCAAAAGTACAAAATATAATCAAAGAGGTTCCAATTATTGATAAGAAATGTCTCAAAATTACAAGAGTACAAGATTCAAAACGAAAAGTACAAGATATTAAATTGTACGCAAGGACGTTCGAAAATCCGGAACCGGGACCAGAGTCAACTCTCAACGCTCGACGCAACGGACTAAAAATTACAAGTCAACTATGCACATGAATATAATATAATATATAAATAATTCTTAAAAATTATATATATATTATATTAATATTTAAAATCGTCGGCAAGAAAGAAGCCAAAGCTGGTGAGCTGGAATTTCAAACTCCGCGACTCGCGGAGTTTGAAGGCAAAAAATGCCGCGAGTCGCGGAGATTACCTGGACGAAAATTCCTATAAAAGCAAACGAATTCTGATCATTTTCATATAACATAATTCAATCTCTCTCTATATATGTATGCGTAAATATATTTATATTTATATTTTAATTTTAATTATAATTCTAATAATAAGGGTATGTTAGCGAATGTTGTAAGGGTGTAAGTCGAAATTCTGTCCGTGTAACGCTACGCTATTTTTAATCATTGTAAGTTATGTTTAAACTTTTTAATTTAATGTCTCGTAGCTAAGTTATTATTATGCTTATTTAATCCAAAGTAATCATGATGTTGGGCTAATTACTAAAATTGGGTAATTGGGCTTTGTACCATAATTGGGGTTTGGATAAAAGAACGACACTTGTGGAAATTAGACTATGGGCTATTAATGGGTTTTATATTAACTAAACAATACCTTGTTAATTTAATATACAAACTTATAATTCGACGTATTTATATATAACCACATACACTTGACTGGGTACGGTGGACGGGATATCTATAAATACCAATAATTATTCATTTTACTGGACACGGAACTGGATTAATAGTTAATAGACTTGTTGAAACAGGGGTGAATTACATTCAAGGGTAATTGGTGTAATTGTTAATAAAGTAGTAAAACCTTGGTTTACACGCAGTCGATAACCTGGTGTATTCATTAAACAAAGTATTAAAACCTTGTTACAATTCGAATCCCCAATTAGTTGGAATATTTGACTTCGGGAATAAGAATAATTTGACGAAGGCTTTCGCTCTTTATATTTATGACTGATGGACTATTATGGACAAATCCGTATGAACATATTAAATAATCCAGGACAAAGAACAATTAACCCATGGGCATAAAACTAAAATCAACACGTCAAACATCATGATTACGGAAGTTTAAATAAGCATAATTCTTTTATTTCATATTTAATTTCCTTTATTTTATATTTAATTGCACTTCTAATTATCGCATTTTTATTGTTATTGTATTTAATTGCACTTTTAATTATCGTACTTTTTAATTATCACAAGTTTATTTTATCACACTTTTATTATTTGCAATTTCATTATCGTTATTTACTTTACGCTTTAAATTAAGTCTTGTATTTATTTATTATTTTACATTTGGTTTTAACTGCGACTAAAGTTCTAAAATCGACAAACCGGTCATTAAACGGTAAAAACCCCCCTTTATAATAATAATATTACTTATATATATATATATATTTGTATTTTTATAAAAGTAAACTAATATAGTGTTAAGATACCAAAACAGTCGAAAGTTTAAGATACACTTTGAATGATATAGTTTATTGATAATTTAAGACTATATTTTGACAAAGGTACGAGTCACAAAACGTAAATTGCGAGTTTTCCAAGCGTACGAAAATGTGTTCGAGAAATCGAAAACGGGACATAAGTCGAGTGACAATGTACGAGTCATCGGAACGAAAATTACAAGTCAACTATGCACATGAATTTAATATAATATATAATTAATTATTTAAATTATATATATTATATATTATATTTAATTATGTCGACAAACAAGAAAACAAAAACATTTTGAGCTGGATCAGGCGGCCATGCGATCGCATGGAAAATACACTAAAAACCCATACGATCGCATGGGCATCAGATTCCAAAAAGTTGCCTATAAAAGTCCAGTTTCTGCTCGAGTTCTTTTGCACATATATTACTTGTAAGTATTTATTTATTATAATTATTATTATTATTATTATTATTATTATTATTATTATTATTATTATTATTATTATTATTATTATATTATTATTAAGATTATTATTATTATTAATCTTAATATTTTTAGTAATATTATACATAAAATATTACGACGAGGTCATGAGCGTGTCACTTTCAAAACAAGCTTCAAACGGGATAGAACTGAGGAAATAATGGGTTATAGCTATGGAGGTTATGGGTAATGTTCATGGGTATTATTCGCAAGACAAACCTAGTATTTATCATCTCTGTTGCGTCTACGTACTTTCCTACAATATTGAATCTCAATATTGATACGTTGAGATCTACGGTTAATCTTGCATTCCGAGTTACGGTCACTTTTTGATGAATGACCTTATGTGCTGCTAAGGTGAGTTTCATATGATCCCTTTTTAATTGCTTTTGTAACCTATATTTTTGGGCTGAGAATACATGCAATTTATTTTAAACGCAATGGATACAAGTACATACTAAATTCTACACTGAGTTTGAACCGAAAATCCCTTAGCTTTGGTAACTAGTAACTGCCGGTTATAAGAACTGGTGGGCGCGAGTAGTAGTATATGGATCCATAGGGCTTGATATCCCTGTCCGAGCTAGAGCACTAGCCTTTTAACGGACGTATGCTATTTGAGAAGCGTACACGTTGGTTTGCGTGTATTATTAAGATGATTATACAAAGGGTATAAATTATATATACGTTAAGTTTAGTTACCAGGGTGCTCAATTTTGTAGAATATTTTGATAAACGTTTCTGGATGAAACAACTGAAAACTTGTGATTCACCTTTATATACAGATTATGCGCAACATTAAAACTATGAACTCACCAACCTTTGTGTTGACACTTTTAAGCATATTTATTCTCAGGTTTCTAGAAGTCTTCCGCTGTTTGCTTATATGTGATACAAGCTATGTGCATGGAGTCATACATGCTTTATTCAAGAAAACTTTGCATTCATAAAATCATCACCGTGTATCTTATTTTGACTTCATTGTCAACGGATGTATTATGGTAAACTATTATTTATGGTGATTGTCTATATGTAGAAATCATCAAACTTTGAAAACCTTAGAAATTGATATTCATTTATTGTGTACCTTTTGAAAAGAATGCAATGTTTACAAAACGTATCATATAGAGGTCAAATACCTCGCAATGAAATCAATGAATGACGTGTTCATCCATATGGATTTGGAGCGATCGTCACTAGAACCCTTAATGGTGTACAGAGAAAAGGGCAACACGAAGCTACATCTTATTAGTAATTTGAAGGCACAAAAACTAATAAGAAAAGGTTGCTATGCTGTTCTAGCACACGTCGAGAAAGTACAAACTGAAGAAAAGAGCATCAATGATGTTCCTGTCGCAAAAGAATTTCCCGATGTATTTCCGAAAGAATTACTGGGACTACCTCCACATCGATCTGTTAAATTTTAAATAGATCTTGCACCAGGAGCTGCACCAATAGCTCGTGCTCCTTACAGACTCGCACCCAGTGAGATGAAAGAACTGCAAAGCCAACTGCAAGAACTATTAGAACGTGGTTTCATTCGACCAAGCACATCACCATGGGGAGCTCCTATTTTGTTTGTCAAGAAGAAGGATGGTACATTTAGGTTGTGTATTGACTACAGAGAGTTGAATAAACTTACCATCAAAAACCGTTATCCATTGCCGAGAATAGACGACTTATTTGATCAACTACAAGGCTCGTCAGTTTATTCAAAAATCGATTTACGTTCTGGATATCATCAAATACGAGTAAAGGAGGATGATATTCCAAAAACTGCTTTTAGGACACGTTATGGTCATTACGAGTTTATGGTTATGCCGTTTGGATTGACTTACGCACCAGCTGTGTTCATGGACCTTATGAACCGAGTGTGTGGGCCATATCTTGACAAGTTTATCATTGTTTTCATCGATGACATACTTATTTACTCAAAGAATGATCAAGAGCACGAAGAACATTTGAGAAAAGTGCTAGAAGTATTGAGGAAAGAAAAACTGTACGCTAAGTTTTCAAAGTGTGCATTTTGGTTGGAAGAAGTTCAATTCCTCGGTCACAAAGTGAACAAAGAAGGTATCCAGGTGGACTCGGCAAAGATCGAAACCGTTGAAAAGTGGGAAACCCCAAAAACTCCGAAGCATATACGTCAATTTTTAGGATTGGCTGGTTACTACAGAAGATTCATCCAAGATTTCTCCAAAATAGCAAAACCCTTGACTGCATTAATGCATAAAGGGAAGAAATTTGAATGGAAGGATGAACAAGAGAAGGCGTTTCAGTTATTGAAGAAAAAGCTAACAACGGCACCTATATTGTCATTGCCTGAAGGGAATGATGATTTTGTGATTTATTGTGATGCATCAAAGAAAGGTCTCGGTTGTGTATTAATGCAACGAACGAAGGTGATTGCTTATGCATCTAGACAATTGAAGATTCACGAGCAAAATTATACAACTCACGATTTGGAATTGGGTGCTGTTGTTTTTGCATTAAAGACTTGGAGGCATTATTTATATGGAGTCAAAAGTATTATATATACCGACCACAAAAGTCTCCAACATATATTTAATCAGAAGCAACTGAATATGAGACAACGCAGGTGGATTGAACTGTTGAATGATTATGATTTTGAGATTCGATACCACCCGGGGAAGGCGAATGTGGTAGCCGACGCTTTGAGTAGAAAGGACAGAGAACCTATACAGGTAAAAGCTATGAATATAATTATTCGTACTAACCTTACTACTCAAATAAAGGAGGTGCAACAGGGGGTTGTAAAAGAAGAAAAGTTGAAGAATGAGATACCCAAAGGATCAGAGAAACATCTTAATATTCGAGAAGACGGAACCCGATATAGGGCTGATAGAATTTGGGTACCAAGGTTTGGAGATGCGAGAGAAATGGTACTTAAGGAAGCACATAAAACCAGATATTCAATACATCCCGGAGCGGGGAAGATGTATAAAGATCTCAAGAAACACTTTTGGTAGCCGGGTATGAAAGCCGATATTGCTAAATATGTAGGAGAATGTTTGACGTGTTCTAAGGTCAAAGCTGAACATCGGAAACCATCAGGTCTACTACAACAACCTGAAATCCCAGAATGGAAATAGAAAAACATTACCATGGATTTCATTACTAAATTGCCAAGGACTGCAAGTGGTTATGATACTATTTGGGTAATAGTTGATCGTCTCACCAAGTCAGCATACTTCCTGCCAATGAGAGAAGATGACAAAATGGTGAAGTTGGCGTGATTGTATTTGAAGGAGGTTGTCTCCAGACATGGAATACTCGTCTCTATTATCTCTGATAGGGATGGTAGATTTGTTTCAAGGTTCTGGCAGACGTTGCAACAAGCATTGGGGACTCGTCTAGATATGAGTACTGCCTATCATCCACAAACTGATGGGCAGAGCGAAAGGATGATACAAATGCTTGAATACATTCTACGAGCATGTGTTATTGATTTCGGAAACAGTTGGGATCGACACCTACCGTTAGCAGAATTTTCCTACAACAACAGTTATCATTCTAGTATTGAGATGGCACCGTTTGAGGCACTTTATGGTAGAAAATGCAGGTCTCCGATTTGTTGGAATGAAGTGGGGGATAGACAGATTACGGGTCCGGATATAATACAAGGAACTACCGAGAAAATCATCCAAATTCAACAACGATTGAAAACCGTCCAGAGTCGACAAAAGAGCTACGCGGACAGTAAAAGAAAAGAGATAGAGTTTGAAATTGGAGAAATGGTCATGCTTAAGGGTTCACCTTGAAAAGGCGTTGTTCGATTTGGTAAACGGGGGAAACTAAATCCAAGGTACATTGGACCATTCACGATTATAGATCGTGTCGGACCAGTAGCTTACCAACTGGAGCTACCTCAACAACTCGCGGCTGTACATAACACTTTCCACGTCTCGAATTTGAAGAAATGTTTTCCTAAAGAAGATCTCACTATTCCGTTGGACAAAATCCAAATCAATGAAAAACTTCAATTCATTGAAGAACCCGTTGAAATAATGGATCGTGAGGTTAAGAGACTTAAGCAAAACAAGATACCGATTGTTAAGGTTCGATGGAATGCTCGTAGAGGACCCGAGTTCACCTGGGATCATGAAGATTAGATGAAGAAGAAATACCCGCATCTATTTCTAGAATATTCGTCAACACCTTCAACAACTTAAAATTTCGGGACGAAATTTATTTAACGGGTAGGTACTGTAGTGACCCGAACTTTTCCATGTTTATATATATTAATTGAGATTGATATTTACATGACTAAATGTTTCCAATGTTTTAAGCAATCAAACTTGTTAAGACTTGATTAAATGAAATAAGTTTCATATAGACAATTGATCACCCAAGTTGACCGGCGATTCACGAACGTTACAAAATTGTAAAAACTACATGTTGTGGTATATATAGACATATATATATGGTTGACATGAGATTATGATGAGTAAGTATCTCACTAAGTATATTAACAATGTGTGATATACATAAGAAATGAGATTACTAAGTTAAGAAACTCGAAATGATATATATAACGATTATCGTTATGATAACGTCTACTAAATATATATGTATCATATTAAGATATTGATACACTATATTTAATATGATAAAATGATATTTAAATATATCATTAAGTGTGTTAACAATGAACTACATATGTAAAAACAAGACTACTAACTCAAGAATTACGAAACAAGACTTATATGTAACGATTATCGTTGTAACGATATTTTAATGTGTATATCATATTAAGAGATATTCATACATCATAATATCATGATAATATAATAATTTAACATCCCATTTTATATAATAAACATTGGGTTAACAACATTAATTGAGATCGTTAACTTAAAGGTTTCAAAACAACACTTACATGTAACGACTAACGAAGACTTAACGACTCCATTAGAATGTATATACATGTTGTGTTTTGATATGTATTCTTACACTTTTGAAAGACTTCAAGACACATATCAAAGTACTTCTACTTAACAAAAATGCTTACAATTACATCCTCGTTCAGTTTCATCAACAATTCTACTCGTATGCACCCGTATTCGTACTCGTACAATACACAGCTTTTAGATGTATGTACTATTGGTATATACACTTCAATGATCAGCTCTTAGCAGCCCATGTGAGTCACCTAACACATGTGGGAATCATTATTTGGCAACTAGCATGAAATATCTCATAAAATTACAAAAATATTAGTAATCATTCATGACTTATTTACATGAAAATAAAATTACATATCCTTTATATCTAATCCATACACCATAGACCAAAAACACCTAAAAACACTTTCATTCTTCAATTTTCTTCATCTAATTTATCTCTCTCAAGTTCCATCTTCAAGTTCTAAGTCTTCTTCATAAATTCCATAAGTATAGTTTCATAAAAATCAAGAATACTTCCAAGTTTGTAAGTCTACTTCCAAGCTTTCTAATCCATTCCAAGTAATCATCTAAGATCAAGGAATATTTGTTATTTATAGTATGTTATCTTTCTAATTCAAGGTAATATTCATATTCAAACTTTGATTCAATTTCTACAACTATAACAATCTTATTTCGAGTGAAAATCTTACTTGAACTGTTTTCGTGTCATGATTCTGTTTCAAGAACTTTCAAGCCATCCAAGGATCCTTTGAAGCTAGATCCATTTTTCTCATTTCCATTAATTTTATCCAGAAAACTTGAGGTAGTAATGATGTTCATAACATCATTCGATTCATACATATAAAGCTATCTTATTCGAAGGTTTAAACTTGTAATCACTAGAAAATAGTTTAGTTAATTCTAAACTTGTTCGCAAACAAAAGTTAATCCTTCTAACTTGACTTTTAAAATCAAATAAACACATGTTCTATATCTATATTATATGCTAACTTAATGATTTAAAACCTGGAAACACGATGAACACCATAAAATCGGATATACGCCGTCGTAGTGAAACCGGGGGCTGTTTTGGTTTGGATAATTAAAAACTATGCAAAACTTTGATTTAAAAGTTGTTCTTCTGGGAAAATGATTTTTCATATGAACATGAAACTATATCCAAAAATCTTGGTTAAACTCAAAGTGAAAGTATGTTTTTTAAAATGGTCATCAAGATGTCGTTCTTTCGACGGAAATGACTACCTCTTTAGTAATTGACATGTAACTTAAATTTCTGACTATAAACCTATACTTTTTCTATTTGGATTCTTAAATTAGAGTTCAATATGAAACCATAGCAATTTGATTCACTCAAAACGGATTTAAAATGAAGAAGTTATGGGTAAAACAAGATTGGATATTTTTGATCTTTTTAGCTATGGGAAATGTTTAACAAATCTATACAAATCATATCCTAGCTAACTTATATTGTATTATACATGTATTCTAATATATTATGTAATCTTGGGATACCATAGACACGTATGCAAATGTTTTGACATATCATACCGACCCATGTATATATATTATTTGGAACAACCATAGACACTCTATATGCAGTAATGTTGGAGTTAGCTATACAGGGTTGAGGTTGATTCCAAAAATATATATACTTTGAGTTGTGATTTAGCCTAAGACGTGTATACACTGGGTCATGGATTGATTCAAGATAATATATATATATATATCGATTTATTTCTGTACATCTAACTGTGGACAACTAGTTGTAGGTTACTAACGAGGACATCTGACTTAATACACTCAAATCTTTAAAATATAATAAAAATGGTTGTAATTATATTTTGATCATACTTTGATATATATGTACATTTTTGTATAGGTTCGTGAATCGATCCGTGGCCAAGTCTTATTTCCGAGGAAGGAAATATCTGTGAAAGTGAGTTATAGTCCCACTTTTAAAATCTAATATTTTTGGGATGAGAATACATGCAGGTTTTATAAATGATTTACAAAATAGACACAAGTACGTGAAACTACATTCTATGGTTGAATTATCGAAATCGAATATGCCCCTTTTTATTAAGTCTGGTAATCTAAGAATTAGGGAACAGACACCCTAATTGACGCAAATCCTAAAGATAGATCTATTGGGCCTAACAAACCCCATCCAAAGTACTGAATGCTTTAGTACTTCAAAATTTATATCATATCCGATGGGTGTTCCGGAATGATGGGGATATTCTTATATATGCATCTTGTTAATGTCGGTTACTAGGTGTTCACCATATGAATAATTTTTATCTCTATGTATGGGATGTGTATTGAAATATGAAATCTTGTGGTCTATTGTTACGATTTGATATATATAGGTTAAACCTATAACTCACCAACAATTTTGTTGACTTTTAAAGCATGTTTATTCTCAGGTGAATACTAAGAGCTTCCGCTGTTGCATACTAAAATAAGGACAAGATTTGGAGTCCATGTTTGTATGATATTGTGTAAAAACTGCATTCAAGAAACATATGTCGATGTAATATATTTCTATTGTAAACCATTATGTAATGGTCGTGTGTAAACAGTATATTTTAGATTATCATTATTTGATAATCTACGTAATGTTTTTAAAACCTTTATTGATAAAATAAAGTTTATGGTTGTTTTAAAAATGAATGCAGTCTTTGAAAAATGTCTCATATAGAGGTCAAAACCTCGCAACGAAATCAATTAATATGGAACATTTATAATCAATATGAACGGGACATTTCAGCAGTAGCCCAGAAGGTTTCTGGTGTTCAGCTTTAACTTTAGAGCAAGTCAAGCACATGCTCACATAGGTAGCAATATCCGCCTTCATTCCAGGCCACCAATATAACATTTTTAAATCATGATACATCTTGTCAGCGCTTGGGTGAATCGAATACCTTGTCTTATGTGCCTCATCAAGCACTTTCTTTCTTACTTCGCCAATTCTTGGGACCCAAATTCTTCCAGCAAAATAACGAGTTCCATCTCCTTTAATTTCGAACTGCTTGTCTAAACCTCTAAGAGATTCTTCCTTCTTATTTTCTTCTTTAAGCTCTTCAAGTTGGGAATCTCGGATTTGTGTAGTCAAATTGGTATGGACAATCAGATTTAAAGCTCTAACTTGTAAGGGTTTAACCCTTTCTTTTCGGCTTAGGGCATCAACCACAACATTTGCTTTACCAGGGTGGTATCAGATGTCGCAATCGTAATCATTTAATAACTCAACCCAGCGTCGTTGTCTCATGTTGAGTTGTTTCTGGATTAAAATATGCTGCATACTCTTATGATCAGTAAAGATGGTACACTTGGTTCCATAAAGATAGTGTCTCCACATTTTGAGCGTGAAGACCATTGCACCAAGTTCCAAATCATGTGTGGTGTAATTCTGTTCGTGGATCTTTAGTTGACGGGAGGCGTAAGCAATGACCTTTTGTCGTTGCATCAAGACACAACCAAAACCTTGGCGAGATGCGTCACAGTATACAACAAAGTCATCGTTTCCTTCGGGTAGGGACAGGATAGGAGCAAATGTTAACTTCTGTTTCAGAAGTTGGAAAGCAGCTTCATATACATTGGACCACTCATATTTCTTGCCCTTATGAGTCAAGGCAGTCAATGGTCGTGCAATTTTTGAGAACCCTTCAATGAATCTCCTGTAATTGCCAGCAAGACCTAAGAATTGTCGCACTTGGGTTGGCGTCTTAGGTGCTTCCCAGTTTCTAATAGATTCAATCTTCGTTGGATCCACTTGTATCCCTTGGCTACTAACCACGTGACCAAGGAATTGTACCTTCGATAGCCAAAACTCGCACTTTGAAAACTTTGCGTACAATTGTTCCTTCTCGAGTAGTTCCAATAATAATCTCAGATGTTGCTCTTGTTCCGCTTTACTCTTCGAGTATACCAAGAAGTCATCGATGAACACGATTACAAACTGGTACAGATAGGGCTTGCATACACGATTCATAAGGTCCATGAACACTGCAGGTCCATTTGTTAACCCGAATGGCATCACTAAGAATTCGTAATGGCCATAGCGAGTTCTAAATGCTTTCTTGGAGATATCTTCATCCTTCACCCTCAATTGGTGATAACCAGATCTCAAATCGATCTTAGAGTATACGGATGACCCTTGTAGTTGGTCGAATACATCATCGATTCTTGGTAGTGGATACCTGTTCTTGATAGTTAACTTATTCAGCTCGCGATAGTCGATACACATTCACAGGGATCCATCCTTCTTTTTGACAAAGAGAATGGGGGCTCCCCACGGAGATGAGCTTGGTCGAATAAAACCTCTATCCAACAATTCTTGCAATTGGTTAGACAACTCTTTTAGTTACGATGGTGCTAATCTATATGGTGATCGTGCAACTGGTGCAGCTCCGAGTACGAGATCTATTTGGAATTCTACGAATCTATGAGGTGGAAGGCCAGGTAGTTCTTCGGGAATGTGATGACCCAAAAAATTCTGACTAAATTTAAACTTAATCTTAAATGATTAATGATTTCGACACGATAAGCAAAGCCTATGAAGTTGAATCTCAAAATTTTGAACTATTCAAATACCCTTCGGTTGTTCTCAACGATTCGCGAACAATTATATGTAAATAGATACGTATGCTATAACTTGAAAACGTAAAAAAGTGTTATGAAAATGATACCGTACATTAAACTTATTGGTTTATATATCTATTTGAATATATATGATCTCAAGTTATTTAGTAAACGATAATAACATTCGATTATTGATTCAATTGATATTTAGATAAGTTAACTAAAACGTTTAAGATGAACCAGTAAAACACTAATTTGCTAAAGTATTTTCAAATTGCTACAGTACGCAAAATGCTACAGTGTTTTCGAAAATCACTATTTGCTACAGTAAAATTGACTTTGCTACAGTGAATTGCTACAGTAAAAAATGACATTGCTACAGTAACTTTGCTACAGTAAAACACTATTTTAAGAATGTATTTTAACAAATAGTGAAACGATGATTTATAGAAATAAATGACCAAAACACTCAAACGTATAAGATACACTTTGAGTGACATAGTTTATGGATAGTTTAAGTCTATATTTTGACAAAGGTACGTGTCAGGAAACGTAAAATGCAAGTTTTCTAAACGTACAAAAATACGTTCGAAAAACCGGAACCGGGACATAAGTCGAGTGATGACGTACGACTTATTGGAACTAAAATTACAAATCAACTATGCATGTAAATTTAATATAATATATAATTAATTATTTAAATTATATATATTATATATTTATTTATTATGTCGACAAACAAAAATACAAAAGTTTTGTGAGCTGGAAAAGGAGCCCATGCGATCGCATGGGAATCCTTCTACAAAATCATGCGATCTCATGGAGGGGAATTCCAGGCCAGGTACTATAAATTCAGGTGTTTTGCTCGAATGAAAAATCACACACACATACTCAAATATATATTACTCCGTATAATATTTATTATTATTATTATTATTATTATTATTATTATTATTATTATTATTATTATTATTATTATTATTATTAATAAGATTATTATTAATCTTATTATTTTTATTATTAGTGTTATTATTTTTGCAATACAAAAATAATAATGTACATAAAATATTAAGACGAAGTGCTTTCCAAGTAATTTTCAAAACGAGTTTCCGAGCGAGCTAGAGCTAAGGAAAATATGGGTTATTACCAAGGAGGTTATGGGTAATGTTCGGGGGTATTTTTGTGAATCAAACCTCGTGTTTATCATCTCCGATGCGTCTACGTGCTTTCCTGCAAATTTGGTATATCAATATAAAACAGTGAGTTTCATATGATCCCTTTTACTCAATATATTTTTGGGCTGAGAATACATGCGACTGTTTATAAATACTGAAAATACTAGATTTATATGCGTGAGTTTCATTTGATCCCTTTTACTCTTTACATTTTTGGGCTGAGAATACATGCAAATGCTTTATTAACTGTTTTACAATATTTATATGTGTGAGTTTCATAAGATCCCTTTTACTCTCTACATTTTTGGGCTGAGAATACATGCAAATGTTTTATTAACCGATATACAATATTTATATGTGTGAGTTTCATAAGATCCCTTTTACTCTCTACATTTTTGGGCTGAGAATACATGAACTTTATTTTAAACGCAATGGATGCAAGTACATACTAAATTCTACACTGAGTTTGAACCGAAAATCCCTTAGCTTTGGTAACTGTTAACTGCCAGTTATAAGAACTGGTGGGCGCGAGTAGTAGTATATGGATCCATAGGGCTTGATATCCCCGTCCGAGCTAGAGCGCTAGCCTTTTAACGGACGTATGCTATTTGAGAAGTGTACACGTTGGTTTGCGTGTATTATTAAGATGATTATACAAAGGGTACAAATTATATAAACGTTAAAGTTTAGTTACCAGGGTGCTCAATTTTGTAGAACCGATTGATAAACGATTCGGATGAAACAACTGAAATCTTGTGATCCACCTTTTATGTAAAACCTATTGATAAACGTTTTGAATAAAACAACTGAACTTTTGTAATCCACATTGATATACGGATTATGTGTAATATTAAAACTATGAACTCACCAACCTTTGTGTTGACACTTGAAGCATGTTTATTCTCAGGTTTCTAGAAGTCTTCCGCTGTTTGCTTATACGTGATACAAGATATGTGTTTGGAGTCATACATGCTATATACAAGAAACTTGCATTCACCAAACCATTACCATGTATCTTATTTTGACTGTATTGTCAACAGATGTATTATTGTAAACCATTTAAATGGTGATTGTCTATACGTAGGAATCATCAGATGTTAAAAACCTGGAAATCATTATATTCATTTATGAAATACCTTTTCAAACGAATACAATGTTACAAAATGTATCACATAGAGGTCAAATACCTCGCAATGAAATCAATGAATGACGTGTTCGTCCATATGGATTTGGAGAGATCGTCACAGGGAAAGACGTTCAGGAATTCTCTAACAATTGGTACATCTTCAATTCGCTTTTCTTCGGTCTCGATCTCTTTCACATGTGCAAGGATAGCTTGATAGCCTTTCCTTAAATACTTTTGTGCCTTCATGCATGAAATCAGGTTAAGTTTTACGCCGGTTTTATCTCCATAAACCATCAAATTCTCTCCATTATCAAGGGGTATATGAATCGCCTTCTCGAAACACACGACTTCGGCTCTATTCTTAGACAACCAGTCCATTCCTATTACTACGTCAAAGCTTCCTATTTTAATAGGCGCCAGGTCCACCAAAAATGGTTATCCTTCTAAAACTAAGGTACAGTCTTTGTAGATTTTATTAGCCTTTATAAGTTTACCGTTCACCAGTTCAATACAGTACTTAGTGTCTATAGGTACATGGGTGTTGTCAAGCATGTAACTAGATTCTATGGATACGAAACTTCTATTGGCACCACAATCAAACAGTACTGAAACAATGTGATTGTTTAGAAGAAACGTACCAGTAACCAAGTCGGGGTCCTCACGAGCCTCGTGAGCATTGATATTGAAGGCTCTTCCTCTTCCTTTCTCTGGTCCTTTCTTTTTTGGACATTCATTTCTAAAGTGCCCCTTCTGACTGCACTCATAACATGTCTTCACCGTACCAGTATTAGCAGCAGGAGGATTTTCAGTACCAGTAGTCTTTGACCAGCAGTTCTTGGTCAGGTGCCCTATTTTCTTGCACTTCCCACACGTCACAGTGCATCTTCCCTCATGATGCCTCTCACACCTTGAACAATAAGGAGCTTTTCCTTGATACCCCTTTCCAAAAACTTCCTGCTTTTTGGATGACTGAGAGTTAAAGTTTCCAGTCCACTTCCTCTTATTATCCCCATACTTCACCTCAGCAGCAGTCCGTTGAGTAATTTGATCCATGAGATCATTTACCATATTAATAGTCTCTTGCAAAGTTTGGGGTTTAGAAGCATGAACAATAGCTTGAATATTTTCAGAGAGACCCTTAACATAACGGTCGATTTTCTTCCTTTCAGTTGGGACCATACCCGGACACAGCAGAATCAATTCCAAATAACGGTTGGTGTAAGTAGCAAGATCAGTCCCAATAACCTTTAGATCCCATAACTCAGCCTCCATCTTCTTAACTTCATTATCGGGACAATACTCATCAGTCATACGGGTTTTGATGTCTTCCCAAGGGATGGCATGAGCAGCCTCGAGACCCATAGGTCGAGCAATAGAATTCCACCAGGTCAAGGCCATACCTTCCAATGTGGAAGTAGCAAACTTTACCCAGTTAGCTTGAGCACAGTTACTAATACTAAACACTGACTCCATCTTCTCAATCCAATGTGTTAAACCCACCGGTCCTTCAGTGCTTTTGAATGGTAGTGGCTTACAAGCGATAAACTCCTTGTAAGTGCAGTTTTGTCTCGTGTTCGAGCCTCCAGGCATATTAGCCAATGCAGCGGAGACACCTTCATTGATAAGTGCTCGGAGTTCTTCAGGACTGTAAGTTCGTCTTCCAGACATTGTTCTTCAAACAATAAATACAGAGTTAGCATCCTTAGATATGTATGCATATTGTTAAATAGTCGGAGTAATTTCTCCATTCGGAGGAGGTCCTAGTAGCTCGATGAATGGTTAGGACTTTCATCCTCGGAGTCGGAGAGGATGATGGGGTTAGCTTTTTAACTAAAAGAAAACGAGTAAATCTAGTGTAAGAAGTAAGTAAGGCAACTTATAATTGTCTAGTTATAGATTAGGCGTATTAACGTATCCTATAGGCAGACACATTAATGCATCCTAATTCCCTATAACTAGAGCTCTGATACCAACTGTAATACCACGTCAAAATGTGGAATTGACGTGCTGTATTACCAGAGGTCAAAGTCTGATCAATGCAAGCTATATGCAACGTTTTAAAAGAAATAGTGGCACTTTTATTCAAAAACCAAAGTGTTTACATAACTTAAAGAAAACCAACGAAGTACTAATCAAAACCAAATGTATTTAAAATGAAAAGACATAATGCCACTATCAAAGTTTAAACAAATCTTCTTTCCAAATGCATGACCTCTACTGCCTTACTAGCTAGAGCGGAAGCATTCCCTAATTACCTGAGAATAAACATGTAAAAACGTCAACACAAAGGTTGAGTGAATCATAGGTTTAAGTAGTATAAAGTGTAGAGTATAGACCACAAGATTTCGTTTGCATGCTTTGCCGGCATCTTTAAAATATAAAAAGATTCTATAAGTTTGAGCACCCAGTAACTAAGCCTTAACGTTTATTTAGTACCCCTGTTGTTATGTACACCTAACCAAAATGTACCACCTCAAATAGTATACGCCCGTTAAGTTTAGGTTAGTTTCTAAACCGGACGGACGGGGATGTCAAGCCCTATGGATCCATATACACCTATTTGCGCCCACTAGTTCTTAAACTGGTAGTTACTAGTTACCAAAGCTAAGGGATTTTCGGTTATAACTCAGCATAGAATGTAAGTTTAGCACTTGCGTCTACTTGTAAAACAGAAAAAGACATGTATTCTCACCCTGAAAACAATTTATAAAACAGTTAAAAAGTTGGGGCTATGACTCACCTTATGAGCACAGTAAACAGTATGCTAGTAAATAGCAGCGGTAGTCCAAAGTTGTCAACCTATCATCATTAGGTTTAAGTTAGTTGGATCATCATGGTCATCAGCATCATCATTATAGTTATGTGTTTGATATATATGTTCATATATATTACCGGTGTTCCTTTCTAGAGTTTTCAATGTTAATCATTCCCACAGTTTGTGACGATCCGGAAATTTTCGACCAAATTTAAACTTAATCTTTATATGATTTCGACACGATAAGCAAAGTCTATAATGTTGAGTCTCGAAAACTTTGAACTGTGTTCATGTATACATTTGACCTTGACTAATCCCGACGATTCACGAACCTCTAATTGTAAACAGAAATATATGTATAGATAATTATATATGTAAATAATTATAAATAATAAATTAAATATATTAATAAACTATTATGGGATTTAAGATAACTTAAAATAACTAAAAACTTGTTATTTTGAATATTTAGAGCATATTGAACATAAGTGATTTCGAACGTGATATGTCAACGTTAACGATGTATTAAATGTATAATGTTATACTTTAGGTTTATTTGCTTCAATATATATATATATATATATATATATATATATATACAGTTGTTTTTTTAAAACATAATTATATATAGTATATATTTAAGAAATCTATACTTAATTATTAATATATGTATATTTATAGATATTAAAATATATAAAAGTTTAATACCTAATATAAGTTATTATAGAAGGTGTTATATGATTTTACATAATTAATAAAATATAATGCAAGTTAAAATATAGTTGTTATACTGTTATTATTACTTTTCTTATTATTAAAATAGATATTAAAGTGAATATTAATATTATGAATATTATGATTTTTAATTAAAATTATCATTTTCATTAATTTTATTACATTTATCATTTTTCATATTAAGATTAGTATTATTTTGATTAATATTATTATTATATCTATTATTATTATTCTTAGTATTTTTCTTTTTCTATTTATTAATAAAATTATCCATATAATTATTTTTAATATATTTATTAGTTAATAATATAAAAAATAAAAAATAAAAGAGAAAAATGTACCAGCTACCTGTCCCAATCTTTCATATTTATTATTTATTTTATTTTGTTTTTATACCTTATAATTAATTTTCATGTCGATCAAATCCTCAATACTAACAAAAAACGATCATCTCAACATACTGCAGCAAATATTCGATTACCCTCTCTATATACAGCAATCCACACCTGCAATTGAGAAATCAAAAACAGAAGAAGAATTAAAAAAAAAAGTTCGCCACTCCTGAACACGAAATTGTTTTTAGTCAAAACCCAATTTCGAATCGTATTTCAAAATGTAATAATGAGGTCTTGTTAGGAATTGTCTCCTTAAACTATCTGCAAAAGTATCAAATCTTAATTCTTTCTATTGAGTTCAAATTTTAAAGTCAAAGTATAAATTGAAAAAGTCAACTGTTTTGTTCATATCAAAATTCGGATTCAGATTGATGTTTACGAATTAATAGATGATCCAGAAAGTTTTTACGAATCATTTAGAACCTAGTTCATTTTGATGAATTTGTCCAAAACAACCTCTAATGCGAAATCTTAATTTTTTTTTTTTAAACTCAGCGACTGCAGCGAGGTTGCTGTTTCTTTTTTTTCGTTTTTTTATTGTTCAAAACCACATTTTATGATGTTATTAATGTTTACAAGTCTTAATTGAAGCCATAAAATTCGATATTTTAGTACTGAAACATCTCTGGTCGATTTTATTAAGGAAGAAGATGAAGAACAGGAACAATTAATTTATACGAGTTATATACATACAGTTCTGTATTAATTTAGAAAAATTAGAATGGAGGAGTGGTTAGGAGGAGTGTCGGTTTAGCGAGAGGTCTCGGGTTCAATCCTTGCTTCGTGCAACTATTTTTTATAAAGGGCTTCTAAGGTAGTTTTTAATACCAAAATTTATTATTATTATTTTTATTATCATTTTCAATATTATCATTATTATTATTAATATTATTGTTGTTGTTAATATTATTATTGTTATTATTAATTATTGTAAATACTACTAGTGTTATAATTATTAAAAGTAAAAGTATTATAATTATTATTGTTAACAATAGATATAAATATTATTATTATTATTATTATTATCATCATCATCATTATTATTATTATTATTATTATTATTATTATTATTATTATTATTATTATTATTATTATTATTATTATTATTATTATTATTAAAGTTATTATTAAATGTTGTTATTGTTAATATGATGTTAATATTAATAAAATGACTACTATCATTATTATTTTTAGTTATTATTAAGTAGTTCATTTAAGTATTACTAGTATTAGTAGTATTATTTTCTAGTATATCACTATCGGTATCATTTTATAAGTATTAGTATTATTGATACCATAAGTAACATTATTATTACTATCATTATTATGAACATAATACAATTTATCATTATAAATATTATTATTAGTATCATTTTATAAATTGTTAGTATTATTATTGTTATTATCAACAAAAGTATTAGTAGTAAAATCATTATTATTGATAACATGATTATTAGTATGGTTATAGTTATACTTATTATCAATATTAACAAAATAGATATTTATATAATAATTATTATTATTAGGAACTAAGTATTATTATCAAAAATTAACATTTTCATGGCCATTATTATTAAATTATTCAATTTATTAAAAACTATCGTTATCATCATTATTGATTAATATTAGTAATACCATTAGTATTATTATTTTTATCACTACTAATGTTATATTTTAACAAACAAATAATACATATACATATATAAATATATTTAGTACATATAACATAACAAAATTTATATTTTTACATATATAAAATGAATATATATTAATAATGAAATAAATAAGTTACTGATATAAAAATTATATCACTAATAATAATATGTATATTTGTTCGATTACATGTATACGTTTTAATACATATATGAATGATATAGTTTCGTGAATCCGAGGCCAACCCTGCGTTGTTCAATATAGTCATATGTATTTTTACTACAAAATACATTAGGTGAGTTTCATTTGCTCCCTTTTTAAATGCTTTTGCAATATATATTTTTGGGACTGAGAATACATGCGCTGCTTTTATAAATGTTTTAGAAAATAGACACAAGTAATCGAAACTACATTATATGGTTAAATGATTAAAGCCGAATATGCCCTTTTTTGCTTGGTAGCCTAAGAATTAGGGAACATCACTAATTTTGAGAATTAGTGCACGCCTAATTGACGCGAATCCTAAAGATAGATCTATTGGGCCTAACGAACCCCATCCAAAGTACCGGATGCTTTAGTACTTCGAATTTGTTTTTATCATGTCCGATGGATTTCCCGGAATGATAGGGGATATTCTTATATGCATCTTGTTAATGTCGGTTACCAGGTGTTCACCATATGAATGATTATTTTTGTCTCTATGCATGGGACGTATATTTATGAGAACTGGAAATGAAATTCTTGTGGTCTATTAAAATGATGGAAATGATTATTTATGTTAAACTAATGAACTCACCAACCTTTTGGTTGACACTTTAAAGCATGTTTATTCTCAGGTATGAAAGAAATCTTCCGCTGTGCATTTGCTCATATTAGAGATATTACTTGGAGTCATTCATGACATATTTCATAAGACGTTGCATTCGAGTCGTTGAGTTCATCAAGATTATTATTAAGTCTATTATAGTTGGATATATTATGAAATGGTATGCATGCCGTCAACTTTCGATGTAATGAAAGATTGTCTTTTCAAAAACGAATGCAATATTTGTAAAATGTATCATATAGAGGTCAAGTACCTCGCGATGTAACCAAATGTAATGTATTCGTCCAGGTGGATTAGGACGGGTCCTTTTAGTTGATATCAGAGCAGTGGTCTTAGCGAACCAGGTCTTGCATTAGTGTATCTAACTGATAGTTGTTTAGATGCATTCGTGGGTCTGGACTTCGACCGTGTCTGCATGTCAAAAGTTTTGCTTATCATTTCGTGTCGAAAATTTCTTGATTATCATTCTTAGGGAATCACTTGCTTATCATTCTTAATCTAGACATATCTTACTGCCTGGATTGCATGAATAGTGTATAGACAAAACTCATATCTTAGCATATCTGTTACTGTAAACTTTGCCTAACATATTCCGTAGATTCCTCTGTAACTTATGGGATTTTAGTATTATATATGCATATGTAAATTATGTATTGTAGGGCACTAATCTACATCCTATAATCTATTTCTTATCGAAAATCCTTCATCTGATCGTACGAGATGAATCCCTCAACCAGTTCGAGTCCTCAGATTCCGATAGCTATTCTGATAGTTATTCCGACAGCTATTCTGACATGGATGTTCACCTAAGCTCCGGAAATAGCATCACCGAAATGAATCAACCAATCAGCCATCATCAATTCTGGATGAATTGGGACTGAGTTCGTAGTTGACTCAATCAATGGAGACGAGAAGAAGGTGATACTTTCCACCAACCAAATTTCCGTCTTGACAAAGAACCTGAAACACTTACCGGCAAACTAGTCCGAAACACCATTTTCACCCTCATTTCCCGAATATCTCATCATGATTACATACTATCTCAGATTCTAAACCTTATTCATCCGCTCGTTCTTACCGACAATCATTCCAGAGTAATCGAAGAAGTCGACGAACTTCGCACTCGAGTAATTAATTTGGAAAACGTGGTACAAAACCTACCAGCTTTAGCAATAACACCGGCAACACCAGTACCACCAACAACCCAAGTTTCAACATCACACACCTCAACATCTCATTCCATACCTCGAGTATAATCATAGTTCTACGTATCGTTCTACATCAATTACCTTCGTTCAGTATGGCGATTATGTAATCTCTAATGTTTTAGAGATTATATAATCTTGTTCTAACAATAAATCAAATGAGATTAATATCACATTAACTCATTAAATCCATGATTATATCTGAAGAAAATATATATGTATATATATTTTCATAAAGATTGTAATTAAAAATTCTTTCGTACAAACTGTTAATGGTGAAAATATTTTAACGGGTAGGTAATACCCGAGGAATATTTAGTTTTCACATTAGTAAGTTACACTGTACATTCGTCGAAGCTGATTCAACAGTCATTTACTATCCTACTTACAACCACCGATATACGTATCCGTTCATCATAGAATAAATATTTTCATTAAATTTCATATTTGAATTTTGACCTATCAGAATTCAACAAGTGGCATAATGAAGAAAACATATGACAAAATAAAATTTGTTAGAAACAGACAAATTAACTATGAGAAATTTTGTTAAGAATCTACGCTAACAAAATTCTAGCTAACTGTTCCTAGCTATCTGGTTACATTTTATTTATTTCAATTTAATTATCGCAATTTATATTCTCGCAATTTTATTTATCGTCATTTAATTTCTATTATTTATTTTACGCACTTTAAATATCGGGACACGTATACAATGTTTTGACATATCATATCGACGCATCTATATATATTATTTGGAATAACCATAGACACTCTATATGCAGTAATGATGGAGTTAGCTATACAGGGTTGAGGTTGATTCTACAATAATATATATAGTTTGAGTTGTGATCGAGTCTGAGACATGTACACGGGTCACGATACGTATTAATTAATTCGAATATTATATATTAAACTATATATGAATTATTGGACTATTAACTGTGGACTATCGACTGTGGACTAATAACATTGGACAATTAAAATGAATTAAAATATTGATTATAACATATGAAACTAAACAATTCTTCAAGTTTGCCACTTGATCTCATCTTAAACCTCATTTGTATCTTAACGATTACAATCTGCGTTCAAACCTTTCATTATTCTTGAAAACACCTCAATCGAGAAGATGAACCAACCGCACTTCATCTACAGAAGGAAATATTTATGCATATAGTTACGCACCTGAAAACACTCGGAACCTGAGTAAACATTTAACACGTATCTGTGCTAGCTCCTTTGGCATTGTTATTATCGAAAATAACTTTGCAATCCTTTTCCAAATTAGCCAATTTTGTCACAGCTCCAGCAAATCAACTTCGATTGTTCATTTCAGATTAGCCTTATTATAACCTTGATATATACGTTTGCCTTTCGCCATCGTTACCGGAGAACTTTTTATATTCCACCATATTAGCAGCAGATGTACCAGCAACCTCGTCGCTCCTTGGTTTAAATCTCTCTGACAAATCACTATATTTATCTATTGAAGTCTCATCATGTACTCATTCGCATCTTGTAACAAGAATTGTCGTACCAATTACCGGGAATCAGCAAATCTGTATTGTGAGTCTCGCAACGTTTCCACATCAACAGTTATATGTATCCATATAACATTTATCTCTTAGAATTATGATCTTCCATTCTGAAATTCTGAAAAAGCACCCAGTCTGCGAATTAATACTCTGAATTTTGAAAAGTTGAATGAAGCAACAAAAACTGTAAACGACCTCAACAGCCAAAAGTTGATGATAAAGAATTGTATGTTGGCAAAGCTCAGAAAAAGTTTGAAACTGAAAAACTGATTGAGCAAACTACAAAGGAGTCTCTGAACAAATCACAAGGACTAAACTTGTACATTAAGGATCCTGATGATTCTGTTTCTGATGAAATCTTTAGCGAATACCTTGCTTCTGACTCCAAACTCTTGCGAATAAATTTTCTTCACCATCATTAGATATTAGAAATTCCAAGATATCATCGTATCTTTCATTATAAATATCCTCCATATTTCTGAAGATATTTTTATAACTATTGTTATCTAAAATCATTAATCTCTTCGTGATATCAGTGTTACATCATATAGAAACTGTTAGTTTCTATATTCTGTAAACTTTCGAGCTTAAAATATGAATGATATTGAAATAGTGTTGAAACGACCCGTCCATATTACTATAAATGCAGTAAGTTATTCATTGGTCCCATAGCGGGGTATTTGACCTCTATATGATACGTTTTAGAAAATATTGCATTCGTTTCATAAAAAGCACACCATTATTATACATAATACGAGTTTCAAACATATGGGCAATTATTTACAAAATATTCCCCATGATACATCGATTTTCAAATATTACAAAGGTGACATAACAGTCGAATATAATACATAACCAAAGTTTTATTGAATGCAACCCTCTTTTAAACAAAAGCATGAGACTCCATGCAAAGCTTTCTCAGATAATGTGACAGCGGAAGACTTTCTTAAGGACCTGAGAAGAAACATGCTTAAACAGTCAACACAAAGGTTGGTGAGATATATAGGTTTAAAGATAGCATCGATATAAATATAGACCACAAGATTTCATAGTTACAAATATTTCAATAAAGATATTCTATAAGTTATTGAGCGCTTCGGTAACCATACTTAACCATTAATGTGGCATATTTCCTTTATTATGAAATCTCCCTACACTGTACCAAGTGTAGTAAAAATGAAGTACTATGCAACCGTTTACGATACTAGAGTGACTAGCCAGGTTGGGGTTGTCAAACCCGATAGATCTATCAATAGGATTCGCGCTTACATGTTCTTACAACATGTAAATATTAGTTACCAAGCTATTAGGGAAGATATGAAAGGTGGTACAACTCAACGTAGAATATATTTTAAGTACTTGTGTCCATGGCGTAAAACATAAAATGCAAGTATTCTCATCCCAAAATATTTGTAGAGTTTAAAAATGGGACTATATACTCACGGTAGTAAAAGTATATTAATAATAAGTTTTCAACATATTAAAAATATGACCGTCGTCCTTGGATTCAAAAAAAACCTATAATAATAATAATGATTCAGATAATAATACGACATATGAAAAAAAACAAGTTCATAGAATACTTATATAATTATTTTTAACATTTTATGTTGGTAGTCCAAAATAGTTCGAAAAGTCCATTAATCGGTATATATATATAATCTTAAAATTACCCCACGGCGTATTGTGTACGTATTGTCTTGCATCAATCCAGAGACGTATTGTATACTTATTGTCTTAGAATTAACTAAGACGTATTGTGTACGTATTGTCTTAGGATTTATCAAAACGTATTGTGCACGTATTGTCATGGAACGTACCAAGATTATTATATATATAAAATCTCGGAATTAACCAAGATTATAATATTTTTTTATACTAATGATAACATGTACAAATATATATAGGATATAGGAAAAGTTAACAAGGATATGGTTAATATAGTTTTTATAATATAAATTTCGTCCATACAACGTTAATTTTAGCAGTTTTTGTTTTGCTCGCCAAATATTCATTACAACTCCGTTTAAAGTGAATCAAATTGCTATGGATTCCTTAAGAAGTAAATTTTACAAAACCAATTCGAAAATTTCATCCCAAGTAGTAATTTTTAGAGCTTTACCCTCTTTTTGTGTTGGTGGACAGATTTGGAAAAATCCCGGCATCCACCCAATATATGATTTTTGATAAAATACTTCCACTTTGTCTAAAATCATGAAAAAAATACTGGAAGTCTTATTTATATATATTAACATATTTTAAAAGTCTTAGACTTGAACTCAAAGTCTAAGATAGGTTTTTAATTCCTAACCCAAAACAGCCCGCTTTTTACCGAATGGAGATTAAAGGATATATGTTAAGTTTCAAGGTGTTCTTCATATGTACAAGTTATAAGTTCTTATATTAACTTAATATAACATCATAATACATATAAATAAGTGTTATTAGAGTTAAGTTAGAAAGATTAAATTAGTTTTTCAAACAAGTTTAGAATCAACTAAATTATGTTCTAGTTTATAAACTCTTATACAGATAGCTATAAACATATGAATTGAACAAGAGTTGAAGTAGAGTTTTTACCTCAAGTTTAGAATGTAAATTTGCTGGAAAGAAGTAGTAGGACAAAACTTTAGAGAGTTCTTGCAAGTGTGTGTAAAAATGAGTTAGAAATGGTGCTTATTTATAGGCTTGAAAATTTGGTTTTTAGTGAAAATATCTAAGATAAGTTAAAATGTATTAAGTCATGGATGACATATTAAATTGAATAGGTCATGGATGACATATTACACAAATAATTGCAGATTTCTATTGGTATATACCAATAGTAAATACTTCTAGAAGCTGTGTATAATACGGGTAAAAATACCGTATGAATGCGAGTAGAATTCTTGAGGAAATTGAATGGAAATACGAGTATACCTATCCTTTATATGTAATAGTATATTATAAAGTGTATTCAATACTTGCAAGGATGTATTTACACTCGTAATACATTGTATGTAAATACATTTTAATTTAAGTTAATTACGTCGTTTAAATGGTAACATATATATTGTTCAAAAACTCTTTAAATTAGTAGTATGAAAATATATATATAATACTTTGTTAATATACTTAATGAGATATTTAATTATCATATTTTCAAGTTAAATATATGTATATATATACACATTTATATAATTAATACAAGTTATGACGTTCGTGAATCGTAGGAATAAAAGGGTGGTCAACTGCTTATATAAAATTCTTTCCGGAGGTTCAAGGCTTATTAAAATTCATTGCTTATCATGTCAAAATTATTAAATAATATAAATAGTATAATCAAGTAGTCGGAAAAATCCGAGTCATCACAGTACCTACCCGTTAAAGAAATTTCGTCCCGAAATTTGAAGTAGTACCTATTTAATGGGCGGTGTTTGTAAACAGATGTGGATACTTCTGTTTCATCTGGTCCTCTCTTTCCCAAGTGAACTCGGGATCTCTTCGAGCAATCCAACGAACCCTAACTAAAGGTATGTTTCTTTGCTTGAGCTGTTTGACTTCACGGTCCATGATTTCGACAGGCTCTTCTATAAAATGTAGTTTCTCGTCGATTTGGATTTCTTCAAGAGGAACAGTGAGGTGTTCTTTTGTAAGGCATTTCCTTAGGTTCAAGACGTGAAATTTATTGTGTACTCCAACAAGTTGTTGTGGTAGCTTAAGTCGATAAGCCACCGGTCCAATACGTTCGATGATCTTGAATGGTCCTACGTATCTTGGGTTCAATTTACCCCTCTTACCAAAGCGTATTACACCTTTCCAAGGTGACACCTTTAACATAACCATGTCATCAACCTGAAATTCTAATGGCTTCCTTCGAACATCAGCATAGCTCTTTTGACGACTTTGGGCGGTCTTCAATCTCTCCTTGATTTGCACAGTCTTATCAGTAGTCTCATGTATGATCTCAGGACCAGTCAGTTGTCTGTCACCTACTTCGTTCCAACAGATAAGGGATCTACACTTTCTTCCATAAAGTGCTTCGAATGGTGCAGCATTAATACTCGTATGATACCTGTTGTTATTCGAGAATTCTGCCAATGGTAAATATTTATCCCATCCGTTTCTGAAATGGATCACACATGCTCTAAACATGTCTTCAAGAGTCTGAATGGTCCTTTCACTTTGCCCATCGGTGTAAGACCCAAATATTTATTGTACATAATGTATTTATGGTGCACGATGCGTGTGTGAAGTGTACGAAGCATGTACGTGTCGCTTGCTCGAACGTCGAAGGAAACGGGACGTGGTCTGAAGTACCAAGGTGTGTACGTATCTTTTCAACCCCAAATAAAGTTTGTGTTGATGTTTCAAAGCCTTACCATTGGAAAGAAAATCTTATTACGTTTCCAACGATATTTGATTCATCGAAAACGGAGCTACGGACAAAAAGTTATGGCCAAAACAAGTTTCTGAAATCTGACCTGCAGAGTGGAGCGGCGCTCCACATAGTGGCGCGGCGCGCCGAATGGGTCAGAAGCAATTTTCAGCCTTTTTAAAGGCTTTAAATGAAGGGTACTTTGGTCTTTTCACTTGGGGTCGGTTTAGGGTCATCAAAACTGATCCTTTGATCAGTTTGGATCAAATTCTCACCAACCAAAACACTCTCAACCATTTTTAGAGAGAGAGTAAGGGTTTAGAGAGAGAGGGCTTGATTTGGGGAAGAAGGAGTCGATTTCTCACCAAAGCTCGGGTTCTAAAGTTGTTCCTTTCGTTCTTGGCTACGCGGTGATAGTATTGGTAAGCTCAAACTCCGAGTTTCAATTATTTGATTTGATATTCAAGTTAGGGTTTGAGTAAATTTGTTGTGAAACCCTTTTAGGTGATGAAATGAGTTTAGTGATGCTAGTAATCGGGTTTGTTGTTAATTGTTGGCGGATTTCGGGTTGGTGAACTATTTGGCCATGTTTAGAACTTGAAATTTAGTTAAATCACTTAAGTTAGTGATTATGGAAGTATTGGAACCCATTTAGGGTTATTTGGTTGACTAACTTTGACTTTGGGTCAAATTAGGGTTTCGTGGTGATTATGACCCAATTGGCGATTTAATGAAGTTTATAAACTTAAAATGGATTAAGTTGAAGTATAAAACCGAGTTAAATGTGTTTTGGTGTCAAAACTTGCAAAGAATGAGATTTTGACCTTTATGGGTCAAAATTAGGGTTTAAGGGTCAAAATGGGTATGACACGTGTTTAACACTTGAGTTCGGGTTTAATTGGCATATTAGGACCATTCTCACTTGTGTTAGTGACTATTGGTTAGTTTGGGCACGGTTTGTGCTTGGAAGTGCATTTGGGTCGAAATTGCACTTACGAATTGGGTTGATTTGTAAATCCACTCTAAGTGTATTATTGTAATTGTGGTAATGGAATAGGTACTTTCCATTGGCGAGTTGCGGATTACTTGGAAGCATTCTTCAAGACTTCAAGGTGAGTGGAATATCTATATATGTATGTATATGATTTATGTGCCCGTGGAAATGGTGTCACATAGCCGTTTGGTGACCATAGTTGTGGGATATAGCCGTTTGGTGACCATAGTTGTGAGATATAGACATTTTGTCCACATTGATAGTTGCCCGTAGTAATGATGTCACATAGCCGTTTTTGTGACCGTAGTGGTGGGACATAGCCGTTCTTGTCCATAATGATTATTGTGAGTGGAATATGTATATATGTATGTATATGATTTATGTACCGTGTTGATGGTGTCACATAGCCGTTTTGTGACCAAGGTTGTGGGACTTAGCCGTATTAGTCCATGTTTTGTACTAAGGCACATAGCCGTGTTTGTGCATTTAGTGGCAAGTAATAGCCGTGTTTGTGTATTTAGTGGCAAGTAATAGCCGTGTTTTACTCCCACGTTGTTATTTGAGTTACCCGTACACATAGCCGTGTTGGTGTACGAAAGCGTGAGTAATAGCCGTGTTCTACTCACATTGAGCAAGTGATGCCATAGCCGTTTTTGGAACACTTGAGGGGTGATGCCATAGCCGTTTTTGGAACACCTCGGGGGGTTAGCATGCCATAGCCGTTTTTGGAAGCTAACGAATGTTATGAACATCGATGACTTGATTCGCGAAGTCGTTCCCCTAGCGAAGAGATTGGTTAACCATGAATTGTAATTGTTGATGCTAGCATTTAATTTGATTTATTATATATATTTATTTATGCTAATGATGTTGCTAGTTGTACGGTTTGACGTTACTAGCTATTGATTGCTTATGAGGTTGCTAGTTATACGATTTGATGATACTAGCGTTTGGTACGATGAGGTAAGTGATTTATGTGTATTTATGTGATGTCGTGGATGCGAGTAGGTAAGTTGTATATGCATGTATATATTTATTCTACTCACTAAGCATTAGCTTACCCTCTCGTTGTTGACTCTTTTTATAGATTGCATGCGGATTGGTGGCTCGGGTAAGCGCGAGGACTAGAAGACTTGCATAGTTTGCTTTAGAGACTTGCTTTTGGATTGTTTAGGATTGGGTAGCGTATCCCCAATCGCCATGCTCGGCTTCGTTTTGTATTAAAAGTCTTATGGTCAAATATTGCATTTTGGTACTCAAGGGGTAATTTGGGTCGATGTGGGACCCGCTTCGTAAATTTGATTTTATTAATTAAACGTGCTAGTTTTTCATATATGAAGTCATGGTTAAAAGCGTTTTAGCTAAATGTGTCGGGAACTAGTCAAACATTTTCATTAAATTGACTTCCGGGGACAGCGGGCTGTCCAGGTGGTTTGGCGCGCCGCGCGGCCACCTGGCGCGCCGCGCAGATGGCCTGCACCAGAAAAATTTTTTTTTTTTTGTTTGAAATTTCGTCGTGTTTGGTCGGTTACGGTTTGGGTTGTTACAAGTGGTATCAGAGCATGGTCTAAGGGATTTAGGTGACTTGAGATAGGTGCCTAGACTTAGACTTTTGTGTGTGCTTAATTTGTTGCGGGACTTGTAGGATTACGGGTCGGAATGGGTTTAGTTAGTGCCTTGTTTATAGGTTGACTAACGTTTATATTAGTAATGCGGATATTATTAATATGCTCTTGTGTTGTGATAGTAATTCTCGCGTGTGTTTGTACCGCGTAGAATTTTGGTTGTGTTTGTTTATATCATCGAGCGAGGCGGTCGTTGTACTAACAAGTCGATGCGGCGTGTGTGCGTAATAAGAACTTGCAGACCTTATTACGGGTGCAAATCGTGTCTAACGAGTGATGTACGACGAGTGTTTAGCAAGATGGGAGGGTGTTGTGCGTGTCGTTTTATACGTGCGTGGACTAATCGTTTTGCATTCTTTAGAATGACGACGCGAAACGAGACCGAGACGAACGACACGGAATTTAACGCTAGAGTTACGGCCGCCGTTGCGGAGCAAATGAGGGCGTTTCGAGAAGAAATGGATGGGAAGTATTCCAAATTCCAAAATAGGGGTGAAATGGAGCGTTGTCTTAAGAGCTTCATGAGGACTAAACCCCCTATGTATGATGGGAAACCGGATCCTTTGGTGAGTACGACTTGGGTTTCGGATGTCGAAGGGTGTTTTCGTACTATGGAATGCCCACCCGAGAAAAAGACGAGACTCGCTACTAGTTTGTTGCGAGGTAGGGCGAAGGATTGGTTGGATGGCAAGATTGATCTTGTCGGTGGTGAGACGTTTATGGCATTATCATGGGACGAATTTAAGGAGGGATTCTTCGAGGAGTTCTGAACTTCAGCCGATTTATCGGAATTGCGTTGTGAGTTGCGAAATTTGCAACAGGGTTCTATGGACTTGAATACTTTAAAGACGACTTTTATGTCGAAGGCTCGTTTTTGCCCGGAATATTTGGGGAACGATCGTTTGTTGATGGAGGATTTCTATCGAACTTTGAGCGATGACTTGAAAAGCAAAATTAGCCGGGGTTACGCGAAGTCGTTTGCGGAGTTATTTGCGGTGGCTAGAGGTTTCGAGTCTTATACGCGATCGAAAAAGGCCGAACCTTCAAGTGAGAGAAGGGTTATTACTTATGGTGCTCCGAGTAAGAGGACTAAGGGTCCGAGTGCGAGTACGAGTAATGTGGTAAAGGGCGCGGTGGATTCTCGTGCGCCTAGGTGTTTAAATTGTGGCGTTAGGGGTCACAAGTTGTGGGAATGCACAATGCCGAGAAGTGATGACGGAATGTGCTACTATTGTCATAAAGAGGGACATCGCAAGCCGGATTGTCCCGAGTTGGCGGCGGCGAATGCCGCAAGGAGACGTTGAGGTACGTTTCGTTTTAATAAATATGTCTTTTGAATATTTATTTATGTGGCGTTTAGGTTCGGATTTGTTAGATGCATTGTGTTGTGCATGTTGTTGTTATGGGTGACGTTCCTAATGGAAGTACCCTATGGTGACGTTTTAATTGATTGGTGAAGGGCGTAAGACTTGGTGCAACCAAGCATTCCTTATTGTTTGGGAAATGTTTCTACCAAGCCACGGAAATGGTTTTGGTGTCCGATTGTTAAGCGCGTGTTCGCTTTTATGTTGAAGTGATGAACCATGAGGTTCGCCGGGTGATTGGAACCCTTGAGATCGAGTGTTTGAAATCTCGATGTATGTCGGTAATGGAGTCATTATGACGCGACATTAGGTGCCTCTTTTATACCTACTAGCGTGGTGTTCGACTCCGACTAGGTTATGGTTGTGGTTGCATTGTACTTAGGGTACCGGAGTAAAACCCTTAGATACATGAGTGACTAGGTGGAATGTGACAAACTAATGAAATTGGATGATTGCGAGGGTATAGTTTGGGTATTTGTGGTACACTTTTCGTTCAAAGTGTTTAAGGATTGGTCAAGTCCTTCGTGTGCTCAAGGTTTGGAGCAAGGTATGGTAACGGGTCGTGTGAACCCAATTGTTTGTAAGTCTACCTTTGGTAGCATTGTACGGTTGTACGAGTTGTGGATATGGAACGTAGTTCCAAGTGAGGGAGTGGCACTCCCGCACGAGGAGGTTTTAGTGTGAGATTTCGGATGATGCTTTTGTTAGATCCGGAAATTTGGTCGAGACCTAGTTTTGGTCAATTGGTGGTAGAGTACAATTTTTGGCTCATTGGTACTTATGATATTGGATTTGTAAATTACCACCGAGGTGGTAAGTTTGGTGAATCTCGTCGAGAGATAATGGACGTGTTTTGGCGAGCAAGGTGAAATCCCTCGGTTAAGGGATGTGCGTATCGGATTCTCTTCTAGAGAAATATTGTTTTGTGCCTATGCTTGATATAGGTGGTTCTTGCTCGATAGTGTGGACGGTTAGCGGTATCCGTTAGGGTTCACTATAGTGTAGCGGAGCGCGATGTTGCACTACTCATAGTGCGAGGTATTGTTATAGTGGTGAAGCATGACTTTCGGGGTCCGCTGACTTCATCATGAGGTATTGTTATATCGGTGAAGCATGACTTTCGGGTCCGCTGACTTCATCCGGTGTTGAGTGATCTATCAGTTGTTTTATACTCCTATGGTGGGATCGTGAGGACCGTATTGTGTGATTACTGATGCGATAGCCGTATTTCGCTCACATGTCGTTACGGGCGTGACAATGGTCGATTTTGTACGCCTAGGGTTTTAAGTTGTTATAGTCGATTGGACGCTAGCAGTTCTAGTCGTTCGCGTATGATGTTACGGTAGTTGCGTATTGGTTGTATTATACGCTACAAGGGATGTTTAGTGATTGGTGTTATCCGTAAGGATTCGTTTGGTTCGGTCTTCATCGTTTCGGGTTGTTGACCTTAGGTTGAGACTTGGTTGCTTTAGCACGGTACTTGGTAATGGTACGCTAGAGGAGTGATATCTCGGTTAGAGATGGGATGAGTTTCCCGATGCGAGGGAATGAGTATGGTTTTAGTGCTCGGATTGTGGATTTGAGAAAAATCGTGGATGACGATTTAGTTGTGGAAGGCGATTCGTCGGGAAGAATTGCTTAGGAAAGTCGGATTGGGACTTATGTTGAGGACCGTGGAGTGTGGTCCGTTTGGTTAAGTGACGAGGATCACGAGGACGTGATCGATTCTAAGTGGGGGAGAGTTGTAAGACCCAAATATTTATTGTACATAATGTATTTATGGTGCACGATGCGTGTGTGAAGTGTACGAAGCATGTACGTGTCGCTTGCTCGAACGTCGAAGGAAACGGGACGTGGTCTGAAGTACCAAGGTGTGTACGTATCTTTTCAACCCCAAATAAAGTTTGTGTTGATGTTTCAAAGCCTTACCATTGGAAAGAAAATCTTATTACGTTTCCAACGATATTTGATTCATCGAAAACGGAGCTACGGACAAAAAGTTATGGCCAAAACAAGTTTCTGAAATCTGACCTGCAGAGTGGAGCGGCGCTCCACATAGTGGCGCGGCGCGCCGAATGGGTCAGAAGCAATTTTCAGCCTTTTTAAAGGCTTTAAATGAAGGGTACTTTGGTCTTTTCACTTGGGGTCGGTTTAGGGTCATCAAAACTGATCCTTTGATCAGTTTGGATCAAATTCTCACCAACCAAAACACTCTCAACCATTTTTAGAGAGAGAGTAAGGGTTTAGAGAGAGAGGGCTTGATTTGGGGAAGAAGGAGTCGATTTCTCACCAAAGCTCGGGTTCTAAAGTTGTTCCTTTCGTTCTTGGCTACGCGGTGATAGTATTGGTAAGCTCAAACTCCGAGTTTCAATTATTTGATTTGATATTCAAGTTAGGGTTTGAGTAAATTTGTTGTGAAACCCTTTTAGGTGATGAAATGAGTTTAGTGATGCTAGTAATCGGGTTTGTTGTTAATTGTTGGCGGATTTCGGGTTGGTGAACTATTTGGCCATGTTTAGAACTTGAAATTTAGTTAAATCACTTAAGTTAGTGATTATGGAAGTATTGGAACCCATTTAGGGTTATTTGGTTGACTAACTTTGACTTTGGGTCAAATTAGGGTTTCGTGGTGATTATGACCCAATTGGCGATTTAATGAAGTTTATAAACTTAAAATGGATTAAGTTGAAGTATAAAACCGAGTTAAATGTGTTTTGGTGTCAAAACTTGCAAAGAATGAGATTTTGACCTTTATGGGTCAAAATTAGGGTTTAAGGGTCAAAATGGGTATGACACGTGTTTAACACTTGAGTTCGGGTTTAATTGGCATATTAGGACCATTCTCACTTGTGTTAGTGACTATTGGTTAGTTTGGGCACGGTTTGTGCTTGGAAGTGCATTTGGGTCGAAATTGCACTTACGAATTGGGTTGATTTGTAAATCCACTCTAAGTGTATTATTGTAATTGTGGTAATGGAATAGGTACTTTCCATTGGCGAGTTGCGGATTACTTGGAAGCATTCTTCAAGACTTCAAGGTGAGTGGAATATCTATATATGTATGTATATGATTTATGTGCCCGTGGAAATGGTGTCACATAGCCGTTTGGTGACCATAGTTGTGGGATATAGCCGTTTGGTGACCATAGTTGTGAGATATAGACATTTTGTCCACATTGATAGTTGCCCGTAGTAATGATGTCACATAGCCGTTTTTGTGACCGTAGTGGTGGGACATAGCCGTTCTTGTCCATAATGATTATTGTGAGTGGAATATGTATATATGTATGTATATGATTTATGTACCGTGTTGATGGTGTCACATAGCCGTTTTGTGACCAAGGTTGTGGGACTTAGCCGTATTAGTCCATGTTTTGTACTAAGGCACATAGCCGTGTTTGTGCATTTAGTGGCAAGTAATAGCCGTGTTTGTGTATTTAGTGGCAAGTAATAGCCGTGTTTTACTCCCACGTTGTTATTTGAGTTACCCGTACACATAGCCGTGTTGGTGTACGAAAGCGTGAGTAATAGCCGTGTTCTACTCACATTGAGCAAGTGATGCCATAGCCGTTTTTGGAACACTTGAGGGGTGATGCCATAGCCGTTTTTGGAACACCTCGGGGGGTTAGCATGCCATAGCCGTTTTTGGAAGCTAACGAATGTTATGAACATCGATGACTTGATTCGCGAAGTCGTTCCCCTAGCGAAGAGATTGGTTAACCATGAATTGTAATTGTTGATGCTAGCATTTAATTTGATTTATTATATATATTTATTTATGCTAATGATGTTGCTAGTTGTACGGTTTGACGTTACTAGCTATTGATTGCTTATGAGGTTGCTAGTTATACGATTTGATGATACTAGCGTTTGGTACGATGAGGTAAGTGATTTATGTGTATTTATGTGATGTCGTGGATGCGAGTAGGTAAGTTGTATATGCATGTATATATTTATTCTACTCACTAAGCATTAGCTTACCCTCTCGTTGTTGACTCTTTTTATAGATTGCATGCGGATTGGTGGCTCGGGTAAGCGCGAGGACTAGAAGACTTGCATAGTTTGCTTTAGAGACTTGCTTTTGGATTGTTTAGGATTGGGTAGCGTATCCCCAATCGCCATGCTCGGCTTCGTTTTGTATTAAAAGTCTTATGGTCAAATATTGCATTTTGGTACTCAAGGGGTAATTTGGGTCGATGTGGGACCCGCTTCGTAAATTTGATTTTATTAATTAAACGTGCTAGTTTTTCATATATGAAGTCATGGTTAAAAGCGTTTTAGCTAAATGTGTCGGGAACTAGTCAAACATTTTCATTAAATTGACTTCCGGGGACAGCGGGCTGTCCAGGTGGTTTGGCGCGCCGCGCGGCCACCTGGCGCGCCGCGCAGATGGCCTGCACCAGAAAAAATTTTTTTTTTTTGTTTGAAATTTCGTCGTGTTTGGTCGGTTACGGTTTGGGTTGTTACAATCGGTCTGAGGATGATATGCAGTGCTCATATCCAGACGAGTCCCTAGAGCTTCATGTAGTGATTGCCAAAACCTTGACGTAAACCGACTGTCGCGATCGGATATAATGGAGATAGGTACTCCATGTCTTGAAACAACTTCCTTCATGTATAATCGTACCAATTTCTCCATCTTATCCATTTCCTTCATAGGTAAGAAATGTGCAGATTTGGTGAGACGATCGACAATTACCCAAATGGTGTCGTAACCCCATGCAGTCTTTGGTAGTCGTGATGAAATCTATAGTAATACATTCCCATTTCCATTCCGGGATTTCTGGTTGTTGAAGCAGACCTGATGGTTTCTGATATTCCGCCTTGACTTTGGAGCAAGTCAAACATTCTCCGATGTACGTTGCAATATCAGCTTTCAAATTTGGCCTCCAAAAGTGTGCTTTAAGATCTTGATACATCTTTTCAGCTCCGGGATGTATCGAGTATCTTGTCTTATGTGCCTCATCCAAAACCAATTTTCTTAACCCTTTAAACTTCGGTACCCAAATGCGTCCAGCGAAGTATCGGGTTCCGTCCTCCAGTGTAACAAGCTGTTTATCTAACCCTTTAAGCATCTCATTTCCTAAGTTTTCTTCAGAAAGAGCTCCTTGTTGAGCCTCCTTAATTTGGGTAGTGAGGTTCGTACGAATCTTCATATTCATTGCTCGTACTCGAATCGGCTCTCTTTCCTTCCTGCTTAAAGCATCTGCTACTACATTTGCTTTCCCGGGATGATATCGAATTTCACAATCATAGTCGTTTATCAGCTCGACCCACCTACGTTGCCTCATGTTCAGTTGTTTTTGGTTGAAGATATGTTGAAGGCTTTTATGATCGGTATACACAGTACATTTAACCCCGTACAAGTAGTGTCTCCAAATCTTTAATGCAAACACCACTGCTCCCAATTCTAGATCATGAGTCGTATAATTTTGTTCATGAATCTTCAGTTGTCGGGATGCATATGCAATAACATTCTTTCGTTACATGAGGACACAACCAAAACCTTGTCGCGAAGCATCACAATAAATTACAAAATCATCGTTCCCTTCAGGTAACGATAGAATAGGCGATGTAGTCAACTTCTTCTTCAATAATTGAAACGCGGCTTCCTGCTCAGAAGTCCATTCATACTTCTTCCCTTTGTGTGTTAATGCTGTTAATGGTTTGGCTATCCGGGAAAAAATCTTGAATAAACCTTCTGTAATAGCCAGCAAGACCCAAAAATTGGTGTATTTACGTTGGAGTCTTTGGGGTCTCCCACTTTTCAATGGCTTCAATCTTGGCTGGATCAACCTGAATTCCTTCATTGCTGACAATGTGACCAAGGAACTATACTTCCTTCGGCCAAAAGGCGCACTTGGAAAACTTTGCGTATAACTGTTCTTTCTTTAACAGTTCCAGCACCAACCTTAAATGTTGTTCATGTTCTGCTTCATTCTTAGAATAAATAAGAATGTCGTCAATAAAGACAATAACAAACTTATCCAAATACGGACTGCATACCCGATTCATAAGGTCCATGAATACAGCTGGTGCATTTTTCAGCCCAAACGGCCTGACTAAAAATTCATAATGACCGTAGCGTGTCCGAAATGCGGTTTTCAGAATATCTTCTTCTTTGACACGCAACTGATGATAACTCGATCTTAGATCAATTTTGGAGTAAACACGTGATCCTTGCAGCCGATCAAACAAGTCATCAATTCTCACTAATGGGTACCGATTCTTGATAGTTAACTTGTTTAATTCGTGATAATCTATACACATTCGAAAGGATCCATCTTTCTTCTTGACGAATAAAATCGGAGCTCCCCACGGTGAAGTGCTCGGTCGAATGAATCCACGATCCAGTAATTCTTGTAACTCTTTCATCTCAGACGGTGCAAGTCTGTATGGAGCACGAGCCACTGGTGAAGCTCGTGGTACTAGATCTATTTGAAATTCTACAGATCTAAATGGAGGTAATCCTGGAAACTCTTCCGAAAAGACTTCAGGAAAATCTCTTGCCACGGGCACGTCATTGATGCTCTTCTCTTTTTCTTTCGTTTCAACTTTATTAACATGTGCTAGGATAGCATAGCACCCTTTCTTCAAGCACTTTTGGACTTTCAAGCAGCTAATGAGTTTTAGCTTTGAGTTACCCTTCTCTCCATAAATCATTACTTCCGTTTTATCCTTACGGGGAATGCGAATTGCCTTCTTGGCACACACAACTTTAGCTCCAATTTTGGACATCCAGTCCATACCGATTATTACATCAAAACTTTCTAATTCTACGGGTATCAAATTAATTTTAAACGTTTCTTTGGCTAAATTTATTTTACAATCACGGCAAATTTTATCGGCTTTAATTAGTTTACCATTAGCTAACTCAATCATGTACTTAGTATCTAGAGGTAATGATGAACAATTCAATTTAGCGTAAAAGTCTCTACACATGTAACTGCTATCGGCACCAGTATCAAATATTAGATGCAGATAAGTCATTAATGGTAAACGTACTCGTAACAAGCTTCGGGTCTTCACACGCCTCTCTAGCATTAATAACAAATGCTCTTCCCCGTGCAAGTTCGTTATTCTACTCTGGATTCGGGCACTGGCTCTTAATATGACCCTGTTTCCCACACCCGTAACAAGTAACAGTAGCCAAGGCAGTTCTATTTGCATTGGTGGCAGGAGTCTTGGTGCCATTTGTATTTGTAACGGGAACCCAAAAATCTTCAGCAAGATGACCCCTTCGATTACATTTGTTGCACACCACATTACAAAAACCAGTGTGATGTTTGTTGCATCTGTTACATAAGGGATTTCGTCTTTTGAACCACTACCTGTACCTTACGTGGTTTCCTGTTTCTTGAGAGATTGTTGTTGGTGATCTCGATCACGGTTTCCATCCCACTTTATTTTGTTATCCGATACCTTGGCATCGGTATTTGATGCGTTCTTATCCAGGATGATCTGATCCATTAGCTCGTTTGCCATGGTTATAGCTTCATGAATTGTCTTGGGTTTGGATGCTGTAACATTGGCCTTGATGTTCTTTGGCAGACCATCTTTGTACAATTCAATCTTTCGCTCTTCCGTTGGTACCAATTCAGGACATAACAAGGCTAATTCCATGAATCACCTGTTATAGTTGGTAAGTTCGGTTCCGACAACTTTCAGATTTCGTAACTCGGCTTCCATTTTTCTAACCTCGTTCCTTGGGCGGTATTC
This sequence comes from Rutidosis leptorrhynchoides, assembly GCF_046630445.1. NCBI lineage: Eukaryota > Viridiplantae > Streptophyta > Magnoliopsida > Asterales > Asteraceae > Rutidosis > Rutidosis leptorrhynchoides. The sequence continues at coordinate 19,800,745 of NC_092336.1, forward strand.
ATTGATTAGCATATTTTTCAACTCCTCCCAAGGAGTATCATATGCTTCATCACCCCTACAGCTTTTACATAGTTTTTCCACCATGTAAGTGCACCATCCTGTAATGTGCATGAAGCATACTTTGTCCTATCCCCTTTCGCACAACAACTGATTTTAAATACGGACTCGAGCTTTTCGAACCATCGGGTTAAACCGACTGGTCCTTCTATTCCGCTGTATGATGAAGGTTTGCAACCTTGAAATGCTTTATATGTGCATCCAACACGAGGGTTGGTGTTATTTACTGATGCTCTTGCCGCTTCGACCCAAAGCATACGGTCGTTTACGCATTGGTTGATAAGCTCCTCAATTTCTTGTTCCGTCATTCGGTTTAATCGAGCCATGTTTCTTCAATAAACATATACGATAATTAATCACATAGAATATTATAAATGTAGTGAGTAATTAATGGTACATCATGGCATATTAATAATATGAACCAATTATTATAAAAGCATTTTCTTCTTATTAGCATTTTATAATTATTTCTAGGGTATTACCTACCCGTTAAAGTTCATACTTAATAGCTTAGTACAAAAATTAACTACTACAATCTAGATAATATTCTATTATAAAAAATTTAAAGTAAAATCACATAATTATTTCACGACTATTCATGATATAGCAATACAATACCAGTATTTCACATAGGTATATTTTACATAATACATATGTAGGATAAAATAAAGCACACTACATAATATTATACATGGCGTGAAATGTTATCATAGCAGGAGGTGATTCAAAAACGACGGGGCCTTTTAGTTGTTGGTGAATCAATTTGTTTAGGTGGAATGAGGGATAGACGCACAGTGTATTTTGTTGTTGGTCGTGGGTTGGAGGTACTTGGTATCTTGGTGGGATTATCAGGGAGATTTATATAGTAAGGGTGGTTTGGTGGTAAAAGGTGTCGGTTCTCAAGCCCTACTACAATAGGAAGTTTAACATCCCTTGTTGCATTATTTCAATCTTGTTTAGAAATTTCTTTGACTTCCTCCTCCGCCTCCGGATCGTTTTCAGGTTCTTTCACTTCTGGTTCTTCTTGAATTTGTGAATCTTCCCAAAATGCATCCCACTCTAGGTCATCATCGTCATCAGTTATATAGATTATTGATACATCTTTCTTCGAGTCATCGTGGTTATCAGATAAGTCAATGATTGGTACTTTTGCTGGAGATTCCTCTTCGGAGTCGCTGAATGTGATAATGAGATTGGTGCTAGAAGTAGACATCTATCACACATTAACTACCACATTAGAAATATATCACATAATATTTATATTTTATAATATTCAATTTTCGACCAAAAATGATAAGCGATGGTTTTCAAAAACAAGTTTGGTCAAAGTCCAGACTCACTAATGCATCCTAACAAATACCGGTCAGACACACTAATGCAATTTCTGGTTCGCTAAGACCTCTGCTCTGATGCCAACTGAAACAACCCGTCCATATTACTATAAACGCAGTACGTTATTCATTGGTCCCATAGCGAGGTATTTGACCTCTATATGATATGTTTTAGAAAATATTGCATTCGTTTCATAAAAAGCACACCATTATTATACATAATACGAGTTTCAAACATATGGGCGATTATTTACAAAATAATCCCCATGATACATCGATTTTCAAAAATTACAAAGGTGACATAACAGTCGAATATAATACATAACCAAAGTTTTATTGAATGCAACCCTCTTTTAAATAAAAGTATGAGACTCCATGCAAAGCTTGCTCAGATAATGCAACAGCGGAAGACTTTTTTAAGTACCTGAGAAGAAATATGCTTAAACAGTCCACACAAAGGTTGGTGAGATATATAGGTTTAAAGCTAGCATCAATATAAATATAGACCACAAGATTTCATAGTTACAAATATTTCAATAAAGATATTCTATAAGTTGTTGAGCGCTTCGGTAACCATACTTAACCATTAATGTGGCATATTCCCTTTATTATGAAATCTCCCTACACTGTACCAAGTGTAGTAAAAATGAAGTACTATGCAACCGTTTACGATACTAGAGCGACTAGCCCGGTTGGGGTTGTCAAACCCGATAGATCTATCAATAGGATTCGCGCTTACATGTTCTTACAACATGTAAATATTATTTACCAAGCTATTAAGGAAGATATGAAAGGTGGTACAACTCAACGTATAATATATTTTAAGTACTTGTGTCCATGGCGTAAAACATAAAATGCATGTATTCTCATCCCAAAATATTTGTAGAGTTTAAAAATGGGACTATATACTCACGGTAGTAAAAGTATATTAATAATAAGTTTTCAACTTATTAAAAATATGGCCGTCGTCCTTGGATTCACGAACCTATAATAATAATAATCATTCAGATAATAATACGACGTATGAAAAAAAAAACAAGTTCATAGAATACTTATATAATAATTTTTAACATTTTATGTTGGTAGTCCAAAATAGTTCAAAAAGTCCATTAATTGGTGTATATATATATAATCTTAGAATTACCCCACGGCATATAGTGTACGTATTGTCTTGCATCAATCCAGAGACGTATTGTATACTTATTGTCTTAGAATTAACTAATACATATTGTGTACGTATTGTCTTAGGATTTATCAAAATGTATTGTGCACGTATTGTCATGGAACGTACCAAGATTATTATATATATACAATCTCGGAATTAACCAAGATTATAATATTTTGTTATACTAATGATAACATGTACAAATATATATAGGATATAGGAAAAGTTAACAAGGATATGGTTAATATAGTTTTTATAATATAAATTTTGTCCATACAACGTTAATTTTAGCAGTTTTTGTTTTGCTCGCCAAATATTCATTACTACTCCGTTTAATTGAATTGTTTCATTCATATTACTCAAGAATGATAAAACTGTATTTATCAACTCATATTCATCATGAAAACATACTTACTCTCAACCATGATGATCTCTATCAAATTTCGGGGACGAAATTTCTTTAACGGGTAGGTACTGTGACCACCCGGAAATTTTCGACCAAATTTAAACTTAAACTTTATGTGATTTCGACACGATAAGCAAAGTCTATAATGATGAGTCTCGAAAACTTTGAACTGTGTTCATGTATACATTTGACCTTGACTAATCCCGACGATTCACGAACCTCTAATTGTAAACAGAAATATATGTATAGATAATTATATATGTAAATAATTATAAATAATAAATTAATATTAATAAACTATTATGGGATTTAAGATAACTTAAAATAACTAAAAACTTGTTATTTTGAATATTTAGAGCATATTGAACATAAGTGATTTCGAACGTGATATGTCAACGTTAACGATGTATTAAATGTATAATGTTATACTTTAGGTTTATTTGCTTCAATATATATATATATATATATATATATATATATATATATATATATATATATATATATATATATATATATATATATATATATATATATATATATATATATATAAGTTGTTTTTTTAAAACATAATTATATATAGTATATATTTAAGAAATCTATACTTAATTATTAATATATGTATATTTATAGATATTAAAATATATAAAAGTTTAATACCCAGTATAAGTTATTATAGAAGGTGTTATATGATATTACATAACTAATAAAATATAATGCAAGTTAAAATATAGTTGTTATACTGTTATTATTACTTTTCTTATTTTTTAAATAAATATTAAAGTTAACATTAATATTATGAATATTATGATTTTTAATTAAAATTATCATTTTCATTAATTTTATTTCTTTTATCATTTTTCATATTAACATTAGTATTATTTTGATTAATATTATTATTATTTCTATTATTATTATTCTTAGTATTTTTATTTTTCTATTTATTAATAAAATTATCCATATAATAATTTTTAATATATTTATTAGTTAATAATATTAAAAAAAAGAAGAAAAAAAAGAGAAAAACGTAACAGCTACCTGTCCAAATCTTTCATATTTATTATTTATTTTATTTTGTTTTTATACCTTATAATTGATTTTCATGTCGATCAAATCCTCAATACTAACGAAAAACTATCACCTCAACATACTGCAGCAAATATTCGATTACCCTCTCTATATACAGCAATCCACACCTGCAATTGAGAAATCAAAAACCGAAGAAGAATAAAAAAAAAAAGTTCGCCACTCCTGAACACGAAATTTCCGAAGAAGAATAAAAAAAAAAGGTTCGCCACTCCTGAACACGAAATTTTTTTAGTCAAAACCCAATTTCGAATCGTATTTCAAAATGTAATAATGAGGTCTTGTTAGGAATTGTCTCCTTAAACTATCTGCAAAAGTATCAAATCATAATTCTTTCTATTGAGTTCAAATTTTAAGGTCAAAGTATAAATTGAAAAAGTCAATTGTTTTGTTCATATCAAAATTCGGATTCAGATTGATGTTTACGAATCAATAGATGATCTAGAAAGTTTTTACGAATCATTTAGAACCTAGTTCATGTTGATGAATTTGTCCAAAACAACCTCTAATGCGAAATCTTAATATTTTTTTAAAAAAACTCAGCGACTGCAGCGAGGTTGCTGTTTCTTTTTTTTTTTGTTTTTTTTTATTGTTCAAAACCACATTTTATGATGTTATTAATGTTTACAAGTCTTAATTGAAGCCATAAAATTCGATATTTTAGTTTTGAAACATCTCTGGTCGATTTTATTAAGGAAGAAGATGAAGAACAGGAACAATTAATTTATACGAGCTATATACATACAGTTCTGTATTAATTCAGAAAAATTAGAATGGAGGAGTGGTTAGGAGGAGTGTCGGTTTAGCGAGAGGTCTCGGGTTCAATCCTTGCTTCGTGCAACTATTTTTTATAAAGGGCTTCTAAGGTAGTTTTTAATACCAAAATTTATTATTATTATTTTTATTATCATTTTCAATATTATCATTATTATTATTAATATTATTGTTGTTGTTAATATTATTATTTTTATTATTAATTATTGTAAATACTACTAGTGTTATAATTATTAAAAGTAAAAGTATTATAATTATTATTGTTAACAATAGATATAAATATTATTATTATTATTATTATTATTATCATTATTATTATTATTATTATTATCATTATTAAAGTTATTATTAAATGTTTTTATTGTTAATATGATGTTAATATTAATAAAATGACTACTATCATTATTATTTTTTGTTATTATTAAGTAGTACATTTAAGTATTACTAGTATTAGTAGTATTATTTTCAAGTATATCACTATCGGTATCATTTTATAAGTATTAGTATTATTGATACCATAAGTAACATTATTATTACTATCATTATTATGAACATAATACAATTTATCATTATAAATATTATTATTAGTATCATTTTATAAATTGTTAGTATTATTATTGTTATTATCAACAAAAGTATTAGTAGTAAAATCATTATTATTGATAACATGATTATTAGTATGGTTATAGTTATACTTATTATCAATATTAACAAAATAGATATTTATATAATAATTATTATTATTAGGGACTAAGTATTATTATCAAAAATTAACATTTTCATGAATATTATTACAAAATTATTCAATTTATTAAAAACTACCGTTATCATCATTATTAATTAATATTAGTAATACCATTAGTATTATTATTTTAATCACTACTAATGTTATCTTAGTATAATACTATTTTAACAAACAAATAATACATATACATATATAAATATATTTAGTACATATAACATAACAAAATTTATATTTTTACATATATAAAATGAATATATATTAATAATGAAATAAATAAGTTACTGATATAAAAATTATATCACTAATAATAATATGTATATTTGTTCGATTACAAGTATACATTTTAATACATATATGAATGATATAGGTTCGTGATATAGGTTCGATTACAAAGTACCGGATGCTTTAGTACTTCGAATTTGTTTTTATCATGTCCGATGGATTTCCCGGAATGATAGGGGATATTCTTATATGCATCTTGTTAATGTCGGTTACCAGGTGTTCACCATATGAATGATTATTTTTGTCTCTATGCATGGGACGTATATTTATGAGAACTGGAAATGAAATTCTTGTGGTCTATTAAAATGATGGAAATGATTATTTATGTTAAACTAATGAACTCACCAACCTTTTGGTTGACACTTTAAAGCATGTTTATTCTCAAGTATGAAAAAAATCTTCCGATGTGCATTTGCTCATATTAGAGATATTACTTGGAGTCATTCATGACATATTTCAAAATACGTTGCATTCGAGTCATTGAGTTCATCAAGATTATTATTAAGTCTATTATAGTTGGATATATTATGAAATGGTTTGCATGCCGTCAACTTTCGATGTAATAAAAGATTGTCTTTTCAAAAACGAATACAATGTTTGTAAAATGTATCATATAGAGGTCAAGTTCCTCGCGATGTAATCAAATGTAATGTATTAGTCCAGATGGATTAGGATGGGTCCTTTCACAGTTTAGATGTTGCATAACTCAAATGATCCTTGTTGCTATCAAGTAAGTCAATGGACAGCCAGATGTAACCGGGGGCCATGACTCTTGATCCGACTTTAAGTCGTGACATTCGAGATCCACAACCTTATCCCAAACTGGCAACCTAGACACCATCCATGACCGTAAGTAGCGATGAGTCTCGTGAAAGTCATACGTTATTTGTTTGTGATTTTTAATTCCACGTATGTTCTAGTGAGTATATAAATACATCACTTGTTTATTTCCGTTTTCGATATATATTATATTACCCTTTAATAATATTTAAGTCACATTATAATTTCTTTATATTATTTCTTTTCATATATATATATATATATATATATATATATATATATATATATATATTTACACACATACACATATACTTCTAATTATGTAGTACGTATATATGTATCTACATCTATACATGCGTGCACTTATGTATACATGTATATCTACATATACGCATAAACATAATCTTCCATATATATCTATATGTTTTCATATATACACAATACCATATCCATATTAGGGTTTTACAAATTGAATATTTTCAAGTTATAATACACCATCATAAAATCATAATACTTTCATTCATATCCAGATTACCTTTCAATATTATGACTCAAGTATTATCTTTAAAGTTCATGTCGTTCACCAACTTTTAATCCATCTATTTTATTCATGTTCCTAGCTATCATAGTTAATATTCATGCTTATCATCTTTATATTATCCATATTGTTATTCATAACCTCGTTAATCTCTTTAAGTTCATATTATAGTTAATCACCATATTAATAGATTATTAAGTTTAGTTATATTCATACATATATATTTATAATCATCATGTTCATAATCTTTCATATATATCTATATGTTTCACATATACAATATTATATTCATGTTAGGGTTTTACGAATAAAATATATACATACATTTAATATTTTATACTTTTCACATAACACACAACTCATAGTCTTATATTTAAATAAGTTTTATCATAAAATATAAGTTTTTATGTACCACACTTTGTTATCTTAATTCATAAAACATTATATATAAAATTTTAGCTATATACTTTATATAATAATATATAGTTTAGGGGTTAAATAGTAAATATATAATTTTTTTAAATTATTTTGTAACTATTAATAAAGATCAGGGACCAAAGTGTAAAAATCAAAATTTTAATCACCATGTTCTTCTTTTTCTCTTCCTAATCGAGCAGCAGGTTCTTCTTCTTCTTTTTTTTTTTTAATTCAAAATAATCTATATTATAATCTCTTAATTTTTATATCAATATTAGTTTTTCATATTCATAACCATAATAGTATAAGTATATAAATTTAAACAGTTAAGGTTATGATTCCATACCGAAGAACGAGAGAGATGATGTTTGAAGGTGGTGGCATGAACAACAGAAGGTGAGCAGTAGAGGCAGCCCAAAACCTTCGGTTTTGGTGCTGTTTCACGAACAGAAACACAGCAGCAGCAGCTGCAAACTGTGGTGAGTTTGGATGGTGATAAACGGCGATAGTGTGGTGATGTTTGGCGGCCAGAAATAGCAACAAAAAGGCTGCTGCAGGTGGCGGTTTACAGCAGCAAACAGGTGGTGGTGGTGGCGGTTTGTGGCTGCAAAAGACAGCAGCAAGTGGCGGTGATGGTGGTTGTTTTTGGTGGTCGGTGGTGGTGATGTGAGGGAGGTGATGGTTGCCGAGTTTAAGAGGAAGAGGAGGAGAATTTTGGGAGCTTTTTGATAGGTGAATTGTGAATGAGGAATGGGTGAGTCTAGGGGTGTTTATATAGGGTAGCAATTAGAGGTGAGTTAGGATTAGTATGAGATTAGGATTAGGCTTTAGAAATTTTAAGAAGGTTATGACTCTTTGGTTTAGGATAAACCTTCAAGTGTTTGAGTAGGATTAGGACTTCATTAGATTATTCTAGATTTAGAATTAGATAATTACATTTAATTAATTTGTTCCATTTATTTATTTATTTTGCCGAAAATATATATATTTATATATATTTTTTCTTTTTTTTTATATTATATATATATATATTTTTTTATTTTACAAATGTACATCTGAGTCCTTGTACATTTTATTCGCGTTAGTCCTTCGTTAAATTTTTATTGATGATGACGAGCCATGATCGTTTGTTTAGGTAACCTCGTTACCCATTTCATTACTTTCATTAGTTTCGGTTTTCTAACCGGACATGTTTGAGTTGAACTACCTAAGTTTCAAGTTCGTTCGTATAAAAATAATCGAAAAAGTTGGGGTGTTATACAGATGGATTAGGACGGGTCATTATACTATACACGGACAGTTCTCACATGTGCACATAAACCACCTACAACCTCATGGTAGGTAAAATCACTAATAACCACAGGGTACCCTAATCAAGCATGCTATAGATTCAATCTAATCAGGCAACCTGATAACAGCAGCATCACCTACTACTTATAATTACAGTAGTAATCAACATGCATATATAGATTATCATAATCTTTAATAGCATAACAGCGGGTAGTAACTACACTTGTTACTAAATACCAATATCCATAAGGATAGTCCCACTCACCGATTACCAGCAAGAACTCAGTGGTCTAATGTTACTGAGTCTTCTCCGTTCCTTTATCACCTGAGAACATCATATACTGAGTTAGTATACTTATCCAATTAATTATACTCATCAATTAATGCTATAAATCACATTATATAACTCTACATTCATTATTTGACAATTCTACATAAGAGTCCATGCGAAAACAGCCTTTATACGCGCGTAAAACGATGCACACAAGCTATCGTGTCTATTTTGACCCAAAATAATCTGATTTATTACTTTAAAACCTTAACATTGGAAAGTAATCTTCATTACGTTTCCAACGATATTTGATTCATCAAAAACGGAGTTACGGTTTGAAAGTTACGGCCAAAACAAGTTTTCCAAAAAGCTGACAGACTGCAACCGCGCGGTTGCACCCTGCAACCGTACGGATGCACCTGCAACCGTATGGATGCACCCAAAATGTCCCGGATACACCCCATAATGGTACGGATGCATCCTACAACCGTACGGGAGCTGTTCATCAGTACCAGGTCTCTGTTTTTGTCATTTTGAGCCCCAAATCTCGTTTTTGCATTATTTTGACACTACAAATCACTTAGGAAACATATATAACTCATATACAAATGTTTTCTAACATCAATTTGACATAAACAACACTTTTAGATCAAGATTTGATCAAAAACCCATTTGATACAAAACCTAACAAAAATCCCCTTTTTACACAAATTAAGCTATGAAATCGACATGTAATTACCTTGTTTAACCCATTGAAATCAGTAGCAACTTATTTCACAACTCAATTGAACACAAAAATGAGAATCAAAGGATCACGGATTATGGAACTAGGGTGTGTTTGTATATGTGTTAGTGTACAGAATTTCCAAAAATGGAAATAACATAAAAAAACAAGTATAAAAGCTGGTGGGGGTTTCTTCATAGTGAGGAAACCTCTTTCGTGCCTCACACGGGTATTTACCAGTTATCTGAAATATGAAACACCTCATTAAGTGATCCAAATGAGGTCCAATTTAAGTAAACAAACCTGTTATGTGACCCTTGTCACGAACTGGTCTTAACCAAATAGTCAAATAATTATAAACATATAATTATTAAAATAACATTTAATAACACATAAGGCCAAAATAGTCAATTCCAGCTAGGCCCAGTCTGAGGGTGTTACACATCTACCCCCCTTTAAAGGAGATTCCGTCCTCGGAATCTGATCAATCACGATCACATAGGTCACAGGTTCATCACAACCTCTAATTTCAAACTCAACTTTGCATCCAAACGATAATACTCTTTGTGCGATAGCTCACGTACTCGGTTGACTTACCCTCTACAAGCATTAAATCAAAAAATTCCACAGACTCAAATACCAAAATCACCAGTCAATCTCAACTTTTTGTCATTCGAAACCATCACTATTCCCGACAAAATGCAAAGGATAGCTAATTATCATGATAAATCACCGTCCAAAAAAATGACATTTGCTCCGTAAGTCATTTAACTAACCATTACCATACACAATTTCCGAGTTCAACTCATTAATCAAGATCCCATTCCTGACACTGTAACACTCGATATCATCCAATCCACCAAATCGTTATCAGGTTTTGACCTTTTATACAGTTAAATTCCCTCAAATTTCCAAGTAATGGCAACTAGATTTCATTTATGTCAATAAATTCTATACTTAATGTTCATAAAATACGTCTTTGGTTCATCAAAATCGTCCAAGTTAATCATTTCATGCTCAACAATTCATTGTCCAACAGTCAGTCCACATTCCATGCACAATTCGAGTCATGTATATTTACTTCAGCTTCCCAGAATTTCTGTATGACTTAACTTAATATACTTCTGTTGGCCAGACACAAGTATACTATTCTAAATCATACCTTCATTCCGAGTCACTCGTCAAAGAAAATCCTAATTGATTTAAAGATTGGTCAAGGCACACAATTTTCTGTTAAGCATCGGTAATAGGGAAATTTATTATATCACTGGTCAACAAGTCTCATCGGTCGTATGTAATCAACCATCAAAAGATTTATATGCGGTTATATAAGTAAACCTGATCAAGTCATCATTTACAACATATCACCGTAGTCCAAATTCAGTTGACGAAAGTCACACTATTTGTAAACCAATAACAATCTAGGTAGTCTCAGTTCAATTCCCGCAAGTTATAACCGTCAAATGAAGATGTCATACAATTATCCAAGCATAGGAATTTAACAAGTCATATCATTCTATCTTAGTGATTCACTGGTCACAATTCTTAAACATTGTCTAACACCCTGCTTTTATCTTCCAGTCATAACACATACCTGGTATCAATCCCCACTCATGTCAAGGGTTTCCTTATCTTCTAAAAGACAACACAGGGAACACTACCCACACTTACTTTCTAAGGGTCACCACAAACTCAAACGAGTCCAAGGAAGGAAAATAATTCCTTATAGCTTCACTATAGATTTTACGCAATTATTCCCAACAAGTATAGCAATATAGTAGGGCTAGCATCATATATAACATGAAATTCACATACGCATAGCAACCGTATACAAGGTTTGAGTCCATTATCACTAAACAATGGAAATACTATTCTATTCCCATTCTTATGATGCCACTATAAGTGTCCCATCAGTTCAAAGAAAGGAAACACAATTCACATAATCCCTATGCAGTCTTATCAAATCATGGATATCACTATAACAAGTCAGATACAATAGACGAGTTTCATACGATAACTAACCAGTCACAAAAACATGTCAAATCTATATCATGCATCACATTTGACAATTCTCTGAGAGCATGGCAGTCTACAGTCCAGAGTGGTCATGACAACTAATCAAAGGGATCAATATTACAGTAATATCAATAGCAACTCTAAGCACAACTGATGTAACTAGAGCCATCAAATAAGTTCTAGTTTAAAAGCTCAAAAAACAAAGCATCATGCAACCTCATCATATCACTGAAGTTTAAGGCATACAATGCGATAATAGCTTAAAATTTCATACAACACACAAACCTGAAATAAATCATATTTCAGTTAAGGATCAGGGCTTTTATAAGGTACTACCCAATCCCAATCCCTAAAGACCACTACGTGTGTCCAGTCCATCAAAGGAAATATAATACATTTCATATAATTCCTGAACACTTTCGTTAAATCATGTATACCAATATATATATCAAGATAATCTATATGCATAACAACCAAGTCACACGTATCATACTTGACAAGTATCAATGGAAGCAAGGCAATCACAAGAAACATGACAAACAATCAAAGGGAATAAGATCCCATAAAATATCTGTAACAACTCTAAACACAGTTGTTATTACTAAAGTTGTTGCATCACCAGCTACCTCCTCCTCATTAGGAAGACGCAATTATATTTCCACAATTACAGTCAATTAGAGCAGACTATAGACACATCATGTGTTTGCCAACAATTAACAATACTGTAATAAATATAAAATTTATTAAGAACATACCTTTTAGATTCAAGAGGATTTCCTCCTCTTCTGCCCCATCACTGAACCTGATGATCCTCCTATCGAACCCCCGATTGATGCTGACCTTGCTCCAGAATATAGCTTTCTCGCGGATGGACATTGATCAGATCGATGACCTTCACTCTGACAATTCTGGGTATTTTTTATTTGTTAGCAACTGTCTTAAACCAATTGCAATAGTGGGTATTTTTTTTATTATTTTGTTGATGATTAGGGGGAGGTAGTTAGCACTAACGTGTTAGAAGTATTTGTAAATTGAGAAGTAACGAGGTGGCTGATAACTCCAAAATTTTACATATTTTTAGACAAATTTTGAGGAGTCATTTTGGTATTTTAAAGACATTTTAAGTTTAACATACAAAAATGGGTAAAAACGGGAAAAAGTATATTTTTAATGTTTTGTTTAAGATATGTATTAAACAGGATCAAAAACAGATAATAGTTAAAGAAAAGGCTATGAAGCCGCCGGCATGTATCACACCCCCAAATAGGGTCTGGGTGAATGTGACATTAATATAAAATAAACCAACATATTATAATATATGAGAACAATACTAGATGATAGAAACAAACTTTATTGAGTACGCAGCGGAAAATGAATGTTGTTACAATAATGGAAATTACAATAAAGTAATTGTTTCAAATGCAAGAATAATAAATGCGATATCTCTTGATCCTAAGTTCAAGTAGCATCACATAAGCAGTAAGTAAGTAAGCTTGATCAATCGGCACCTGAGACAAACATGCTAAAGTGTCAACCAAAAAGGTTGAGTGAAGTTCATAGGTTTAACAAATATTTTTGACCGTTGTTTTAGACCACGAGATTTAGTTTATAAAGTTGATCTCGCAGGGATCAAAATGTTATGCCAATTCGTGATATTTAGACTAAACGTTCAAAGTTTGCCCCAATGACAAGTTGTGCTTATACTTGTCGGTTTAATTTCATTTTTAAGTAATACAATGACTTGGTCAAATGTATCGGGGACGTTACTCCCGATAGGCCTACCCCCAATAATTAAGAATGCATTTAACGAACAATTAAAAATATCACTGTAGGGACTTAGTCGGACATAGCCGGGTATAGCATAGTTTAACAGTTGGTACTTGTGTCTAAATTGTAAATGGTAAAAGTAGCATGTGTCTCACCCCAAAAAGTTAAATAAGTTATGCACAATATAAAGTGGGGCTATGAAATTCACCTTAGTAAGTAGAGAGATAGTTATTTCTCGGAATAGAAAATTTGGATGGATGAGTAGAAAGTCAACCTAATGACATTTAAGAGTAGTTAGGTGTTTTGCCCAAATTTAAGTTTAAGTATGCAAGTGTTTTAAGTATAGTTAGTTTTACTAAGTTCCATTCCTAGTAAGTTTCTACTTTTAGCAAGTTTCCACTTTTAGTAGTTTCCACTTTTAGTAATTTAGTGTCGAATACTAGTGAGTTATCCTTAATAAGTCTACCACCTATTAAGTGTGAAGATAACTAGGTGTATGATTACAATAGTCGGGTTGATATTGTGGATCGTACCCAAACATCTATGCCACTGCCGAGTCACTAGAACGACCAATTGTTACCGGTTGGCCCAGGATTTCTTGACCAAAATTCTAAGTTTGGCATTCGTAATCCACAAACGTCTCATAGTGGTACCAAGGATCACCCTAAGCCTTAAGCAACGTCGATGTTCAAGTAATGTCACGCTATCGTGAATGACTATTGTAATCGTATAATATAATATAAATAATAGTATATTATATGGGTTAATAATAATATAAGTGTGTAAGTGTTAGTATAGTAGTATTAGGGTTTTAGTTAAAGTAGTATTTAATATTAGGGTTTGGTAATAAATGATTAGGGTTTAATTAATGTTTTAGGGTTTAGGTTTAATTAGGGTTTTATTTATTTAATGTTTATGTATATATATGTATATCGTGTATATATATATATATATATATATATATATATATATATATATATATATATATATATATATATATATATTTATATATATATATATATATATATATATAGTTTTTATTATTATTATTTTTTTATAAAAACCGTATGTATATGTATATATATAAAAAATATTTTTTTACATGTATATATATATATATATATATATATATATATATATATATATATATATATATATCGAATATGTATATGTATATATGTATATACTTTGTTTCCTTATTTAAACACTAACAAATCTTTTAGCAAATATCTAGGTTTTAAAGATCAAACACCCTTATTCTTTCTTTTTTTTTCGGTCGACTACATATACATACATATTTAATTTTTTTTCTTTCATGTATATATATATATATGCGTGTACATGCATTTAATGTATATGTATATGAATTAACAAGATTGTAACATGAATATTAATAAAGATCAAAGGTTATGTAAATAAGTTTAGGGTTTATGTTATACCTTGAAGATTTGAAGATGATTAACAAAAGAAAAGAAGAAACACTTGATGATGAAGATCAAAGCACTCCAATAATCAAGAACACCTTGAAGATGTTTGAAGAACGCGAAGAACGAGCTTGAAGATCACTTGAAAACCCTTGAAGATGATGATGATTTTCGATGGTGGTGGTGGCGATTTTCGGTTTTTGGTCGAAAATAAGAGAGAGGGAGAGAGACTTGAGAGAGATTTGTGATTTTGATTTGGTACAAGAAAATGGTTTAGCCTAGGTCTCTATTTATAGGAGTGATTAGAGAATTCTAGAATTAGGTTTAGGTTAAGTTTTACTTAGGGAACAAGTCAGGTTTGAGGAGGTGATGGGGAGTTTCCATGGCCGAAAATTGGGAGGGGTATAATGGGCATTTCACTTATTTTTTTAAAAAAAATTTCGGCTAGGGCTTTTTAAGGAAGGAGTTGGGATTTTTCGTTTTAAACCTTGTACTTTAGATTAGCTTATATAATTCCAAACTTGTTTAAGATTAATTAAGTTATATAAATTAAGCTTTAGTTTATTACATTTTGTTCACGAAAATTAATTAGCTTATTATTTCCGTCTTTTATTAACTTGTCGTTTATTGCACCAAGTTAATTAATATTGCTTTATAATTCTTTAATGCTTAACAATTATTGATTAAAGTTTAATCATTAAGTTTAATTATATTGTTTGGGTATTTAATATGAAAAAATATAGAATGGAAAAATGAGGGTCGTTATAGTACCTCCACGTTATTAGAAACTTCGTCCCGAAGTTTTAGGTAGATTCCTCGTTTACATCAGCAGTTGAGAAGAGATGGGGATATTTCCATATCATGTGGTCTTTGCATTCCCAGGTATATCCGGGGCCTCTACGCGAATTCCAACGGATTTTAACGATAGGTATGTTGCTTTTACGCGTTTGTTTGACCTCTCCTTCCATGATTTCTATAGGTTCTTCAACGAAGTGCATTTGCTCATCAATGCGGATATCATCCAAAGGAATAACAACTGTGTCATCAGCAAGACACCTTTTAAGATTCGAGACATGAAACACATCATGTACTTGGCTAAGTTCGGTTGGTAGTTCTAATCGGTACGCCACGGGACTGACTCTTTGAGTGACTGTGAAAGGTCCAACATATCGTGGACTGAGTTTACTTCGTTTACCGAAGCGGACGACACCTTTCCAAGGGGATACTTTCAACATGACTTTATCTCTAACTTGGTATTCTATGTCCTTTCGCTTTCTATCGGCATAGCTCTTTTTTCGGCTACGGGCAGTTTCCAATCGTTGCTTAATTTGAACGATCTTTTCGGTAGTTTCATGAATAATTTCAGGACCAGTTAAATGTCTGTCCTCGAGTTCATCCCAACACAAAGGGGATCTACATTTCCGACCATATAAAGCTTCAAAAGGTGCAGCTTTAATGCTAGAGTGATAACTGTTGTTGTAGGAAAATTCAACTAAAGGTGGATGTCTATCCCATCCTTTACCGAAATTGATTACACAAGCACGTAGCATATCTTCCAAGGTTTGAATGGTTCGTTCACTTTGACCATCAGTTTGCGGATGATAGGCTGTACTCATGTCGAGTTGAGTTCCAAGAGCAGATTGCATAGTTTTCCAGAATCGAGAAACGAATCGACCGTCGCGATCAGAAATAATCGAGATAGGAACTCCATGACGCGAGACAATTTCTTTAATATAAAGCTGTGATAATTTCTCCATATTGTTGGTTTCCTTGATCGGTATGAAATGTGCAGATTTAGTAAGACGATCAACTATGACCCAAATAGTATCGTTACCATTCGAAGTCTTAGGTAACTTAGTAACGAAGTCCATAGTGATGCATTCCCACTTTCACTGCGGGATATCGGGTTTTGTCAACAGACCAGAAGGCTTCTGATGTTCAGCCTTGACTTTCAAACAAGTGAGACACTTACTAACATAAGTAGCAATGTTGGCTTTCATGTTAGGCCACCAGTAGAATTCCTTCACATCGTGATACATCTTACTGGAACCGGGATGAATAGAGTACCTAGTCTTATGAGCTTCATCCAAGACTAGTTCACGGAGATTACCAAAACGAGGAACCCAAATTCTGTTGCCAAAGTACTGTGTACCATTAGCTTTCACTTGAAGTTGGTTCTCAAAACCGATAGGTCCTTCACCTTCAATAAGTGTTGGTTTAATAGCTTCCAATTGAGCTTCACCGATTCGTGATATAAGATTTGATTTAATTTTCAGATTCAAAGCACGAACACGTTTAACATCGTCTTTTTGTCTAAGAGCATCGGCAACCACATTCGCCTTGCTGGGATGATATTTTAGCTCATAGTGATAATCGTTCAATAACTCGAGCCATCGGCTTTGCCTCATATTAAGCTGTTTCTGATCAAAGATGTGTCGAAGACTTTTATGGTCAGTGTACACCGTAAATTGGGTACCATATAGATAATGTCTCCATATCTTTAATGCAAATACCACGGCACCTAACTCAAGGTCATGTGTCGTATAGTTCTCCTCATGTTTCTTCAACTGTCTAGATGTATAGGCAATAACCTTTTCACGTTGCATTAAAACACAACCAAAGCCTTGCTTTGAGGCATCGAAGTAAACAACAAAGTCGTCGGTACCTTCAGGTAAAGAGAGAATCGGGGCTGTGGTCAATTTATCCTTCAGAACCTTGAAAGCAGATTCCTGTTCTTCGGACCACTCAAACTTCTTCCCTTTGTGAGTTAACTTCGTAAGGGGTTTAGCAAGAAGAGAAAAATATTTTATGAATCTTCGATAATAACCAGCAAGTCCCAAAAATTGACGAATATGCCTCGCAGTCTTTGGTATCTCCCAGTTCTGAATAGCGATAATCTTAACTGGATCGACATGTATTCCGTTACTATTAACAACATGTCCAAGAAATTGTACGGTTTTGAGCCAAAACTCGCGCTTTGAAAATTTAGCGTAGAGTTGTTCCTTTCGTAAGAGTTCAAGAAGCGCAAATGTTGCTCATGTTCTTTATCACTCTTTGAGTAGATCAGGATGTCGTCAATGAACACAATGACAAATTTGTCAAGATACGGCTTGCAGACACGATTCATAAGATCCATGAACACGGCAGGAGCGTTAGTTAAGCCAAAAGGCATAACACAAAATTTATAGTGCCCATAGCTAGTACGAAAAGCAGTCTTAGGAATATCGGATTCCTTGACCCTAAGTTGGTGATAACCAGACCTCAAATCAATCTTTGAATAAACACTTCACCCTTGAAGGTGGTCAAATAGATCATCAATACCTGAGAACGGATAACGATTCTTGATAGTAAGCTTATTGAGTTCGTGGTAATCAATGCACATCCTCAAAGTACCATCCTTCTTTTTAACAAATAGAATAGGAGCTCCCCATGGGGATGAGCTTGGACGAATGAAACCTTTATCCAATAGTTCTTAGAGTTGGTTAGAAAGTTCCTTCATTTTGGAAGGTGCTAAACGGTATGGTGCTTTAGCAATAGGAGCAGCACCGGGAGCTAAATCAATTTGGAATTCAACTTGTCTAGGAGGTGGAAGACCAGGAAGATCTTTAGGAAACACATCGGGAAAGTCTTTAACCACTGGTACATCTTCAATACACTTCTCTTTCGATTCAATCATCTTAACGTGGGCTAGAATAGCTGGATAACCTTTCATAAGGTATTTACGGGTTTTAATACAGGAGATAATGTTGAAATTGGAACCACTCTTTTAACCTTAGATAATAAGAGTCTCTCCATTTCCCAATGGAACATGAACGATTTTATCGAAACACAAGATTGCAGCATGTAATGGACGTAACCAATCCATCTCAACTATGACATCAAAACTTCCGAGCTCGACCGACAAAAGGTCTATCTTGAATTCTTTATTGGCTAAGATTAGGTTGCAGTTTTTATAGATTTTATCGACTTTCATGATCTTCCCATTGGCTACTTCTACTAATCATTTAGTTTCTAAGGGTTGAGGCTTTTCGGTAAATAGGGTACAAAATTCACTAGACACGTAACTTATGTCAGCATCCGTATCGAATAAAATAGTTGCATAACAATTATTGACAAGATACGTACCCGTGATGACCTCATCTTCATCTCGGGCTTCAGCAGCAGTAAGAACAAATGCACGACCCTTTGCAGCAGTAGTATTGGCTCCAGTAGCGGGATTATCTTTCTTCTTAGGACAATTTGGACTAATGTGTCCCTTTTCCCCACAAGTGTAACAAGTAGGAGGAGCTTTGGTAGTAACAATAGTTTTATCCTTTGGAGGAGTCTTACACGTCTTATCAACGTATCCCACTTTCTTAAACAACGAACAAGTAGCAGTATACCGCCCCGGGTGATGCCTTTCACAAAGAATACAAAAAGGATAGGTACCCTTATAATTCATCCTTGTACTATCCGCAGGCTTCTTACTAACATTCTGAGTCGAACCTTGAGATGGCTTAAACTTACTTTTACCTTCATTACCCTTAGTATCAACCTGTTTATTAGCCGACGCTCTTCTTCTCTTGGCCAACATCAGATTTTGTGCCATGAGAATCACAGCATCAAGAGTAACCTTCTCGGCAGCAATAACATTCCCCTGAACATCCTCGGGGAGACCTTCAATATACCTTTCAATCCTTCTAGCTTCAGTAGAAAACATCTCGGGGCACAAAGTAGAAATCTCGAGAAAACGATTGGTGTAGCTTTCTATGTCGGTACCCTTCACCTTGAGTTCCCAGAACTCGGCTTCAAGTTTTTGTACCTGACTTCTAGGACATAATTTATTAACCATCATGCTTTTGAGTTTGTCCCATGGAATTGCATTAGCATTGTTAATTCCTACGGACTTAGCATGAGCAGTCCACCAAGTCAAAGCATTGCCAGCTAATGAGCTAGTGGCATATTTGACCCTATCGTTATCCCCGCAGTTGCAAACACGGAAGATAGACTCTAGCTTCGTGAACCATTGAACTAGTTCAACAGCTTCTTCATTTCCCATGAAAGCGGGAGGGTGGCAGTTTGTAAAGTCCTTGTAAGAACAAGGTTTCGGTTGAGGATTAACATTATTAGCTTGAGCGTTGCCTTGGGCGGCAGCAAGCAACTGTTGGAATTGCTCAGTGGTCAACACGATGTTGTTAACGGTAGGTGCAGCTGGACGAACCATGATGTCACTAAATAGAAGTGAACATAAGTTTGGTAAGGTGACAAGGTATAAGTTTGAGCAATTACAAGTATGAATAAAATAAAGCATTGATATCACATGATATTAATAGAACACTTTATATTATTAGAACGAGGCATTAATAAGCCTTTTTAACACACGATTCGGAAATAGAAATAGTTTAAGGCATAGCCTTTACATAGATAATAAATTGGAAAAATAAACTAGGAAATATTAAGATTGAAGTAATCTTCATATTTCTTCTTCTCGCCCCCAACCTTCTTCATAAACTCATCAAATTTATCGTTCCTCGCCTTTTGCTTCTCATAGAGATACTCGAGGTTATCGTAGAGGTTAGTAATGCGGCTGTTGACTGCGTTGTTATCGTACCTCTTTAGAGCAAGCTGCTTATTGACTCGATTTCTTTCCATATCCATCCAGAAATCAACATCCTCCTTGAGATGAGCAAGCGATTGTTTTCCCCAACGGGTGTTACGTTCTTCCTCATACTTCACCAACTTTATCTCTTTCTTTAACTCCGCATTTTAATCCACAAGTTTCTTGATCACTAAGTCTTTTTCATCCATTCGAGCCTCGATCCTTGTAACATGGCGAAGCAAACCATCGAATTTCTTCTCAGTAGTTGTTCGCAGATTCATGATTTCACACATGGCGTTGTGGTGATGGTAAGAAGGAGATCGGGCTCTTTTCTTAGACGGGCCATCTTCATTAAAATTAGCAGGGCGTTTCCCCTTGTCTTCAATTCTTGGGGTTGGGTAGTAGTCGGGAGACTTAGGTAAAGTATTCGGACTATAGTTTGGTGAGGGAGGACCACCAAGACCATAAGGTGGGCTTTGGACTCGTCTCGAAGTTGAAGAGTGTCCAACACCTACTTCGGTGGTAGGGTTGAAGCGAGCCATTTCTTCAGAGGGCTTGTAGAGAGTTGCTTTTTTTGGTTTATTAACGCTTGAGCTTGACATCCTAACATTAGGAAAGAGACTATGATTAGAATCTTTGAGTCAAGTTTAGTAAACCATAAGTGTTAAGATTATAAGGCAATCCTAAGTACTTTAAGTCTAAGGCAGGAAAGGTTATAGTTTCCTAGATTGCTAAGGCACCCTAGCTAGCAAGTAAGGCACATATAAAGATGCAATCCTGGTTCTCTATAACAGCCTGGTTATACTCTGATACCAATCTATCACACCCCAAATATGGCCTGGGTGAATGTGACATTAATATCAAATAAACCAACATATTATAATATACGAGAACAATACTAGATGATAGAAACAAACTTTATTGAGTACGCAGCGGAAAATGAATGTCGTTACAATAATGGAAATTACAATAAAGTAATTGTTTCAAATGCAAGAATAATAAATGCGATATCTCATGATCCTAAGTCTAAGTAGCATCACATAAGCAGCAAGTAAGCTTGATCAATCGGCACCTGAGACATAAGCAGTAAGTAAGCTTGATTAATCGGCACATAAGCAGTAAGTAAGCTTGACCGTTGTTTTAGACCACAAGATTTAGTTTATAAAGTTGATCTCGCAGGGATCAAAATGTTATGCCAATTCGTGATATTTAGACTAAACGTTCAAAGTTTACCCCAATGACAAGTTGTGCCTATACTTATCGGTTTAATTCCATTATTAAGTAATACAATAACTTGGTCAAATGTATCGGGGACGTTACTCCCGATAGGCCTACCCCCAATAATTAAGAATGCATTTAACGAGCAATTAAAAATATCACTGTAGGGACTTAGTCGGATATAGCCGTGTATAGCATAGTTTAACAGTTGGTACTTGTGTCTAAATTGTAATTAGTAAAAGTAGCATGTGTCTCACCCCAAAAATTTAAATAAGTTGTGCACAATATAAAGTGGGGCTATGAAATTCACCTTAGTAAGTAGAGAGAGATAGTTATTCCTCAGAATAGAAAGTTTGGATGGATGAGCAGAAAGTCAACCTAATGACATTTAAGAGTAGTTAAGTGTATTGCCCAAATTTAAGTTTAAGTATACAAGTGTTTTAAGTATGGTTCGTTTTACTAAGTTCCATTCCTAGTAAGTTTCTACTTTTAGCAAGTTTCCACTTTTAGTAGTTTCCACTTTTAGTAAGTTAGTGTCGAATACTAGTGAGTTGTCCTTAATAAGTCTACCACCTATTAAGTGTGAAGATAACTAGGTGTATGATTACTATAGTCGGGTTGATATTGTGGATCGTACCCAAACATCTATGCCACCGTCGAGTCACTAGAATGACCAATTGTTACCGGTTGGCCCAGGATTTCTTGACCAAAATCTAAGTTTGGCATTCGTAATCCACAAGCGTCCCATAGTGGTACCAAGGATCACCCTAGGCCTTAAGCAACGTCGATGTTCAAGTAATTTTACGCTATCGTGAATGACTATTGTAATCGTATAATATAATATAAATAATAGTATATTATATGGGTTAATAATAATATAAGTGTGTAAGTGTTAGTATAGTAGTATTAGGGTTTTAGTTAAAGTAGTATTTAATATTAGGGTTTGGTAATAAATGATTAGGGTTTAATTAATGTTTTATGGTTTAGGTTTAATTAGGGTTTTATTTATTTAATGTTTATGTATATATATGTATATCGTATATATATATATATAGTTTATATTATTATTTTTTATAAAAACCGTATGTATATGTATATATATATATATATAAAATATTTTTTTTACATGTATATATATATATCGAATATGTATATGTATATATGTATATACTTTGTTTCCTTATTTAAACACTAACAAATCTTTTAGCAAATCTCTAGGTTTTAAAGATCAAACACCCTAATTCTTTTATTTTCGGTCGACTACATATACATACATATTAAAAAAAATTCTTTCTTTCATGTATATATATATCTATGCGTGTACATGTATTTACTGTATATGTATATGAATTAACAAGATTGTAACATGAATATGAACAAAGATCAAAGGTTATGTAAATAAGTTTAGGATTTGTGTTATACCTTGAAGATTTTAAGATGATTAACAAAAGAAAAGAAGAAACACTTGATGATGAAGATCAAAGCACTCCAATAATCAAGAACACCTTGAAGATCTTTGAAGAACGCGAAGAACGAGCTTGAAGATCACTTGAAAATACCTTGAAGATGATGATGATGATTTTCGATGGTGGTGGTGGTGATTTTCGGTTTTTAGCCGAAAATAAGAGAGAGGGAGAGAGACTTGAGAGAGATTTGTGATTTTGATTTGGTACAAGAAAATGGTTTAGCCTAGGTCTCTATTTATAGGAGTGATTAGAGAATTCTAGAATTAGGTTTAGGTTAAGTTTTACTTAGGGAACAAGTCAAGGTTTGAGGAGGTGATGGGGAGTTGCCTTGGCCGAAATTTGGGAGGGGTATAAAGGGCATTTCACTTATTTTTTTAAAAAAATTTCGGCTAGGGCTTTTTAAGGAAGGAGTTGGGATTTTTCGTTTTAAACCTTGTACTTTAGATTAGCTTATATAATTCCAAACTTGTTTAAGATTAATTAAGTTATATACATTAAGCTTTAGTTTATTACATTTTGTTCACGAAAATTAATTAGCTTATTATTTCCGTCTTTTATTAACTTGTCGTTTATTGCATCAAGTTAATTAATATTGCTTTATAATTCTTTAATGCTTAACAATTATTGATTAAAGTTTAATCATTAAGTTTAATTATATTGTTTGGGCATTTAATATGGAAAAATATAGAATGGAAAAATGAGGGTCGTTATAGCATGAAACAATGGAAGCCGCCGGCTTGGTGTTAATGTGAAGAAATTCGAGAATATTTCAGAAATGAGCCAAAAATTGAAGAACTTGGAAAAGCATAAGAAGCTGACAGCTTAAGAAATAAAGCCGACTTGATCAACTGAAGCCTCCGGCTATCCCATCCCAAGACGCCGGCTTAAGGAGCTATTTATGAAACCAACTTGGCAGCCAAGTAATTCGTTTAAAGCTGTAGAATCAATATTTTGGCCATAATTTACGCATACGATCTCCGATTAAGGGGTTCCAGGTGTCCAGACTTCCGTATGACATAGATCTACAACTTCTGTTGTATAAGTTTTGTCTAATTCGGCCTTGTTTGGATGTGAGAAGGCAATAAATGGGTGCTTAAATTCAAATACGGGATTTTATGTATTTTTACTTGTTTCTTGTCCCACATCGCCCACAAAACAAATATAAAAGGCTCTCATTCACCTATAAAAGGAGGCCTTCACCCTTTAGTTTTCAATGTACCTTCTTATATTCTTTTCTCTCTTTTGAGAATTGAATCCTCCTCCCCATATGAGGTTTATGGAGTTAAGAGGTGTACATTAGTTTAATATTTTATGCTATGGCGTCGAGTTTCTGCACGAACGTCTTCTTTCTATTTTGTAAGTATTTTTTTTATTTTAATTTAATTATTTCTTTTCTTTTGTTTATTGTTTTTTAATTATTGTCTTTTATTTATTGTCTTTTATTTATCGTCTTTTATTTATCGTCTTTTATTTATTTATCTTTAGTTTATTTTATTGCTTTAATTTATTTTATGTCTTTATTTATGTTTAATTGCTTTTGTTCGTCTACCATTATGAACTAAACGTTCATAGTGGTTACGTGGACGAAAACTACTTTGTCTGGGAATCAGATGAAGCTGCCGGCTTGACTGGAACAAAGTCGCCGGCTTCGTGCTTTAATCCGTACAGTTTCTGGTCCTTTTTCCATATTTGTATGTTTGAGTTTCTGTAATGATGTTTGAACTGTTTTGAATTTGTTATGTTTAAATATGCTTGTTTGCCATGCTTAATGATTAGATAACATGATTTTAGGATTGATTAATACTTAATCCGATGATCTATTATTCGATTCATGCTACTTGTTTAGATCTAGTCAATCAAACTTGTTAAATTGGATTGCATGCAACTAAGTTAAACAACATAATAGTGATAAATCTGTTGAATTTGAGTTACACTTATATAATAGAGTTTGATATTGTTAGGCTTAGTCGAAGATCCTCTGTTTGGTTGTGTTTGATTAATGATTGCATGAAAATCAAGTAATAATTGACTTTCAGCTAGTAACTTGAGTTGATCTACTTGATGTTTTAATAGCTTATATAATTTGTCAGTCTATTTGCATATTGATCCGCATCATAAGGTTGATATGTATCATGTAATTGAATTGAATGCTAAGAATTGAGATGTTAGTTATGCACATCACATATCTAGCATATGCTTTAAGTCCTGCTTATTGAATGATATGCAATACTTGTCTTAGCCTTTTTAGGAATAATGATTAGTCTATGGTTATTATTTTGATTTGTGTTAATATAAGTTATGAAACTTGCCTAATATGATTCTCGTAAGAGTTATTCGTTCATGTAACTGCTTTTATTTATAATTCTTTATCTTAATCTTTATTTCATACTTAAATATATTATTATTCAATTCCTTAAAAACGTATCATTAATCATCTCTTTCCTAAGAGATACAAACCAACAACCTAAAAACACATAAAAATCT
Organism: Rutidosis leptorrhynchoides; assembly: GCF_046630445.1. NCBI lineage: Eukaryota > Viridiplantae > Streptophyta > Magnoliopsida > Asterales > Asteraceae > Rutidosis > Rutidosis leptorrhynchoides. The sequence continues at coordinate 19,826,561 of NC_092336.1, forward strand.
ATCTTTAGTTCTTTAATAAGAGCTAAGCTATATAATAAAACAACTCTTATCTGCTTCCATGCTCTCTTGGGACGATAACCTAAAATACTACATCTGACCGGGTCTTGTTGCTAGTTAGTGTGTTAAAAGTAAAATAAAGGTTTATAAATTTAAAAGTTGAAAGATAAGTTAAGCACTACTGCACACACTTTTGAAACATCAGTGGCGTGTTGAACGGAAGGGCGACGTATTTATAATTTTCGTTTCATTTTTCTTTTAGTATAATTTAATATATATTTTGTTTTAATTAATTATTTAATTTGATTTAGTTTTATGCAGTTATTATAACAAGATAAATATATTATAAGTTTATAACTAAATACTAATTGTCATGAGGATAACTACTGTTTACAAGGACCTTTTGGTCATTTCACAATTTTTATTTTTCTTACATTTTTCTTACAAGGACAACATCCTCAACAACTATCAGGAGCCACCATCCCGAAGCATCACCGCTGTAGAGACCCGACAAAATCGTCATTGACGGCACCGTCTACTTAGGTCCCGTTACATGGTCATAAGTCTTTAAAATGACGTTTGACCAAAATATGTCGCATTCATTTCAAATGTAAAGATGTTTCAAGTTTACAAAAGTAGTTCAACGACTAGTTACATTACAATGTTTAACGTACAAATGAAACCTATGCGACACAATTTAAAAGTAAGTCAAAAGGTGCTCCATGTATGCATGTATACTCGACATCCAAGCAAGTATCAAAAAAATAGTGAGCGGAAGTATGTATCACAAAACGTTCAAGGACCTGAGAAAAATATTGAAATCTGTCAACGAAAAACGTTGGTGAAATCATAGGTTTAAGTAAGTAAGTGAGTAAGTACAAATGAACCACAAGATTTATAACATTGAAATAAGAGTAAACCATTCTAAAATTTGTTATCACGAGCACCCAATTATCAAGGCTTAACTTTCCACGAACCCCATCACAATAGTGTTAGAACATACACTGTTTCTCAAAAATATATTTCATCCGAATAACGGTAGCGAACCGTCCGAATGAGGGTTTGTCAAACCTATATGGCCATACAACATAAGTTCTCGCTTACACCCGGCAAGTGTAACTAATGATAATCGAAATGAGGATTTTGTTCTAACTCGTATGTAGAATGTTTGTTTTCGTACTTGTGTTCAGTTTGTAAAATGAAACGTTTATGTTTTCTCATCCCAAATGTAAGTTAAAAAGAGTAAAATTGGGACTATGATCTCACCTTGAGTGCAAGAGTTTAAAAGCACTTCACAAGTAAATGTGTGTAAGAACGGATGCTAGTCTTGACCTAAACAAATAGGTTGTATCAATAACGGTAAACACGGTTGGTTAAAGTTGTTCAATTAGTCCTATGGCTCGTTATGACTCAATTATATAGCATGTGAATCACGTTGTCAAGTTTCATGCAAGATACAAGTATAAAAGCAAGTTAGAACGATTGCATACGTATTTGGTTAGGTTTGACTAAAAGTCAAACTTGGTCAAAGTCAACGGGGTCGGGTCGGGTCGGGTATCCGAAAATTTTCCCATGATGATAAATCATATGTGAGCATGCTATCCAAATTTCATGTTAATCGTAGTTGCGGTTAATTGGGAAAAAGTTTGTGAAAAATAAAACAACAAAGAAATTTTGGCCTGGAGATATGCGCGGTGCGCGCAGGAGTGCGCGGCGTGCATTTAGGCGTGGAACCAGGTCAGGTAATATCTCAGGGGTTAAGCATTTGAAACTTTACATTTGCGTGGCGCGAGAAAGGGTGCGCGGTGCGCGTTCCTGGAAAAAGTGCTGTTTGCAGCATTTTGTTAAGTCTCGAACCAAAACTCAATTTAACATAACTTATGGACCGAAAACATTCAAAATGCATGCCATACATCGTTGGAAAGGTAATTTAACGAGGAACACAACTAAATACATTTCATCAATCAAAAACATCATTTACCATAAACAAATCTAAGTTGAAAGCTCATTAAATGCCCACCATAAATGCTTTCAAGTTCATAAATGCACATTTATGATTCGGGAATTAAATGCATACATATAATACGCCGTTTTGTAGGTAATTATGCATATATTACCACTAAACACTTACAAACCACATTGCAAAGCATTTAATGCATCAAAAAACCATTTTACTTCTATCAAACCCTAACTCAAAGTCACAAATTTAACAATTATGTTTATGAAGCTTTTCCATGTCAACCTACATACAAAATTGATGCTAGTGATGCTAGTAACACATTTAATACATGCACTTTTAACATCTAACAACATTTAAGCAACCAAATCTCAAAATCAAGCACACCCATTTCAAGTTTAAGCTAGTTACATCAAAATGACAAGAACAAGCATATAAATCATATATTCATGTTAGACTTGAGCCATAGACACCAATTAACACTTTTATAAGTTAAAAACATCAAGAACAAAGAATCTAGTGATTTTAGAAAGTTACCCAAAATAGATGAAATCGGTATGGAATCGAAGAGGAAGTTGCAAGGATTCTAAATATGCAATTTGTTTTGAAGAACACTTGCTAGATTTAAAATGGATGATGTGTTGGTCCCTTTATTAATAACAGGAGTATTATAGAGGGGGGGGGGGTGAATACGATTTCTTTTAATTAACTTACCAATTAAACACGATTTAGTATTCAAGCATGTAATGTAAATAGAGTCAAAGGTAATTTTTCCACTGTTATTCTTTATTGATTAAATCACAAAGAATTACAACTATCCTTGCCGGAATGATAGTTGGTTGATACAGATTTACCTAAGTATAGCTATGAGGATAAACTTAAAGCTATTGCACGTTTTGAACTCTAAATAAATAAACCCACACCACTAGTTGTTACAATAGTGGATACAACAATTTATAGTAGTCCTATTAACCATGTAATGGTTCTATTATCCATAGGTACATAGGATGTCTGTACTTATGGGACAACTGCATCAGAGAGCGTGCTCTCCTCTTTCCTCTTTGGTAGCTATTTGCAGGAACACCCCAATTTGGTTTGGCACCACTATTGGTTTAAACAAATAGAATGTTGTGTTCCCTAGGCATTGACAAAGTATAGCACATGTCTGCACATGTGTTAAACTTCTGCATTCCCACGTGGTCTTGTAAGGTCAATTGTCAGACGCCGACGCGTGTCCTTTCCTGTTCAACTTTGACTTTGACTTCTGTTGAATAGTACAATTGATGTAGACCACTCAGGAAACCACCATGCTTGTAATGGAGCATCGCTGTCTTGTGTTGTATGCTACTTATCAGATTTACTGGTTCTTCTTATGCTGAGTCACTTGATATTCTTGAATTGCTGAGTACTCATCCTGTGCTGATTCAAAGAATACACTCTACCTTGTGCTGGTAGACTAGGCAGCATACTGAACACTTGACACAACAATATTTGTTGTCTATACATAAACAAACTTGTGCTGGCTGCACATAACATTTTAGTGTAAATAAATTACAGTTTTGTCATAATTAAATCCTTAATTATTTTGGGGACTCAACAATCTCCCCCTATTTGATGATGACAAAACTTATGACATTTAGAGAAAACACTAAAGCTAGCACAGAGGGACCTAATGAAAAATAGGCAGAAAATTTGTCCCTTTTAAGTTTGTTTTTGGGATCTTTTACTGAATTATCTATATCTTATAACTTGATATGATTTTGAAGATTAACTCATTTCATCTTCATTACAACAGAGTATATACAGTAATTACAAAACATCATAATGAAAAATAAAGTAACAAAAGATACAATTTAAGCACTAGAAGGCTATCTATCTTTATCTTTATCCTTTTCTAGTTCATCACTAGATAGCTCTTCTTCTTTTACTTTCCAGGCAGCCCAGGCTTTAGGAAAAAAGTAAGGCAGATCAGCAGGGTAACACACTGGCACATGAGGAGGTAGAATGATGGGATCTCTTCTGTGTGGGCCTTCACCAGTAGATTTCTTTCCTTTAAGCTTTTGAGAAAGTACTTCTTCTACGTTTACTACTGGTACATTCAAAAATTTTGTTGCTTTGTTGAAGAGCTCTTGGAGTTCTAGCTTCAATGTCTTTTTAATACCACTTTCAGCTTTACCAATGAAGTACTCCAATATCTCCATCCATTTACTGAATCTGAAGGTTCTCAAATCAGTGTAGTCTACCCTCTCTTGAATGTTATCTTCCCTGCTGATACTGAAAGCTCTTTTTGTGCCTGTGTGCAATTTGATGATCTTGCTTGGATTTGATCTCCTGGTCAGTACATCACCATACTTGCTCCTATAATAGTGATCAGATAGCTCAATTGTACGTTCAGTTTCTATAGGAGCAGTAGCAGGTGCTTTCTCAGCAGCTTCTAGTTCATCAAGAGCTTTATCTTGTTTCTTAATAATAGCTTTGGCTAGCTTGAGGGACTCAGCCTCTTGCTTTCTATCAGCAGCCAATTTAGCTTCTACTTCCTGAAGCCATACCCTTTCAGCATATTCAGCATCAGCATCCTCCCTTCTTTACCTTTCAACTTCTAAGCCCAAAAGATAATCATCGGCAGTAATATTCAGGGACTTTGCTATTTCAATCATTTTCCTTCCCTCTTCAGTTCTAAGGGCATCACGATACTGCCTTAGATCCATACCCAGTTGCCGAGCCTCATGAAATTGAGCTTTCTCTTCATCAATATGTAGCATTTGACCACTGTTATTTAGATACATGCCAATTTCAATGACATAAGTTAAGGCAGCGATGTAGAATGGCTGATCAAGAGGATGATGCAGCAATCTAACTTGGCGTATCCTTTCAGAAATAGCTGCTTGTCTTTGCACAAGCAATTCACGTACAGTGATCTCCAGCCTGTAAGCCTCACTTTCATCTGGATTCATTCTAAATAGATTTGGCTCACCACGGGCAACTGAATCATCTTCCCAAGTTGTGTGTTTATCACGTGGCTTTGGGGAAGATGGAGGATACATGATTGATTCTGATATGCCTGAAGAACTCACTAAAAACTGATTAATACGTTCATCCTGTGTTCTGTTAAAATAAGCAAGAGTTCGGGGAGAGATAGGTGATTGAACAAATAAGTGAGCTCCTCTACCCCAGACTGTGAAGTCAGCAGGATCGACAGTATCATCATCTTATTTAACACCCAGCTCAGCCGCCTTGGCTGGGTCTTCAACACTTGTTTCACCCAGCAACACACTACTGGCTGGGTCTTCTATCACAGCCCTCCTTGCTGTGTCTTCAGTCCTAGCTGATTGATTAGTATCAGCTAGAGGCAGATAGGGAACAATAGCAAGATGCTCCCCCTTAACATCATCAACGTCAAGGTCTATTATTTCTGCTGGCTGTTGTTGTGTAGCTGGCTGAGCAGGAGATGCTGGTCGAGAAGATGAGCTAGTTTCCAATATTGCATCTAGCCCTTTCATGAACACGTCAGCTCTTACTCCTCCTGACCCAGTAGATTGCAGATAATCTTTCGTTTCTTCAGGGGTCATTCTTTTGATCCTGTCTGCTCGCTCAGCATACAGCTTTGCCCTTTTCTTGTCATACTTAACCATGAACTTAGCATTTCTTTTACGAGCATCTCTTTTGTACTTTTTAATGCTAATTAGTTCATCATTAATATCTAACTTGTCTGGGTTCAGGCTTCTTCTATGTTCAATTCTGTGATACTTACGAGCAACATAAGCCTCCCATTTGGCATTAAAGGCATCATTTAAATCTTGCTGTCTCTTCTGATGTCTCTTCAGTTTTCTTTTCATTTTCCTTTCAATCGTTTGAGAGACAACAAAAGATTCTGCAACAGCCAGCTCAGAAACATCACTGGGCTTACTGCCAGAACCAATATCATCCACTGATGTGCAGACATACTGGGTTGAGATTCACCCGCTGCCTGTACACCAGCTTCAGTATGAGCGTTGCTGGGCTTAGGGCCAGCACCTTGATCAGTACAGTACCATCATCATCACCATCTCTCATTTGCTGTTTAGGAGCCTTTTCATGCTCATGCTCCCCCTCAGATTGTTTTCTCTTTTTGGACTTCGTTTTAGACTTCTTCTCCCCCTTTTTGTCATTAGCAGAGGCAGAAGGGTGATCAGGGGAAACATGTGCATCAAGGCCACTGTCTGAATCAGGCACTGAAAATGCAAAGTTGTTTCAGTCAGTATCAGCAGGAGAAAGATGGGCACCATGATCTACACCATATTGTCGGAGATACAGATTTGAAGTTCTAACTTCATTTCTTGCAACACCCATGGCCATTTGATTAACAGTGGCCCTAACATCTGCTTGTAAGGCAGCCATTTGTTGCATAGTCTCCACCAATTCAAGATAAGCAGAGACAGGAACCATATTAGCCATTTGCTGCTCCTGCGAATCCAACCTCTCTGTCAATACCCGATTCTCTTCATTAAAAAAAAGATTCCTTCGATTAGCATCATCAAGATCAGTTTGAAGACGGGCAACATGATCAGCATATTCGTTATGAGAGATGATTCACCTCTTGAGATCCTCATCTTCTTCAAATTGTTTGACAATAGTATCCACGGCTTGATCAGCAAAAGCACATACTTGTTTGAGCTGGTTTTCAATGGTAGAAGTGGTAACCTCCCCAGCTCTGTGTATGGCTTCGGTCATTCTATCAACAATAGCAGAGCGAATGGTGCTTTGTAGATCTGGTGTAACTTCGGCTAATGTCTTATAGACAGCCAGAGTGGAGATGGCAGCCACCTCATCAGCATTAAAACTGCTGGTTGAGGGGCGATCACTAGCAGGGTCAGAATCTGACTCGTCACCATGATCACCATCATTTTTACCTTCACTCAAAGGTTTAGAACCACTGGTATTCTTGTCAGCATCATTATCAACATCATCAGTTAGATCCACTGGTTTGTCTTTTGAACCAGTCACATTATCATGAGTGACTGGTCCGCCCTTACCAGTAACTTTATCAGCATCACCATCAGATGAAGAAGATGATGAGGAAGAAGCTGATGAATCAGAAGGTACTAGCGAATCAGGGACATTTTGCATAACACATTTAACAGTAGCTGGATCTATGATGAACTTGAGAGGCCTCCATGTACCAGGCCATGGAGAAGCAGCTGGAGCCATACCAAAGTAGTGATAGTATGGCTGCTCATTAATTTGTTGTAGCATGGCCAACCTCTCATATATCTCTTCTCTTGCTGGTCGATCCAGCTGAGATAATAGCTCAGTCAGCTCCTCTTCTGGTAATTTACTAGCTGAGACTATAGCACTTTGGGGATCAATAGTCAGCTGATCCACCAGCAAGTTAACTCTGGGAGTGGTGGATGCTCCCCTATAGATGAAGTTAGGTACAACTTCATCAGGGTCTGGTACCTGGCACACATATGGTTTCTTCTCAGCAGAAGCAGTAGCTTGAAAAGAATCAGTGGTGGCAGAAGCAGAGGTACCAGTATCCATAGTGGGTTCCGTAGAACCAGTGATATGTGTAGAATAGGCAGCATTTGCTGCGATAATCTCATCAGTAAGCACCACGTCATCTTGGTCACTACCTATGATAATCTCCTCAATAGAAGCAGCTGGAGAAGTAACAGTGGTAGTGCCAGAAATATCAACATCAAGAACCTTCTTAACAATACTCCCAATGACCTTTTCAAGTGCAGGAGGAGGTTCCATTATCATCTCCTCAACCACTATAGAATCAGTGGTTGAAGCAGCAATACCCGAGACAGTAGGAGGAGTAGTAGAAATATCAGCAGTAGCTAACTACTCATTATCAGTAAGAACAGTGGAACCAGCAACCACATTGTCTCCAGTAGAGCCAGCAGCAGTAGAAGCAACAGTACCAGTAGCATTACCACCAGTAGACAAATCAGTAGCACCAACACCAGTAGCAGAAACAGAGAGCTCATCAGTAGAAACAATAACATTCTTTTCTTGCTCCCCCTCTGCCTGTTCATCTACCCTGCTAAGAACTGAAACAAAAGAACATTTTATGTTAACAACTGTAGAACCAAATAAATTTGACTCAATGATAATGCTAAAAATGAACATATATTTCATAGCATTATCCCTCAAGAAAGACAAGCTTTTAGTTGCAATTGTTCTATTTACAAGTGATATTCGTTTAAATAATAAAAGGTGAAGACAAAAGACAGATTCGACGAATTGAAGACGCAAACGACCAAAAAGCTCAAAAGTACAAAGTATAATCAAAATGTTTCAAATTATTGATGAGAAACGTCTCAAAATTACAAGAGTACAAGACGCGAAACGCAAAATACAAGATATTAAATTGTACGCAAGGACGTTCGAAAATCCGAAACCGAGACATGAACCAACTATCAACGCGCGACGCAAGGAGCTAAAATTACAAGTCAACGGAGTACAAGAATATAATATAATATAATATATATATAATTATATTTAATTATATATATTATATTATATAATAAATAAATAAGCAGCCCACGTTTTTAAAGACTTTTGAGCTCTCCCAGCTGGCCATGCGATCGCATGGCCTGGAAGAACAAAAACCATGCGATCGCATGGCCGTGAAATCCAGGCGACACCCTATAAATTTCGCAGTTTTGGTTGATCTTTTACCATATATCCATCTCTCTATCTATAAACGCATATATATATATATATACATACATATATATATATATATATATATATATATATATATATATATATATATATATATATATATTTTAATTTTAATTTTAAATTCTAATAATAAGGGTATGTTAGCGAATGTTGTAAGGGTGTAAGTCGAAATTCTGTCCGTGTAACGCTACGATATTTTTAATCACTGTAAGTTATGGTTAATGTTATTTTTAAATTAATGTCTCGTAGCTAAGTTATTATTATGCTTATTTAATGCCAAAGTAATCATGATGTTGGGCTAAATACTAAAATTGGGTAATTGGGCTTTGGACCATAATTGGGGTTTGAATAAGAGAACGACACTTGTGGAAATTAGACTATGAGCTATTAATGGGCTTTATATTAACTAAACGATACCTCGTTAATTTAATATATAGACTTATAATTTGACGTATTTATATATAACCACATACGCTTGACTGGGTACGGTGGGCGGGATATCTATAAATACCAATAATTGTTCATTTTACCGGACACGAAACTGGATTAATAGTTAATAGACTTGTTGAAACAGGGGTGGATTACATTCAAGGGTAATTGGTGTAATTGTTAACAAAGTAGTAAAACCTTGGATTACACGCAGTCGATAACCTGGTGTATTCATTAAACAAAGTATTAAGACCTTGTTACAATTCGAATCCCCAATTAGTTGGAATATTTGACTTCGGGAATAAGAATAATTTGATGAAGACTTTCGCACTTTATATTTATGACTGACGGACTATTATGGACAAATCCGTATGGACATATCGAATAATCCATGACAAAGGACAATTAACCCATGGGAATAAACTAAAAACAACACGTCAAACATCATGATTACGGAAGTTTAAATAAGCATAATTCCTTTATTTCATATTTAATTTCCTTTATTTTGTATTTAATTGCACTTTTAATTATCGCACTTTTATTTATTGTCATTGTATTTAATTGCACTTTTAATTATCGTACTCTTTAATTGTCGTACTTTTTATTTATAGCATTTTTATTTATCGCAATTTCATTATCGTTATTTACTTTACTCTTTAAATTAAGTCTTTTATTTATTTAATATTTTACATTAGGTTTTAACTGCGACTAAAGTTTTAAAATCGACAAACCGGTCATTAAACGGTAAAAACCCCCCTTTTATAATAATAATATTACTTATATTTATTTTTGTATTTTTACAAATATAGCTTTTAAAATTATAGCATTAAGCTTGTTCAATTTTGCCTGTGGAACGAACCGGACTTACTACAAACTACACTACTGTACGATTAGGTACACTGCCTATAAGTGTTGTAGCAAGGTTTAGGTATATTCACTCTATAAATAAATAAATAACTTGTGTAAAATTGTATCGTATTTAATAGTATTTCCTTGTAAAAATAATACTATTTCCTAGTACACCTCGCACACATCAAGTATTTTTGGCGCCGCTGCCGGGGAACACATAAATGCCGAAAGCGCAACGCTAAATATATAAAAAAAAGATTTTTATTAATTTTTAGTTTACTTTTATAAAAATACGCTTTTGCAAAAATGCGTTTTAAAAATACAAAAATATAAAAAGAAAAACAAAATTTAAATATTTTTAAGAGATTGTTAAATATATAAGTTTTATAAAGTTTCTTTATTTTTATTTTAGTTTGTAAAAATTTAAGTTTTATTTAAATATTTTGTATTAATATAAAACAGAAAAACAGAAAAAAAAAAAAAAAAAAAAAAAAAGAAATCAAACGGCCCAGTACTATAGCAGCCCGTAACCTCGCTCGAAACCCTAGTTCATGCGATTGCATGAGCCCGAAGGCAAAACTTCATGCGATCGCTTGAAGCTGTCTGACACGCCACAGTTAACTCTAATTCAGTATTAATTACGGTGTATTAATTATTATTATTATTATTAAAACCCTAATTAGGTTATATTTATTTAATTATTTAGTTTAGTTTTTAGTATTAATTTGTTTTACTTAGTTTAATTAGTTTAATTAAATTATAAAATTAATAGTTTTATAAAAAATAATATTTTTATATAATTGTACTTTTTACAACTTTAAGTTTATTTTTATATTTTGTATCTTTTTATTTAGCGTAATATTTGTATTTTTCGCTCGTATTTAGTTTTAAGTCATAGTTTTTGCCATAGTTATTTTTATTTCTAAATTTTTAGGCTTTGCCGTAAAATTCCTTAAGTGCTTTTTCTTTAGACTAAGATTTAAGTGCTTTAGAATTTTGCGACGCCGTTTTTTTAGTACTTTTTAAGTTAATGCCATTTGGGATATAGTTTTTCTTTTAAGCTTTAATATTTTTAGACGCAACTTTTAATTCTTAGTTTTTAATTCCTTTTTAAGTTTCGACGCGCTACTTTCTTATTTTTATTTTTCGACGCCTATTATTTTTCGACCTTTTATTTTTCGACGTTTTTCGACGCGCTCTTTTTCTTTCTTATTTCTCGACACTCTAGTTTATAGGACATAGAATTTTTTTTTTTCTATTTCTTCTCTAAAATTTAAACGAAAAATTATTTTAAGTGGTTAAATTGATAGACATCAAAATTTTCTGGTTCGTAATAATAGTTGGATTTGTACGTGGACCGGGTTATTGGAGCCAAACAGTACTCAATTTTATTGAGACCAAACGAATCCTGCCCCTCTGCTGCATCTTTTGGCTATTCGAAACGTGGGCAAAATCAGAAAAGTCTATTAATTGGATAACTTATATAATTTTTCTTTCTTTTTAAAAACTAATAGGATATTCAGTGAATGCACCGAGCAAAACGTTCACCACCTTTTGTACGTTCACCACCTGTAACCAGATCAAGACATCTAGCAAATATTGTCACCGTTGATTTTTCTTTAGAATCGTCATCCAGTCGACCAAGTACTCCAATTCAAATTTTCGATAATCCATTTTTTGAACGCGACCTCACAATTGAGAATCCGGAGAATATTCAGGGACAATTCATAGATCCTGAACCACTAATCTTTCCTCCGGAACCACCAATCATTCAAACAGAGATTGTTGAGGAACCAACCATTAAATCAGAATCCTCTAGTGATTCAGATTCAACAAATTCAATCATGAAAAATCTGGAACCTCTAAGTATGGAAGACCGAATGCGAGCTAAACGCACTGGCCAAGGTCACGCAATTACTCAACCAGACATTAATGCGCCAGATTATGAAATCAAAGGACAAATTCTACACATGGTGACTAATCAATGCCAATTTAGTGGTGCACCGAAGGAAGATCCAAACGAACATCTTCGTACCTTTAATAGGATCTGTACTCTATTTAAAATAAGAGAAGTGGAGGATGAACAGATATATCTCATGTTATTTCCCTGGACTTTAAAGGGAGAAGCCAAAGATTGGTTAGAATCGTTACCTGAAGGGGCGATTGATACATGGGACGTTTTAGTTGAAAAATTTCTTAAACAATTCTTTCCGGCATCTAAAGCCGTAAGACTTCAAGGAGAAATTATTACATTCACACAAAAGCCAAATGAAACTTTATATGAAGCATGGACAAGATTTGGAAAGTTATTAAGAGGATGTCCGCAACATGGTTTAGACACCTGTCAAATAGTAGAAATATTCTACCAAGGATGCAACATCACTACAAGAAAAGACATCGATATAGCAGCTGGTGGTTCCATTATGAAGAAAACCGCAACTGATGCTTACAAAATTATTGATAACACTGCTTCCCACTCACATGAGTGGCACCAAGAAAAAGATATTGTTAGATCATCTAAAGCAGCTAGAGCCGATTCTAGCCATGACTTTGATTCCATTTCTGTAAAGATAGATGCTGTCGAGAGACGAATGGAAAAGATGACTAAGGATATTCACTCAATACGAATTAGTTGTGAGCAGTGTGGAGGACCACATTTGACAAAAGATTGTCTCAGTATTGAACTAACAATGGAACAAAGAGAGAATGTTTCATACATAAACCAAAGGCCTGGAAATAATTATCAGAATAATTATCAACCGTTAAGACCGATCTACAATCAAAACCAGAATTATAACCGAAATATTCCATACAACAACCAACAAGGTCCTAGCAATCAACAAGTATCCAACAATACTTACAATCAGCAAAGACCTAATTTTCAAAACAAACCACCACAAACCGATGATAAAAAGCCAAATTTAGAAGACATGATGTCGAAGCTAGTTGAATCTCAAACGCAGTTTTTTACATCGCAGAAACAAACCAATAAACAAAATGCTCAAGCATTTAGAAATCAACAAGCTTATATTCAAAATCTTGAACAAGAAATAAGTAACCTAGCAAGGTTAATAGGTGAAAGAAAATCGGGAAGTCTACCTAGTGATACAAATGCTAACCCCCGGAATGAAACAGCTAAAGCCATTACCACAAGAAGTGGTATTACACTTAAACCACCTGAAATACCTGTAATTTCTGATGAAGCTATTCCTACTCCACAAGAACCACAATCTGAACAAGATAAGGAAAAAGAACCGGTAGTTGAAAAGGTTAATGAAGATAACACAGTTAAGGCTAAACCTTATGTTAAACCATACCAACCACCACTTCCTTACCACTGTAAAATGAGAAAAGAGAGACTTGAAGCCGAGCAATCCAAATTCTTGGATATGTTTAAACAGATAAATGTCAATCTTTCTTTCATTGATGTGATTTCTGGAATGCCTAGATATGCTAAATTTCTGAAAGATCTAATCACAAATAGAAAGAAAATGGAAGAACTCTCAGCTATTACTATGAATGTTAATTGTTCTGCAGTGCTGTTGAATAAGATACCAGAAAAATTATCAGATCCAGGAAGTTTCACAATTCCATGTTTTCTGGGTAGTCTTAGTTCAATAGAAGCATTGGCAGACTTAGGTGCTAGTATAAATTTAATGCCGTATTCACTATACGTTAAACTAGACCTTGGAGAATTGAAACCAATACGAATAAGTATACAACTAGCCGATCGATCAGTAAAATATCCTAGAGGGATAATCGAGAACATGCTAGTTAAAGTTGGTACTTTAGTATTTCCAGTAGATTTTGTTATTCTGGACATGGAAGAATATTCTCGAGTACCTCTCATATTAGGAAGACCATTCTTAAACACGGCAAAAGCAATAATAGACGTGTTCGGTAAGAAACTAACCCTAAGTATAGAGGACGAGAGTGTTACCTTTTCTGTTGACAGAGCAATGCAACAACCGCAATCTGCAGATGATACATGTTATTATATTCAAACCATAGATTCACATGTAGAATTGTTAAAAGAATTTCCAGAATTACAAGGAACAGGAGAATGTTCTTTAGGAGAAGGAACTGAACCAATTGATGAAACTGAAATGTTAGCTACACTTATGGCTAATGGATATGAACCAACAACAGAAGAAATTCAAATGCTAAAAGAAGAAGACAGATATCGATATAAATCATCGATAGAAGAACCACCGACATTAGAGTTAAAGCCACTTCCAAATCATTTGGAATATGCTTATTTACATGGTAAATCTGAATTACCTGTAATAATATCGTCTTCTCTTACTGAAAATGAAAAATCTCAAATCATTTCTGTGCTAAAAGCTCATAAACCAGCCATTACATGGAAAATTCATGATATTAAAGGAATAAGTCCTTCGTATTGCACACATAAAATCCTTATTGAAGAAGGTCATAAAACGTATGTGCAACGCCAACGAAGACTAAATCCTAACATGCAAGATGTTGTTAAGAAAGAAATTATTAAACTGCTAGATGCAGGTTTAATTTATCCAATTTCTGATAGTCCATGGGTAAGCCCAGTTCAATGCGTACCTAAGAAGGGTGGCATGACTGTCATCACAAATGAGAAAAATGAACTTATTCCTACTAGGACTGTAACAGGATTGCGTGTTTGTATTGATTATAGAAAATTAAATGACGCCACTAGAAAAGATCACTTTCCCTTACCTTTCATTGATCAAATGTTGTAAAGATTAGCCGGAAATAGTTACTATTGTTTTCTTGATGGTTTTTCCGGATATTTTCAAATTCCAATAGCACCCGAGGACCAAGAGAAAACTACATTCACGTGTCCTTATGGTACTTTTGCTTACAAACGCATGCCATTTGGACTTTGCAACGCCCCTGCAACCTTTCAAAGGTGCATGATGGCGATTTTTTATGACATGATAGAAGAATGCATGGAAGTTTTCATGGATGACTTTTCAGTCTTCGGTGATACTTTTGAAACATGTCTAGTTAATCTTAAACGAATGCTTATTAGATGCGAACAATCAAATCTAGTACTTAATTGGGAGAAATGCCATTTCATGGTTAAAGAAGGCATCGTTCTTGGACATAAAATCTCAAAGGAAGGAATTGAAGTGGATAGAGCTAAAGTAGATGTAATTGCTAAACTTCCACATCCCACCAATGTTAGAGGAGTTAGGAGTTTTCTAGGGCATGCCGGTTTTTATCGACGTTTCATAAAAGATTTTTCTAAAATTGCTACTCCTATGAATAAACTCCTAGAAAAGGATGCTCCATTTATCTTTTCAGATGAATGCATCAAATCTTTTAATATACTTAAAGAAAAACTCACTAATGCACCGATCATGATAACTCCAAATTGGAATCTACCGTTTGAACTTATGTGCGATGCAAGTGATTTTGCAATGGGAGCCGTTTTAGGACAAAGGATTGAAAAACGATTTCAACCTATTTATTATGCTAGTAAGACGTTACAAGGAGCACAAAAAAATTACACAACTACTGAAAAAGAACTCCTTGCTATTGTCTTTGCTTTTGACAAATTTCGATCATATCTCGTTCTAGCTAAAACGGTGGTCTATACCGACCATTCTGCTCTTAGATACCTATTTTCAAAACAAGATGCTAAACCAAGATTAATCCGTTGGATCTTACTCTTACAAGAGTTTGATATTGAAATCCGAGATAAAAAGGGAGCAGAAAATCTCGCCGCTGATCATCTTTCTCGTCTTGAAAATCCCGAATTAGAAGTTCTAAATGAATCGGCCATACAAGACAACTTTCCTGATGAATATCTATTGAAGATATATTATAATGAAATTCCATGGTTTGCAGACTATGCAAACTACTTAGTATGTGGATTCCCTGAAAAAGGGTTATCGTACCAAAAACGAAAGAAATTCTTTAGTGATATAAAACACTATTTCTGGGAAGATCCACATTTGTTTAAAAGTTGTCCCGATGGAATAATACGCCGATGTGTATTCGGAGATGAAGCTAGTTAAATTTTAAACCATTGTCACACAGGACCAACAGGAGGGCATTATGGGCCTCAACTTACAGCAAGAAAAGTTTACAATGCTGGATTCTATTGGCCTACAATTTTCAAAGAATCACACCTTCTTTACAAATCCTGTGATGCTTGTCAAAGGGCCGGAAAAATAAGTCAACGTGATGAAATGCCACAAAATGTCATTCAAGTATGTGAAGTATTTGACATTTGGGGTATTGACTTTATGGGTCCATTTCCAAAATCTCATAATAATCTCTACATTCTCGTTGCCATTTATTATGTATCTAAATGGGCGGAAGCACAAGCTCTCCCAACTAATGATGCACGAGTTGTAGTCAACTTTTTAAAACGTCTTTTTGCAAGGTTCGGAACACCGAAAGCTTTAATAAGTGACCAGGGTACTCATTTTTGTAACAATCAACTTGAGAAAGTTCTCAAAAGATATGGAGTAACTCATAAAATTTCCACCGCTTATCATCCACAAACAAGTGGACAAGTTGAAAATACCAACCGAGCTTTAAAACGTATTCTTGAGAAAACTGTAGGATCAAATCCGAAGGAATGGTCCATGAAATTAGAGGATGCACTCTGGGCTATTAGAACAGTCTGCAAAACTCCAATTGGAACCACACCTTTTAGACTCGTTTACGGAAAAGCATGTCATCTTCCAGTAGAAATTGAACACAAAGCATTTTGGGCTTTGAAGACATGTAATCTTGATTTACATGAAGCCGGACGTCTACGATTAAGTCAGCTAAACGAATTAGAAGAATTAAGACATGAAGCATACGAAAATTCGTTAATCTATAAAGAAAGAACGAAGAAATGGCATGATAAAAGAATCAGAAGTTCAAAAGAATTTAAAGAAGGAGACAGAGTTCTTCTTTTCAATTCACGATTCAAGCTATTTCCTGGAAAATTGAAATCAAGATGGTCTGGACCATTCATAGTCAAAAGAGTTTTCCCATACGGAACAATAGAGTTAATAAATTCAAATGGGATTGAATTTAAAGTTAATGGTCACAGAGTTAAACATTACATACATGGTCCGATGGAAGTTGACAATGAAGTCAATCATAATTTCACCACCCAAGAAAACCTTCAAAATGAAAACATAAATATGTTATCAACAACATATGAAAAATCAAAATTGGAAAATAGGGAGGATTCAAATTGGAGTGATGAAGAAGAATTCTTATACAAACCTCTCATTCCAAGAAACGAAAAAAAATGTGAACAAGAAGTTCAAATAGAAGTGAAAGAACCAAGAAAAGAACACCCGAAAAAGGTTTACAAACCAACTCGACTTACTAAAGCAGGAGTCCCGGGTGAATTTATCATTTCTTGCTTGCTTAATGATGGTGCTGTATATAATGGACTCGCAGATTTAGGAGCAAGTGCAAATATTATGCCTCTTTCGTTATACAAAAGATTAGGTATGGGTAAATTAAAACCAACCAAAATAGGTGTTCAATCATTTGACCTAACCATTAAACACCCGGTTGGAATATCAAATAATTTACTTGTTAACGTGAGAAGTTTGACCTTTGTTACAAACTTCATAGTGATTAATATGGAGGAAAACCTTGATATTCCTCTAATTTTAGGTCGCCTATTTTTAGCAACCACCGAGGCATTCATTGATGTAAGAGAATGTAGAATGACACTTAGGGATGGTGATACATCGATCACCTTTGTGAACCGAAAGTTTAGATCTCCACCAATCAAAACTGTTAAACCAATAAAAACGCATAAGTGTGGGGAAGATGAAGAAACACTTAATGATGATCCGATCACAAAGAACCCCGTTGATGATAAGAAATTAGATGAACCCGTTTTTAACATTTCAACGAAAAAACTTTATAAACGGATTCACGATGCTAGGATTAAGGGAAACTTTAAGTTATGTAACCGATTAATATCCAATTTATCGCCAAAAGAAAAGGCGATGATAGTTGAATTTGTGAAAGTTACGGAGGAAATCAACAAATGGATTGAAATAAAAGTCAAAGATATACAAGTTGTTGATGATCCAATTGAAAATAACGTTAATCACAATTTCAACTAAGTGTGTGGAGAATCAAGTCTTTAAAGGATAATATATATTTCTGTTAGAGTTAGATATTATGTTTTCGTATAGTTCTCGAGAATGGAATCCGAATGGTCTTTCCCTAGCAGACCCTAAAGAACTAGTCTTCTCCCCCCATTCTGAATTTTTATTTTTTTTAGGTTTTACGAGATGAAGACTTCCTGTGAACTAAACCATGGTCTAATGCTACACGCTTTGATCACTAAACGTAATAATGACACATTTCCAAGTGAATTGGTATCATTAATCAGAGGTAAATTGGACGGAGTAAGAAAAGAATCCAGGAACGAAAATAATAAGTTACATTTTGGTAAAGGAAAATCAAAATCTGCAGCGAAAAGAAGAACACGACACCTTGAAAGATGTCACAAATGCGGAAAATGGTCACACGAAGGAAAATGCTCGACGAATCAGACATATTCCAATACCGAATTCGTTACTTTATGCAGAGATGGACCGTTCATATGTTTCGAAGAAAAAGCGTTGAATGCTCGAGGTTACGCCTATATAGCTATGGAAAACCAATTCTATCTTATGAGTGGGTTAAAGCAGGTCACTAAGAATTCTATTTCACATGTAAGTTTGTACAGTTTTCAGTTTTTATTTTTATTATTATTTTTAACCTTTTGATAATAAACGCTAAATCGTTCGCTATAAAGTATTAAATTGGTACTCAGTAAAATTAGGTTTTGCGACCGAAATTATTGATATCATACAAAAATTTACTACATCACTGCGAAATTTACCGTTTATTCTTAAGGTATAAATATCTTTAATCAATCAACCCAAAATATTTCAGAAATTCGTCAGGAGTAAAACTAGGTAAAACAGCCGAAATTACTTTACCGAAAAGAGGGGCGTATATTTTTTGATAATATTTGATTGATTAAAGTGGGATAAAAGATCAAAAAGATTTTTAATTTTATTTTTACTTTGTTTTTAAAATTAAAATTAATATTAAATTATTAATGTAAACTTTTTAAAATTAATATATTTAAGTTTGTAAATATTTGAAAAATTAATATTTTTAATATAAGTTTGTTGTATAAAAACAAAAATATAATTTAAGTTTGGTGTGAATTTTTAATTTTAATAATATGAATTTTTAATTTTATGCATTTTATATTTAAGTTTGCAGTGAATTTAAAAACAAAAATTTACTTTATTTCGTTAAGTTAAAAATATGATTTTTAAAATTCGTCGTAAGTTGAAGACTAGGTCATTGAACCGAAATTGCTTTACCCAAGGGAGGGACGAGAACTTTTATTATCATTATTTTTAATCTTATTGAATTAAGGTATAAAAAAACCCAAAAATCTTTGCTTTTAAAACTGCGCTCAAAATTGAATAATTTTAAAATTTTGTTGAGGGACGGACTAGGACATCGATCCGAAACGCACTCATCCTAAAAACAAACAAATTTTTAAAATTTTATTAATTATATGTTTTATAAGTTTTAAGGTTTTTTATATTAAAAAAAATATACTGTACCCGGACCCCCATGCGATCGCATGGGTTTGCACTACAACCTCATGCGATCGCATGAGGCTGTATTTTTGGCCAGAAACAAAAAGGGCAGCGAGTTCTGCTCCTTCTCACTTTCAACACACACATACACGAACCATCTCCCAAATCACCTCTAAAATTCGCAATTTTTCACCATAATTCGTCAAAATTCTCGCTCTAATCATGAAATTGTTCAGAAGTTTATCAAAAAAGGTAAAAATTACACCCCTAAATCTCTTTAAATTTAATTTTTAGTGTTCTTGAGCTATATTTTACCTAATTTGATTTTGTTAGTTTCTAGTGTAATTAGAGTTAAATTGTTAGTATTTTATGCATGTATAACCTAGATTGATGCTATTTAACATGATTTGAAGCCAAAAACTTCAAAAATTTTAGAAATCTAGGGTTTGTGTTCTTGAGCAATTTGGGGATTTTGATATAAACAGGTTATGGCCGATTTTTGTCATGAATTATTGCTAAATTGAGTAGTGTAACATGTTTAGGTAGCTAAATGATCCAAACTTTAATCCTAAACATGATTTTTGAAGATTAAAGTGGACTTTTTAGTTGCAAAATTCATGAACTTGATTAATTTGATATAATTGCCAATTGAGACTTGTTTAATTGTTAGTAATGACTATTTTGACATGTTATTTGAGTTAAATGCTTATGAACTTTGTCTACATTTTCATATGTGCTTATTTGAAAAAGTGTAGAATTGTAAAAAAATGTGAAAATGTGTATAAGTTTAATTTTGATTTAACATGTTATTGTGATTGTTTTAAGTTGTTATTTTGCTAACACTAATGCATATATGGATGCACAAATTTTGTGTTTAATGTGTTTTGTAGAGAACCGATACTGGAGGTTCATCATCATCATCTAGACGACCTGCTCCAGAACCTGAACCAGAAATGCAATATGAACCCGAACAAGAACCACAACAGGAACCACAACATCAGCCTGATCAACATGTACCTTATTATGATCCGCTACAGTTTGTAAATGAATTCATAGTATTTCCGATGCATCTGCCTGTAGAATACCCAACTATTCTTGAACACACGTTGCATCCTAATCTGAGATTCGATAGACGATGGAGAGATTACCCGGCATATCAAAGTAATAAATTCAAATTAGTAACGAAAGATGTAGAGGTGCCTAGGGTAATTGATTGGGATCCTTTGGAAAGGGTCCAACTTGCTGACCGTGTTAGGGAGCATTTGATCCAAAGGTATGGCAGTTCTTCTTTTACTGATTGGGAACATTTATTCACCATTCGTAGACCTGTATATAAGGAATGGTGTGTTGAGCTGATGAGTACTATAGCGTTAAATGTAGATGTAGATAGATTAGATGATAGAAGTTTTCTTAGATTTATACTTGGCAGTAGGATGTACAGGATGTCCATGCTGGACATGGCCAGGGCATTACAGATTTACACTCCTAGTGAATTACTACTACTCGATTGTATGAATTTGATTTATCGTTGTGAAAGGGTAGATAGGAATTTTGATGCGAACTCCGTCTGGAGGCGTATGTCAGACTATAATGTTTTTGGGCGGGGAGGAACACATACCTACTTACATATTAACAGAGCCGAGCTTCATATAATTCATAGATTTTTGGCTAACTCGATTACACAGAGATGTAACAACAAGGAAAAATTGACCTTACATGATTTATTTTACCTAAAGTGTATTCGAGACCCAAGAGGCTTTGTTAATATTCCCTATTGTGTTGGTTTTTATTTATCTAAGATGGTTGAAGGAATACAGGAAGGGGGATAATTGGAGGAGGTATTTTTGTTACTCTCATTGGAGAGTATTTAGGTGTAGATAAGGACCAAAGGGGTCCACTTTTGGAATGTAGGGAGCAGGTTGAACTTTTAGGATTGAGGGTTTATGCGGGTGCTAAGGTATTAAAGAGTAGACGCAACCAGGCAATACCCTATGAAGGTAGTCATCCTCAGGTAGAGAGAGGCTCAGATGAGGAGATGGAGGAAGCAGATGACATTAGGGATGTCATTCGGGAGGCTATGACTGATGTCTACCAGCGTGTAGATGAGGTAGATATGACAAACGCGAAGAGATTTCGTCGTATGGAGCAGTGGCAAGCCCGGAATGATTACGAGCATTCCAGGCAACGACAACATGATAGATGGGACTATCATCAGTGTCAGATTATGAGCCAGCTGTCACCTCAGGATCACTACGTTCTGACCCGACCCGCTTACTATCCTCAACACCAGCCCGAGATGAGACCACCTTATACGCTCTACGACCCTAACCAGGCATACCAGTACACCTATCACCAACCATGGAACCCGGACGATGACATGAACTGGAACCCCTATCCAGATTGATTTAGTTCAGGTTGGTAATTTATATGATTTTTAATTTTTATTATTTCTGTTTATTTATGTTTAAACACATTATATTATGATACTTTTAATGTAATGTTTAATATTTTTATTATTTTGTACTAATATTTCATATTTGATTTGAAAGTGGGATTTTAAGTCCCATTTCAAATTACCATGCATGTTTATATTTGTATGTATGTATATTGTCAATTGTACAAAACAGGGTAAAACAGCGCATTTTCAAAGACTGTCATTAAGTTCAGCAAAAGCTACTAATTTTGACGACAAAATGAAAAACAAATGTGATGTAACAACAAGACGGAATGAACAAATGATGTGCACCATTTATCATTCAGCAAACAAACGCCAATATATTTGGAAACTTTGGTAAAATTTAATCATTTTTCTACGCTAATCACCCTCAATAATTTAAATTGTTACTGATTTCTTGCAAATGAGGGCATTGCAAGATCTTAAGTGTGGGAAGGGGTTAAATTCTTTCGGATTTTAAAAATTTTTGATTTAAACACTTGGTTACCATTAAAAATACTAGTAAAGCAGTAGTTGTATTAGAATCTAGTGCTCTCTGATAATAAAGAAAAGCCCTAGTCTTATATACTGACTACACAATTCTAGTAAAATTTTCAAAATTTTCAATTAAATGAATTCAAAATCATGTTTATACATATTTATGAACGATAAAACTAGGTATTAACACCGAAATTATTGTTACCTCGGAAAGGACATAAATTGAGAAACAAACCAAAATGTTAGAATTCATTTAAAATGGAATAGAGGACAATAAAAAGGAAAATAAAAGCCAAGTGTGGGGAAATTTACCAAGTTATTTAAAACATATATCACATATTTTTGTACAAATAACTGAAGATACTTTTGCTTTGGACTAATCTAAACAGTTTTACCCAATTTACTGTAATACATTTAAAAGAAAGATGGATCTACACGATGAATCAATTCCATCATTAAAAGGAAGTAAAGTCTTCTGAAAAAGAAACGTGCTTCTTGATTTAGGTCAGGAAGTTATCGTCCAGACCAGCTGTAGGTTGACGAAAAATCTAGAAAAGTCATCTCTAAAATCAGCAGAAAATCCACGAACCTCAGCATTAAACAGGGTCGCCAAGTGGTCAGACTTATCCTAACCATGAGAGGATCTGTCTTGTAAAATAGGGAGGACGTCGTGCAAATTAGCTGGATAAGACTAATGAATCAGACCCCCAGAAAGGATAATCTCCTTAAAGATCAAAAATCAGCTTTTAAGACTGATATTACTCAATCCTTGAGAATGACCTTAAAGATTGAGAATTACAAACTCATGGAATTCAATGATATCTAAACTCGAGCTTGAACGAGAAAATATTTTGATCAAAATTACAAACCGATTTGTTTTCTGAAAACCCATTTTCAATGTGTTCATTACCATTGAACGTAAAATCCTAGGAATTCACCTGGAAGTCATTAGGTCACCTGAATCAAATCGGGTGTAAACCGTAAGAACGGTGGTTGCATAGTATGGTCGAAGACAGGATCTTGTGCCAAACCGAAAAATTATAGGGTGAGCTTTACAATTGCTCCTACCAAGGATAGTAATTGCATCCGACACATTATAGACCATAATTAAAAGCATGTCAGGGGACATTGCCTTAACAGTTGCTTGTTCAACGCTTTCCTTTACAACCGGACGGTAGTTTATCGAAAGGTAATATACGGAGCAAGTATACTGGACGTGTTGCTTTCCCAATACAAGGTTAGCAAGTGGGTGACACAAAATCGCAAGTTTTGAGCTAAAGTTTTCAAATCTGAAACCCACCAAACCCACAAAAACAATTTGCAAACACCGGTGAAGGGTTATTCCGGAAAACTTATCTAGGGTAAAAACTAGATTGTATTTTCAAAAGATCAAATGTTTTCATAAAGATCCAATTTCCTTAATGGATCTAACTTTTCATAGTCATGTGGGACTGTAAACCACATCGTTACTACCATTATTTATACCGCCGTATAGAAATCACTGATGTACAAAGTGTGAAGAATAAAGAAGTGATTCTAGTATTTTTATTTCAAGACTATATTGCTTGAGGACAAGCAATGCTCAAGTGTGGGAATATTTGATAATGCTAAAAACGAACATATATTTCATAGCATTATCCCTTAAGAAAGACAAGCTTTTAGTTTCAATTGTTCTATTTACAAGTGATATTCGTTTAAATAATAAAAGGTGAAGACAAAAGACAGATTCGATGAATTGAAGATGCAAACGACCAAAAAGCTCAAAAGTACAAAGTACAATCAAAATGGTTCAAATTATTGATGAGAAACGTCTCAAAATTACAAGAGTACAAGACGCAAAACGCAAAATACAAGATATTAAATTGTACGCAAGGACGTTCGAAAATCCGGAACCGAGACATGAACTAACTATCAACGCGCGACACAACGGAGCTAAAATTACAAGTCAACGGAGTACAAGAATATAATAATATAATATATATATATATATATATATATATATATATATATATATATATATATATATTTAATTATATAATAAATAAATAAGTAGCCCACGTTCTTAAAGACTTTTGAGCTCTCCCAGCTGACCATGCGATCGCATGGCCTGGAAGAACAAAAACCATGCGATCGCATGGCCCTGAAATCCAGGCGACACCCTATAAATTTCGCAGTTTTGGTTGATCTTTTACCATATATCCATCTCTCTATCTATAAATGTATGTATATATATATATATATATTTATATTTTAATTTTAATTTTAATTTTAATTTTAATTTTAATTTTAATTTTAATTTTAAATTTTAATAATAAGGGTATGTTAGCGAATGTTGTAAGGGTGTAAGTCGAAATTCTGTCCGTGTAACGCTACGCTATTTTTAATCACTGTAAGTTATGGTTAATGTTATTTTTAAATTAATGTCTCGTAGCTAAGTTATTATTATGCTTATTTAATGCCGAAGTAATCATGATGTTGGGCTAAATACTAAAATTGGGTAATTGGGCTTTGGACCATAATTGGGGTTTGAATAAAAGAACGACACTTGTGGAAATTAGACTATGGGCTATTAATGGGCTTTATATTAACTAAACGAAACCTTCTTAATTTAATATATAGACTTATAATTTGACGTATTTATATATAACCACATACGCTTGACTGGGTACGGTGGGCGGGATATCTATAAATACCAATAATTGTTCATTTTACCGGACACGGAACTGGATTAATAGTTAATAGACTTGTTGAAACAGGGGTGGATTACATTCAAGGGTAATTGGTGTAATTGTTAACAAAGTAGTAAAACCTTGGATTACACGCAGTCGATAACCTGGTGTATTCATTAAACAAAGTATTAAGACCTTGTTACAATTCGAATCCCCAATTAGTTAGAATATTTGACTTCGGGAATAAGAATAATTTGACGAAGACTTTCGCACTTTATATTTATGACTGATGGATTATTATGGACAAATCCGTATGGACATATCGAATAATCCAGGACAAAGGACAATTAACCCATGGGATAAACTAAAAATAACACGTCAAACATCATGATTACGGAAGTTTAAATAAGCATAATTCCTTTATTTCATATTTAATTTCCTTTATTTTATATTTAATTGCACTTTTAATTATCACACTTTTATTTATTGTCATTGTATTTAATTGCACTTTAATTATCGTACTCTTTAATTGTCATACTTTTTATTTATCGCATTTTTATTTATCGCAATTTCATTATCGTTATTTACTTTACTCTTTAAATTAAGTCTTTTATTTATTTAATATTTTACATTAGGTTTTAACTGCGACTAAAGTTTTAAAATCGACAAACCGATCATTAAACGGTAAAAACCCCCTTTTATAATAATAATATTACTTATATTCATTTTTGTATTTTTACAAATATAGTTTTTAAAATTATAGCGTTAAGCTTGTTTAATTTTCCCTGTGGAACGAACCGGACTTACTAAAAACTACACTACTGTACGATTAGGTACACTGCCTATAAGTGTTGTAGCAAGGTTTAGGTATATCCACTCTATAAATAAATAAATAACTTGTGTAAAACTGTATCGTATTTAATAGTATTTCCTTGTAAAAATAATACTATTTCCTAGTACACCTCGCACACATCACTCAACAATTGCATCCGTTGTTGGTCTCTAGGGACAGACTGGTGATTTAGTCAACCCTTCAATTGAGACAGAGTTAGGTGTCTGTAAGTACAGCTGTGACTCTGATGACTCATTGGCAACACATGTTGACCTAGATAGTGTAAGAGTTCTGGCTGGTAATGATGTAGGAGTGAGACTCTTAGCATGATCCAAGTAACATTTAGGTTGTGAAGTGGCCTGAGCTGATTCATCATGATGAGGAATCAGCTCAAAACTGCTTTGGAGGTCGGTTATGTTCTCTGCTGGTTGTACTGTCAGCAGAGTATATTGCATGATGTTCATTTTAGAAAAATGTGGAAGTGCCTGGTTAGAAGAGTATGGGTTGCTACCCTTCTTAACACTAGTTTTAAAACCAGTCAGCTTGGGAGTAAAGGTTGTGCCTTTAACTCCATTTTCATTTTTCAAGTCAGCAGTGAAAAGATTTTTAATTAGGTTAGAGATTTCTGCTATTTGTTCTAGAGACGCACCAGGTTCCATAGCAGCTTTCTTTGCAGAAGCAGCAGTTGAGACTGGGGCAATCCTTCCTGTGGTTTGCTTAGAGCCAGCTTTAGCTCGTTTGGATTTGCCTGTTACCAAGAAATAGTTAAGCAACGGATTCCAATACTAGATGTGGGTAGTCAGTATATAAGACTAGGGCTGTTCTTTATGATCAGAGAGCACTAGATTCTAATACAACTACTGCTTTACCAGTATGTGAGACGATGACTGTACTAGTTGAGGTAGCTGGTTTCTTCCTTTTCACAGCTGGCTTTCGCTGAGGTCCCTCCCCCTCAGCTGGCGCAACACCAGAGGCAGTCGTTGGGTTTACTCCACCCCGAGCAGCAAGATACTTGAGCATGCCTGGTGTTAAACCAGTATATGGAGCAGCAGGAGCATCTTTTGGCATTCCCCCTTGTTTTGGAGGCAGGTCAAATGATTGATCAGCAATCTGCTGGTAAGCTTCACCCAGCTCATTTTCAAAAATAAGGCTCAAGAACCTTGGAAAGGGGATTAGATGTGTTCGTTTGGGTGCAAGCACCATTTCCCTTTACCTGAGGTAGATCTCAGCTGCGTAGTCAATGTTCCTGTTGAACAGCAAATCATGACCAATTTTGAGCTCAAAATCTGAGCACTGATCAAAACTACCGGACTTTTGGCTGATGCACTGGGTCAGCAGTCCAAAGAAGTAATACCATAGCGGTGGCATGTTCTTCCTTAGTGGTGTATGAGAAATTGGACCAGCATATCCAATCGTTTCCAGCACTTCCCTCCTCAAATCATCGCTCGTCGGTGAATTAACAAATGGACCACCGGGTAATTGAAGGGCACGTCGGAGGGTATCAACAGTGATCGAGCAGTTTAGGGTTTCAGTCACCATGCCACGAATACAAGGAGCATTCTGTTGAATGGTGGCCATGGTGGCAGTATACCAAAATCTCGCTAAACAGGCCGGATAGAGGCGAGAAGGAACTCCAGTGATGGATCTCGCCAAGGGGCATCTCCTGATATAGTTGATCAAAGCCTCATAGCCAATGTTGGCTTTAGACTTGGGAATAGAGAGAGCGTGTGCTGCATTGCCTCTGGAAAGGCGAATCAGTGCATGGTCTGGTGCATTATTGGCCCTGATCAAGTTGGGGTGAAGATTGAACAGTGGACCCTGTACAGCTTGTTCCTCAATGACCGGAGGAGGGTGTTATTGATGTTGTTGTTCCACCTGTTGTTGTTGCTGTTGTTGTTCCTCTGGCTGATTCTCAGCAGGTGGTGATTGGTGTTGTTGTTCTGCCATTGATAAAATGTTAAAGATGAATATATGAAGTATTTGAAGATTTGGGGTTTTTAGAGAGAAGAGTGTGTATTTGAAAGGTAAATCAAAGAGTTAATAACCGAAGGTTATTATGTGGAATTGATTGCCTTATTTAACCTTTCGGGTTGGAGAAAAAAGTGCAGGAGAGAGAAAGTGGCAACTGTCATCTGCAGGCGCGTTTTTAGATGTGATAGACTGGCACGTTTTTGAGGGGACACAGACTGTTGACATGACGTTTAATCGGCTTGAACACTCATACCTCCCATTAAGCATTAAATGCAGCAGTTTTCAATTCAATTTGAAGGAAAAAACCATAAGATAAATTTTGTATTAAATACAAAAATTCTTTGTGACATTTAATATGTAATGAATTTAATTTTAAATCATTGGGAATAAATGAGTTTCGAATTTAAGGTATCATTTAAGTATTGTGAGCTATTTATTATATCGTTTTGAACATTGAATAATCATGATATAAAAGACCTTGTTGTGCTGACTGTTTGACATGTAGGCAGTAAGTAAAAAAAATTGTGACTTACTGGTTTACCCTACAAAATTGTGACTGTTTGACAGCACACCAACAAACTTGCCTTTTATTTTAAAGTTCAAGCATACCCAGCTCAGAGATGAGATAGTTAAAATGTTTCTCATCTAAGGGCTTTGTGAAAAGATCTGCTAACTGCTGGTCTGTTGAAATAAAATGTAGCTCCACATCTCCTTTTTGAACATGATCCCTTATGAAATGATATCGAACGTCAATGTGCTTTGTTCTAGAATGCATCACAGGATTGTTGGTAATAGTAATAGCACTAGTGTTGTCACAGTAGATTGGAGTTTTTGTAACATGAACACCATAATCCTTCAGCTGGCTTTGCATCCATAGTACTTGAGCAGTACAACTACCAGCAGAAACATATTCTGCCTCAACAGTAGATGTGGACACAGTATTTTACTTTTTGCTCGTCCAGCTGACTAGCCTAAACCCAGTAACTGGCAACCACCAGTAGTACTTTTCCTGTCTATTTTACACCCTGCAAAGTCAGCATCTGAATACCTATTTAGCTTAAAATCCTGGTTTTTGGGATACCAAAGACCACGTTTGGCAGTACCTTTCAGATACCTAAATACCCTTTTTCCTGCTAGCAAGTGTGACTCTTTAGGATTAGCTTGATATCTAGCACAGAGACATGTGGCAAACATAATATCTGGTCTGATGGCTGTAAGATAAAGTAGGGATCCAATCATACCTCTATATTCAGTGATATTGACTGGTTCACCATTGGGATCAGCATCTATTTTAATAGATGCTGCCATTGGGGTCCCTATATCTTTTAAACAGGTCAGACCAAATTTCTTTAACATATCTTTGATATATTTATCCTGACTTATAAAAATTCCATCATCAAGTTGTTTAATTTGCAATCCTAAAAAGTATTGCAAATCTCTTTGTAAGCTCATTTCATATGTCTTTGACATAAGTTTTGAAAAATCTTGACAATGTTTCTCATTTTTAGATCCATAAATAATATCATCCACATATATCTGTACCAGCAAGAGATCACCATCTATCTCTTTTGAGAATAGAGTGGTATCAATTGTTCCAACTTTAAAACCTATACCAGTGAGATACACATGAAGTGTCTCATACCATGCTCTGGTGCCTGTTTGAGGCCATAAAGAGCTCTGTCTAGCTTGTAGACATGGTCTGGATATTTACTGCTTACAAAACCAGGAGGTTGTTTGACATAAACTTCTTCTTGCAGCTTCCCATTTAGAAATGCAGATTTAACATCCATCTGGAATACCCTAAAGTTTATCTTAGCAGCATATGCCAAGAACAATCTGATAGCTTCCATCCTAGCCACTGGAGCATATGTCTCTCCATAATCCAATCCTTCTTCCTGTTTGAAACCCTGAGCTACCAATCTAGCTTTGTTTCTAATTACAATCCCATCTTCATCTATTTTGTTCTTGAAAACCCACTTGGTACCAATGATCTTCTTAGTTTCATCATCAGGTTTAGGTACCAATGTCCAAACCTTATTCCTATCAAACTGGAAGATCTCTTCTTGCATAGCTCCTGCCCAGCTTGGATCTTTGATTGCTTCATCAGGGCATGTAGGTTCAATGGTAGACACAAAGTTTACATGCATACAAAAATTGTTGGTTGCATGTCTTCTTGTTTTAACACCACTTGCTAGATTACCAATAACTTGTTCAATTGGATGCTCCTTTGTCCATCTAGTGTTTTGAACAGGTGAGCTTGTTGTGGAACACACAGCATCTTGATCATCAGCTGGCTCAGAGGAATGAGCAGCAGTGGGAGACAGCTGTTCATTATGAGTGTAACCAGTACCAGCTTGAGATCCTTCAGAACCAGTAGACCTATGCTCCAATTGTAAAACTTCAGTAGAGCTAGTAGGTCTACATGGTTTAGACACAGATGGAACAGAGTGTTCCATCTCATCATCAGAGAACCCAGCAACATGGATTAGTGAGGGATTTGCTGCTGGTTCTTCTTCATCATCAAAAGCTTGCTGAGTTAACTCTTCAAACAGTAACTCCTCATCTTCTTGACCAGAAGATGAAGTGGGGGCAGTTTCATCAAATGTAACATTAATGGATTCTTCAAAATAGCCCCTTCTTTTATTGAAAACCCTGTATGCCTTTGACATGTTAGAATATCCTAAAAATATACCTTTATCAGCCTTAGCATCAAACTTACGTAGCTGATCCCTATTGTTTAGAATGAAACAGGGAGTGCCAAATACATGAAGAAATGAAATTGAGGGTCTTCTGCCTTTGAGAACTTCATAAGCAGTTTTCTGATGTCTTTTCACTATTAAAGATCTATTCTGGGTAAAATAAGCAGTGTTCACAGCTTCTGCCCAATATGAATTTTTCAGTCCAGACTCTGCCAACATAGATCTTGCTGCTTCAATGAGAGTTCTGTTTCTTCTTTCTGCAACACCATTCTGTTAAGGTGTTCTCACAGTAGAAAAGTTTTGTGAAATACCTTTGTCAGCACAAATTTCTTCCAATGTTGCATTTCTGAATTCTGTACCATGATCACTTCTAATCTGCTTCACCAATTGCCCATTCAGTAGTTCCATTCTTTTGATAAAATTGATAATTTCATCAGCAGCTTCACTCTTTTGCTTCAAAAAGAACACTCAAGTGTATCTGGAATATTCATCAACAATCACTAGTGTAAACTTCTTCCCACTACAGCTGGCTATATTAACAGGACCAAAAAGATCCATATGAAGAAGGTGAAATGGTTTCTCAACAGATGAAATCTAATTTAGTTTGAATGAGGCATGGTGATGCTTCCCTTTTTCACATCCAGGACATAATCTGTCCTTCACATAAAACATTGTGGTTAGCCCAGACACCAAACTTTTACTAGATAACTTATGAATATCTTTAAAGTTGAGATGTGAGAGTCGCTTATGCCATAACCACTTGAGGTTGTCTGCTGCCTTTGAATAAAAACAGGTATCAGTTGTTGTGACTGTTGTGTTCATGTCAATTTGATACATGTTCTCATGTCTTTTTGCTGTCAGCAGTGGCTTCCCTGTCTTATCAAAAATAGTGCCAATCTTCCTTCTGAACTGGACTATCTTACTTTTGCTTGTCAGTTGGCTTATGCTGAGTAGATTATGTTTAAGCCCAATGACATATGCTACATTTGAAAAAGTAACATTCCCATTTGTTAAAGTACCAATACCCTTTGTGTAACCCAACGAATTATCTCCATATGATACAACTGGACCATCCTTTTCTTAATAGTCCATTAGCAGGGACTTACATCCGGTCATAAGTCTCGAACAACCACTATCGAGGTACCAATTTTGCTTGTTTTGAATGCCCTGCACAGTAGCTAAGAGATTAGTTCTTTTTGGGAACCCATCTAAGGATGGGTTCTGGAAGGGTCATCTTTGATGATCTCTTCCTGTCTGCTGGTTTACTTGAAGAGGCAGCAGCAGATGGGGTTAGGGTTAGAGTACACCAGTTGGCTAAGTGAAACTTGCTACCACATTTGTAGCATTTTCTCACATTTGGTATCGGTGACTGGTCATACATTGAGTAAATGGGTGCAGTAAGATTGGGTCTACTTTCAGATATGGCAGCTATGAGCTGGTCAAGCTTGACAGTCATTATCTCAGTGATAGATGACCCAGCACTTGATTCCACAATTTTGTTCACTTTAGCTTTTCCCTTAAGGGCAGCTTTCCTTTTAGAACCAGTACCATAATCATGGTATACTGCTTTACCTTTGTTCGACGAATCAGTGTGGGACGTTACTGACCCGTCAGCTGATGCTGGTCGATTCTTGTGAATCTTGATTACTGCCTTTGACTTGCCAGTATTGCGTTTTGCTGGCTTGTCATCAGCTACTGGTTTACCAGTACAATTTTCATTAGCTGGCTCAGCATTGGTGGAATTTGAACACGAAGGGGAATCAACTTATTTTAACTTTATTTGATTGTTTTTAGTGATTTCCCTTTTAATGCGTCTTTCCTTTGGAGTCATATAGTAAATGCTAGAGGGATCAGTAGTTTCATCAGTTGAAGTACTGGTTTCCTTGGCTTTTACTTCATCCTCCAAAAATTCTTTCATGGATGGTGATGGGGTCACAGTAGGTCTGACAAACTTATTTGTTAAGACATTTTTACCCTTAACTACCTTGGCAAAAGTATTTGGCAAGCCAGCTTCAGGATCTGTTTCAAGAATAGGGTCCATGTAAGTAACTTCTGCAAGAGCAGCAGCAGCAGCATAGTCACCAGCAAAGAAAGCTTCAACTTGGGCAGGCACCTGCTCATTTACACACTTAGTTATGCGTTGAGCAGATGTACACCATGATGCAACAACCTTCTTGAGGTCGTTTAGCTGGTTCTTAACATCTGCTGCCTCAACGTGAAGAGACTTTAAAGCAAAATTTTGTTTTTCAAGTTTTGAAATTTCATCCTTCAAGATCTTAATTTCATCAGTTTTTCTTTTAAGTTTATCATTTAAAGATTTGTTATCATTTTTCAAAACTTCTTCACGTTTACTGCCTCTACATAAATCAACTCTTAGGTAGTCAAACATTTCAGCTTTTTCATCATCAATATAAATTCGAAAATTATCAACCTTATACAGCATTTCAGATTTCCATTGAGGTGAATCCTTTTTCCGATCAGCTTCCCTCATATCAGCCACAAACATACTACCATTATCATCTTCATCAGACTCCTCGACCTCCTTGGCCATCAAACACAGCTTTTTTCCAGAAGCATAACCAGCATAATCATCATCAATATCACTGTCAGAAGATGAAGAAGATCTGGTTTCATCCCAATCATGATGCTCAGCAACTAGAACCTTTTCTGGCTTCTTTCCCTTCTTATCAGCCTTTGCACTTTCCTTTATCAGAGCCTTCAACGCTTTGTACTTGTTCTTGTACTTATCAGCTTTTGAGAAGGAGTTAGCATGTGATGTTGAAGGTTTCCTGGACATGCATTCAGCAGCAAAATGTCCAACCTTCCCACAATTGTAACACTCAGATTTAGGACCCTTGACTGATTTGCTGATGTACATAGCACTTGGTTTCTTACTCCCTTTGTATGGCTTGCTGGTTCTATTACGATTGAACCTTTTGAACTTCCTAGCCAGCAAAGCCATACCCTCAGCAAACCCTTCTACATCATCTTCATCATCACTGCTTTCTTCAGACCCAGTACCACTATCCACCTCATCTTCAGCTGATTCATCTTCTGCCATCAACTTTTGAACTAGTAAAGCTTTTTGAGCTTTCTTTTTAGCAGCAGCAATAAGAGCAGTATCATCAGTTTTTGAGGATTTTGAGGTGGTGGGGGCAGACTTAAAGTTTTCTTTTAAATTCAGTTCAAGTTTAGCTTCTGCCTTCTCATGGTTCCAAAGTGTACCATAAAGAGAGGACATGTTAAAGTTCTTTAAGATCTGGGCGGTTCTTAGGGGGTGTAACATCCTCCAGATAGGGTCTGGAAGAAACGTCACTAATATCAAATAAACCAACATATTATAATATACAAGAACAATACTACATGATAAAATCAAACTTTATTGAGAGTATGCAGCGGAAAATGAAATGTCGTTACAAGAATTGAAATTACAATAAAGTAAATGTTTCAAATGCAAGAATAGTAAATGCGATATCTCTTATCCCTAAGTCCAAGTAGCATCACATAAGCAGTAAGTAAGTAAGCTTGAATCAATCAGCACCTGAGACAAACATGCTAAAGTGTCAACCAAAAAGGTTGAGTGAAATCATAGGTTTAACAAAAGTAGTTATCATTGTTTTTAGACCACAAGATTTAGTTTATAAAATTGATCTCCCGCAGGATCAAAAAGTAGATCACACAGATCCAAAAGTTATGCCAATGCGTGATATTTAGACTAAACGTTCAAGTTTGCCCCAAAGACAAGTTGTTGTTTATATTTGTCGGTTTAATTTCATTATTAAGTAATACAAAGACTTAGTCAAATGTATCGGGGACGTTACTCCGGATAGGCCTACCCCCAATAATTAAGAATGCATTTAACGAGCAATTAAAAATATCACTGTAGGGACTTAGTCGGACATAGCGGGGTATAGCGTAGTTTAACAGTTGGTACTTGTGTCTAAATTGTAAATATTAAAAGTAACATGTGTCTCACCCCAAAAAGTTAAATAAGTTGTGCACAATATAAAGTGGGGCTATGAAGTTCACCTTAGTAAGTATAGAGAGAGAGAGAGAGAGAGAGTTATTCCTCTGAATAGAAAGTTGGATGAGTGAGCAGAAAAGTCAACCTATTGACATTTAAGAGTAGTAAGTGTTTTTGCCTAAGTTTAAGTAGATGTTTAAGTATGATAGTGTTGAAAGTATAGTTCGTTTTACTAAGTTTCCTTTCCTAGTAAGTTTCTATTTTTAGAAAGTTTCCACTTTTAGTAGATTTCTTATCTTAGTAAGTTTCTATAACTAGAAAGTTTCTACTTTAAGAGTGTTTTCCATTTTAGGATACTTTCCGTATTAGATAAGCTTCCAATCACCCCTTTCCCTTCGAATGGCCATTTCAGGTCTAGGGGCTTGAGCTATAGGATCCTTTAAATCGAAAATCCAAACCCTTCCGCCTAGAGTTTCGTAGAAACTATTCGTCAAGAAAGTTCGAAGATCTATACATCTCTAATACATATCCCAAAATATTTTTATGTGTTATAATATAAGTAGTAGGTTATAGGTGTTAGTATTAGTAATAGTGTATACATGTTAATTAATAGTATAAGTAGTATTAGGGTTTCATTAATTAGGGTTAGTTAATTAAAGTAGTATTTTAATGATTAGGGTTTAGGGTTTTGAGGATCTAAATAATATGAATGTTAAGATCATGCACGAATATGATTATGAATATAAACATGAATTGAAAGAAAGATTTAAAAGTTTTAAGATTTTGGATCATACCTTGTTAATGATGATGAAGATTAACAAGAAACAAGAAGAAAACTTGGTGATGAAGATCAAATAACCCAAATAATGAAGAACACGCTTGAAAATCTTGATGAACACGAAGAACAAGCTTGAAGATCCGAATACCACAAGAGAGGGAGAGGGAGAGGGAGAGATTTATTTTGAGAGAGGATTTTGGTGTGATTTGTGAATGAGAAACTAGGAGTCTAGGGGTATTTATATAGTGCAAGTATTAGAGTTTTAGTAAACATAAGGGTGTTCTAATTAATGATTTTATTTTATTTTATAATTTTTAGTCAACAATAGGTGGTACTAGTTTATATATATATATTTTTTATATATATATATATATTTTGTTTTATTTTTTAGTCAACATAAGGATGTAATTGTTTAAGATTCTTTAGTCTCATTAATATTATTATTATTATTATTATTATTATTATTATTATTATTATTATTATTATTATTATTATTTACATTTACTACATGATAAGTATTATTTTCTTTTTACTAATTCATGACTTGTATATATATATTTTTTTATTTAGTTCCCAATTGTTTTATTATTTATATAAATGTCACTTTTTATTTATTACTTATAGGTTATTAGTTATAATATTACATAAATGCATAAATTTTAATTAGCAGTGAGTGTCAACTAACAGTTTATTATTTTCATATTTTTTTTAACTTGTCAATTATTGCACAAAGTTAATTAATATGTTTTATAACTCATAACACTTAACAATTGTTGATTAAAGTTTAATCATTAAGTTTTAATTATATTGTTTGGGCATTTAATATTGGAAAAATATAGAATGAAAAAAATGAGGGTCGTTATAGTACCTCCCCTTTATTAGAAACTTCGTCCCGAAGTTTTAAGTAGAGCTCTCGTTTGCATCAGCAGTTGAGAAGAGATGGAAGTATTTCCGTATCATTTGGTTTTTGCGTTCCCATGTATATTAGGGGCTGCTATGCGAATCCCAATGGATTTTAAAAGTTTGATTTTCACGTTCCCTGGTACAATCGGAGCCCTTTCATGAATTCCAACGAGTGTTAACAATAAGTTTATTGTTTTGTTTACACGTTTGATCTCATGATCCTTAACCTTATTAGGTCGTTTACAAAGTGCATTAAATGCGGAGATTTTCCAAGGAATAACAAGAGTGTCGTTTGACTAGTTTTCCTTTAAAAGGAAAGTTGACGCTATATCAGCATTAAATGTGTCATTGAACTCATTAAGATTTTGAGTGTTTATGCTTCAATAGTAGGGCAGATAAATAGAATGAAGTATGGCTGGTGTTTGTTAGAGATAGTACCAGCTTCAAGTTGTGAAAGGTAACCATAATACCTTTAGTTTTCAAGAGATGTCTAATAGACAAATGAGATGTTAGTTGAGGATTCATTGTCCTTAAGATAATATGAGCGATTAAATGAAAGACGCTGTTTAGTACACATGAGAACTTGTCTTTAGAAATAGTTTTAGGATGTAGCTTCAAAATTTATGATTTCAGTTTCATGTCGAATCATAGATTAAAACTTGACTAGAATAACATCTAGTTGCAATCCAAAAAGGGAGAAATGTTTAGAGTATCTTCATAAATGTTTAAGGTAACTTCTTTAGAGTAGGAAAAGTGTTTTCGCGCCAATGGCAAGTCGGTCTTTTATTTACTTACGAGTTTAAATGCAGATTCGAATAAAGGTGAATCATTGTTTATAAGATATTGTTTCTATAATGGAGGAACCTTTGCTTCCTTGTTCAAAAGATCGTAGTATTGTTGTTTACGAGAGCTTCGTGGTTTGGCCGTGAAATACCGGAAGTAGAAACTTCTTAATGAATAACATAGCAAGGAAGAGATGATGTACGTAAAGAGGTAAGTCTCGTTCTTGCAAGGAGAATGAGAATAAAGGTGATCCAAACACATTGGAGAGCAATATGAAAGTTTTAATAATAAACCAAAGTAATTTTTGAAAAGTTGCGACATTTGTTATAACAATATAAACGAAGCGGAGCTATTGGTAAAACTTGAGTTATGTACAACACGTACTATTTTATGTGAAATAATTTGAACAATACGAAAAAGAGTTGTTTAAAAGAATGTTTAATTTAATGAAACAAAGGTAAATTGCTAAAAATGCAAAAGTGTTTATATAATTAGTGAAAGTAATTTTAGAGGAAGTGACGAAATGATGTTCATAGTACAACTAGGGTTACGTAAAATTTTGTAAAGTAATTTCGATTTAATCAAAGTGGAAATTTGTAGAGGTGGAAGTATAATTTGATATGTACTAGTCAAAGTACGTAAAGTTAAGTTTATGTATAAGGTTTTATAAATCACATAAGTGA
This sequence comes from Rutidosis leptorrhynchoides, assembly GCF_046630445.1. Taxonomy (NCBI): domain Eukaryota; kingdom Viridiplantae; phylum Streptophyta; class Magnoliopsida; order Asterales; family Asteraceae; genus Rutidosis; species Rutidosis leptorrhynchoides. The sequence goes on from NC_092336.1 coordinate 19,864,260, forward strand.
AAAATCAATTTTCATAAATTCCGAGATAGTTTGAAAATAAAGACTCGTGTAAGAAATCTTTGGAAAACAGGATACTTGTATTTAAGAGTGTATTTCTTTGAGAAAAATTGATTGAAGATTTTAAAATTTCGGAGGATAATTGTGTAATAATTGTTTCAAGGTAGTGAAAACTAATGGATCGACTTTTATCAGGGCATGAGTCCTTGGACTCGAAATGTTAACATTAAAGTTAGAAGGATGATAATGTGATTATCATCAAATGAGTAAATCCCTTGGATTTAGAGTTATGTATGAAAGAACTTCAAATAAGATTTGCAACTTTGAATCGTTCGAATGATAGTGAGAGTTCGAGAACTCGGCATGAATAATCTGGCAGTCGCATAGACAAGTATAAATAAATGCTAAAGCGGTGACTTTCAACTATGTAATGATTGTTTGAATTCAACCTTAATTGGTCTGAGAGGAGGATACATTAAAGTATGATGGAATCATTTCAATTGTTACAGCAGTTTTTCAGATGAGTTTAGCTCAAGCCACAACTTGAGATAGTGTATTTCACCTCTGGTTTTCGAGTTGACAATGATCGATTATTGTTTGAGTATGGCACCATTATTTGCATGGTGCCAAGTAGTCTATTATAAGTAGATGTACGAGTACAGAAGTTCCTTGACTATGATAGTTAAAACGATACATGTATGGAGGTTCCATTCTTCAGAAGATTATGCATATGAGATATTTATCATCTCGACATAGATAATGTAATATCGGACATGGTGTTTGTAATATCGACGTTTAAAGTTCAAATGACACGGGTTTCTGAAAGTCATATGAAAATTTACACCAAAAGTGTAATAACAAGTGATGATTAAGTATCAATGATCAGGAGACATCCATTTAGGATGAATGAATTTCAAGATTCGATTGTCTACCACTTTTTATGGTATATGAGAGTTTGTTAAATGGGTATGAGATAGATATATAGTTTGATTAGAATGAGTTCTTCGCATCTACTAAATATCAAGATGATCGTTCTTGCATTTGGGTTTTTGAACATATAGCTTGAGAGTTTTTCTTTGATTCACTTTCTATTCCATACGTCATGATATTGGAATATCTCTATGAATTACCGTAATATAATCACGTTGGCCACTGTCATTATATTTCACTAATTCATATTTCCTTTCCAAGGTCACTCCATAAGGTCAGGATATGTGATCAATGATGACTTCTAATATAGTGTGTTAAGGACAGCAGTAATCTTAGCTGGATCGACAACATGTCAGTTTTAAGCCAAAACTTGCACTTTGGAAAAGTTTATGTAGAGTTGTTCTTTTTCTCAAGAATGAGTTTGTAAATGTTGCTCACGTCCTTTCTCAATCTTGGAGCAGTTCGAAATGTCATCCGTGAAAACAGTTACTAACTTATGGTTGGCTAGTTTTAAGTTGTAGTCTTTATAGACTTAGTTAACCTTCATATCTTTGATAGTTATAGAAGTTGTGGAAGACGTAGTCAGACGAGGAAATTATGAAACATCGTGGTAAGAGTTGGTGTAGTTGGACGAACCATGATTCTTCACTACATAAGGGTGTATAGAAGTTTGATAAATCTGATAGGATAAAGATGAATATGATATAAACGAAACACTTTATATTATTAAGAAAGAGGCATTAAATAAGCCTACATGATTCGGATATAGAAATGGTTTAAGGCATAGCCTTTACATAGATGAGAAATTGGAATATGATAAACTAGGAAATATTAGGATTGAAGTAGTCTTCATATTTCTTCTTCTCGTCCTCAACCTTCTTCATAAACTTCTCAACTTTCTCATTCTTCGCCTTTTGTTTCTCATGCAGGAACTCGAGGCGGTTTTCCTTCCTCCATCTTCAATCTAAAGTTAACATATTCTCTTAGGTAGGCAAGAGATTGCTTTCCCCATCGGGCATTTCTATCACCTTCATACTTCACCAACTTTATCTCCTTCTTTAGCTCAGCATTTTCCTCCATGAGCTTCCTGGTCGCTAGGTCTTTTTCCTTCATTTGAACATCGATCCTTGCAATATGACGAATTTGGCCATCGGTAGTTTTCGCAGATTCATGATCTCGTACTTGGCATCAACTTCTTCGTACGAAGGAGATCGGGATCTTTTCTTTGACGGGCCATCTTCTTTAAAATCAGCAGGGCGTTTCCTTTTACTTTTCATTCTTGGAGTCGGATAGTATTTGGGAGAATTAGGTAAAGTATCCGGACTATAGTTGGTGAGGGAGGACCACCAAAGCCATAAGGTAGACTTTGGACTGGTCTTGCAGTTGAAGGATATCCAGTATCTTCTTCGATAGCAGGTTTGAAAAGAATTGTCTTGTCGTTTTTATTAACGCTTGACATCCTATCATTAGGAAAGAGACCTTGATTAGCATTTTAGGCCAAGATTATCAAGGCAAGGTTGTTAAGATTATAAGGCAATCCTAAGTGCTTTAAAGTCTAAGGCAGGAAAGGTGATAGTTTCCTAGATTGCTAAGGCACCCTAGCTAGCAAGTAAGGCACACATAAAGATGCAATCCTGGTTCTCTATAACAGCCTGGTTTGCTCTGATACCACTCTGTAACGTCCTCCAGATAGGGTCTGGAAGAAACGTCACTAATATCAAATAAACCAACATATTATAATATACGAGAACAATACTACATGATAAAATCAAACTTTATTGAGAGTACGCAGCGGAAAATGAAATGATGTTACAAGAATTGAAATTACAATAAAGTAAATATTTCAAATGCAAGAATAGTAAATGCGATATCTCTTGTTCCTAAGTCCAAGTAGCATCACATAAGCAGTAAGTAAGTAAGCTTGAATCAATCAACACCTGAGACAAACATGCTAAAGTGTCAACCAAAAAGGTTGAGTGAAATCATAGGTTTAACAAAAGTAGTTATCGTTGTTTTTAGACACAAGATTTAGTTTATAAAGTTGATCTCCCGCATGATCAAAAAGTAGATCTCGCAGATCCAAAAGTTATGCCAATGCATGATATTTAGACTAAACGTTCAAGTTTGCCCCAAAGACAAGTTGTAGTTTATACTTGTCGGTTTAATTTCATTATTAAGTAAAACAAAGACTTAGTCAAATGTATAGGGGACGTTACTCCTGGTAGGCCTACCCCCAATAATTAAGAATGCATTTAACGAGCAATTAAAAATATCACTGAAGGGACTTAGTCGGACATAGCCGGGTATAGCATAGTTTAACAGTTGGTACTTGTGTCTAAATTGTAAATAGTAAAAGTAGCATGTGTCTCACCCCAAAAAGTTAAATAAGTTGTGCACAATATAAAGTGGGGCTATGAAGTTCACCTTAGTAAGTAGAGAGAGAGAGGGAGAGAGAGTGTAAGAGAGAGAGTTATTCCTCAGAATAGAAAGTGGGATGAGTGAGCAGAAAAGTCAACCTATTGACATTTAAGAGTAGTAAGTGTTTTTGCCTAAGTTTAAGTAGATGTTTAAGTATGATAGTGTTGTAAGTATAGTTCGTTTTACTAAGTTTCCTTTCCTAGTAAGTTTCTATTTTTAGAAAGTTTCCACTTTTAGTAGATTTCTTATCTTAGTAAGTTTCTATAACTAGAAAGTTTCTACTTTAAGAGTGTTTTCCATTTTAGGATACTTGCCGTATTAGATAAGCTTCCAATCACCCCTTTCCCTTCGAATGGCCATTTCATGTCTAGGGGCTTGAGCTATAGGATCCTTTAAATCGAAAATCCAAACCCTTTCGCCTAGGGTTTCGTAGAAACCATTCGTCAAGAAAGTTCGAAGATCTATACATCTTTAATACATATCCCAAAATGTTTTTATGTGTTATAATATAAGTAGTAGGTTATAGGTGTTAGTAATAGTAATAGTGTATACATGTTAATTAATAGTATAAGTAATATTAGGGTTTCATTAATTAGGGTTAGTTAATTAAAGTAGTATTTTAATTATTAGGGTTTAGGGTTTTGAGGATCTAAATAATATGAATGTTAAGATCATGCACGAATATGATTATGAATATAAACATGAATTGAAAGAAAGATTTAAAAGTTTTAAGATTTTGGATCATACCTTGTTAATGATGATGAAGATTAACAAGAAACAAGAAGAAAACTTGGTGATGAAGATCAAATAACCCAAATAATGAAGAACACGCTTGAAAATCTTGATGAACACGAAGAACAAGCTTGAAGATCCGAATACCACAAGAGAGGGAGAAGGAGAGGGCGAGATTTATTTTGAGAGAGGATTTTGGTGTGATTTGTGAATGAGAAACTAGGAGTCTAGGGGTGTTTATATAGTACAAGTATTAGAGTGTTAGTCAACATAAGGATGTTCTAATTAATGATTTTCTTTTATTTTATAATTTTTAGTCAACAATAGGTGGTACTAGTTTATATATATATATATATATATATATATATATATATATATATATATATATATATATATATATATATATATATATATATATATATATATATATTATTTTATTTTTTAGTCAACATAAGGATGTAATTGTTTAAGATTCTTTAGTCTCATTATTATTATTATTATTATTATTATTATTATTATTATTATTATTATTATTATTATTATTATTATTATTATTATTATTAAAATTATCATTATTATTATTATTATTATTATTATTATTATTATTATTATTATTATTATTATTATTATTATTATTTTTACATTTACTACATGATAAGTATTATTTTCTTTTACTAATTCATGACTTGTATATATATTTTTTTTATTTAGTTCCCAATTGTTTTATTATTTTTATAAATGTCACTTTTTATTTATTACTTATAGGTTATTAGTTATAATATTACATAAATGCATAAATTTTAATTAGCAGTGAGTGTCGACTAACAGTTTATTATTTTCATCTTTTTTTTAACTTGTCAATTATTGCACAAAGTTAATTAATATGTTTTATAACTCTTAACACTTAACAATTGTTGATTAAAGTTTAATCATTAAGTTTTAATTATATTGTTTGGGCATTTAATATTGGAAAAATATAGAATGAAAAAAATGAGGGTCGTTATAAGGGGTCAGTGACAGGTTTCCATTTAGTAGGCAGTGAGTCAATGAATTTGTTTACTTGTTCAAAATCAGTATATGTGATTTTTAAAGTAAGCAGGTCAGCAACTAAGGAGTTAAACCTAATGAAGGTTTACTTAAGGGTCTCATTCTTATAGGCAAAGAACATTTCATACTCTCTTTTTAAAGCAATAATCTTGTTCTGCCTAACCTCATCCATGCCTTCATAAGTGACATCTAGATAGTCTAACATAAGCTTAGCATTCAGCTTTCCCTTAATCAGTTTGAACAGGTGGTTAGGTAAAGTTATAGCTAACAGAGTTCTGATCTTAGGGTCAAGTCCAACACGACGTTTGTCCTCAGCATCCCATCTGGCTGGAGTGAGAATAACCTCTCTGTCATGAACGGCAGGAGTGTCAGCAGTAGATGGGATGCTATCAATAGTCTCAGTTGGGACAAATGGACCATCTGTGGAAATGTCAGGCATAAGTGGGTCAATAGACTCCAGGTGAAGCATGAACCTTGCCTTCCAAGTTTCATACTCATCTTCATCAAATTTGGGTGGTCTATTGGATGAGCCATTTTCAAGGTAAGTTGTATTTGAGTATGCAGCCATGAGAGAATTCAGATCCAAGATATTAAATTATCAAGACTGAAGCTCTAATACTAGTTGTTGGTCCCTTGATTAACAACAGGAGTATTGTAGAGGGGGTGAATACAATTTCTTTTAATTAATTAACCAATTAAACACGGTTTAGTATTCAAGCATGTAATGTAAATAGAGTCAAAGGTAATTTTTCAACTGTTATTCTTTATTGATTAAATCACAAAGAATTACAACTATCCTTGGCGGAATGATAGTTGGTTGATACAGATTTACCTAAGTATAGCTATGAGGATAAACTTAAAGCTATTACATGTTTTGGACTCTAAATAAATAAACCCACACCACTAGTTGTTACAATAGTGGATACAACAATTTATAGTAGTCCTATTAACCGTGTAATGGTTTTATTGTCCACGGGTACATAGGATGTCTGTACTTGTGGGGACAACTGCATTAGAGAGCGTGCTCTCCTCTTTCCTCTTTGTTAGCTATTAGCAGGAACACCCCAATTTGGTTTGGCACCACTATTCATTTAAACAAATAGAATGTTGTGTTCCCTAGGCATTGACAAAGTATAGCACATGTCTGCACATGTGTTAAACTTCTGCATTCCCACGTGGTCTTGTAAGGTCACTTGTCAGCCACCGATGCGTGTCCTTTCCTGTTCAACTTTGACTTTGACTTCTGTTGAATAGTACAATTGATGTAGACCACTCAGCAAATTACCATGCTTGTAATGGAGCATGGCTGTCTTGTGTTGTATGCTGCTTACCAGGTTTACTGGTTCTTCTTATGCCGAGTCACTTGATATTCTTGAATTACTGAGTACTCATCCTGTGCTGATTCAAAGAATACACTCTACCTTGTGCTGGTAGACTAGGCAGCATACTGAACACTTAACACAACAATATTTGCTGTCTATAGGCCTACCCCAATAATTAAGAATGCATTTAACGAGCAATTAAAAATATCACTGTAGGGACTTAGTCGGACATAGCCGGGTATAGCATAGTTTAACAGTTGGTACTTGTGTCTAAATTGTAAATAGTAAAAGTAGCATGTGTCTCAACCCAAAAAGTTAAATAAGTTGTGCACAATATAAAGTGGGGCTATGAAGTTCACCTTAGTAAGTAGAGAGAGAGAGAGTTATTCCTCGGAATAGAAAGTTGGATGAGTGAGCAGAAAACTCAACATATTGACATTTAAGAGTAGTAAGTGTTTTTGCCTAAGTTTAAGTAGATGTTTAAGTATGATAGTGTTGTAAGTATAGTTCGTTTTACTAAGTTTCCTTTCCTAGTAAGTTTCTATTTTTAGAAAGTTTCCACTTTTAGTAGATTTCTTATCTTAGTAAGTTTCTATAACTAGAAAGTTTTTACTTTAAGAGTGTTTTCCATTTTAGGATACTTGCCGTATTAGATAAGCTTCCAATCACCCCTTTCCCTTCGAATGGACATTTCAGGTCTAGGGGCTTGAGCTATAGGATCCTTTAAATCAAAAATCCAAACCCTTCCGCCTAGAGTTTCATAGAAACCATTCGTCAAGAAAGTTCGAAGATCTATACATCTCTAATACATATCCCAAAATATTTTTATGTGTTATAATATAAGTAGTAGGTTATAGGTGTTAGTAATAGTAATAGTGTATACATGTTAATTAATAGTATAAGTAGTATTAGGGTTTCATTAATTAGGGTTAGTTAATTAAAGTAGTATTTTAATTATTAGGGTTTAGGGTTTTGAGGATCTAAATAATATGAATGTTAAGATCATGCACGAATATGATTATGAATATAAACATGAATTGAAAGAAAGATTTAAAAGTTTTAAGATTTTGGATCATACCTTGTTAATGATGATGAAGATTAACAAGAAACAAGAAGAAAACTTGGTGATGAAGATCAAATAACCCAAATAATGAAGAACACGCTTGAAAATCTTGATGAACACGAAGAACAAGCTTGAAGATCTGAATACCACAAGCGAGGGAGAGGGAGAGATTGTTTTTGAGAGAGGATTTTGATGTGATTTGTGAATGAGAAACTAGGAGTCTAGGGGTGTTTATATTGTACAAGTATTAGAGTGTTAGTCAACATAAGGATGTTCTAATTAATGATTTTATTTTATAATTTTTAGTCAACAATAGGTGGTACTAGTTTATATATATATATATATATATATATATATATATATATATATATATATATATATATATATATATATATATATATATATATATATATATATATATATATATATACACTTTTATATATATTTTTTATTTTATTTTTTTGTCAACATAAGGATGTAATTGTTTAAGATTCTTTAGTCTCATTATTATTATTATTATTATTATTATTATTATTATTATTATTATTATTACTATTATTATTATTATTATTATTATTATTATTATTATTATTTTTACATTTACTACATGATAAGTATTATTTTGTTTTACTAATTCATGACTTGTATATATATATTTTTTTATTTAGTTCCCAATTGTTTTATTATTTATATAAATCTCACTTTTTATTTATTACTTATAGGTTATTAGTTATAATATTACATAAATGCATAAATTTTAATTAGCAGTAACTGTCGACTAACAGTTTATTATTTTCATCTTTTTTTTTAACTTATCAATTATTGCACAAAGTTAATTAATATGTTTTATAACTCTTAACACTTAACAATTGTTGATTAAAGTTTAATCATTAAGTTTTAATTATATTGTTTGGGCATTTAATATTGGAAAAATATAGAATGAAAAAAATGAGGGTCGTTATAAGGGGTCAGTGACAGGTTTCCATTTAGTAGGCAGTGAGTCAATGAATTTGTTTACTTGTTCAAAATCAGTAGTGATTTTTAAAGTAAGCAGGTCAGCAACTAAGGAGTTAAACCTAATGAAGGTTTACTTAAGGGTCTCATTCTTATAGGCAAAGAACATTTCATACTCTCTTTTTAAAGCAATAATCTTGTTCTGCCTAACCTCATCCATGCCTTCATAAGTGACATCTAGATAGTCTAACATAAGCTTAGCATTCAGCTTTCCCTTAATCAGTTTGAACAGGTGGTTAGGTAAAGTTATAGCTAACAGAGTTCTGATCTTAGGGTCAAGTCCAACACGACGTTTGTCCTCAGCATCCCATCTGGCTGGAGTGAGAATAACCTCTCTGTCATGAACGGCAGGAGTGTCAGCAGTAGCTGGGATGCTATCAATAGTCTCAGTTGGGACAAATGGACCATCTGTGGAAATGCCAGGCATAAGTGGGTCAATAGACTCCAGGTGAAGCATGAACCTTGCCTTCCAAGTTTCATACTCATCTTCGTCAAATTTGGGTGGTCTATTGGATGAGCCATTTTCAAGGTAAGCTGTATTTGAGTATGCAGCCATGAGAGAATTCAAATCCAAGATATTAAATTATCAAGACTGAAGCTCTGATACCAGTTGTTGGTCCCTTGATTAACAACAGGAGTATTATAGAGGGGGGTGAATACAATTTCTTTTAATTAATTAACCAATTAAACACGGTTTAGTATTCAAGCATGTAATGTAAATAGAGTCAAATGTAATTTTTCAACTGTTATTCTTTATTGATTAAATCACAAAGAATTACAACTATCCTTGGCGGAATGATAGTTGGTTGATACAGATTTACCTAAGTATAGCTATGAGGATAAACTTAAAGCTATTACACGTTTTAGACTCTAAATAAATAAACCCACACCACTAGTTGTTACAATAGTGGATACAACAATTTATAGTAGTCCTATTAACCGTGTAATGGTTCTATTGTCCACAGGTACATAGGATGTCTGTACTTGTGGGGACAACTGCGTCAGAGAGCGTGCTCTCCTCTTTCCTCTTTGGTAGCTATTTGCAGGAACACCCCAATTTGGTTTGGCACCACTATTCGTTTAAACAAATAGAATGTTGTGTTCCCTAGGCATTGACAAAGTATAGCACATGTCTGTACATGTGTTAAACTTCTGCATTCCCACGTGGTCTTGTAAGGTCACTTGTCAGCCGCCGACGCGTGTCCTTTCCTGTTTAACTTTGACTTTGACTTCTGTTGAATAGTACAATTGATGTAGACCACTCAGGAAACCACCATGCTTGTAATGGAGCATGGCTATCTTGTGTTGTATGCTGCTTACCAGGTTTACTAGTTCTTCTTATGCCGAGTCACTTGATATTCTTGAATTGCTGAGTACTCATCCTGTGCTGATTCAAAGAATACACTCTACCTTGTGCTGGTAGACTAGGCAGCATACTGAACATTTCACATAGCAATATTTACTGTCTATACATAAACATACTTGTGCTGACTGCACATAACATTTTAGTGTAAATAAATTACAGTTTTTTCATAATTAAATCCTTAATTATTTTGGGGACTCAACAGGATGACTCTTTGAATTGGGTGAAATGAGAGCAAAAATGGAAGTAGTAAATGAGATGGGAGGTGATGAATGAATGTGTGGTGGTAAGTGGGGTTTGACTAGTTGACCTAGTCAACTAGTTAAGCCCCTTGGCAACTTTGGTCCCTCGGGTTTAAAGCGGGTGCGTGAATGACCTAAACAAGATATTTTAAAATGCGTTTTAACGGAAGATGTTATAATTATATAACGGAGTTTAAATAAATAAACGGAAAGTAAACGGAAAAAGGCGGGATGTTACATTACCTACTCCTTAAAAGAAATTTCGTCCCGAACTTTAAGTAGGCGTAGTGGTCGTTGTTTCTTCTTCGGGGTCTTGCGTTTCCAAATCTACGAATAAATGAGGGTATTTCCTTTGCTTTTGATCTTGTCTTTCCCAAGTAAACTCGGGTCCTCTTTTGGCGTTCCAACGAACTTTAACGCTCGAGATTCGGCTTTTATTTAGCATTTTAACGGAGTTGTCCACAATTTCAACCGGTTCCTCCACAAAATGAAGTTTGTCATCAATAATAAGCTCCTCGAGAGGGATGATGAGTTCGGGTTCGGCAAAACACTTCTTCAATTTTGATACATGGAAAGTAGGATGAACGGAGCTCAGTTGAGGCGGAAGATCTAAACGATAAGCAACGGTTCCAACACGCTCCAATATTTCGAAAGGACCAATATACCGCGGATTTAGCTTCCCGCATTTCCCGAAACGGATTACACCTTTCCAAGGCGCGACTTTTAACATTACGCGGTCACCGACTTAAAATTCGAGGTCGTTGCTTCTTTTGTCGGTATAGCTCTTTTGACGACTACGAGCCATCCTAAGCCTATCTCGGATTTGAACGATCTTCTCGGTTGTTTCATGAATGAGTTCGGGTCCGGTGATTTGTGTGTCACCCACTTCGGCCCAACAAAGAGGTGAACGACATTTGCGGCCATATAATGCTTCAAATGGTGCGGCGTTAATACTCGCGTGATAACTGTTGTTGTAGGGGAATTCGGTGAGAGGCAAGTGCTTGTCCTAACCTTTTCAGAAATCGATAACGCAAGCTCGTAGCATGTCTTCCAAGGTTTGAATTGTGCGTTCGCTTTGCCCGTCGGTTTGCGGATGATATGCGGTGCTCATGTCTAATCGTGTTCCCAACACTTCTTGTAAAGTATGCCAAAATCTAGAAATAAAACGACCATTTCAGTCGGAAATATCGATAAGGGTATACCGTGACGGGCTACGATCTCTTTAATGTAGAGTTGTGCAAGTTTCTCCATTTTGTCGGTTTCCCTCATGGCTAGGAAGTTGGCGGAATTGGTGAGACGGTCTACAATAACCTAAATAGTATCAAAATCACTCGCCGTTCTTGGTAGTTTTGTGATAAAATCCATCGTTATTCTCTCCCACTTCCATTGTGGGATTTCGGGTTGTTGAAGTAGCCCGGATGGTCTTTGGTGTTCGGCTTTGACTTTGGAGCAAGTTAGGCACTTTCTAACATAAGTAGCAATGTCCCTTTTAATGTTCGGCGCCCAATATTGTTCCTTAAGGTCGTGGTACATCTTATTGGCACCGGGGTGAATCGAATACCTTGACTTATGATAGGCTTCACCTAGAATAAGGCTTCGCAAGTCCCCATAACTAGGCACCCAAATTCTTCCGGTGAAATATCGGAGTCCGGTCTCCTTAACTTCGAATCGAGAGGTGAGGACGTTTAAGCGTTCAAGAGAGATGTTTTCATCCTTGAGAGCCTCGTCTTGGGCTACACGAATTTAATTATTGAGATTGGTGTGGATGGTGATGTTTAAAGCTCGGACACGAAGAGGCACCGCTCTTTCTTTTCGACTTAAGGCATCGGCTACTACATTTGCCTTCCCGGGATGGTAACGAAGCTCACAATCGTAATCGTTCAAAGGTTCAATCCACCGTCGTTGTCTCATGTTTAGTTGTTTTTGATCGAAGATGTGTTGAAGGCTTTTGTGATCGGTGAAGATAGTACTCTTCGTTCCATAAAGATAGTGTCTCTACATTTTGAGTGCAAAGACAACGACTCTGAGTTCGAGATCATGTATCGTGTAGTTCCGTTCATGAATTTTTAGTTGTCGAGAGGCATAAGCAATGACTTTCTTTCGTTGCATCAATACACACCCAAAACCATGTTTCGAGGCATCGCAATATACAACAAAATCATTATTGCCTTCGGGAAGTGACAAGATAGGAGCGGTGGTTAGCTTTGTCTTCAAGATTTGAAATGTGAACTTTTGTTCGGTTACCCAAATGAATTTTCTTCCCTTGTGATTTAGCGCGATTAGGGGATGGGCAACCAAAGAGAAATCTTTGATGAATCTATGATAGTATCCGGTGAGACCCAAGAATTGACGAATGTGAGTAGGAGTAGTAGGGGTTTCCCATTTGCTAATGGCCTCGATTTTTGATGGATCGACTTTAATACCTTGATCACTTACAACATGACCAAGAAATTGAACTTCCTTCAACCAAAATTCACACTTAGAGAATTTGGCATAGAGTCGTTCTTGTCTTAAAAGTTCAAGCACAAGTCAGAGATGTTGTTCATGTTCTTCTTCGCTTTTAGAATAGACCAAAATATCATCGATGAACAGGATATCGAATTTGTCGAGGTATGGTTTGCACACGCGGTTCATAAGATCCATTAACACCGCCGGTGCTTTAGTTAGACCAAATGGCAATACAAAAAATTCATAACTACCATAACGAGTCCAGAAAGTGGTTTTGGAGACATCTTCCCCCTTAACCCTTAGTTGATAATTACCCGAGCGGAGATCAATTTTTGAATATACACAAGACCCTTGTAGTTGATCAAAGAGGTCATCAATGCGCGAAAGAGGATATCGGTTCTTAACCGTCAATTTATTTAGTTCACGATAATCAATGCACATTCGTAGGGATCCATCTTTCTTCTTAACAAACAAAATCGGAGCGCCCCATGGTGAATGGCTAGGTTGGATAAAACCACGGTCAAGTAGTTCTTGGATTTGACTTTGCAATTCTTGCATTTCGGATGGAGCAAGTCTATACAGTGCACGTGCTACAGATGCGGCTCCCGGAATAAAATCACTTTGGAATTCTACTGGTCGATGAGGTGGAAAGCCCGGCAATTCGTCAGGAAAAACATCGGAAAAGTCACTAACAATTGGCACATCATCGATATGCTTCTAGTCGATCTCGACTTTCTTGACATGGGCTAGAATCGCGAAACAACCTTTACGAAGGTATTTTTCAACTTTAAGGCACGAGAAGAGGTTGAGTCCGGTGCAACTCTTATCGCCATAGACAATCAAGGGTTCACCATTCTCGATAGGAATTTGAATCGCTTTAAGATCGCAAAGGATGTGAGATTTCGTTTTGGCTAACCAATGATTACATCGAAGCTCCCTAGTTCTATAGGTATCAAGTCAATTTCAAAATCTTTACCCATTAAGTTTAACGTACACCCCCGATAAAATTTGTCGGCACTCAATAGTTTCCTGTTGGCCACTTCAATGGTATAAGTAGTATCTAGTGGAAGTGGTGGAGTGCTAAAATAATGAGTCAAAGTCTTGGATACAAAACTCTTATCGGCACATGAATCGAATAAGCAAGATACATAAGAATTGTTGAGAAGAAACGTACCCTTGACTAGTTCATTGTCATCTCGGGCTTCCTCGGTGTTAATGTTGAAAGCTCGGCCGCGTGTATTGGGGTTATCTTTCTTCTTTGGGCATGCATTTCTATAATGACCCGTTTGGCCACATTCGTAACAAGTGACCGTCTTTGGTGCATTGGGCCCCTTTCGAGCGACGGGGGCGGCACTTTTACAATCGTTGGCCTTATGGCCACTTCCTTGGCACCGGTGGCAAATTAGCTTGCCACATTCACCAAAGTGATGCTTGTGACATTTGTTGCAAAGAGGTAGGATTCCAGCATAACCCTTCTTGCCATCGAAGGTGAAAGGCTTCTTGGCGAAGTTGTTGTTGTTGTTGCTTGATTGGGTGGCTTCCCATTTTCTTTTGTTGCCACCCGATTTTTCCTTGGCCTTAGGTGCCGGTACTAAAATTCCGTACACCGTTTCTATCAATTGGCAGGCCATCTTCAAAGCTTCTTGTAGGTTAGCGGGTTTGGATGACATTACCCCATGTTTGATGCTCTTAGGAAGGTCATCCATGTAAAGTTCAACTCGTAGGGGCTCGGGATTTACAAGGTTTGGACACATTACATCTAGCTCGGCAAACCGTTGATTATAAGTGTTGAGGTCATTTTCGACCACTTTAAAACCTCTTAGCTCGCTTTCGAGCCTTCGAGTCTCTTCGCGGGGAAAGTATTCGGTGATAATCTTTTCTTTTAAATCGGTTTCTTTTAAATCGGGCCAAGAGAGAGTGTGGGCTTCATCGGTACCCACCGATTGTACATACGTGTTCCACCACGTGAGAGTGATACCGACAAAAGTGTGGGTGGAGTATTTGACCTTGCCTTGGTCCCGGCAACCGCTTGTGCTAAAAACTGCTTCCGTTTGCTCAAACCATCGAGTGAGAGCAACCGGTCCTCCAGTCCCATCGAAAGTGTGAGGTTTGCACCCCATGAAAGCTTTGTAGGAGCATCCCTAGTTTGAGTTACCGGCTCCATAGTTGTTGTTGTTGTTATGGTTGTTGTTATTATTGTTGTTGTTGGATGAGTGACCGGCCATGACCGCATCTACTGTGGTGACTATCATTCGTTGAAGAGCTTGTTCGGGAGTTTCATTGCGTATGACTCGACGAGGAGGCATTGTTCCTTCAAGACACAAGAATATCGTTGATTAGTATTCTTAATAATACTAATCGTTATATGAAATAAAGATAGAAAATTTTCCATGACTCGCCCTAAATTATTTATGTTATAATGTCGGAACGTCCATATGAGTCACCGTAATATAATCCCGGAAATTATATTACCCTAATTCATATATGCATTCGACATTACCTCATAAAGTCAAGGTGGCGTGTTAATCAAATTAAACTACATGAGATTAAGATGAAATAAGAGTTAGATACGAATAGAAGAGTTCGAGTATGAATGCACAAGTAGTCAAGTAATTCCTACTTCAAGTCTATATGCCTGTTGTAGTCTAGACTCACTAATGTACCCTATGACTCGGGGTTGACACCAATGAACTCTAAACCCCTACAACCAACGCTCTGATACCATCTGTAGAGACCCGACTAAAATATAATATGCGATGTGGACTCCATGCAAGCATCAAATCTATCATCACAAAGTTGCAAACAGCTAGCTCAATCATCACCTGAGACAAAACATGCTTAAAGTGTCAACCAAAAAGGTTGAGTGAAATTCACAGGTTTATAAATAATATCCAAAGTTTTAGACCACAAGATTTAGTTTAAAGTTGATCAATACAGATATATCAATCTAAAAGTGTTGCTGCAGTTTGTAATATCGCTACTAAACAATTTACCCTATGACACCTTGTACTGTTAGTGTCGTGGAATCATTATTATGTAACTAAAGACCAACGGTCGAATGGTTAGAGACGTTACTCTCAATAGGCCTACTCACAATAATTAAGTTTGCATTTAAACATAGCAATTGACGATATTACGGTAGGGATTTAGCATGAATCAAAGCATGACAGCATAGTTAACAATTTAGTACTTGTGTCTAAGTGTAAAACAGTTATAAAGCAAGCATGTGTCTCACCCCAAAAGTTATAAAAATAGTTATGAAACCGTAAAAAGTGGGGCTATGAAGTTCACCTTAGTAGCAAGTAAGTTATTCCACGCAAAGAAGAATGAATGGAGTAAGTGATCGGAGATCTTAACCTAGAGATATAATCTTTGATTAGTTAATGTCTAACAAACATAAAGTTTGTTTATTAATATAGCAACTATATTAACAGTGGCGGTTTTCGAGAAAAGTTCCTATTTCTCAAAAGTTTCTATTTTTGGAAACCTACTATTTATGGAAAGCTTTCACTTATAGTAAGCTTCTAGTTTAAGAATGTTCCGGTTATAATCCTTAACAAAGACGTTGTACAATCTCGCCCAAATTTCATTGCTAATATGCAAGTCACTCGAATGATCTATTGTTACCGAGCGGCCCAGGATCTCTTGACCAGAATCTAAGTCTTGGCATTCGAGATCCACAAGCGTCCCATAATGGTAACAAGGATCACCCTAGGCCACAAGTAGTAGTGAGGTTTGTATGAAGTGCACGTTATCTTTTAATTATAACCTTCACGTTATAGGTGTATACACACAATGAATTATTAATGTACTTAATAATTATATATGTGATAATATAACCTAAGTATTATTTAATATTTAGTTATACCTTAGTATGTCTTATATATATTAAATATAATTACCTTTAAATAAATACCTAAATTACTTCAAAGATAATAGTGTTTTATTAATCATACATTATCCAAAAATGTCTAAATATTTAATTAAATATCTAAAAATTATATACATAATTTTTATAGTCTTAGTTAAT
Source organism: Rutidosis leptorrhynchoides (assembly GCF_046630445.1). NCBI lineage: Eukaryota > Viridiplantae > Streptophyta > Magnoliopsida > Asterales > Asteraceae > Rutidosis > Rutidosis leptorrhynchoides. Next base: position 19,880,866 of record NC_092336.1, read on the forward strand.
CATATAAATTAGTAAAAAAATTTAAGAAAACATTTTTATTATATTTTGTATTTATTTTTGTTTTTACCCTTAATTTATTCACAAAACAAGTTTAATTCTACATAATTACTAAATAAACCTAAACAATTATTTTTATAATTTTTATAAGTTTCTATCAGTCTAATAATCTGTAGAAAAAATATTTAAAAAAAATATTTTTTCTATTTTATATTTATTCTTAATTTACCTCGAATTACATAATAATAGAGTTTAATTATATAATAATTACCAATTCAACCCAAGTAATTCTTTTTATAATTTTTTCAGATCTATATAAGTTTTATAAACTCGGAAAAAATTATATATATTTTATTTTTGGTTAAAAATATTTATTACGAATTTTACATTGTTTTTACGTTTAAATACTACATAATTCGTATTTAATTATAAATAATATTCCATAAATTATTAAAATTATTTTTATACATCATAAGACTTATAATACTAATTATAACATATAAACATAATTTATATATATTAATTTCGAATTTATAAAGAATATACAAAAAATAAAAGTAATTTGATAAAAAAAATATAGAAAATACCTCAAGTAGTTTCCCAAGTTTGTGAGAGAGTTTTTCCAAAGATTTGATACAAGTTTTATGAAATTGAAGTGGGTATTTATAGGAAAAAAAATGGTTAGTGAAAAGAAAAAAATATAAATAAAATAAAGGTGCCAATTTTGACAAAAAAAAACATGTTAAAAATGTTTTTAATATATTTTGTCTTTGAAAATATTTAGTCAAAATTCATGGGCTCATTATTTAATTTATAAAAAAATCTTATTTCTTTTTTTTTATAAGCTAAAAATATAAATAATGATTAAAATAACTTATCATTTAATTAATAATTATGTTACATATAGTTTTATATATAATACACATTAATATTAATATTAACTAAAGTTATTTTATATAATTAGTATAAACTTTAGTTAACAAAACGTGTCGACAAAAAATAAATATTTACTCAACGTCGAATTTAATCATATATTAAGTATGGATAACAACCCTAGGGGCAAATTAGTCAATTCAAGTATGGAAATGTGAGGGTTGTTATATAAGTCTTTAAAATGACGTTTGACCAAAATATGTCGCATTCATTTCAAATGTAAAGATGTTTCAAGTTTACAAAAGTAGTTCAACGACTAGTTACATTACAACGTTTAACGTACAAATGAAACCTATGCGACACAATTTAAAAGTAAGCCAAAAGGTGCTCCATGTATGCATGTATACTCGACATCCAAGCAAGTATCAAAAAAATAGCGAGCGGAAGCATGAGAAAAACATAGAAATCTGTCAACGAAAAACGTTGGTGAAATCATAGGTTTAAGTAAGTAAGTGAGTAAGTACAAATGAACCATAAGATTTATAACGTTGAAATAATAGTAAACCATTCTAAAATTTGTTATCATGAGCACCCAATTATCAAGGCTTAACTTTCCACGAACCCCATCACAATAGTGTTAGAACATACACTGTTTCTCGAAAATATATTTCATCCAAATAACGGTAGCGAACCGTCCGAATGAGGGTTTGTCAAACCCATATGGCCATACAATATAAGTTCTCGCTTACACCCGGCAAGTGTAACTAATGATAATCGAATTGAGGATTTTGTTCTAACTCGTATGTAGAATGTTTATTTTCGTACTTGTGTTCACTTTGTAAAATGAAACGTTTATGTTTTCTCATCCCAAATGTAAGTTAAAAAGAGTAAAATTTGGACTATGATCTCACCTTGAGTGCAAGAGTGTAAAAGCACTTCACAAGTAAATGTGTGTAAGAACGGATGCTAGTCTTGACCTAAACAAATAGGTTGTATTAATAACGGTAAACACGGTTGGTCAAAATTGTTCAATTAGTCCTATAGCTCGTTACGACTCAATTATATAGCATGTGAATCACGTTGTCAAGTTTCATGCAAGATACAAGTATAAAAACAAGTTAGAACGATTGCATACGTATTTGGTTAGGTTTGACTAAAAGTCAAACTTGGTCAAAGTCAAAGTCAACAGGGTTGGGTCGGGTATCCGACAATTTTCCCATGATGAGAAATCATATGTGAGCATGTTATCCAAATTTCATGTTAATTGGAGTTGCGGTTAATCGGGAAAAAGTTAGTGAAAAATAAAACAACAAAGAAATTTTGACCTGGAGATATGCGCGGTGCGCGCAGGAGTGCGTAGTGCACATTTAGGCATGGAACTAGGTCAGGTAATATCTCACGGGTTAAGCATTTGAAACTTCACATTTGCGGGGCGCGCGAAAGGGTGCGCGGCGTGCGTTCCTGAAAAAAGTGTTGTTTGCAACTGTAACACCCTAATATTTATGGTACAGAAGTGTAAATAGAGTTCTTAAAGCAACGAAATAAATGTGGAATTAAACAAAAGTCAGAGGCTGTTCATGCCTCAGTGCGCGCAGCGCACACTTATGGGTGCGCGTGGCGCACTCCCACTGTAGTCGGATTCTGCTTTTTCTAATTAGATATTTTGGAAGGGCCTTGTGGTAATTTCACTTGTGGAACGAGTTAAGGTCACCAGATCAGTAGTTGGGGTATCATAACTCCATTTTCAACCACCTTTATCTTTCTACTTCAATTCTAGTGAGAGAAACCCAAATTGAGAGTGAGAAAGCTCAAGTAAAGGAAGAAGGAGCTAGTTTCGGGTCTTAGCTCGAGTTATAAAGTTGTTCATCTCCTCACTAGCTATGTTTTGGTTGTGGTGGTAAGTTCTAATCTTGATTTCCTTAAATTTAATTTGTTTAAGGGTTAGGGATTGGGTTAGTGATGAACATAAAACCCATTATTGGTGATTTTAGGGATTTGTGGGTAAGATTGAGTCATAAGGACTCAAGAACAACCAACCTAGGGTTTCAAGGTAATAAATGGTGTATATGAGTCTAAAATGGTTAGTAAATTACTAGCTCACTTGTGTTGCTAGTAAAAAGTATTTCTAGGGTTCATGGTTGACTTTAAATGGGTCAAATGGGTAGGTTTGACCTAGCGGGATAAATTGTGTATGAAAACACCCTAGTTATGTGTTGATAGAAGCCTTAGAACCTTAATCACTATCTTTTAGTGATTAGTTGTGAGTCTTGACCTTTAATGAGTGATTCTAGTGCAATAAGTCATAAATGCACTAGTCAGGCTAGTTGGTGGAAAGTCCAACTTATTATGTGAATTAATTGAGAATTAATTGTGTTAGGTGACTCACTTTGAAGTTACAAGTTGTTTTTGGAAATCTCGCCAAGTCGACAAGGTGAGTGGAATGATTATACGTGTGTGTATATAATGTATCTATTTGTAGGGCGGGGAAGGGGCCGGGTATATGTTGTCTATACCACCAAGAGTTAGTGATATATTTCGTTGTACACTAACGATGGATATTTCGTTGTCCAAATCGCCCAAGAGTTAGTGATATATTTCGTTGTACACTAACGATTGCTTGAACGGATATTTCGTTGTCCGTGTCGCCTAGGGGTTAGTGATATATTTCGTTGTACACTAACGGTTGTTATGAACACCGATGGGAAATTCGAAGTACCATTCCCATGTATTACTGGTTAACCATAATTACGCGTTGTAGTGTAGTATATTATATTAGTCGGGTTATATATATGCTATTGTTGTGCTAGCTCGTGATCTTGAAGGGTTTAAGTTATACTTGCGATAGTATGCTACGTAAATTGCTAGCGTGTATGAGGTATTTATTTAAGTGTATGCAAGTAGGTATATTATATATGTATGTGTATAATTATTGCATTCACTAAGCGTTAGCTTACCCTCTCGTTGTTTACCTTTTTAGGATCCGGCTTGGATAAGGGCAAAGGTATTCGCACGGATTAGTGGCTTTCGGGGGTTATAGCTTTTTGGAAGTTCGACCAAGATTTGGGTAGTTTAACCCCAAACACCATGCTCTAGTGACGTTTGGCAATTAAACTTTTTGTGGTCGAAACTCGTATTTTGTACTTAAGGGTATTTTGGGCATATGTGGGCCCCGCGATGTAAAACTCGTTTTATCATTGATTCGTGCTAGTTTTACTTATACTAATATGATGTGAAAAGCATTTCATCTAAAAATGATGGAAAGTGATAGATCTTTTTGCGAAAATGGAAAAAGTTGGACAGCGGGCTGCCAGGCCCTGTGCGCGCCGCGCACAGGTAGGGCTGCGCGCCGCGCATCCTGTCTGGGCAGGCCTGCTTCGATTTTTTTTTTTTTTTTTTTTTTTTTGCAGTTTTGGTTGGTTAACGGGTTGGGATGTTACAAGTGGTATTAGAGCATGGTCTAAGGGATTTAGATGACTTGAGATAGGCGCCTAGACTTAGACTTTTGTGTTGTTGAATTATATGCGAGACTTGTAGGACTACGGGTCAGTGCGGGTTTTGATTAGTTCTTTGGTGCATAGGTGGACTAACTATGCTTATGTTAGGACATACTAATCATGTGTTATTGTTTTGAACATCGAGCAAGATGGTTGTGATACGTTTGAGCATGGCACGGCATGTGAGCGTAATAGTGAGTCGCGACCACTATTACGGTTGCAAGTCAAGTCAAGCAAGGACGTACGACAAGCATTGAGCTAGGTGGGGTGTGTGTGCGGTAATATGCGTATATATTTAGATGTGTATATGTATTGTTTTGTTGGAAGTGTCTAAACCGTTTCAATTTTTTTAGAATGAAGATGAGGAATGGAACAGAGACAAGTAACGGTGGTGGTCCTCCACTTGAGGAAGTAGACGAAATGACCACAAAGATAGAAGCTGCTCTAGAAAACTATGTTTCGGTTTTCTCTCGAAAGGTTAAGCAAATTCTCGAAGAGTCGGTTTCGGAACAAATTGTCGATATGATTCAAGAATGAATGGCCAATGCCGTCAAAGAAGAAGTTGAAAGGAGGTTTCCTAGACCTCAAAATGGGGGCGAGTTGGAGTTTAGCTATAAAAACTTCTTGGCGACTAAGCCTCCTCACTTTCACGGGGATCCCAAACCCATGAAAAGTGCGGCTTGGATCTCCGATGTTGAGGGTTGTTTTTGCACTACTGAGTGCCCACCCGAGAAGAAGACAAGGCTTGCTACTAGTTTGTTGAGGGGCTATGCTAAAGATTGGCTCGATGGTAAAATTGATATGGTGGGTGATGCGGCTTTTGTAGGGTTATCTTGGGCGGAGTTCAAGAAGGAGTTTTTCCTTGAATATCGTACGCAAGCAGATCTTTCCAAATTACGCAACGAGTTAAGGAACATGCATCAAGGGTCTTTGGACCTAAACACTCTCAAAACCAACTTTCTCGCCAAAGCGCGTTTTTGCCCCGAGTAAGTGGGGAATGATCAATTGTTAATGGAAGACTTTCATGCAACCCTTAGAGATGATTTGAAGGGTAAAATTAGTATTGGTCATGTTGAGACTTTTGCTAAGCTTTTGGCAGTGGCAAAGCGGTTTAAAGCGCAAGCTCCGAGTCCGGTTAGTTATGCGCCAAGTAAAAGAAAGTTTGAAGCTTCTAGTTTTTCAAACAAGAAGAGTAGGGGAGCATCCGAAAGTGTTGGTAGTGTGAAGAAAGGTGCTTCTAGTGTTCACGTGACCACATGCTACAATTGTGGGCAAAAAGGTCACTACTCTCGTGATTGCCCAAAATCGCGTGTTAATGTGATCACATGTTTTAATTGTCAACAAGAAGGGCACCGAAAGTCGGAGTGCCCTGATCTTCGAAATGATCAAGTTAAGAGGATAGAGAAGGCGGAGGGGTCGGCAAGGGGGCGTAATTATTTGATGACCAATGATGAAGCCGAGCAATCCAATGAAGTTGTCTCAGGTACCTTCATGGTTAACTCTAATCCGGCACGGATACTTTTTGATAGTGGTGCTAATTTGTCGTTTATGTCTCCAAGATTTGTGCCTAAGTTGAATAAACCGCTAGCTAAGTTAAGTCATCCGGTAGAAGTCGAAATAGAGGATGGTAAGACGGTGCTAGGGGTTGATGTTTGTAGAAATTGTAATGTTGCGTTTGGTGTCGAAACCTTTAAAATTACCTCATCCTGATGACTTTGGGTGATTTCGATATTGTTGTTGGTATGGATTGGCTCGATCGTTATAGAGCCGATATTGCATGCCATGATAAATTCATTCATGTAAAAGCCCCAAGTGGGGGAGAGTTAATTATTCATGGCGATAAGCAAAGAAGACTTGTGCCGATATGTACTTATGCACGGGCACGTCGTTTCCTTGTTAGTGGTGGCATGGCTTTTCTTGCCCATGTTGTTGATACTCGTGAAGAGCCACCATCCATTCGTAAAATTCTGGTGGTTAATGAATTTGAAGACGTTTTTCTGGATGAGTTACCGGGTGTTCCGGCGAAAAGACAAGTTGAATTTCGCATTGAGTTGGTTCCGGGAGCTACTCCCATTGCTAAAACTCCTTATCGTTTAGCGTCGATGGAAATGCAAGAATTGTTAAATCAAACCCAAGAGTTACTTGAGAAGGGTTTTATTCGACTGAGTGCTTCGCCATGGGGTGCTCCGGTCTTGTTCGTGAAGAAGAAAGATGGTAGTATGCGTATGTGCATTGATTATCGGGAGTTGAATAAAGTGACGATCAAGAATCGTTATCCATTGCCTAGGATTGACGATTTGTTTGACCAACTCCAAGGTGCGACGTATTTCTCAAAAATTGACCTACGGTCTGGCTATCATCAAATGCGGGTCCGTGAGGAAGATATTGAGAAAACGGCCTTTCGAACGCGTTACGGGCATTTTGAGTTTGTAGTTATGTCTTTTGGTCTTACGAATGCACCGGCGGCATTCATGGATCTTATGAACTGAGTGTGCCAACCTATATTGGACAAGTCGGTAATTGTGTTCATCGACGACATACTTGTCTATTCGAAGAGTATGAAGGAACATGAACATCATTTGCGTAGTGTGTTGAAAACGTTGCGAAAGGAGAAGTTGTATGCTAAGTTCTCGAAATGTGAATTTTGGCTAAGGGAAGTTCAATTCCTTGGCCATATTGTGAACAAGAATGGTATTCAAGTAGATCTGGGGAAGATAGAGACGGTGAAGAGTTGGGAACAACCGACTACGCCTACGGAAATCCGAAGTTTCCTCGGATTGGCCAGTTATTATCGTCGGTTTATCCAAGACTTTTCCAAGATTGCTTCTCCGTTGACGAAATTAACGAGGAAGAACGCGAGATTTAATTTGGAAAACGAGCAAGAAATTGCTTTTCAATTGTTAAAAGAGAAGTTGTGTCAAGCTCCGGTCTTAGTGTTGCCGGAAGGTGTAGATGATATGAAGGTTTATTGTGATGCTTCTTTAAATGGGCTCAGGTGTGTTCTAATGCAACGAGGTAAAGTCATCGCTTACGCCTCACGCCAATTAAAGGAACATGAAAAGAATTACCCGACACACGATCTCGAACTAGCGGCGGTGGTCCATGCTTTGAAAATTTGGCACCATTACTTGTATGGTGTCAAGTGTACGATTTATTCGGATCACAAGAGTTTGAAACATCTTTTTGATCAACGGGATTTGAATCATCGTCAACGTAGATGGATGGATGTGGTGAAGGATTATGATTGTGAGATACTTTACCATCCGGGCAAGGCGAATGTAGTCGCAGATGCGTTAAGTCGAAAGAGTCAACATCCGGTGATACGTTTAGGATTGTTGCGCATGACAATTACTAACGACTTTCTCGAGAAGCTCGGTGAGATTCAAATTGAAGCCTTTGTCTATAATAAACGTGAAGAGCGGATTGTGGGGAAAACGGAGTTTATTACGTTGGGCCCTCAAGGTTTGTTGTCCTTTCAAGGAAGAGTGTGGATACCAAGGATGGGGGAATTCCGAAAGGTGCTTCTTGACGAAGCGCACAAGTCTAAGTATTCCATTAATCCGGGTGCGACGAAAATGTACCTTGATTTGAGGAAAGAGTATTTGTGGCCGGGCATGAAACGCGACATTGTTAAGTATGTTGAGCAATGCGTCACGTGTTTGCAAGTTAAAGCCGAACACCAAAAGCCGTATGGTAAGTTGCAACCGCTAGAAATTCCAATGTGGAAGTGGGAGCATATTACCATGGATTTGATTACCAAGTTGCCAAAGACGGCAAGGACCCAATTCGATACTATTTGGGTGATTGTTGATAGGTTGACGAAAAGTGCTTTGTTTCTTCCTATTAAAGAAGCAATTACGTCGGAGGCACTTGCGAAAATGTTCATTAAAGAAGTGATATCGAGACATGGTGTTCCCGCGTCTATCGTTTCGGATCGGGACACGCGTTTTACTTCTCGATTTTGGAAGAAGTTTCATGAAGCTATGGGTACGAGGGTGAATATGAGTACGGCGTACCATCCTCAAACAGACGGTCAAACCGAACGTACGAATCATGAAATGTCCCGTTCTTATTGATTAAAAACGTTCCATATTAATTGATTTCATTACGAGGTTTTGACCTCTATATGAGACGTTTTTCAAAGACTGCATTCATTTTTAAAACAAACCATAACCTTTATTTCATAAATAAAGGTTTAAAAAGCTTTACGTAGATTATCAAATAATGATAATCTAAAATATCCTGTTTACACACGACCATTACATAATGGTTTACAATACAAATATGTTACATCGAAATTAGTTTCTTGAATGCAGTTTTTACACAATATCATACAAACATGGACTCCAATTCTTGTCCTTATTTTAGTATGCAACAGCGGAAGCTCTTAGTATTCACCTGAGAATAAACATGCTTTAAACGTCAACAAAAATGTTGGTGAGTTATAGGTTTAACCTATATATATCAAATCGTAACAATAGACCACAAGATTTCATATTTCAATACACATCCCATACATAGAGATAAAAATCATTCATATGATGAACACCTGGTAACCGACATTAACAAGATGCATATATAAGAATATCCCCATCATTCCGGGACACCCTTCGGATATGATATAAATTTTGAAGTACTAAAGCATCTGGTACTTTGGATGGGGTTTGTTAGGCCCAATAGATCTATCTTTAGGATTCGCGTCAATTAGGGTGTCTGTTCCCTAATTCTTAGATTACCAGACTTAATAAAAAGGGGCATATTCGATTTCGATAATTCAACCATAGAACGTAGTTTCACATACTTGTGTCTATTTTGTAAATCATTTATAAAACCTGCATGTATTCTCATCCCAAAAATATTAGATTTTAAAAGTGGGACTATAACTCACTTTCACAGATTTTTACTTCGTCGGGAAGTAAGACTTGGCCACTGGTTGATTCACGAACCTATAACAATATATACATATATATCAAAGTATGTTCAAAATATATTTACAATACTTTTAATACATTTTGATGTTTTAAGTTTATTAAGTCAGCTGTCCTCGTTAGTAACCTACAACTAGTTGTCCACAGTTAGATGTACAGAAATAAATAGATAAATATTATCTTGAATCAATCCACGACCCAGTGTATACGTATCTCAGTATTGATCACAACTCAAACTATATATATTTTGGAATCAACCTCAACCCTGTATAGCTAACTCCAACATTCACATATAGAGTGTCTATGGTTGTTCCGAAATATATATAGATGTGTCGACATGATAGGTCGAAACATTGTATACGTGTCTATGGTATCTCAAGATTACATAATATACAATACAAGTTGATTAAATTATGGTTGGAATAGATTTGTTACCAATTTTCACGTAGCTAAAATGAGAAAAATTATCCAATCTTGTTTTACCCATAACTTCTTCATTTTAAATCCGTTTTGAGTGAATCAAATTGCTATGGTTTCATATTGAACTTTATTTTATGAATCTAAACAGAAAAAGTATAGGTTTATAGTCGGAAAAATAAGTTACAAGTCATTTTTGTAAAGGTAGTCATTTCAGTCGAAAGAACGACGTCTAGATGACCATTTTAGAAAACATACTTCCACTTTGAGTTTAACCATAATTTTTGGATATAGTTTCATGTTCATAATAAAAATCATTTTCCCACAATAACAACTTTTAAATCAAAGTTTATCATAGTTTTTAATTAACTAACCCAAAACAGCCCGCGGTGTTACTACGACGGCGTAAATTCGGTTTTACGGTGTTTTTCGTGTTTCCAGGTTTTAAATCATTAAGTTAGCATATCATATAGATATATAACATGTGTTTAGTTGATTTTAAAAGTCAAGTTAGAAGGATTAACTTTTATTTGCGAACAAGTTTAGAATTAACTAAACTATGTTCTAGTGATTACAAGTTTAAACCTTCGAATAAGATAGCTTTATATGTATGAATCGAATGATGTTATGAACATCATTACTACCTCAAGTTCCTTGGATAAACCTACTGGAAATGAGAAAAATAGATCTAGCTTCAAAGGATCCTTGGATGGCTTGAAAGTTCTTGAAGCAGAATCATGACACGAAAACAATTTCAAGTAAGATTTTCACTCAAAATAAGATTGTTATAGTTATAGAAATTGAATTAAAGTTTGAATATGATTATTACCTTGTATTAGAAAGATAACCTACTGTAAGTAACAAAGGTTTCTTGATCTTGGATGATTACTTGGAATAGATTTAGAAAACTTGAAAGTAAACTTGCAATCTTGGAAGTATTCTTGATTTTATGAAACTAGAACTTTTGGAATTTATGAAGAACACTTAAAACTTGAAGATAGAACTTGAGAGAGATCAATTAGATGAAGAAAATTGAAGAATGAAAGTGTTTGTAGGTGTTTTTGGTCGTTGGTGTATGGATTAGATATAAAGGATATGTAATTTTGTTTTCATGTAAATAAGTCATGAATGATTACTCATATTTTTGTAATTTTATGAGATATTTCATGCTAGTTGCCAAATGATGGTTCTCACATGTGTTAGGTGACTCACATAGGCTGCTAAGATCTGATCATTGGAGTGTATATACCAATAGTTCATACATCTAGAAGCTGTGTATTGTACGAGTACGAATACGGGTGCATACGAGTAGAATTGTTGATGAAACTGAACGAGGATGTAATTGTAAGCATTTTTGTTAAGTAGAAGTATTTTGATAAGTGTCTTGAAGTCTTTCAAAAGTGTATGAATACATATTAATACACTACATGTATATACATTTTAACTGAGTCGTTAAGTCATCGTTAGTCGTTACATGTAAATGTTGTTTTGAAACCTTTAGGTTAACGATCTTGTTGAATGTTGTTAACCCATTATTTATTATAACAAATGAGATGTTAAATTGTTATATTATCATGATATTATGATACATATAATATATCTTAGTATGATGTATATACAGTTAAATGTCATTACAACGATAATCGTTACATATATGTCTCGTTTCGAAATCATTAAGTTAGTAGTCTTATTTTTACATATGTATTTCATTGTTAATACACTTAATAATATATTTACTTATCATTTAACATAATTAACCAAGTGTATCAATATCTTAATATTATTCATATGTACCTAGTAAGACGTTGTTATAACGATAATCGTTATATATATCGTTTTCGAGTTTCTTAAATTAATAGTCTTATTTTTATGTATATAACTCATTGTTAAAATACCTAATTAGATACATACTTATAATAAAATCATGTTAACTATATATATAACCATATATATGTCATCGTATATTTTTTACAAGTTTTAACGTTCGTGAATCACCGGTCAACTTGGGTGGTCAATTGTCTATATGAAACCTATTTCAATTAATCAAGTCTTAACAAGTTTTATTTCTTAACATGTTGGAAACACTTAATCATGTAAATAACAATTTCATTTAATATATATATAAACATGGAAAAGTTCGGGTCACTGCAGTTGGAGGTGTTGACGTATCTTCTGGAAATAAATGCGGGTATTTCTTCTTCATCTGATCTTCACACTCCCAGGTGAACTCGGGTCCTCTACGAGCATTCCATCAAACCTTAACAATCGGTATCTTGTTTTGTTTAAGTCTCTTAACCTCACGATCCATTATTTCGACGGGTTCTTCAATGAATTGAAGTTTTTCATTGATTTGGATTTCGTCCAACGGAATAGTGAGATCTTCTTTAGCAAAACATTTCTTCAAATTTGAGACGTGGAAAGTGTTATGTACAGCCGCGAGTTGTTGAGGTAGCTCCGGTTGGTAAGCTACTGGTCCGACACGATCTATAATCTTGAATGGTCCAATGTACCTTGGATTTAGTTTCCCCCGTTTACCAAATCGAACAACGCCTTTCCAAGGTGAAACCTTAAGCATGACCATTTCTCCAATTTCAAACTCTATATCTTTTCTTTTACTGTCCGCGTAGCTCTTTTGTCGACTCTGGACGGTTTTCAATCTTTGTTGAATTTGGATGATTTTCTCGGTAGTTTCTTGTATTATCTCCGAACCCGTAATCTGTCTATCCCCTACTTCACTCCAACAAATCGGAGACCTACACTTTCTACCATAAAGTGCTTCAAACGGCGCCATCTCAATGCTTGAATGGTAGCTGTTGTTGTAGGAAAATTCTGCTAACGGTAGATGTCGATCCCAACTGTTTCCGAAATCAATAACACAAGCTCGTAGCATGTCTTCAAGCGTTTGTATCATCCTTTCGCTCTGCCCATCAGTTTGTGGATGATAGGCAGTACTCATGTCTAGACGAGTTCCCAATGCTTGCTGTAATGTCTGCCAGAATCTTGAAATAAATCTGCCATTCCTATCAGAGATAACAGAGATTGGTATTCCATGTTTGGAGACGACTTCCTTCAAATACAGTCGTGCTTACTTCTCCATCTTTTCATCTTCTCTTATTGGTAGGAAGTGTGCTGATTTGGTGAGACGATCAACTATTACCCAAATAGTATTAAAACCACTTGCAGTCCTTGGCAATTTAGTGATGAAATCCATGGTAATGTTTTCCCATTTCCATTCCGGGATTTCGGGTTGTTGAAGTAGACTTGATGGTTTATGATGCTCAGCTTTAACCTTAGAACACGTCAAACATTCTCCTACGTATTTAGCAACATCGGCTTTCATACCCGGCCACCAAAAATGTTTCTTGAGATCCTTGTACATCTTCCCCGTTCCAGGATGTATTGAGTATCTGGTTTTATGAGCTTCTCTAAGTACCATTTCTCTCATATCTCCAAATTTTGGTACCCAAATCCTTTCAGCCCTATACCGGGTTCCGTCTTCCCGAATATTAAGATGCTTCCGATCCTTTGGGTATTTCATCCTTTAAATTTCCCTCTTTTAAAACTCCTTGTTGCGCCTCCTTTATTTGAGTAGTAAGGTTATTGTGAATCATTATATTCATAGATTTTACTCGAATGGGTTCTCTGTCCTTCCTGCTCACGGCGTCGGCTACCACATTTGCCTTCCCTGGGTGGTAACGAATCTCAAAGTCGTAATCATTCAACAATTCAATCCACCTACGCTGCCTCATATTCAGTTGTTTCTGATTAAATATGTGTTGAAGACTTTTGTGGTCGGTATATATAATACTTTTGACCCCATATAAGTAGTGCCTCCAAGTCTTTAATGCAAAAACAACCGCGCCTAATTCCAAATCATACGTCATATAATTTTGCTCGTGAATCTTCAATTGTCTAGACGCATAAGCAATCACCTTCGTTCGTTGCATTAATACACAACCGAGACCTTGCTTTGATGCGTCACAATAAATCACAAAATCATCATTCCCTTCAGGCAATGACAATATAGGTGCCGTAGTTAGCTTTTTCTTCAATAACTGAAACGCTTTCTCTTGTTCATCCTTCCATTCAAATTTCTTCCCTTTATGCGTTAATGCAGTCAAGGGTTTTGCTATTCTGGAAAAGTCTTGGATGAACCTTCTGTAGTAACCAGCTAGTCCTAAAATCTGGCGTATGTGTTTCGGAGTTTTCGGGGTTTCCCACTTTTCAACAGTTTCTATCTTTGCCGGATCCACCTTAATACCTTTTTTGTTCACTATGTGACCGAGGAATTGAACTTCTTCCAACCAAAATGCACACTTTGAAAATTTAGCGCACAATTCTTCTTTCCTCAATACTTCTAACACCTTTCTCAAATGTTCACCATGTTCTTGGTCATTCTTTGAGTAAATAAGTATGTCATCAATGAAAATAATGACAAACTTGTCAAGGTATGGTCCACACACTCGGTTCATAAGGTCCATGAACACAGCTGGTGCATTAGTTAAACCAAACGGCATGACCATAAACTCGTAATGACCGTAACGTGTTCTGAAAGCAGTCTTTGGAATATCATCTTCTTTCACCCGCATTTGATGATACCCGGAACGTAAGTCAATCTTTGAATAAACAGACGAGCCTTGTAGTTGATCAAATAAGTCGTCGATTCTTGGTAGTGGGTAGCGGTTCTTGATGGTAAGTTTGTTCAACTCTCGGTAGTCGATACACAACCTAAATGTACCATCTTTCTTCTTGACAAACAAAACAGGAGCTCCCCACGGTGATGTGCTTGGTCGAATGAAACCACGCTCTAAAAGTTCTTGTAATTGGCTTTGCAGTTCTTTCATCTCGCTGGGTGCGAGTCTGTAAGGAGCACGAGCTATTGGTGCAACTCCTGGTACAAGATCTATTTGAAATTCAACGGATCGATGTGGGGGTAATCCCGGTAATTCTTTCGGAAATACATCGGGAAATTCTTTTGCGACGGGAACATCATTGATGCTCTTTTCTTCAGTTTGTACTTTCTCGACGTGTGCTAGAACAGCATAGCAACCTTTTCTTATTAGTTTTTGTGCCTTCAAATTACTAATAAGATGTAGCTTCGTGTTGCCCTTTTCTCCGTAGACCATTAAGGGTTTTCCTTTTTCTCGTATAATGTGAATTGCATTTTTGTAACAAACGATCTCTGCTTTCACTTCTTTCAACCAGTCCATACCGATTATCACATCAAAACTCCCTAACTCTACTGGTATCAAGTCAATCTTAAATGTTTCGCTAACCTGTTTAATTTCTCGATTCCGACATATATTATCTACTGAAATTAATTTACCATTTGCTAATTCGAGTAAAAATTTACTATCCAACGGCGTCAATGGACAACTTAATTTAGCACAAAAATCTCTACTCATATAGCTTCTATCCGCACCCGAATCAAATAAAACGTAAGCAGATTTATTGTCAATAAGAAACGTACCCGTAACAAGCTCCGGGTCTTCCTGTGCCTCTGCCGCATTAATATTGAAAACTCTTCCACGGCCTTGTCCATTCGTGTTCTCCTGGTTCGGGAAATTTCTAATAATGTGGCCCTATTTTCCACATTTATAACAAACTACATTGGCATAACTTGCTCCGACACTACTTGCTCCGCCATTAGTCATTCCGACACCATTTGTTCCTTTCGTTCTATTAACCCCTGGTCCGTAGACCTCACACTTCGCCGCGCTATGACCATTTCTTTTACACTTGTTGCAAAATTTGGTGCAGAACCCCGAGTGATACTTTTCACACCTTTGGCATAGCTGCTTCTGATTGTTGTTGTTGTTGCGATTGTTATTGTTGTTGGGACAATTGTTGTAGTTGCTGCTGCTGCTGTTGTTGTTGTTGTTGTTGTTGTTGTTGGGCCGTTTGTTGTAGTTGCGATTGATGTTGCGATTGTTGGGATAATTGTTGCGATTATTATTGTAATTGTTGTTGTTGTTGTATTGGTGATTCTTATCACCGTTTTCCTCCCACTTTCTTTTGACTTGCTTCACATTGGCCTCTTCAGCCGTCTGTTCTTTAATTCTTTCCTCAATCTGGTTCACTAGTTTGTGAGCCATTCTACATGCCTGTTGTATGGAGGCGGGCTCGTGTGAACTTATATCTTCTTGGATTCTTTCCGGTAATCCTTTCACAAATGCGTCGATCTTCTCTTCCTCAACTTCGAACGCTCCCGCACACAATAGGCACAATTTTGTGAATCGTCTTTCGTACGTGGTAATATCAAATCCTTGGGTTCGTAACCCTCTAAGTTCTGTCTTGAGCTTATTGACCTCGGTTCTGGGACGGTACTTCTCGTTCATTAAGTGCTTGAATGCTGACCACGGTAGTACATAAGCATCATCTTGTCCCACTTGCTCTAGATAGGTATTCCACCATGTTAACGCAGAACCTGTGAAGGTATGCGTAGCGTACTTCACTTTGTCCTCTTCAGTACACTTACTTATGGCAAACACCGATTCGACCTTCTCGGTCCACCGTTTCAATCCGATCGGTCCTTCGGTTCCATCAAATTCCAAAGGTTTGCAGGCAGTGAATTCTTTGTAGGTGCATCCTACACGATTTCCTGTACTACTAGATCCAAGGTTATTGTTGGTATGTAGCGCAGCCTGTACTTCGGCTATGTTTGAATCTAGAAAAGTACGGAATTCCTCTTCATTCATATTCACGGTGTGTCGAGTAGTCGGTGCCATTTCCTTCAAAATAGTCAAATGGAACAAGTTAATCATACAGAATATTAAGAGTAGTTAATAGTATTTCGTAGCATAATATGAACTCATTTATAAAAGCTTTTTCTTCATATTAGCGTTTTATAAGTTTAAATTCGGGTAGTACCTACCCGTTAAGTTCATACTTAGTAGCTAATATACAATTCAACTACTACAATTCTATATGAAAAACTGATTATAATAATATTTCGCGTTCAAACTTTTATACAATATTTTACAAACTTACAATACCGCTTATTTTACATAAGGCATGAAATATAACACACAATAACTTTGATACAAGATAGTTGTGAAGATAATTCTAGCTAGTACACAAGTCGTTCAGCAAAGGCAATAAAGACACGTAATTCATACGTCCAGAAACAAGTCATGCATTCTGCTTTTACTAGGACTACTTCCCATCCTTGGTCTTGTGGAACATAACCGTTATGGCCGTTGATAAGACAGCGTGTTGTAACGTCGTCAAAGGGACGAGGGTTACGTAATGACCAACAGTCTCGTAATAACCTAAAAACCTCATTTCTTACCCCAATTACCGACTCCGTCACTTGTGGGAACGTTTTGTTTAATAGCTGTAGCCTGATGTTCTTTTTCTCACTTTGGTGAGAAGCGAACATTACTAACCCGTAAGCATAGCATGCTTCTTTATGTTGCATGTTAGCCGCTTTTTCTAAATCATGAAGTCCTATATTCGGATACATTGAGTCAAAATAATTTCTTAACCCGTTGCGTAAAATAGCATTTGGGTTCCCCGCAATATATGCGTCAAAGTAAACACATCGTAACTTATGGGTTTCCCAATGTGATATCCCCCATCTTTCAAACGAAAGTCTCTTATAAACCAAGACATTCTTGGAACGTTCTTCGAATGTCTTACAAACTGATCTCGCCTTAAATAATTGTGCCGAGGAATTCTGACCGACTCTAGACAAGATTTCATCAATCATGTCTCCGGGTAGGTCTCTTAAAATATTGGGTTGTCTATCCATTTTGTGTTTTTAAACTGTAAAATAGACAAGAGTTAGATTCATAAAAAAATACTTATTAATACAAGCAATTTTTACATATATCATAAAGCATAAGCACACTATATTACATATATTACACCACACGAATACAACTATCTTATTCCGACTCGCTCGTTTCTTCTTCTTCTTCTTCGGTTTTGGTTCGTTTTTCCAAGTTTCTAGGGATATATGATGTTCCCCTAATACTAGCTGTCGTTTTCCACAACGGTTTAGAAAAACCTGGTGGTTTAGAGGTTCCCGGGTCATTGTTACAACTTAAGGACTTCGGGGGTTGACGATACATATAAAGTTCATCGGGGTTGGAATTAGATTTCTCTATTTTTATGCCCTTTCCCTTATTATTTTCTTTTGCCTTTTTAAATTCAGTTGGGGTAATTTCTATAACATCATCGGAATTCTCGTCGGAATCCGATTCATCGGAGAATTGGTAATCCTCCCAATATTTTGCTTCCTTGGCGGAAACACCATTGACCATAATTAACCTTGGTCGGTTGGTTGAGGATTTTCTTTTACTTAACCGTTTTATTATTTCCCCCACCGGTTCTATTTCCTCCTCCGGTTCCTCCTCTTCCGGTTCTGATTCTTCTTCCGGTTCTGATTCTTCTTCCGGTTCCTCTTCGGGAACTTGTGAATCAGTCCAATATATATTCGACTCTTCGTTATTATTAGGTGAGTCAATGGGATTTGTGCTAGAGGTAGACATCTATCACACAATATCAAACATGTTAAGAGATTAATATATCACATAATATATACATGTTAATAATATATAGTTTCCAACAAAAATGTTAAGCAATCATTTTTAAAGAAAACACGGTCGAAGTCCAGACTCACTAATGCATCCTAACAAACTCGATAAGACACACTAATGCAAATTTTCTGGTTCTCTAAGACCAACGCTCGGATACCAACTGAAATGTCCCGTTCTTATTGATTAAAAACGTTCCATATTAATTGATTTCGTTGCGAGGTTTTGACCTCTATATGAGACGTTTTTCAAAGACTGCATTCATTTTTAAAACAAACCATAACCTTTATTTCATAAATAAAGGTTTAAAAAGCTTTACGTAGATTATCAAATAATGATAATCTAAAATATCCTGTTTACACACGACCATTACATAATGGTTTACAATACAAATATGTTACATCGAAATCAGTTTCTTGAATGCAGTTTTTACACAATATCATACAAACATGGACTCCAATTCTTGTCCTTATTTTAGTATGCAACAGCGGAATCTCTTAGTATTCACCTGAGAATAAACATGCTTTAAACGTCAACAAAAATGTTGGTGAGTTATAGGCTTAACCTATACATATCAAATCGTAACAATAGACCACAAGATTTCATATTTCAATACACATCCCATACATAGAGATAAAAATCGTTCATATGATGAACACCTAGTAACCGACATTAACAAGATGCATATATAAGAATATCCCCATCATTCCGGGACACCCTTCGGATATGATATAAATTTCGAAGTACTAAAGCATCCGGTACTTTGGATGGGGTTTGTTAGGCCCAATAGATCTATCTTTAGGATTCGCGTCAATTAGGGTGTCTGTTCCCTAATTCTTAGATTACCAGACTTAATAAAAAGGGGCATATTCGATTTCGATAATTCAACCATAGAATGTAGTTTCACGTACTTGTGTCTATTTTGTAAATCATTTATAAAACCTGCATGTATTCTCATCCCAAAAATATTAGATTTTAAAAGTGGGACTATAACTCACTTTCACAGATTTTTACTTCGTCGGGAAGTAAGACTTGGCCACTGGTTGATTCACGAACCTATAACAATATATACATATATATCAAAGTATGTTCAAAATATATTTACAATACTTTTAATACATTTTGATGTTTTAAGTTTATTAAGTCAGCTGTCCTCGTTAGTAACCTACAACTAGTTGTCCACAGTTAGATGTATAGAAATAAATCGATAAATATTATCTTGAATCAATCCACGGCCCAGTGTATACGTATCTCAGTATTGATCACAACTCAAACTATATATATTTTGGAATCAACCTCAACCCTGTATAGCTAACTCCAACATTCACATATAGAGTGTCTATGGTTGTTCCAAAATATATATAGATGTGTCGATATGATAGGTCGAAACATTGTATACATGTCTATGGTATCTCAAGATTACATAATATACAATACAAGTTGATTAAGTTATGGTTGGAATAGATTTGTTACCAATTTTCACGTAGCTAAAATGAGAAAAATTATCCAATCTTGTTTTACCCATAACTTCTTCATTTTAAATCCGTTTTGAGTGAATCAAATTGCTATGGTTTCATATTGAACTCTATTTTATGAATCTAAACAGAAAAAGTATAGGTTTATAGTCGGAAAAATAAGTTACAAGTCATTTTTGTAAAGGTAGTCATTTCAGTCGAAAGAACGACGTCTAGATGACCATTTTAGAAAACATACTTCCACTTTGAGTTTAACCATAATTTTTGGATATAGTTTCATGTTCATAATAAAAATCATTTTCCCAGAATAACAACTTTTAAATCAAAGTTTATCATAGTTTTTAATTAACTAACCCAAAACATCCCGCGGTGTTACTACGACGGCGTAAATTCGGTTTTACGGTGTTTTTCGTGTTTCCAGGTTTTAAATCATTAAGTTAGCATATCATATAGATATAGAACATGTGTTTAGTTGATTTTAAAAGTCAAGTTAGAAGGATTAACTTTTATTTGCGAACAAGTTTAGAATTAACTAAACTATGTTCTAGTGATTACAAGTTTAAACCTTCGAATAAGATAGCTTTATATGTATGAATCGAATGATGTTATGAACATCATTACTACCTCAAGTTCCTTGGATAAATATACTGGAAATGAGAAAAATAGATCTAGCTTCAAAGGATCCTTGGATGGTTTGAAAGTTCTTGAAGCAGAATCATGACACGAAAACAATTTAAAGTAAGATTTCCACTCAAAATAAGATTGTTATAGTTATAGAAATTGAATTAAAGTTTGAATATGATTATTACCTTGTATTAGAAAGATAACCTACTGTAAGTAACAAAGGTTTCTTGATCTTGGATGATTACTTGGAATGGATTTAGAAAACTTGAAAGTAAACTTGCAATCTTGGAAGTATTCTTGATTTTATGAAACTAGAACTTTTGGAATTTATGAAGAACACTTAGAACTTGAAGATAGAACTTGAGAGAGATCAATTAGATGAATAAAATTGAAGAATGAAAGTGTTTGTAGGTATTTTTGGTCGTTGGTGTATGGATTAGATATAAAGGATATGTAATTTTGTTTTCATGTAAATAAGTCATGAATGATTACTCATATTTTTGTAATTTTATGAGATATTTCATGCTAGTTGCCAAATGATGGTTCCCACATGTGTTAGGTGACTCACATGAGCTGCTAAGAGCTGATCATTGGAGTGTATATACCAATAGTACATACATCTAGAAGTTGTGTATTGTACGAGTACGAATACGGGTGCATACGAGTAGAATTGTTGATGAAACTGAACGAGGATGTAATTGTAAGCATTTTTGTTAAGTAGAAGTATTTTGATAAGTGTCTTGAAGTCTTTAAAAAGTGTATGAATACATATTAATACACTACATGTATATACATTTTAACTGAGTCATTAAGTCATCGTTAGTCGTTACATGTAAATGTTGTTTTGAAACCTTTAGGGTAACGATCTTGTTGAATGTTGTTAACCCATTATTTATTATAACAAATGATATGTTAAATTGTTATATTATCATGATATTATGATATATAATATATCTTAGTATGATGTATATACAGTTAAATGTCATTACAACGATAATCGTTACATATATGTCTCGTTTCGAAATCATTAAGTTAGTAGTCTTATTTTTACATATGTATTTCATTGTTAATACACTTAATAATATATTTACTTATCATTTAACATAATTAACCAAGTGTATCAATATCTTAATATGATTCATATGTACCTAGTAAGACGTTGTTATAACGATAATCGTTATATATATCGTTTTCGAGTTTCTTAAATTAATAGTCTCATTTTTATGTATATAACTCATTTTTAAAATACCTAATGAGATACATACTTATAATAAAATCATGTTAACTATATATATATAACCATATATATGTCATCGTATAGTTTTTACAAGTTTTAACGTTCGTGAATCACCGGTCAACTTGGGTGGTCAATTGTCTATATGAAACCTATTTCAATTAATCAAGTCTTAACAAGTTTGATTGCTTAAAATGTTGGAAACACTTAATCATGTAAATAACAATTTCATTTAATATATATATAAACATGGAAAAGTTCGGGTCACTACAAATCAAACATTGGAGGATATGTTGCGAGCGTGTATTATTGATTTCGGTGGTAGTTGGGGTGAACACTTGCCTTTGGTGGAATTCTCGTACAATAATAGTTTTCACTCTAGTATTGGAATGCCACCATATGATATGTTATACGGTAGAAGGTGTCGAACCCCGATTTGTTGGGGCGAAGTGGGTCAAAGGGAAGTCGGGAGCACCGACTTGGTATTGGAGACGAATAGTAAAATCGAAATGATTCGGGCTCGTTTAAAAGCGGCGCAAGATAGACAAAAGTCTTATGTCGATAAACGTAGGTGACCGATCGAGTTTCAAGAGGGTGACATGGTGATGCTCAAGGTTTCGTCGTAGAAGGGTATTATTCAGTTTCGAAAATGGAGAAAGTTAGCTCCTCGGTTTATTGGACCATTTAAGATTTTAGCTCATGTTGGCGAAGTTGCGTATCGTTTGGAATTACCCGAAGAGCTTGCGGGGATCCATAATACATTTCATGTTTCCCATCTCCGTAAGTGTCTTGCGGATGATTCGTCATGGATGCCACTAGATGAGATTAAGCTAAATAACAAGTTAGAGTATGTTGAAGAGCCGATTGCTATACTTGATGAGAAGGTGAAAATGTTGCGTAACAAAGAGGTGAGGACCTTTAAGGTCCAATGGCGTCGTAGTAAAGGTTCCGAGTTCACATGGGAACCCGAAGAATTTGTGTTGGTATATCTTCCTGCTTGTCATGCGGCTTGGATCGCGAGGACGCGTTTCGATTCAAGTGGGGGAGAGTTGTAACACCCTAATATTTATGGTACAGAAGTGTAAATAGAGTACTTAAAGTGTGGGAATAAATGTGGAATTAAACAGAAGTCAAAGGCTGTTCAGGCCTCAGTGCGCGCAGCGCACACTTATGGGTGCGCGTGGTGCACTCCCACTGTAGCCGGATTCTGTTTTTTCTAATTAGATATTTTGGAAGGGCTTTGTGGTAATTTCACTTGTGGAACGTGTTAAGGTCACCAGATCAATAGTTGGGGTATCATAACTCCATTTTCAACCACCTTTATCTTTCTACTTCAATTCTAGTGAGAGAAACCCAATTTGAGAGTGAGAAAGCTCAAGTAAAGGAAGAAGGAGCTAGTTTCGGGTCTTAGCTCGAGTTATAAAGTTGTTCATCTCCTCACTAGCTACGTTTTGGTTGTGGTGGTAAGTTCTAATCTTGATTTCCTTAATTTAATTTGTTTAAGGGTTAGGGCTTGGGTTAGTGATGAACATAAAACCCATTATTGGTGATTTTGGGGATTTTTGGGTAAGATTGAGTCATGAGGACTCAAGAACAACCAACCTATGGTTTCAAGGTAATAAATGGTGTATATGAGTCTAAAATGGTTAGTAAATCACTAGCTCACTTGTGTTGCTAGTAAAAAGTGTTTCTAGGGTTCATGGTTGACTTGAAATGGGTCAAATGGGTAGGTTTGACCTAGCGGGATAAATTGTGTATGAAAACACCCTAGTTATGTGTTGATAGAAGCCTTAGAACCTTAATCACTAGCTTTTAGTGATTAGTTGTGAGTCTTGACCTTTAATGAGTGATTCTAGTGCAATAAGTCATAAATGCACTAGTGAGGCTAGTTGGTGGAAAGTCCAACTTATTATGTGAATTAATTGAGAATTAATTGTGTTAGGTGACTCGCTTTGAAGTTACAAGTTTTTATTGGAAATCTCGCCAAGTCGACAAGGTGAGTGGAATGATTATACGTGTGTTTATATAATGTATCTATTTGTAGGGCGGGGAAGGGGCCGGGTATATGTTGTCTGTACCACCAAGAGTTATTGATATATTTCGTTGTACACTAACGATGGATATTTCGTTGTCCAAATCGCCCAAGAGTTAGTGATATATTTCGTTGTACACTAACGATTGCTTGAACGGATATTTCGTTGTCCGTGTCGCCTAGGGGTTAGTGATATATTTCGTTGTACCCTAACGGTTGTTATGAACACCGATGAGAAATTCGAAGTACCATTCCCATGTATTATTGGTTAACCATAATTACGCGTTGTAGTGTAGTATATTATATTAGTCGGGTTATATATATGCTATTGTTGTGCTAGCTCGTGATCTTGAAGGGTTTAAAGTTATACTTGCGATGGTATGCTACGTAAATTGCTAGCGTGTATGAGGTATTTATTTAAGTGTATGCAAGTAGGTATATTATATATGTATGTGTATCATTATTGCATTCACTAAGCGTTAGCTTACCCTCTCGTTATTTACCTTTTTAGGATCCGGCTTGGATAAGGGCAAAGGTATTCGCACGGATTAGTGGCTTTCGGGAGTTATAGCTTTTTGGAAGTTCGACCAAGATTTGGGTAGTTTAACCCCAAACACCATGCTCTAGTGACGTTTGGCAATTAAACTTTTTGTGGTCGAAACTCGTATTTTGTACTTAAGGGTATTTTGGGCATATGTGGGCCTCGCGATGTAAAACTCGTTTTATCATTGATTCGTGCTAATTTTACTTATACTAATATGATGTGAAAAGCATTTCGTCTAAAAATGATGGGAAGTGAAAGATCTTTTTGCGAAAATGGAAAAAGTTGGACATCGGGCTGCCAGGCCCTGTGCGCGCCGCGCACAGATAGGGCTGCGCGCTGCGCACCCTGCCTGGGCAGGCCTGCTTCGAAATATTTTTTTTTTTTTTTTTTTTTTTTTTTTTTTGCAGTTTTGGTTGGTTAACGGGTTGGGATGTTACAGCAGCATTTTGTTAAGTCTCGAACTAAAACTCAATTTAACATAACTCATGGACCGAAAACATTCAAAACGCATGTCATACATCGTTGAAAAGGTAATTTAACGAGGAACACAACTAAACACATTTCATCAATCAAAAACATCATTTACAATAAACAAATCTAAGTTGAAAGCTCATTAAATGCCCACCATAAATGCTTTCAAGTTCATAAATGCACATTTATGATTCGGGAATTAAATGCATACATATAATACGCTATTTTGTAGGTAATTATGCATATAATACCACTAAACACTTACAAACCATATTGCAAAGCATTTAATGCATCAAAAATCTATTTTACTTCTATCAAACCCTAACTCAAAGTCACAAATTTAACAATTATGTTTATGAAGCTTTTCCATGTCAACCTGCATACCAAATTGAAGCTAGTGATGCTAGTAACACATTTAATACATGCACTTTTAACATCTAACAACATTTAAGCAACCAAATCTCAAAATCAAACACACCCATTTCAAGTTTAAGCTAGTTACATCAAAATGACAAGAACAAGCATATAAATCATATATTCATGTTAGACTTGAGCCATAGACACTAATTAACACTTTTATAAGTTAAAAACATCAAGAATAAAGAATCTAGTGATTTTAGAAAGTTACCCAAAATAGATGAAATCGGTATGGAATCGAAGAGGAAGTTGCAAGGATTCCAAATATGCAATTTTATTTAAGAACACTTGCTAAATTTAAAATGGATGATGATTCTTTGAATTGGGTGAAATGAGAGCAAAAATGGAAGTAGTAAATGAGATGGGAGGTGAGGAATGAATGTGTGGTGGTAAGTAGGGTTTGACTAGTTGACCTAGTCAACTAGTTAAGCCCCTTGGGAACTTTGGTCCCTCGGGTTTAAAGCGGGTGCGTGAATTACCTAAATGAGATATTTTAAAACGCGTTTTAACGGAAGATGTTATAATTATATAACGGACTTTAAATAAATAAACAGAAAGTAAACGGAAAAAGGCTGGATGTTACAACCGCCAACCATTAACCCCCCTTTTATTCTTTTACAACCACCTGCAACTACAAGAAACCACTTTCAACCACTTGCAACCACCACAAACAACCTCCCACGACACCTCCAACCACAACTGTCATTGATCTCTGTCCAACACAACCGTTAATCTACATCTAACACTGCCATCGGGGCGACACCTTTGGCTACCACCACCGTTAATCTCCGTCCATCACAACCACGCCCGTCAATCTACGTCCACCGCCACCATGGACCTTCTACCCATCCACCATCACCATTAACCTCCGTCCACCATAAATTTTAGCCTTCATCCACCACCACCATCAACCTCCGCTTGACCTCCGACAGCCACAACCGTGAAACGTCGTCGGCAACCACCATCTAGCTACCACAAACTCCTCCATCACCAGCGTCGAGCTTTGAATACCACCACTTTCAACCTCATGTCACCACCAACGTTGTCCTACTGCCGCAACCACCGTTGTCCTCCTTCTACCATCATAATATAAACGGGTCTATAGCAACGTGCAGGATGTAAATCGTCGTAAAAATATAAACCGATCACGCTACAATTTTATGAACGTCCGACTAAATGATGGCTAACCGATCAAAAACACCGATCGTTAATCGGCCGAAATCACTCCACAGTGAAGGGCGGGTTTATTTTCCTCGTAATAACACATTTAATTAAAAATAGAAAAATGACTACAATTTTTTAAAACTCCTCAAAATAGAAAATAAAAAGACAATAATTACAGAGTCATAAAACTGAAAAGTAGAATGATATAATTACAAAAAAAAATAAAAAATTACTCGTTCTCATCATCCGATAATTTAATGAAGTCAACGTACTCTTCAAGCAATTTCTTTTCAACTTCATAACTCGTTTCTTTTTATCAAGGTCCGTGATATCTAAACTTCAATAGATGTGATAAATTTTGTAGTTTCGACCGCACCTTTATAAGTTTCGTTTGAATGATTGCATCCATGCGTACAATCTTTTTCTCCAAAACTGTGATCTTATACGCTCGCACTTCTTCAATTAACTTAGCCATTTTTGAGGAGTTTGTCCCACAAAAGGATGTCGCCGCATCATAAAAATCAAAATTCCTAGCAACTTTCTTTGCACGTTCTTTTCTTATGGGCCTTGGAATCAAATCCTTACCAATTAGCGTCTTAGCCTTATCGTCCGTGATCAATCATTCGGTAGACGTCATCATCTACCTCATCTCACAAACCTTCACCAATAAGGCAATAACAATTCAACCAACCGGATCAGGAGTAAACCACTTCGCTTTATCCTTCAAATATTCTCACGCTTCTTCGAATGCCCACGTTTTCATTTTACGCTGACAATATGATTTAATCACAGCTTCGTAAAGTCTTGTACGTTCCGTCAGCTGCGTCTGGTGTTGCGTTTTTCTTCTTCGTAACACCCTTGAAAAGCCTTGCACTCAATATCCAAATATCGTCATTTTTCCGATAACGTGTCTTCTCCTCGAGACTATTCGTTTTCGTTATCGTTGAACTTTCTTACTAATGTCATAAAGTCCCCCGTTTTTGAGAGTTTTCTTGAATCGAATCTTTAGACGTATTAATCCAACACTTTTCCAACCAAACTTATTCTTGTTACGTCCACATTTTTCCCATCGGTTAGCGCGCTTGATCTTTGCCCTTTCTTTAATCGCTAAGTTTTTTTCTTGATCTGTCGGCTTCGTTTCTTGCGTTTATTCGAGTTGTTATTTTTGTTGTGGTTGGGTTTGCTGGTGAAAATGTTATAACTCGGTTTGTTGTTGAAGTTGTTGTAAACAGTTGATTTGTTGTTAAAGTTGTTGTGGGTTCATATCAACCGGATTTTAAACTCCAACACATTTCAAATATTTTAATTTTACTCAAACGATACTCTCATGATCAGAGGTGAATCTAGAATTTGAAAATTAGGGTGACTTACTCAATAAACAAATAATTATATATATATAAAAAAAAATCTACATTAGCAAGTCATTACAAAATATTATTTCAAGATAAAGTAAATAACCATAACTATTGGAAAAGACTTACTCCGTATAATTATTTTCACATAAAATTCGATTGAGATTTGAGCTTTATTTGAGTCTTGAAGGAGACTGAGCACCCCTCAGTCTCCATGTCTCCGCCTTTGCTTATGATCAAGTTAACATTAAATATGTCTCCGTACTATATTTCCTATACAACTTTTATAATATGATGTATCATATGTATCTTCAAGCGATAAGATAGGCCCTATGTCTAGAAGCTAAAGCTAGTTTATTGCTCCTTATTTAACTTTTAGGTGTTATGTGGATATGTTAAAAATAAGATTGCTTACGCATATCATTAAAAGTAAATGTTAAATAACACTAAAAGCTGTAGTTGTCACATGAACCGTTTCATATGGATTTTTAAATATAATCGCATTTATAAGACCACTTGTTGAATTGGACCTTTCAAAGTTGATATCGCTACCCAAATGTCACTTTTACTTGTTATATAATCTACTACTCGACGTGTCTGGTTTATTATTTCTACTTTTCGCCTTACTATCAGTCTATCACATACAAGAGTGACTTAGCTACGATTAATTGAGATTTCTCAGTCTAGCTATTTAAGTTATAGGATCATTTTTTGATTATTTTCTATGGTTAAGTTCGCATGATCGATGTATTAAAATTATGCTTTGACTCTCGGCTGATTAAAACAATTTATACAACGTGCAAGAAACTTCAAGTGTTAATTCTATATAGTTGCCATTTTTGTTATTTTTATTATCGTCTAAAATTTTATCATCATAATTTTCATATCAACATCACATCAAGACTTATTATAAGAAACTCATAAATAAACACTACATATCATAACTAAAACAGTGTATATTATAATAAACAATATACAAGCAGTAAAGTACAAGATACAAATAATTCAAACCGTATGAGTCCGACTCCTATTTCTTGCTTTTGCCGTAACGATGGCTAACACAATGACTATCGAGTAAAATGTCGATTACCTAACAATTAAGTTAACAAATACATATACTTGTCAAAGCTTTTTTATGAAAAAAAATCATATAACTATAATCGTATTTAAAGATCAACAGATACAACTTATATAAAGGAGACTGAAATTTTGCTAAATAAACAATAAATGATACTACAAGCCTATTCGTATTCTAGCCAATAATATATTAAGACTTTATCACGTACCCTATACGCAATAATATTAAGACTGAAATTTTCCTTTCCAGTCGTTTCTTCTTCTTTTTTCTTTGTTTCTTGTGCTTGTTGTGCTCTTTTCCTGTTTGATCCTTTTCATCTGGGTTCTTTCAATGGCTTCCTCAGATTCTTTTCGTTTAACGTTCCTTCAAGGTCTGGTTTGGATTCGGGGGTTCTTGGTGTTAACGATGGCACAGCTCCTTCCTTTTCGTTGTTTGGTGTGGGTTCCGGTGGTTGTGAGAGTACGGACCAGGTTCCGTTCAGTTTTCCGGCCAACTCTCCGGTGACGGAATCTGCGAGGGTTGTAGGTAATAAGGGTCCTACAGTCTTTATCGGTAGGTTGGAGAAGGAGATTACTCGTCATATGCTCGAGGGTGTTTTCATAAAAATTGGGCGGATTGCTGAGATTAAACATTGGGTTTCTAGGCGCTACGCTTTCATCTCTTTTATGGACGATCTTACTGCGGAATTAGCTGTGAAGGAGTTAAATGGAGCTCGTGTTTTTGGCAAACCCATCTTTGTTGGTTGGCCATGTCGTTCTCAGGGGGGTATTTTTCTGGCCGAACAGTTTCACTAGGGCATGATAAAGCTTTGCAGTGTCATTTTACTTCGAATGGTGGTTTGATGGAGACGGTTAAGCGGAGTGTTCTTCTGGTGGACCATGTTCCTTTGATTGAGGGGAAGGTGAAAGATTTTTTAATTCGGGTTAAAGTTCCGGTTGATTTTATTTGCAAGGTTGGGCTTTTCGGTTGTGTAGTCGTGTGCTCTGATGGTGAGGGGTTCAATAGGATTTTGAACTCTGATATACAGGATGAAGGGTTCGTGTTATTGTGTCCATTTGCAGGGTACGCGTCAGCCTATTTTCGTTTCGTTTGGATCGAACTCAGGGGAGTTCCGGCCTTGTTTGTGTCTAATCAGAATATACACAAAGTGACCGGTTTATTTGGGGAGGTTTTGTATGTGTCTAAATCGTCCTCGCATTTGAGTAATATTGGATCTCTTTTTGCTTTCGTTAAATCTAAACGAGTAAAGCATATACATGATTTGGTTAATGCTGAGACGGATGATGGGTCGATGTTTCATGTTTGGGTGAATGAAGTGGGTTATCTTAGTGATGTTAGGGACTTTGTCGAGAATTGTTTTTCGCCTGATTTGGTGGAGGAAGCAAATAGTTTGATTAAGTTTGGTTCTATTTCGACGCCTATTAATGTCAGCAAAAAGATTCCGGATTCTAATGGTTCCGCGTTCGTAGAGGCTTCACAGGAGGTGGAAGTCGGGTTGGATGTTGAGAAGGAGGTGGTAGAGGCGGTTGTTAGGGCGTCGGGGGGTTTTTGATACTTCTAAGGATGATGGTGATTTGAATAGGGTGCCTGAGCAGGAGGTTTTTGCAGGTAATGCTTCGGTTATAGAAAAGGTTGGTAATGAGTCTGTGAGCATTGGATCGAAGGTGATTAAGAGTAGTGACGGGTGTAACATTATTGGGCCTGGGTCGAGTTCTTATTCACTTGACTTGGTGGGTTCTAAGCTTGACGGGTTTAGAGAGGGCCATGTTTCTAAGAAAAGGAGATTCGACGATGTTTCGAAACCGGTTGAGGTTGAGGGAGATGAGTACAATTGTGAATTGCTTGATAATTTGGCCAAGGTAGCTACGGGGAATAGTGAGGGTCGGAAATTTTGTATTTGCGCTAATAAGCTTTGTAAGGGCCATTGTAGGGGATGGCACGTTCATTCTAGTAGGTTTCGTGTTAACGGGGTTAAAAAACTTGATCCGACTTGTAAGGTAAAAGGGAAAGGTAAGGTTACCAACAAGAAGGTTAAAGGTGGAGGTTTGAGTTTGAGGGATTCTAGTGATGATGAGGAGTTCGGTGGTGCTTTCGTAAGTGTTAAAGGGACGCGGATTGGAGCGGGGGCGGGGAAAGAGCTAAAGGGATGTGGTTTTTTTTGATCATTTTAGGAATGGTGGCTTTTGTTCGGACGGGATTGAAATCGAGTCTACCTTCAAGTTCAAAGCGACCGGGGAAGATGGCACGTGATTTGGCTCTAGATTCTTTGTTTTAGTTGGTTGTGGTATAGGTTCGGTTGTATTTCTTTGATGTTTTTGGTTTCCGCGTAAGGGCTCGGTCTTAGTTTGCGTTGTTTTTTGTTTATTGTTGTCGAGCCTTTTTGTGGAGTTCCTTTGTATCCCGGTTTGTTTGTTATAAAAGTTTTTGTTTATTTGCAAAAAAAAAAAAAAAAAAAAGTTATTTTAGTTGATGAAATACAATAAATGTTGGTAAATCACCACATATTTATACATTCAATATTGATTTTTTCCAACATTTTCTACGATGATTTTGACTAATAGAATATTCTTTTATTTTGATTGACAACATTAGTAATTTCAATAATTAAACTATAATTACACCATGAATACGATAATGACCAAGAAATTATATGATTTGTGTTTATTTTACTTGACGACGTCGGTAATCACAATACCAACACCATGAATACGATAATGACACTTTTGAAATATATGTAATTTTATAATGTATAATTTAATCTAATTTAAAGATCATTAGGGTGTTGATAAATTATTAGTTTATCAAATTATCAATTGACGATCATAGCATTGAAAATGGTGATGTGGTAACAAGAGTTACGTCTACAGATTTTCTACTAACCATCTTATCTCTTTTCAAGTTTTCATTTTCTAATGGGATAAGATTCAAGGGATTGGCGTCTAAAGTTAAATACAACTACTAACATTATTATTTTTTAATTGATAAATTATGATTTTCAAAAGTTTCTTGCGGCCATAGTACATTGAACTTTTAAATCGTATTAGGTTGCTTTTCAGAATTATAATCTTGATAAGTATATTAAACAAATATGTAAGGAAGATTCGACAACCTAATGACCTATACGGCTATACTAAATTAGTTGGAACTAGTTGTGGAGCTCTCGCTTCGCACCGGGGACTCCGTTTTGAATGCGAGTTAAAAAAAAAGTCTTAATTTATTTTGTAAAAAAGAAAATTTCGACATCTAACATTGAAGGGTTGTTCCTTTTGTGAAAGTTGCTTCTTTTATCGTTGAGGAAGAAAAGAGAAAAAAAAAAGTTAGTTGATTTTTTTGTAAAAAAAAGTATTTTTTTCGACATCTTTTGGTAACATTTAAGGGTTGGTTCTTCTACGAATGTTGCTTATTTTATCGTTGGGGACACAAAAAAATTGTGAAAAAGAATGTTTTTTGACATCTTTTGGTAGCATTGAAGGGTTGTTCATTTTATGAAAGTTGACTCTTTTATCGTTGAGGAAAAAAAGAGGGGAAAAAAAAGTTAGTTGATTTTTTTGTAAAAAAGTATTTTTTTCGACATCTTTTAGTAACATTGAAGGGTTGGTTCTTTTACGAAAGTTGCTTATTTTATCGTTGAGGACAAAAAAAAGGTGAAATGACAAAAATACCCTCGGTTAACTATTGGTGAATAGTGAAATAGAGTTTTGTCTATTAGTAAATAGCTAGTGTTCGAACCCTCGCTTCGCGCCGGGGGTTCGATTTTTAATGTATTTTATTGCGTTTACTTTGTAAAATTTTTTTGTGGCTAACGATGATGTTGAAACGCAACTCGAGTCGAACTAAAAGGTATAACCCGTAAAAGATTTAAATGTTATTTAAAATTAACAATATATGTGCATCTCCGCGTTTCGCTATGGAGTTGTCGACTGTTAAAAATTTAACGGGAAATTAACGTGTATGAAAAGTACCCCAAATATTTAGCTTTTTTTAAAAAGCGCCCGTTTTGCGTATAGCTAGTGACATTGTGTTCTTAAAATTATTTCGAGTTTAACGATGGTGGCGGAAAAATTTAACTCGTTGCGAGTGCGAAGATATGGCCCGTTGAATATTTTGGTGGAGTTTGTTTAAAATTTTTTATGAGAATGGTTAATTGACACTTTACCCCCTGTTTGGGGGGTGGTTTTGATTTTTTGGCTAAAGTGTGGGGTAGTTTGTGGCTGAATTTGCCAAAAAAAAGAAGAAAAAAGCAAAAAGTTGAAAATACCCTCGGGTACTATTCATTTGCGTATAGCTAGTGACATTGTGTTCTTAAAATTATTTCGAGTTTAACGATGGTGGCGAAAAATTTAACTCGTTGCGAGTGCGAAGATATGGTCCGTTGAATATTTGGGCGGTGTTTGTTAAAAAAATTTTATGAGAATGGTTAATTGACACTTTACCCCCCTGTTTGGGGGGTGGTTTTGATTTTTTGGCTAAAGTGTGGAGTAGTTTTTGGCTGGATTTGCCAAAAAAAAAAGGAAAAAAAAACAAAAAGTCAAAAATACCCTCGGGTACTATTCATTTTCCCTATGTCTTTTAAAATATAGGTATAATATAATATAATATAATATAATATAATATAATATAATATAATATAAATATAAATATAAATAAATAATATCTACAGAGTATTACGGAGTATATTTGTTATCTTTAAAAAAATACTCGTAAATATTAGAGAGTGGGAGAACATCTTTTTTTTTTTTTTTTAACCTGGGTACTCAAACGGTCAACTTGACTAATCCCAGGGCAACTACTCGCTACGCGAGCAACCCGGAGTCATTGCAGGCGAACCTCCGTGGCCATAAATGGATAACTGTGGGTGCCTGAAATCGAACCCATGACCTCCACATATGATAAGCAATCAATCATTTGACAGGTATAATTTGCGTATATCATGCCAACATCCGCCTGTAACATTTTATTTTATTTTATTTTATTTATTTATGCTAATATTATACTCCTATATACCATCCGTCCATCCCTCAACCACTTCTGTAGGCATGTTTGACACCAATTTTTTTAAGAGCTTCGTAAAGTTTTTTAGCTTTTATTAAGAAAATTTCTAACTAATAAATATCTTTATTTGGTTCAAAGTTTCTAGTTTTTATGGGTGAAAAAAAAACTCCTATTTTAAGGCTAAATTTCACAAGCATTTGAAGATTTGAAAAAGCTTTTTATTTATAAATTAGTCAAATACCCTATTCTCCTACGTAATACACACCCACCTACAACTTATAATTAATTTTTCAATACACACCCGCCTACAACTTATGTTAATTGATTCGTTTTTCTCAAACTAGATGTAAATAAACTTGTCGTAATAACATAAAAGACAAAAGCCATGAGATGTAATCTACTACAGTATAATTGTTAAATCCATGAAGATCCTATTCTCAATATAGATTTTACATGAAATGTGTGGCGAAAATAGGTACACTTTCAAATCCATGTATTAATACTTCGTGATTTAACATTTTTTTATTATGTGTTCATCCAAACTAGCTCCAACAATATATATCACAATATAGCTTCAATGGACATCCTATTATTTAACATCTATTCACAATATAGCATGTTAGACAACTCTATACATATTATTATCGCGTATATGTAGATGTAAAACACTACATGTTAATTTTCTAAATCTTTTAACCCGTTATAATCAACAACTTTTAACCCAAAATGCTCAACATTATTCCACTAAACACATTTGGGTTAAAGCCAAAAATAGGCTACAAACTTACACAAATGTACCGATGTAGC
Source organism: Rutidosis leptorrhynchoides (assembly GCF_046630445.1). Lineage (NCBI taxonomy): Eukaryota > Viridiplantae > Streptophyta > Magnoliopsida > Asterales > Asteraceae > Rutidosis > Rutidosis leptorrhynchoides. The sequence continues at coordinate 19,915,305 of NC_092336.1, forward strand.
CCACAAACTCATTTCCGTCCTACTGTCGCCTACAAACTTTGAAAAAATGTATTAATATCAACATTTTGGCGTTTTGACCTGTTACATACTAATTTTGACCTGAATTTTTTTTTTTTAAGAATTAAGATCCAATCCACGAACGACACGTGTCAATTTTGACCGGTTTAAGCGGTAGCAAGTCATTTTTGTTTACATTGGTACACTTTTTGAAAGTTTTTGTTTACATTGGAACACTTTTTGAAAGTTTGTAGGCGACAGTAGGACGGAAATGAGTTTGTGGGCGACATCGGTACATTTGTGTAAGTTTGTAACCTATTTTTGACTTTAACCCAACACATTTTTAAGTAAGTATACTTCAAGGTGTACCAACCTTATTCACATTATAACATAACAACGAATAAAGTAAAATTTATCGCAAGATCTTTAGATATACTACTTTGGGAACAAATAATGTATAGATTCTTATTTATATGATAAAAGGAAATAAGAATGTCTTAAACGTATGTTTAGCATCACCATCTGCATTTACATTTGAATTTTGAATATATGTCTAAATAAAAATACAGACTCCAACTAATATCATATGTCCTTAATAATATTAACAACCGGCTTTAGAATGAACATGATGCATAAGCATAACAAAAAAGACCATAATTCACTTCAAAAACCTAAAGTTAAGATACACATATAATGTCTGTATAATTAATTTGATTGACACGCCGGGATCACCATCGAAATCGTAGTTCGAATCATCTCCGTAGGATACTTCCTTATAGAGAAAAAAGACGGTAGGATTCTGGTAGTGCCACCAACAATTGACTCATGAACTTGGTATGCTTTTTCACACACTTCACTCTCACATATACTGAGTCTCCGATTTATGATTCTTATTTAGAGGATAAAAGGAAATAAGAACTTGTCTCATACGTATGTTTAGCATCACTGTTTGCATTTACATTTGAATCTTGAATATCTGTCCAATTAAAAATACGGACTCCAACGAATATCATATGTCCTTAATAATATTAACAACTAGCTTTGGAATGAACATGATGCATAAGCATAACAAAAAGGACCCTAATTCACTTCAAAAACCTAAAGTTAAGATACACATATAATGTCTGTATAATTAATTTGATTGACACGCCGAGATCACCATCAAAATCGTAGTCCGAATCATCTCCGTAGTATACTTCCTTTTAGAGAAAAAAGACGGGAGGATTCTGGTAGCGCCACCAACAATTGACTCATGAACTAGGTATATTTTTTTGCACACTTCACTCTCACATATATTGAGTCTCCGATTTATGATCAGTTGGACACTATTTATAATGATTTGATTCGACGACGGAGTCCATTTTGTACGGTATTGATTACGATCTTACTAGGTTTTTAAGGATTGGTAATGTTTTGAGATCTGGGAGAGAGGAAACATATGACTGTCGATTAGTTCCGTGATATTTGGGGTAATTACTAATAAAAAAAATAAATAATATAGTTCTCAATGACATGGATTTTGGAATTATATTACGTGTATACATTGAGAGAGTGACAACTCAGATTTATTAATATTTAGTTAAGCAGAATTAATTAGAAAATTACAACTTGGCAAGTTTAATGACAATTAGACAAGTAAGCATAATGGTTTAGTTTTATATATTTGTATGATATTATATATGGAGTATATATATACATAATATAATACTATGACTTGACCTGTAATGAACATAGATAAATATATATGAGAATTAAACACATGCTATGAATGGGATAAATTTATTTTTTGATTTATTATATCAAGTATTAGGGTCAGCTGCGCATTACGACGATCACCCATATGCCGTTTACGGAAAACTCTTTTTGGTGTCTAATTATATATTTTTGGAAAAAACATTTTAAAGGTAATGAGCTTAAATAACATAAAGAACAATCGCACCTATTACGATGGTAAAAAATGTAATGTCCTTATCGTTTTTTTCCCGTTGATTGTATACTAACTATATATATATATATATATATATATATATATATATATATATATATATATATATATATATATATATATATATATATATATTAAGAGTTGTTAAAAAGAATAGTATAAAAGATTGACATTTTTTTTGCTTTCAATTATATACTGATTATTTATATATACAACTAAGTATGTAATTAAATAAAAAAATTGTTAAAAAATCGTAAAAAAGATTGAAAAGTTGTTAAAAAATTGTAAAAATTTTGTTTTAAAAAAAGTTATAAAAATTGTTAAAGGTTGTTAGATATAATAGATGAAGGGATAAAATGGGACAAAAGATAAGGGTTTAAACTGAAAATTTATCAAGGACTAAAACCGGCCAAATGAAGAGCAGATGATGGTAATTCTAATTTATGAAGGAAAAAAAATTAGGGTCAGTTAATGTGACGTTTGTAATGGTAAAATTAAACATAGCCGGCCATTTCGAAGTAAACACGTGTTACTCGAGCCTAGACTTGGGACTTCTCTGTTTATATATATATATATATATATATATATATATATATATATATATATATATATATATATATATATATATATATATATATATATATATATATATAATGTATAAATTTATAATTATATATTTATTGGAGTATATTCAACCGACATTGATTATATATATATATATATATATATATATATATATATATATATATATATATATATAATGTATAAATTTATAATTATATATTTATTGGAGTATATTCAACCAACATGTTTTAATATATATATATATATATATATATATATATATATATATATATATATATATATATATATATATATATATATATATATATATATATATATATATCTCTTATATTTTACAAAAGTTAGAGTAGATTTTTTGATAAACCTTAAACGTTGTGATGAACCGAAAAATTTCGACTAATTTAAACCAGTTCTTTTTATGATTTAATATTATGTAAATATACATATATGTATGTATGTATATATATATATATATATATATATATATTATAAGATGTACAAGTAAAAACGACTTTCCTACAGTAAAACATTAATTGCTACAGTAAAAATGACTTTGCTACAGTAAAACACTATTTGCTACAGTGAAACCGTATTTTGCTACAGTGATACAGTGATTTTGCTACAGTGATTTGCTACAGTAACATTATTTGCTACAGTAAACACTATTTGCTACAGTAAAACACTATTTTGCTACAGTGCTACAGTGATTTGCTACAGTACACTATTGCTACAGTAAACACTGTTTGCTACAGTAAACACTATTTGCTACAGTAAAAACTATTTGATGTCGGCGAACTAGCAAACAAAAACAGAAAAGGCAGCCATGCGATCGCATGGCAAAAATACTGAAAACTCATGCGATCGCATGAGCTACAGTAAATCGAAAAGTAATATAAATACGCAGTTTGTTCGACGAAGTTTTTTCACATTATCTCTTAATATTTATATTTATATTATAATTATAATTTTAAATTTAAGTTTAATAATAATAAGGTATATACGAGGGTGTTTTTAATTCGGGTTTCAAACCGTTTTAAGCTAAGGAAATATTAGGTATTATTCGGGGTATTGTTCTTGAATCCAAGGCCAACAATACAGTCATCTACCATCATTACGTCTACGCAATTTGCCTACAATATTGAATCGCAATATTGAACTGTGAGTTATAGTCTCCCTTTTTAAATACTTTAAATATTTTTGGGCTGAGAATACATGCAATTTATTTTAAACGCGATAAGACACAAGTACATACTAAATTCTACACTGAGTTAAACCGAAAATCCCTTAGCTTTGGTAACTAGTAGCTGCCAGTACATAGGATATGGACTGGTGGGCGCGAATAATTGTATATGGATCCATAGGGCTTGACATCCCCGTCCGAGCTAGAGCGCTAGCCTTTTAACGGACGTATGTTATTTGAGTTTAAGACATGTCGGTTTGCGTGTATTAAAACGAATGGGGTAATTATCACTATAGCGTTAAGTTTAGTTACCAGGGTGCTCTGTTACGTAGAATCTATTGATAAACTTTTGATGAAATCTTGTGGTCTATCTTTATATATGTTTACGACTCGAGCAATTAAACCTATAACTCACCAACATTCGTGTTGACTTTTTAGCATGTTTTATTCTCAGGTCCTTAGAATGCTTCCGCTGTGATGTGCTTGTTGCCTGCATGGAGTCTCTCATGCTTTGTACAAAGTTTATTGCATTCAAAATAAAACTGCGTTGTGTAATAAATAATTGGACTATGATGTCAACCTGTAAATTAAAGACTTATGTATTTCGGGGTTTTGCTTATACCTAAGCACTCGCCCACATGTTTATAACTTTCTATGTTTAGAAAGTCACTTATTTTAATGAATGCAATATTTTATCAAAACGTATCATATAGAGGTCAAAACCTCACTGTGGAATCAATGATTAACGTGCCGCGTCAATAGCGATTTTGACGGGTCGTTACAAACGTTCTTTTTAATTTCACTATTAAATAACCACTTGGCATAGTCTAGTGGCCACCGAGTTTCATGTGAAGCAGGAGACCCTGGTTCGAATTTACTCGTTGGTGGGGACTCAATGTGATTATCATTAAAGAGGTTTCCTTTTTAAATTAAATAAAAAATAAAAATCGTTGTTAAATTTATTTATTCTTATTTCAAAATAACTAGCATTTATATTATAAATATATCTGTTAGTAACTGATTTTTTTATATTAGCCATCCTAGATGGGAATTTTTTAAATTATTTTAAATCTTTATAACGTTTATTCAGGTTCGAATTTAAAGTATTAACAAAATTTAATCTTGATACTTTCTCCGTCCTATATTAATAGTCTACAGACAAAAACAAACAATGTAAGAAAATTTATAAAAGTACTTTATTTTCTGTTTATTTTTCAATTTTACCCTTATTTATTATTTCTTTTTTAATTTTATTCACATACATTACAAACATAGAACTTTACCTTATTATTCTTATTTGTATATAGAAATGGAATATTAATTTGAGACAAATCAAAATAAAATACTTGATTATCAATATGGAACGCATGGAGTATTATATATATCAACAACTCGTAAAGATAGCATATTTTATAATGCAATTTTGTGGATACTTAATTGGAACTAAGCACATTTAAAGAAAACAGTATTGTTTTTATAATTGACATATTATAAATCATAAATCATCTTATCAAATTTTCTCGATCACATGTTACTGTGATGACCCGAAAATTCTGATCAAATTTAAACTTAATCTTTGTATGATTAACATTTCTGACACGATAAGCAAAGTCTGTAATATTGATTCTCAAAATTTTTGAACTAATGTTATATATTCAGTTAACCTTTGACTATTGACCAACGATTCATGAACATCTATTTGAAAATAGATATATATATATATATATATATATATATATATATATATATATATATATATATATATATATATATAAATTGGAATATTAATTATTCATAAATAACTTGCAATGTGTATTTAAAAACTGATTTATGTATATTAAAAAGATATATACATATATATAATTTCAAGTTATTTAGTAAACGATAGTAACATTCGTTTGTTGATTCGATTGATATTTAGATAAGTTAACTAAAGCGTTTAAGATGAACCAGTAAAACACTAATTTGCTACAGTATTTTCAAATTGCTACATTACCCAAAATGCTATAGTGTTTTCGAAAATCACTATTGCTACAGTAAAACACTATTTCAAAATGAAAATGTATGTATTATATGTTAACAAATAGCGAGACGATGATTTATAGAAGTAAATGACCAAAACACTCAAATGTATAAGTTTTACCTCGAGTGGTATAGTTTAGGGATGATTTAAGACTATATTTTGCCAAAGGTACGATTCACGAAACGTAAAGTACAAGTTTTCTCAGTATACGATAGGACGTTCGAAAAACCGGAACCGGGACATAAGTCAAGTGATGACGTACGACTTATCGGAATAAAAATTACAAGTCAACTATGCACGTGAATTTAATATAATATATAATTAATTATATAAATTATGTATTATAAATATAATATAAATAAATATGTCGACAAGAGTCATGACAAAATCATATGTGAGCTGGAAAAGCTTCCCATGCGATCGCATGGGAATTACACTGTCCAGCCATGCGATCGCATGGCAACCCTGGACATGCCACATCTATAAAAGCCGATCATTTCTGGTTCTGAATTCATTTAAATTACTCCGTAAGTATTTATTTTATTATTATTATTATTATTATTATTATTATTATTATTATTATTATTATTATTATTATTATTATTATTATTATTAATCTTATTATTAATCTTATTATTATTATTATTATTATTATTATTATTATTATTATTATTATTATTATTATTATTATTCCTAATATTATTAGTAATATTAGTGTTATTAGTAATATTATACATAAAATACTACGACGAGTTCTAGAGCGTGTCACTTTCAAAATGGTTTTCAAGCGGGATAGAGCTAAGGAAATTATGGGTTATTGCCAAGGAGGTTATGGGTAATGTTCGGGGGTATATTTGTGAATCAAACCTAGTGTTTATCATCTCCGTTACTTCTACGTACTATCCTACAATATTGAATCTCAATATTGATACGTAAACACTCATATTTTATCTTTTATATATTAATTGTGTATCCATGTCTAGTGCTCGAGTATATATATTTATACATACGTGTATGCTAAATTTCGCCGTTAAACAGTTTATAATAGATCACGAATTAAATACATATATTACTGGTAAAAGGTATATGATATACATGTTTTTGAAAAGCTGGTGAAAAATCAATAACTTTTCATTTAGATATCGAATAGTTTCGATGAACGGATTAAAAGATATGATCAACTGAATTATAATTGACGTTAATTGGAATTGCTTTTGAATCTGCAATTAATATTTAAACAACTTGGTTGTAAGATTGATAAATTGAATTTTTGAGTATTACCAACCGAGTAAATGAATCCTTATATAAGATACGTCTCGTTTTGTTGAACTATTGTCAAAATTGACTTTTTGAAACAACTTTGGATAACTTTTGTATGTCAATCTCGAGCATTAGGATTGTGATACACTATGACCTGACCTAACTTGATAGACATTTATTGACCAACATATGTTCTCTAGGTTGAGATCTACGGTTATTTGGTAATCCGTGTTTCGGTCACATTTTGGTGAACGACTTTATATGCTGCTAAGGTGAGTTTCATTGATCCCTTTTTAATTGCTTTTGCAATCTATATTTTTGGGCTGAGAATACATGCACTTTATTTTAAACGCAATAGATACAAGTACATACTAAATTCTACACTGAGTTTGAACCGAAAATCCCTTAGCTTTGGTAACTGTTAACTGCCAGTTATAAGAACTGGTGGGCGCGAGTAGTAGTATATGGATCCATAGAGCTTGATATCCCCGTCCGAGCTAGAGTACTAGCCTTTTAACGGACGTATGCTATTTGAGAAGCGTACACGTTGGTTTGAGTGTATTATTAAGATGATTATACAAAGGGTACAAATTATATATACGTTAAGTTTAGTTACCAGGGTGCTCAATTTCGTAGAATATTTTGATAAACATTTCTGGATGAAACAACTGAAATCTTGTGATCCACCTTTATATACAGATTATACGAAACATTAAAACTATGAACTCACCAACCTTTGTGTTGACACTTGTTAGCATGTTTATTCTCAGGTTTCCTAGAAGTCTTCCGCTGTTTGCTTAGATGTTAGACAAGCTATGTGCATGAAGTCTTACATGACATATTTTTCAAGGAAACGTTGCATTCACCAAATCATCACCATGTATCTTATTTTGACTGCATTGTCAACGGAAGTACTGTTGTAAACTATTATTTATGGTGATTGTCTATATGTAGAAATCATCAGATGTCGAAAACTTTTGATTTAAATATTCATTTATGGTGTGCCTTTTCAAAAGAATGCAATGATTACAAAACGTATCATATAGAGGTCAAATACCTCACAATGAAATCGATGAATGACGTGTTCGTCCATATGAATTTGGAGCGATCGTCACAGTTACTCCACTCATGTACACAAAAACCTGCATGTTTAATTGTAATAATTATGCAATTTACTTTAATTCAAACACACATGAACAGTACTCTTGTAAATAAATAAAAATAAACTCACATAAAAACATGGACACTAGTTCACATTTCCTTTACTACGGAGTATTTCAATCATTACTTTTTTTCCATAATATAATAACCTCAATAATAAATATAAATATAAATATTAATATTAATATTAATATTAATATTTATATTTATATTTATATTTATATTAATATTACTACTCCGTAATAATTATTGATAATCACAGTTATACGGTAAATTCCGGGCCCAAATGAATCCAACGGTCGGGAGTTGAGTTGTAGGGTTACGCCCATCAATCACACCCACGATAATTACACCCACCACTTACACACACCACGTAGTACAGTTTTTCCACTCGTTATACAGTACACAGCTGAGTTGTCATTTAGCGGTTGCAAATTTAACCGGACCCCACGTCTTTTTCTCTGTGACTGAGCTGGCATTTTAATTAATTTTAATCTTTTAATTACAAGACAAAAATTAAAATTAATCAAAATTTAATAAAAAAAAAACAGACCGTTTCTAACCCCAAACCGCCCTTAAAACCCCCAAACTCCCAACTCATACCATTACTCTCAAAATCATCAAACTAAACAAACTTTACAAACCCAAGTTATCTTCAAACTATTTGATCGAATAATTAATTGTCTATTTTAATATTAATGGCTGAAGAGACGTTGAAAACTACGGCGGAAGCTCCGGCAACCACGACGGAAGTTGTTGCCGTGGTTCCCGAGACGGTACCGGAGAAAGTTGAAGTGACTGCCGTTGTTGAAAAAGAGGGACCTCCGGAATCCGACGTGGCGGAGGAGAAAGAGAAGATATCTGAATCGGCGTCGTTTAAAGAAGAATCTAACGTTGCCGGTGAATTACCAGATCCTCAGAAAAAAGCTTTGGATGAACTTAAAGCTTTAGTTCAGGAAGCACTTAATAAGCATGAGTTCACCGCTCCTCCGCCGCCGGCAAAGGAGGAGAAACCGGCTGAAGAGGTAGCTCCGGTTAAGGTTGAAGAAGCTAAAACCACTGATGAAACTCCGGCAGAGACAGCGTTGGTGACGACGGAGTCGTCTGAACCTGTTGAGTGCAAAAAAGAAGAGACAGTCGCGGAGGTGAAAGAAGAGGTACCGGAAGTGAAGGAACCGGTACCGGAAGTGAAGGAACCGGTACCGGAGGTGAAAGAAGAGGTTTCGGAAGTGAAGGAACCGGTAAAAGAGGAGACTGAACCGGTGAAAGAGGTGACAGAACCGGAGGTGGTAGAGAAAAAAATTGAAACGGTTGAGGAAACAATCGTGGCAACGGTGACGGAGGAAACGCCGGCGGCACCAGAAGAGGTATCAATTTGGGGAATTCCGTTACTGGCTGACGAACGAAGTGACGTCGTTTTGCTAAAATTTCTCCGAGCACGTGACTTCAAAGTGAAAGAAGCTTTTACTATGCTGAAAAACGTCGTCGCATGGCGCAAAGAGTTCGGAATTGAATCATTACTAGATGAAGATTTAGGATCTGAACAGGAAAAAGTTGTGTATATGCACGGAACTGATAAGGAAGGGCATCCAGTTTGTTACAACGCTTATGGTGAATATGGAAACAAAGAATTATACAATGAAACGTTTGCAACTGAGGAGAAAAGAACCAAGTTTCTTCGATGGAGGATTCAGTTTCTTGAAAAAAGTATCAGGAAACTTGATTTTAGTCCTGATGGTATTAATACAATTGTACAAGTTATTGATTTCAAGAATTCGCCTGGGCCGTTTCAGTGGGAGTTGAGGCAGACAACTAATCAAGCTTTACAGTTGTTTCAGGATAATTATCCTGAATTTATTGCTAAACAGGTACTTATTAAATTGTTTTTATTGGTTGGTAGATGTTTAATATTATGCAGTGTTAGATTAAATGTTTGTGTGAATTGATTTTGTCATGTGGTTGTGTTTATTAGGTGTTTATCAACGTGCCGTTTCTGTACGTTGCTTTTTATAAGATTATTAGTCCCTTTTTCACTCAAAGGACTAAGAGCAAGTTTGTGTTTGCTGGACCTTCAAAGACTGCTGAAACCCTTTTCAAGTGAGTACCAACTACCAATTTTTAGTTTATAATCTGTTGAAATTTTTTAATTTTGTGTTCTAAATATGATTTGATTTGTTTTGTTTTGTTGAATTTTAGGTACATAGCACCCGAATTGGTTCCTGTTCAATATGGTGGGCTTAGCCGTGAAGGAGAGCAAGAATTCACATCGAGTGACTCAGTTACTGAAGAGATCATTAAGCCTGCAACCAAACACTGCATCGAGTTCCCTGCTACTGAGGTATACCATAATCTAAAATTGATAAATAATGATAATGATGAATGAACAATAATATTATTATCAAATTATAATGCTTAATTTTGCTATTAGTAGGCTTGATTCAATATATTAAGATAGGCTAATAGTTTGTAATTGTGAATACTTCTTTTGAGGTGTTTTGATGGAATTAATAATTAAAAGTTATCTCAAAGTGAGAATCTTGTTAGAAAATTTTGCAGGCCTGATACAATGACTACAACTTGATATTTTTTTTTTTTTAAATTATGATCCAATTATAAACTTTTTCCAAGTGGGGCTTTTTTCCTTGAATTAGGCTGAACCGAAAGGACATTAATCAAGTAAAGATTCTATTTTTTGATAGAATTATGTTTTCTTTTGCTAAATGGAATAATAAAAACTCATTTACGATTTTTATCAAATCTTGGTGTGTTCTTTTCTTTTATTTTTCTTTATATAAGGCGTAAATCATGCCTGCTTACATGACTAAGAACCTATCTTGAGTTATACTTCTTTTGTAAAAACGTATCAATATCAAATTGTGCACATCTTTATTAAAGATGGATTTTTTTTATCATGCATATATGACGACGACTAAGAACTAATCTTGAGTTATACTTCTATTGATATGGGAAAAAAGTATGAAATTGTGCACATGTTTATCAAAGGATGGATTTTTGGTAAGATAACCGTGAGTACGTTTGTGTTTGTATACGTGTATACGTATATATAATATATAATACTGAGTATGCATATTTAATTGAGATCACAAAATTGTAAAAATACAACTTAGTATTTTTCCATGTGCAAGATTTATGCCATACTGTTATCATGTCATGTCTTAATATCTATCTGTCCTAACCTCAAGTCATATCTTTTATTAAAGGATGGATGGATGTTTAATGTGGGATATTTGTTAAAAATTGCTAGACTTGCACATTGGTATGGGAAGCCAAAGTGGACTATGGAGTTACATACGCAGCCGAATTCGTGCCTGCAGTTGAAGGTGGTTACACCGTGATCGTGCAAAAGTCAAGAAAGATTGTAGCCAGCACCGATGAGCCAGTGATCTGTGGAAGCTTCAAATGTGGCGAACCAGGTAAAGTGGTGCTCACTTTTGACAACCAAACCTCAAAGAAGAAAAAGCTCTTGTATAGGAGCAAGACCAAGGTGACCACTGATTAAGCTCCAAGCTCCATCAAATGTTGAAGAATGTAACCAGCATGAAGAACCTTTGGCTACTTGTGAAATTACAAAAGTAGGTTTCATTTTTGTTGGGTCATGTTATTATTATTGTTAAATTTTTTATTCATGGATTTATATTTAATATCTTTGGGGATTTGAGGAATCTCTTTACATGGGATTCTTTTTGGGATTTGTCTGTTTGGGTTTGATTACTTTTATTACAAAACCTATGTGCATTGTTGGACTTTTGGACCAAAGAAAGTAAAGTGAAAACTTTGGAAATTTTATATATACAATATAGAAGTTGATTTGTGAAAGATGCTTCTGTCATCGTCTCTTAAATGTCCCTTTTGTTCATTTTTTATCGTTTAAAGTTGTTTATTGGTGATATTTTTAATACATTGGTAATGAGCTGGAAAATAACTTTCAACTTTATCTTTCACAGCTCATGTCATGATTTTATTCAACAAGATATATTAACATTAATCTTGTAAATCTTTTGATAATTTGAACCAAATTGATGTTTACATGATACTTATCTTGTTTATCTCTGTAAACGAATAATTGATTATGTTTTGGCAAAAGAAAGTGACACAATTGGTTGTATAATAATGGATTATGTCATATCTACATTCATATCTCTATTAATTTATATTTATTTAATTTTAATTCATTCATATTCTTTATCTCTATTAATTTATATTTATTTAATTTTAATTCATTCATATTCTTTTTTTCTTGGCGAATAAAGAGAAATATATTGAATCAAAACAATGAAAGCCAAGAGGGTTAACAACCCAAAAACAATGAGAGAGGCTTAGAGCCCAAACCGAGAAGAACAAACTGTTAATTGATGAAACGTGTGTAATATTATTTCTGAATGATCATAGCAGCGAATTACATGCATATAAATAGGAATGAGCAAAGGCTAAACCCTAGTGGACTAAATAAGCTAGCGGGCCTTTATAGAACACGGGCTAAATAATTCAATATATAAATTCATAAACAATATCCATCTAACATCCCCCGCAGTTGTAGCGGGAGCTGGGCGAACGCTTAAACTGGATCGAAACTCATCAAAAAGTGCAGTAGGTAGACCTTTGGTGAACATGTCTGCAAACTGATACCGAGAAGGAACGTGAAGGACCCGAACATGACCCTTAAGAACCAGATCACGGACAAAATGGATGTCAATCTCAATGTGTTTGGTGCGTTGGTGTTGCACCGGGTTACCAGACATGTACACAGCACTAACGTTGTCACAGTAGACAACAGTAGCAGATGAAAGCGGGTAATGAAGCTCACGTAGAAGATTACGAATCCAGCATGTCTCTGCAACGGCGTTTGCGACGCCGCGGTATTCAGCTTCGGCACTGGAACGTGACGGAGTATGTTGCCGTTTAGAGGACCAAGATAGTAGATTATTACCCAAAAAATACATAGTATCCAGATGTAGAGCGGCGTGTAGAGGGACAACCAGCCCAGTCAGCATCAGAATAAGCAACCAATGAGCAAGTGCTAGATGAAAACAACTGTAGTCCAAGATCCAGAGTCCCTTGGACATAGCGAATGATCCTTCGGAGAGCAGCCATATGAGGCTCTCGAGGATCATGCATAAACAAACAGATCTGCTGGACATCATAAGAGATGTCAGGCCTTGTAAAAGTGAGATACTGGAGAGCACCGGCAAGACTTCAATATAAAGTGGGATCCTGAACTGGGGGACCAGCAGTGGTCAGTTTTGTGCCAATATCGATCGGTGTGCGACTAGAATTACAACCAACCATGTCTGTATGCTCAATGATCTCAGATGCGTACTTCTTCTGAGAGAGAAACATACCAGAAGGAGTACGAGTGACATAAATGCCAAGAAAATAATTTAACGGGCCAAGATCAGTCATGGAGAACTCCTGATGTAATGAGGTGATAACCCGATGAAGAAAGGCTGTAGATGAGGCAGTCAAGAGGATGTCGTCCACATATAATAACAAATAGGCCTTGCATGCGCCGTGCTTGTAGATGAACAAAGAGGTGTCACATCTACTGTGTTGGAATCCAACACGCTGAGCATACCCGGCAAATCGCTGAAACCAAGTTCTAGGAGCTTGCTTCAATCCGTATAAAGATTTCTGCAGAAGGCAGACATGATCGGGACGAGTAGGGTCACGAAAACTAGGGGGCTGATGCATGTAGACCGTCTCATAGAGATTACCATGGAGAAACGCATTCTTGACATCTAACTGATGAATGGGCCATTGTCGAGATGCAGCAAGACTAAGTACAGTCCTAATAGTGGCCGGTTTTACAACCGGGCTGAAAGTCTCATCACAATCAATACCAACCTGTTGGCTTCTGTAACAACCCTGTTTTTTCCGTTACTTCCGTTAACCTTCCGTTAGTTTATTTAACGACGATTATTTGACGTTTATGTGTTTATGTGTAATAAATGCGTACTTGATTTTGGAGGGCTACAATAATTAATATAGGTTGATATTAATTCAAATAAATATTTCGGATAAAGAAATACGATAAAAACGATACGATTTTAATAACGGCTTTTTGAACAACGAAATGCTCGGGTTTATTTTAATAATTAAATTATTAATTATTAACTTTTTAAAAATATTTAATTTATTGGGTTTTTAATAAATTAAACGATTGGTTGCGTTTTAACGATCGATTTAGCGTTCCGGGCCTTCGGTACGACTAAACGACACTTGAAACGGACCACAAGTACAAGGAATTGGACAACACGAGCCCGGGCACCTCCCTTGGGCCCCATTCGGCCGAACACTCCACCCCACCCCATTAATTTGATTTTTGGGCTACTTGTTGGACTTTGCTTTTAACTAGTGTATTATTAGGGCCCTAAAATATAAATGCTAGTAATCAAATTAAACTGCATAATTCCTAAACCTAACAACAACAAAAAAAAAAGTCGACTGCCTCTTCCCTGGCCTCCATATCGTCGACCATCATCACCATCACCATACCTTCAAATTTTTTTTTTTTTTTTCAAACCTCAAGAACCAACGTTGCAATTCTCGATCTCCTCTACGCGTTGATATAATTCTTTTATTGATTTAAGGTATATTTACATGAACTCTAATATTAAAAATCTGATTTTTAATAAAGTTTCATAGTTATGTTGTCAATTGCTCAAGTCTATACACGTACGTGTTAATTGTTATCGTTATTTTGATTGTTTGATACGCTAGGGTTTAAAAACGAATTTGTTTATGCATGATCAGAAAAATTAAGTTTTTCAAATGTTAATTATTATGTTATATTCAGATTCCTTGTGAAAAACTATTGAGTTTAGGCTTTGGATTCGCTTGATTTCGTGTCCGGATGATCAAGTTATGCTTAATTGAAATTAACGTTGTGTTTTTGTGATTGATCAGAAATCTGGGTTTGATAGACCACGAATTGGCATGTAAAACTTATACCACTGAAAATATAATTTAAAAACACTCAAGTTAGACTAGGATATCATGTCGTTGCTTATGTATAACTCGAGTTATGCTTGAATTAGTGTAAAAGTGGATTTATACAGCACTTGCATGAAAACAGCCTTGTATGATAAAATGTGTTAACTTCTGTGATTTAAGCTTTGCATATTTGAAATTTACACAAAAATTACTTCACCTTTCATGTAGATATCATAGGCTAATTGTATCTAGATCTTCGGATAATCGCGTGCGAATGTGACTAACTAAACTAGAATCGAATCTGTAAATTGCTCTCTGTTTTATACTCTGTGAATTGTGTTTATTGAATGAGCATGTAAGCTTCTGGAATATGAATTTTAACATGATATGTGACTTATTTATAGTTTATGTCAATCTCCGAAACTTTATGCATTGGACACACTAGTGTCATACTTTGTGTGACTTCTAAATTGAGCTGAAAAACTGAACATTCAACTTGCATGAATAAACTGTACAAATTGGCTAAATAAAAATTGCTCAACTTTTGATATGTGTTAGTTTGACTTGTCCTTGAACTATAGCCACTGGTCTTGTATCAATTGCATGTACCTAACTCCGGTTATAGCCAAAACAAAATCAGTGCGCGGTCAGAAACTGACTTGGCAAACCCCAAATGTACCCCTTCTGATCGGTCAGAAACTGACTTGGCAAACCCCAAATGTACCCCTTCTGATTCCTGACTTTTAATTATCGTATGAGAACCTGGCCGGACTTTTTGGAATCTATTTTTAGTATACTTATGATATGGAGGTTGTCATGTTTACGTGAATTTTGTACTATGAGATAATGTGTTAAGTATGCTACGTGTTCATGAACTTTGTGCACAACGATAAATTGAAATTGTGAAAATGATCATTTATGACCTGAAACGTATTGTTTGACTTAGGTTTGACATGTTGACCAACATTTGACATGAACCTATTGATGTTGACTTTAGTTGACCACATTGACCAATTTTGACTTTCGGTTTGACTTCGGTTGACTTTGTTTGACTTGCATGAATTACTTGACTATATGTTGACTTTTACTGTGAAACGCGTCGAGTCGAGCAATAAGACAACTTATACTATGAAACCACCCTTATTTGAGATACATATATTGACCAACTTAATACGTATACTTAGGTTGCATTATTCAGCTGTAAACCGTACAAGTTTTTGTCTGTCATCCGAGCTTTATTCAAAGGTGAGTCTGTAGTCCCACTTTTTACATGTTTTCAGGGATGAGAATACACGCTGTTATACTTACTTTATCAAATGCTTTTGTATTGACACGAGTACTATATATGCATATTGAGTTTGTTCAAAAAGCCTCTAGCTTGAATACTTTTAATACCATCGATGTAAGCACAATTTAGATGAACGGATCCGTTAGGTTGACAACCTCACCCGCTATAATTACTATGGTGCATTTATTTTGAATATTAGATATACTCGAACAAGTGTATAACATTTTAGGAGGTAAAGGCGGGTATAGTGGCTTCTATACTCGGGTCATTGCTAGTATTCAGGTGCTCATATTATGCAAACGCTTTTACGACTTGGTGTTGTACTTGTAAAATCTCGTGGTCAAGGATATTTGAACTATTTTTCTGATAACGGTTTTTCAGATACTATGCAACGTTACTTAAAACTGTGATTTACGAACAAATGAGATAAAACTTGACATGGTTTTGCCTGCAAATGATTGAAACTTGACATGGTAGTGTCAACAAACTTTTGAAATGGGAAACGGTGTTGTCTACAAACTTTAACATTAAACTTTGGTGGCCCTCCACTAATAAACGTTTTCGAAATGTTATTTCTCAAACATACTGTATTGTTTACCTAAAACCTGTAGATTCACTCAACATTATTGTTGATCCGTTTTGCGTGTTTTATTCTCAGGTATTAATTGCTTCCGCTGTAGAATATTGCTGTTACATAGAAGTCAAGCCAAGCACTGGGATCAGAGTTAACATTCCGTTAAAGGGATTTTTGACGGGGTGTTACATATGGTATCAGAGCTTTGGCTATAGGTGAAATGTCCCGTTCTTATTGATTAAAAACGTTCCATATTAATTGATTTCGTTGCGAGGTTTTGACCTCTATATGAGACGTTTTTCAAAGACTGCATTCATTTTTAAAACAAACCATAACCTTTATTTCATAAATAAAGGTTTAAAAAGCTTTACGTAGATTATCAAATAATGATAATCTAAAATATCCTGTTTACACACGACCATTACATAATGGTTTACAATACAAATATGTTACATCGAAATCAGTTTCTTGAATGCAGTTTTTACACAATATCATGCAAACATGGACTCCAAATCTTGTCCTTATTTTAGTATGCAACAGCGGAAGCTCTTAGTATTCACCTGAGAATAAACATGCTTTAAACGTCAACAAAAATGTTGGTGAGTTATAGGTTTAACCTATATATATCAAATTGTAACAATAGACCACAAGATTTCATATTTCAATATACATCCCATACATAGAGATAAAAATCATTCATATGGTGAACACCTGGTAACCGACATTAACAAGATGCATATTTAAGAATATCCCCATCATTCCGGGACACCCTTCGGATATGATATAAATTTCGAAGTACTAAAGCATCCGGTACTTTGGATGGGGTTTGTTAGGCCCAATAGATCTATCTTTAGGATTCGCGTCAATTAGGGTGTCTGTTTCCTAATTCTTAGATTACCAGACTTAATAAAAAGGGGCATATTCGATTTCGATAATTCAACTATAGAATGTAGTTTCACGTACTTGTGTCTATTTTGTAAATCATTTATAAAACCTGCATGTATTCTCATCCCAAAAATATTAGATTTTAAAAGTGGGACTATAACTCACTTTCACAGATTTTTACTTCGTCGGGAAGTAAGACTTGGCCACTGGTTGATTCACGAACCTATAACAATATATACATATATATCAAAGTATGTTCAAAATATATTTACAAGACTTTTAATATATTTTGATGTTTTAAGTTTATTAAGTCAGCTGTCCTCGTTAGTAACCTACAACTAGTTGTCCACAGTTAGATGTACAGAAATAAATCGATAAATATTATCTTGAATCAATCCACGACCCACTGTATACGTATCTCAGTATTGATCACAACTCAAACTATATATATTTTGGAATCAACCTCAACCCTGTATAGCTAACTCCAACATTCACATATAGAGTGTCTATGGTTGTTCCGAAATATATATAGATGTGTCGACATGATAGGTCGAAACATTGTATACGTGTCTATGGTATCTCAAGATTACATAATATATAATACAAGTTGATTAAGTTATGGTTGGAATAGATTTGTTACCAATTTTTACGTAGCTAAAATGAGAAAAATTATCCAATCTTGTTTTACCCATAACTTCTTCATTTTAAATCCGTTTTGAGTGAATCAAATTGATATGGTTTCATATTGAACTCTATTTTATGAATCTAAACAGAAAAAGTATAGGTTTATAGTCGGAAAAATAAGTTACAAGTCGTTTTTGTAAATATAGTCATTTCAGTCGAAAGAACGACGTCTAGATGACCATTTTAGAAAACATACTTCCACTTTGAGTTTAACCATAATTTTTGGATATAGTTTCATGTTCATAATAAAAATAATTTTCTCAGAATAACAACTTTTAAATCAAAGTTTATCATAGTTTTTAATTAACTAACCCAAAACAGCCTGCGGTGTTACTACGACGGCGTAAATCTGGTTTTACGGTGTTTTTCGTGTTTTCAGGTTTTAAATCATTAAGTTAGCATATCATATAGATATAGAACATGTGTTTAGTTGATTTTAAAATTCAAGTTAGAAGGATTAACTTTTGTTTGCGAACAAGTTTAGAATTAACTAAACTATGTTCTAGTGATTACAAGTTTAAACCTTCGAATAAGATAGCTTTATATGTATGAATCGAATGATGTTATGAACATCATTACTACCTTAAGTTCCTTGGATAAACCTACTGGAAAAGAGAAAAATGGATCTAGCTTCAATGGATCCTTGGATGGCTCGAAGTTCTTGAAGCAGAATCATGACACGAAAACAAGTTCAAGTAAGATCATCACTTGAAATAAGATTGTTATAGTTATAGAAATTGAACCAAAGTTTGAATATGATTATTACCTTGTATTAGAATGATAACCTACTGTAAGAAACAAAGATTTCTTGAGGTTGGATGATCACCTTACAAGATTGGAAGTGAGCTAGCAAACTTGAAAGTATTCTTGATTTTATGAAACTAGAACTTTTGGAATTTATGAAGAACACTTAGAACTTGAAGATAGAACTTGAGAGAGATCAATTAGATGAAGAAAATTGAAGAATGAAAGTGTTTATAGGTGTTTTTGGTCGTTGGTGTATGGATTAGATATAAAGGATATGTAATTTTGTTTTCATGTAAATAAGTCATGAATGATTACTCATATTTTTGTAATTTTATGAGATATTTCATGCTAGTTGCCAAATGATGGTTCCCACATGTGTTAGGTGACTCACATGGGCTGCTAAGAGCTGATCATTGGAGTGTATATACCAATAGTACATACATCTAAAAGCTGTGTATTGTACGAGTACGAATACGGGTGCATACGAGTAGAATTGTTGATGAAACTGAACGAGGATGTAATTGTAAGCATTTTTGTTAAGTAGAAGTATTTTGATAAGTGTATTGAAGTCTTTCAAAAGTTTATAAATACATATTAAAACACTACATGTATATACATTTTAACTGAGTCGTTAAGTCATCGTTAGTCGTTACATGTAAGTGTTGTTTTGAAACCTTTAGGTTAACGATCTTGTTAAATGTTGGTAACCCAATGTTTATAATATCAAATGAGATTTTAAATTATTATATTATCATGATATTATCATGTATGAATATCTCTTAATATGATATATATACATTAAATGTCTTTACAACGATAATCGTTACATATATGTCTCGTTTAAAAATCATTAAGTTAGTAGTCTTGTTTTTACATATGTAGTTCATTGTCAATATACTTAATGATATGTTTACTTATCATAGTATCATGTTAACTATATATATATCCATATATATGTCATCATATAGTTTTTACAAGTTTTAACGTTCGTGAATCACCGGTCAACTTGGGTGGTCAATTGTCTATATGAAACATATTTCAATTAATCAAGTCTTAACAAGTTTGATTGCTTAACATGTTGGAAACATTTAATCATGTAAATATCAATCTCAATTAATATATATAAACATGGAAAAGTTCGGGTCACTACAGTACCTACCCGTTAAATAAATTTCGTCCCGAAATTTTAAGCTGTTGAAGGTGTTGACGAATCTTCTGGAAATAGATGCGGGTATTTCTTCTTCATCTGATCTTCATGCTCCCAGGTGAACTCGGGTCCTTTACGAGCATTCCATCGAACCTTAACAATTGGTATCTTGTTTTGCTTAAGTCTTTTAACCTCACGATCCATTATTTCGACGGGTTCTTCGATGAATTGAAGTTTTTCGTTGATTTGGATTTCATCTAACGGAATAGTGAGATCTTCTTTAGCAAAACATTTCTTCAAATTCGAGACGTGAAAAGTGTTATGTACAGCCGCGAGTTGTTGAGGTAACTCAAGTCGGTAAGCTACTGGTCCGACACGATCAATAATCTTGAATGGTCCAATATACCTTGGATTTAATTTCCCTCGTTTACCAAATCGAACAACGCCTTTCCAAGGTGCAACTTTAAGCATGACCATCTCTCCAATTTCAAATTCTATATCTTTTCTTTTAATGTCAGCGTAGCTCTTTTGTCGACTTTGGGCGGTTTTCAACCGTTGTTGAATTTGGATGATCTTCTCGGTAGTTTCTTGTATAATCTCCGGACCCGTAATCTGTCTATCCCCCACTTCACTCCAACAAATTGGAGACCTGCACTTTCTACCATAAAGTGCTTCAAACGGCGCCATCTCAATGCTTGAATGGTAGCTGTTGTTGTAGGAAAATTCTGCTAACGGTAGATGTCGATCCCAACTGTTTTCGAAATCAATAACACATGCTCGTAGCATATCTTCAAGCGTTTGTATCGTGCTTTCACTCTGCCCATCAGTTTGTGGATGATAGGCAGTACTCATGTCTAGACGAGTTCCTAATGCTTGCTGTAATGTCTGCCAGAATCTTGAAATAAATCTGCCATCCCTATCAGAGATAATAGAGATTGGTATTCCATGTCTGGAGACGAATTCCTTCAAATACAGTCGTGCTAACTTCTCCATCTTGTCATCTTCTCTTATTGGTAGGAAGTGTGCTGATTTGGTGAGACGATCAACTATTACCCAAATAGTATCAAAACCACTTGCAGTCCTTGGCAATTTAGTGATGAAATCCATGGTAATGTTTTCCCATTTCCATTCCGGTATTTCGGGTTGTTGAAGTAGACCTGATGGTTTCTGATGCTCAGCTTTGACCTTAGAACACGTCAAACATTCTCCTACGTATTTAGCAACATCGGCTTTCATACCCGGCCACCAAAAATGTTTCTTGAGATCCTTGTACATCTTCCCCGTTCCAGGATGTATTGAGTATCTGGTTTTATGAGCTTCTCTAAGTACCATTTCTCTCATATCTCCAAATTTTGGTATCCAAATCCTTTCAGCCCTATACCGGGTTCCGTCTTCCCGAATATTAAGATGCTTCTCCGATCCTTTGGGTATTTTATCCTTTAAATTTCTCTCTTTTAAAACTCCTTGTTGCGCCTCCTTTATTTGAGTAGTAATGTTATTATGAATCATTATATTCATAGATTTTACTCGAATGGGTTCTCTGTCCTTCCTGCTCAAGGCATCGGCTACCACATTTGCCTTCCCCGGGTGGTAACGAATCTCAAAGTCGTAATCATTCAACAATTCAATCCACCTACGCTGCCTCATATTCAGTTGTTTCTGATTAAATATGTGTTGAAGACTTTTGTGGTCGGTATATATAATACTTTTGACCCCATATAAGTAGTGCCTCCAAGTCTTTAATGCAAAAACAACCGCGCGTAATTCCAAATCATGTGTCGTATAATTTTGTTCGTGAATCTTCAATTGTCTAGACGCATAAGCAATCACCTTCGTTCGTTGCATTAATACACAACCGAGACCTTGCTTTGATGCGTCACAATAAATCACAAAATCATCATTCCCTTCAGGCAATGACAATATAGGTGCCGTAGTTAGCTTTTTCTTCAATACCTGGAACACTTTCTCTTGTTCATCCTTCCATTCAAATTTCTTCCCTTTATGCGTTAATGCAGTCAAGGGTTTTGCTATTCTGGAAAAGTCTTGGATGAACCTTCTGTAGTAACCAGCTAGTCCTAAAAACTGGCGTATGTGTTTCGGAGTTTTCGGGGTTTCCCACTTTTCAACAGTTTCTATCTTTGCCGGATCCACCTTAATACCTTCTTTGTTCACTATGTGACCGAGGAATTGAACTTCTTCCAACCAAAATGCACACTTTGAAAACTTAGCGTACAATTCTTCCTTCCTCAATACTTCTAACACCTTTCTCAAATGTTCACCGTGTTCTTGGTCATTCTTTGAGTAAATAAGTATGTCATCAATGAAAACAATGACAAACTTGTCAAGGTATGGTCCACACACTCGGTTCATAAGGTCCATGAACACAGCTGGTGCATTAGTTAAACCAAACGGCATGACCATAAACTCGTAATGACCGTAACGTGTTCTGAAAGCAGTCTTTGGAATATCATCTTCTTTCACCAGCATTTGATGATACCCGGAACGTAAGTCAATCTTTGAATAAACAGACGAGCCTTGTAGTTGATCAAATAAGTTGTCGATTCTCGGTAGTGGGTAGCGGTTCTTGATGGTAAGTTTGTTCAACTCTCGGTAGTCGATACACAACCTGAATGTACCATCTTTCTTCTTGACAAACAAAACAGGAGCTCCCCACGGTGATGTGCTTGGTCGAATGAAACCACGCTCTAAAAGTTCTTGTAATTGGCTTTGCAGTTCTTTCATCTCGCTGGGTGCGAGTCTGTAAGGAGCATGAGCTATTGGTGCAGCTCCTGGTACAAGATCTATTTGAAATTCAACGGATCGATGTGGGGGTAATCCCGGTAATTCTTTCGGAAATACATCGGGAAATTCTTTTGCAATGGGAACATCATTGATGCTCTTTTCTTCAGTTTGTACTTTCTCGACGTGTGCTAGAACAGCATAGCAACCTTTTCTTATTAGTTTTTGTGCCTCCAAATTACTAATAAGATGTTGCTTCGTGTTGCCCTTTTCTCCGTACACCATTAAGGGTTTTCCTTTTTCTCGTATAATGCGAATTGCATTTTTGTAACAAACGATCTCTGCTTTCACTTCTTTCAACCAGTCCATACCGATTATCACATCAAAACTCCCTAACTCTACTGGTATCAAATCAATCTTAAATGTTTCGCTAACCAGTTTAATTTCTCGATTCTGACATATATTATCTGCTGAAATTAATTTACCATTTGCTAATTCGAGTAAAAATTTACTATCCAAAGGCGTCAATGGACAACTTAATTTAGCACAAAAATCTCTACTCATATAGCTTCTATCCGCACCCGAATCAAATAAAACGTAAGCAGATTTATTGTCAATAAGAAACGTACCCGTAACAAGCTCCGGGTCTTCCTGTGCCTCTGCCGCATTAATATTGAAAACTCTTCCGCGGCCTTGTCCATTCGTGTTCTCCTGGTTCGGGCAATTTCTAATAATGTGGCCCGGTTTTCCACATTTATAACAAACTACATTGGCATAACTTGCTCCGACACTACTTGCTCCTCCATTACTCGTTCCGACACCATTTGTTCCTTTCGTTCTATTAACCCCTGGTCCGTAGACCTCACACTTCGCCGCGCTATGACCATTTCTTTTACACTTGTTGCAAAATTTGGTGCAGAACCCCGAGTGATACTTTTCACACCTTTGGCATAGCTGCTTCTGATTGTTGTTGTTGTTGTTGCGGTTATTATTGTTGTTGGGATGATTGTTGTAGTTGCTATTGTTATTGTTGTTGTTGTTGTTGGGCCATTTGATGTAGTTGCGATTGATGTTGCGATTGTTGGGATAATTGTTGCGATTAATGTTGTAATTGCTGTTGTTGTTGTATTGGTGATTCTTATCAACGTTTTCCTCCCACTTTCTTTTGACTTGCTTCACATTGGCCTCTTCAGCAGTCTGTTCTTTAATTCTTTCTTCAATCTGGTTCACTAGTTTGTGAGCCATTCTACATGCCTGTTGTATGGAGGCGGGCTCGTGTGAACTTATATCTTCTTGGATTCTTTCCGGTAATCCTTTCACAAACGCGTCGATCTTCTCTTCCTCATCTTCGAATGCTCCCGGACACAATAGGCACAATTCTGTGAATCGTCTTTCGTACGTGGTAATATCAAATCCTTGGGTTCGTAACCCTCTAAGTTATGTCTTGAGCTTATTGACCTCGGTTCTGGGACGGTACTTCTCGTTCATCAAGTGCTTGAATGCTGACCACGGTAGTGCGTACGCATCGTCTTGTCCCACTTGCTCTAGATAGGTATTCCACCATGTTAACGCAGAACCTGTGAAGGTATGCGTAGCGTACTTCACTTTGTCCTCTTCAGTACACTTACTTATGGCAAACACTGATTCGACCTTCTCGGTCCACCGTTTCAATCCGATCGGTCCTTCGGTTCCATCAAATTCCAAAGGTTTGCAGGCAGTGAATTCTTTGTAGGTGCATCCTACACGATTTCCTGTACTGCTAGATCCAAGGTTATTGTTGGTATGTAGCGCAGCCTGTACTGCGGCTATGTTTGAAGCTAGAAAAGTACGGAATTCCTCTTCCTCTTCATTCATATTCACGGTGTGTCGAGTAGTCGGTGCCATTTCCTTCAAAATAGTCAAATGGAACAAGTTAATCATACAGAATATTAAGAGTAGTTAATAGTATTTCGTAGCATAATATGAACTCATTTATAAAAGCTTTTTCTTCATATTAGCGTTTTATAAGTTTAAATTCGGGTAGTACCTACCCGTTAAGTTCATACTTAGCAGCTAATATACAATTCAACTACTACAATTCTATATGAAAAACTGATTATAATAATATTTTGCGTTCAAACTTTTACACAATATTTTACAAACTTACAATACCGCTTATTTTACATATAGCATGAAATATAGCACACAATAAATTTGATACAAGATGGTTGTGAAGATAATTCTAGCTAGTACACAAGTCGTTCAGCAAAGGCAATAAAGACACGTAATTCATACGTCCAGAAACAAGTCATGCATTCTGGTTTTACTAGGATTACTTCCCATCCTTGGTCTTGTGGAACATAACCATTATGGCCGTTGATAAGACAGCGTGTTGTAACGTCGTCAAAGGGACGAGGGTTACGTAATGTCCAACAGTCCCGTAACAATCTAAAAACCTCATTTCTTACCCCAATTACCGACTCCGTCACTTGTGGGAACGTTTTGTTTAATAGCTGTAGCCCGATGTTCTTTTTCTCACTTTGGTGAGAAGCGAACATTACTAACCCGTAAGCATAGCATGCTTCTTTATGTTGCATGTTAGCCGCTTTTTCTAAATCATGAAGTCCTATATTCGGATACATTGAGTCAAAATAATTTCTTAACCCGTTGCGTAAAATAGCATTTGGGTTCCCCGCAATATATGCGTCAAAGTAAACACATCGTAACTTATGGATTTCCCAATGTGATATCCCCCATCTTTCGAACGAAAGCCTTTTATAAACCAAGGCATTCTTGGAACGTTCTTCAAATGTCTTACAAACTGATCTCGCCTTAAATAGTTGTGCCGAAGAATTCTGACCGACTCTAGACAAGATTTCACCAATCATGTCTCCGGGTAGGTCTCTTAAAATATTGGGTTGTCTATCCATTTTGTGTTTTTATACTGTAAAATAGACAAGAGTTAGATTCATAAAAAATACTTATTAATACAAGCAATTTTTACATATATCATAAAGCATAAGAACACTATATTACATATATTACACCACACGAATACAACTATCTTATTCCGACTCGCTTGTTTCTTCTTCTTCGGTTTTGGTTCGTTTTGCCAAGTTTCTAGGGATATATGATGTTCCCCTAATACGAGCCGTCGTTTTCCACATTGGTTTAGAAAAACCTGGTGGTTTAGAGGTTCCCGGGTCATTGTTATAACTTAAGGACTTCGGGGGTTGATGATACATATAAAGTTCATCGGGGTTGGAATTAGATTTCTCTAATTTTATGCCCTTTCCCTTATTATTTTCTTTTGCCTTTTTAAATTCAGTTGGGGTAATTTCTATAACATCATCAGAATTCTCGTCGGAATCCGATTCATCGAAGAATTGGTAATCCTCCCAATATTTTGCTTCCTTGGCGGAAACACCATTGACCATAATTAACCTTGGTCGGTTGGTTGAGGATTTTCTTTTACTTAACCGTTTTATTATTTCCCCCACCGGTTCTATTTCTTCATCCGGTTCCGATGCTTCTTCCGGTTCTGATTCTTCTTCCGGTTCCGACTCTTCTTCCGGTTCCTCTTCGGGAACTTATGAATCAGTCCACGAATCATTCCAATTTACATTTGACTCTTCATTATTATTAGGTGAGTCAATGAGACTTGTTCTAGAGGTAGACATCTATCACATAATATCAAATGCGTTAAGAGATTAATATATCACATAATATTCACATGTTAAAAATATATAGTTTCCAACAAAATTTGTTAAGGAATCATTTTTCAAGTAAACACGGTCGAAGTCCAGACTCACTAATGCATCCTAACAAACTCGATAAGACACACTAATGCAAAATTCTGGTTCTCTAAGACCAACGCCCGGATACCAACTGAAATGTCCCGTTCTTATTGATTAAAAACGTTCCATATTAATTGATTTCGTTGCGAGGTTTTGACCTCTATATGAGACGTTTTTCAAAGACTGCATTCATTTTTAAAACAAACCATAACCTTTATTTCATAAATAAAGGTTTAAAAAGCTTTACGTAGATTATCAAATAATGATAATCTAAAATATCCTGTTTACACACGACCATTACATAATGGTTTACAATACAAATATGTTACATCGAAATCAGTTTCTTGAATGCAGTTTTTACACAATATCATGCAAACATGGACTTCAAATCTTGTCCTTATTTTAGTATGCAACAGCGGAAGCTCTTAGTATTCACCTGAGAATAAACATGCTTTAAACGTCAACAAAAATGTTGGTGAGTTATACGTTTAACCTATATATATCAAATTGTAACAATAGACCACAAGATTTCATATTTCAATATACATCCCATACATAGAGATAAAAATCATTCATATGGTGAACACCTGGTAACCGACATTAACAAGATGCATATTTAAGAATATCCCCATCATTCCGGGACACCCTTCGGATATGATATAAATTTCGAAGTACTAAAGCATCCGGTACTTTGGATGGGGTTTCTTAGGCCCAATAGATCTATCTTTAGGATTCGCGTCAATTAGGGTGTCTGTTCCCTAATTCTTAGATTACCAGACTTAATAAAAAGGGGCATATTCGATTTTGATAATTCAACCATAGAATGTAGTTTCACGTACTTGTGTCTATTTTGTAAATCATTTATAAAACCTGCATGTATTCTTATCCCAAAAATATTAGATTTTAAAAGTGGGACTATAACTCACTTTCACAGATTTTTACTTCGTCGGGAAGTAAGACTTGGCCACTGGTTGATTCACGAACCTATAACAATATATACATATATATCAAAGTATGTTCAAAATATATTTACAAGACTTTTAATATATTTTGATGTTTTAAGTTTATTAAGTCAGCTGTCCTCGTTAGTAACCTACAACTAGTTGTCCACAGTTAGATGTACAGAAATAAATCGATAAATATTATCTTGAATCAATCCATGACCCAGTGTATACGTATCTCAGTATTGATCACAACTCAAACTATATATATTTTGGAATCAACCTCAACCCTGTATAGCTAACTCCAACATTCACATATAGAGTGTCTATGGTTGTTCCGAAATATATATAGATGTGTCGACATGATAGGTCGAAACATTGTATACGTGTCTATGGTATCTCAAGATTACATAATATATAATACAAGTTGATTAAGTTATGGTTGGAATAGATTTGTTACCAATTTTCACGTAGCTAAAATGAGAAAAATTATCCAATCTTGTTTTACCCATAACTTCTTCATTTTAAATCCGTTTTGAGTGAATCAAATTGCTATGGTTTCATATTGAACTCTATTTTATGAATCTAAACAGAAAAAGTATAGGTTTATAGTCGGAAAAATAAGTTACAAGTCGTTTTTGTAAAGATAGTCATTTCAGTCGAAAGAACGACGTCTAGATGACCATTTTAGAAAACATACTTCCACTTTGAGTTTAACCATAATTTTTGGATATAGTTTCATGTTCATAATAAAAATAATTTTCTCAGAATAACAACTTTTAAATCAAAGTTTATCATAGTTTTTAATTAACTAACCCAAAACAGCCTGCGGTGTTACTACGACGGCGTAAATCCGGTTTTACGGTGTTTTTCGTGTTTTCAGGTTTTAAATCATTAAGTTAGCATATCATATAGATATAGAACATGTGTTTAGTTGATTTTAAAAGTCAAGTTAGAAGGATTAACTTTTGTTTGCGAACAAGTTTAGAATTAACTAAACTATGTTCTAGTGATTACAAGTTTAAACCTTCGAATAAGATAGCTTTATATGTATGAATTGAATGATGTTATGAACATCATTACTACCTTAAGTTCCTTGGATAAACCTACTGGAAAAGAGAAAAATGGATCTAGCTTCAATGGATCCTTGGATGGCTCGAAGTTCTTGAAGCAGAATCATGACACGAAAACAAGTTCAAGTAAGATCATCACTTGAAATAAGATTGTTATAGTTATAGAAATTGAACCAAAGTTTGAATATGATTATTACCTTGTATTAGAATGATAACCTACTGTAAGAAACAAAGATTTCTTGAGGTTGGATGATCACCTTACAAGATTGGAAGTGAGCTAGCAAACTTGAAAGTATTCTTGATTTTATGAAACTAGAACTTTTGGAATTTATGAAGAACACTTAGAACTTGAAGATAGAACTTGAGAGAGATCAATTAGATGAAGAAAATTGAAGAATGAAAGTGTTTGTAGGTGTTTTTGGTCGTTGGTGTATGGATTAGATATAAAGGATATGTAATTTTGTTTTCATGTAAATAAGTCATGAATGATTACTCATATTTTTGTAATTTTATGAGATATTTCATGCTAGTTGCCAAATGATGGTTCCCAAATGTGTTAGGTGACTCACATGGGCTGATAAGAGCTAATCATTGGAGTGTATATACCAATAGTACATACATCTAAAAGCTGTGTATTGTACGAGTACGAATACGGGTGCATACGAGTAGAATTGTTGATGAAACTGAACGAGGATGTAATTGTAAGCATTTTTGTTAAGTAGAAGTATTTTGATAAGTGTATTGAAGTCTTTCAAAAGTGTATAAATACATATTAAAACACTACATGTGTATACATTTTAACTGAGTCGTTAAGTCATCGTTAGTCGTTACATGTAAGTGTTGTTTTGAAACCTTTAGGTTAACGATCTTGTTAAATGTTGTTAACCCAATGTTTATAATATCAAATGAGATTTTAAATTATTATATTATCATGATATTATCATGTATGAATATCTCTTAATATGATATATATACATTAAATGTCTTTACAACGATAATCGTTACATATATGTCTCGTTTAAAAATCATTAAGTTAGTAGTCTTGTTTTTACATATGTAGTTCATTGTCAATATACTTAATGATATGTTTACTTATCATAGTATCATGTTAACTATATATATATCCATATATATGTCATCATATAGTTTTTACAAGTTTTAACGTTCGTGAATCACCGGTCAACTTGGGTGGTCAATTGTCTATATGAAACATATTTCAATTAATCAAGTCTTAACAAGTTTGATTGCTTAACATGTTGGAAACATTTAATCATGTAAATATCAATCTCAATTAATATATATAAACATGGAAAAGTTCGGGTCACTACAATAGGGAACTAGGATACATTAGTGTGTCTAACCGTAGGGCGCATTAGTGAAGTCTAGTCTATAGCCGTGTGTCTTGGATGACTTTCATACACCATACCTGCACTATTTGCTTCACAATGCTACATGTAGGGCTACACATTACACCACATACATATACGCCTTATACCATACAACATGGACTTGGACTAAATATACTATATCACGAAACACATACGTACACACGAAGCCAGATTTAACTAAATTAAGTTAACTACGCCATCTTGAACTTGTGGAGCGGTGTCGAATGGAAATGTGAGATAGCGTAATGTGATGACCGGGATTACATTACGGTAACTCATATAAAAGTTCCGACATCGCAAAATTAGGAATTGGGGCCGAGTCAAGTAGGTTACCTGGATAAACAACGTTAGAACACAAACCGTATAACCTCAAATGTGAGTAGGAACTTACACTGTACAAATTAATTGTTATCGTAACCTGTAACTAACTTGTAATCATGACACAACTCGTCACTGTTCGACACTGTCTGTCACTACCGATCACTACTTGTCACTACAAGGACACTACTTGAACACACTCGTCATCTCATACCGCTACTCAGTACTGTTTATTACTGCTAACTACTACGCAACGCCGCCTCTCACTGCTAGTCACGACTGATCACTACTTCTTACTACTTGTCATTACTAAATACTACTTACTGCTACCCCTTGCTACTTGCTACTACTCAATACTACTCATTACTACCTACCACTACTAAGTACTACTCGTCACTACTAATACCTCCACGCTTTACTACTCGCTACCGTGCATCACAACTCACTTCCGATACGTCTTCAGAGGAGGAATTCCTGATAACAGCCCGCACAATACGTAGTAGATATTGTCTACCCGACTTCCAACTTACCAATCATTCAGCCACCCGCCGTTCATGACTTTGTTTCCCAACACGAGTCTACCGACTAATAACTATTATGCCTTATTGGGTACAATTGGTATACATGTGTATATATACTTATGATGCGAGCATGCGATCTAACAACTTATACGTCACTACTATCATCACTGATTATCACAACCTATCGCTACTTATCGCTAACGTCATCACTCATTTCTACTAGTAATACTACTTTTACCGTATTCCTTCTCATTCTTTTCCAACGTACTTTTCTTAAACGACAATCATTTTCATTATACCCACAAACATTACCAACCAACTTTGAACACATCGACGCGAACTACACTTCATTTATTTTCTCGCGAGGCACATACATCTGGAAGTTTGTACCAACCCTTTTTGATTAAATACCAGATTCTGTTTGAGTCCCATTACACCTTGTTCATTTTCGTTTTCCATGAAATTCGTCACGTTCTCACTCATCAACCATAATGTTTATATATGCTGTCAACACCGGTGTTGAGAGAAGCCTTACGCTAGAGAAGTTTGGTCGCAATGTTTATAAACTTGTACCTTCCTTAGACAGCGTGTACTCTATAGAACTATTAAACTGGGAAGTTTTAACCTCGTGGTTGAAACAAACTAGTTATCTGACGATGATGTCAAAGCTAAGGGGTATAAAATACTATTAAATTTTAGCAGGAAATACTATTAAATACGATACAATTTTACACAAGATATTTATTATTTATTTACAAATGGGATATACCTAAACCTTGCTACAACACTATAGGCAGTGTACCTAATCGTAGAGTAGTATAGTTTTTAGTAAGTCCGGTTCGTTCCACAGGGAGCGGGCTTATTGCACACTATATTTTTAAACAACTATATTTGTACAAAATATATATAATTATATATAATAATATATAAAAGGGGGTTTACCGTTTAATGACCGGTTTGTCGATTTTATATTTTAAGCGAAGCGTAAAGTAAATGACGATATTTAACCAATATAAAATAAATAACAATAATTAAAATGACAATAAATAAAAGTACGAGGAAATATGAAATAAAATAAATTATGCTTATTTAAACTTCCGTAACTATGATGTTTGACGTTTTGATTTTAATTTATTGTCCTGGGTTAATTGCCCTTTGTCCTGGATGTATTTGAAACCTATCTGGTTTTTGTCCACAATAGTTCATCGATCATAATTATAAAATGCTCGGCAAATTTAACCTTATGCCCGAAGTCAAATATTCCAACTAACTGGGGATTCGAACTGTAACAAGGTCTTAATACTTTGTTTAATGAATACACCGGGTTATCGACTGTGTGTAATCCAAGGTTTTAATACTTTGTTAACAGTTACACCAATTACCCTTGAATGTAATCCACCCCTGTTTTAATGAGTCCATTGACTATTAATCCATCCCCGTGTCCGGTCAAATGAACAATTATTAGTATTTATAGATATCCCGCCCATCGTGTCCGATCGAGCGTATGTGGTTATTTATATCTACGTCAAATTGTAAATCTCTATATTAATTTAATGAGGTATCATTTAGTTAATATAAATCCCATTAATAGCCCATAGTCTAATTTTCACAAGTGTCGTTCTTTTGTCCAAACCCCAATTATGGTACAAAGCCGAATAACCCCATCTTTAATATTTAGCCCAACATCATAATTACTTCGGCTCAAATAAGCATAATAATAACTTAGTTACGAGACATTAATTTAAAAAGGAGAACATAACTTACATTGAGTATTTATCGCGTAGTGTTACACGGACAGAATTTCGACTTCAAAAACCCGTAAAATAACCTTTACATAACCCAAACTAATCTAATATAACACTAATCTATATTATATATATATATATATATATATATTATATATATATATTTATTTATATTATACTAGGGAGTATTATTATTATTATGTTATTTTTACTCGCAGAATTCGTGACCTTTTATAGGAGTTTTGATTTCTGACAGCTCCGCGAGTCGTGGAGTTTTTAGCCTTCAAACTCCGCGAGTCGCGGAGTTTGAAAATCCAGCTCAGGATCATTTGTCTCATAGCTTGTCGACATAATTTTTAAATATATATAATATATAAATAATTTATATAATTATTTAAATATTATATTATATTCTTGTGCATAGTTGACTTGTAATTTTTGGTCCGTTGCGTCGGGCGTTGATAGTTGACTCATGTCCCGGTTCCGGATTTTCGAACGTCCTTGCGTACAATTTAATATCTTGTACTTTGCGTTTTGTAACTTGTACTCTTGTCATTTTTAGACGTTTTTCATCAATAAATTGAACCTTTTGAATTGTATCTTGAACATTTGAGCTTTTTGGACGTTTGTGTCTTCAAATCTTCTTTTTCGCCTTTTGTCTTCGCACTTATTTATTTAAACAATTACAATGAAAATATAATACAATTACATATGAAAACCTATTATTTAGGAGGGATATTGCTATGAAATATATGTTCCTTTTTAGCCTTATCAAACATCCCCACACTTGAGCGTTGCTTGTCCTCAAGCAATACAGAACTTGAAATAAAAACATACATGAATCACTTTTTTATTCATCACACTTTGTACATCAGTGATTTTGATATGGTGGTATAAACAATGATAGTAACAATAGAACCATGGTTAAAGGTGGGTGTGTCATCCACAGTTGCCTCGGGTTTAGGTCAACGACACTTGCAATCAAATAGCCGATTTACTTTCAGTTTCCAAAGCAAAGTGCACATTTGAAAGGCGGTTTACAGTCCCACATGACTATGAAAATTTAGATCCGTTAGGAAATTGGATCTTTATGAAAACATTTGATCTTTTGAAAATTCAATCTAGCTTTTACCCTAGACAAGTTTTCCGGAATAACCCTTCACCGGTGTTGCAAAATATTTTTGTGGGTTTTGTGGGTTTCAGATTTGAAAATTTTAGCTCAACACTTATGGTTTTGTGTCACCCACTTGCTAACCTTGTATTTGGAAAGCAACACGTCCAGTTTACTTGTCCCGTATATTACCTTTCGGTAAACTACCGTCCGGTTGTAAAGGAAGGCGATGAACAAGCAACTGTTAAGGCAATGTCCCGTGACTTGCTTTTGATTATGGTCTATAAACGTGTCGGATGCTAGTACTATCCTTTGTAGGAGCAATAGTAAAGATCATCCTATGATTTTTCGGTCTGGCACAAGGTCCTGTCTTCGACCATGCTATGCAACCACCGTTCTTACGGTTGACACCCGATTTGGTTCAGGTGACCTAATGAATTCCAGGTGAATTCCTAGGATTTTACGTTCAATGGTAATGAACGCATTGAAAATGGGTTTTCAGAAAACAAATCGGTTTATAATTTTGATCAAAATATTTTCTCGTTCAAGCTCGAGTTTAGATATCATTGAATTCCATGAGTTTGTAATTCTCAATCTTTAAGGTCAATCTCTAGGATTGAGTAATATCAGTCTTAAAAGCTGATTTTTAATCTTTAAGGAGATTATCCTTTCTGGGGATCTGATTCATTAGTCTTATCAAGCTAATTTGCACGGTGCCCTCCCCATTTTACGAGACAGACCCTCTCATGGTTAGGATAAGTCTGACCACTTGGAGACCCTGTTTGATGCTGAGGTCCGTGGATTTCCTGCTGATTTTAGTGATGACTTTTCTAGATTTTTCGTCAACCTACAACTGGTCTGGACGACAACTTCTTGACCTAAATCAAGAAGCGCGTGTCTTTTTCGGAAGACTTTACTTCCTTTTAATGATGGAATTGATTCATCGTATAGATCCATCTTTTCTTTTCTTTCATCGGGTAAAATAGTTAATTTAGTCCAAAACAAAAGCACCTGCAATAAACTTTACAGAAACATGTGATAGATAGTTTTTAATTGAATAACTTGGCACATTCTCTCCACACTTAGTTTCTTTCTTTGCCTTTTTATTCTCCTTTATTCCATTTTAAATGAATTCAATCGTTTTAGGGTGTTTCTCAATTTATGTCCTTTCCGAGGTAACGATAATTTCGGTATTAACACCTAGTTTTCACCGTTCATAAATATATATAAACATGATTTTAAATTCATTTAGTTTAAAATTTTTCAAATTTTCATAAAATTTAGAAAATAAGCCAAGTATAAACCCGAGAGAATTTATAACCCTTCCCCACACTTGAGATCATGCAATGCCCTCATTTGCATGAAATCAGACTCTAATTATAAATTCATGAGGGTGATTAGTGTAGAAAAGTGATTGAAAATACCCAGTTTGTAATTATAAAGCTCGTCGAATGATAGATGGCGCGGCTCATCGTTCATTCCTTCTTGTTTTATCACACATATTTTTCTTCAAAAACGGTTGCTTTTCTGAACTGTTTGCTAATCTTTAAAAATGCGTCTTTTACCCTAATTTATTATGCATGTTTATTAACGAGTTATGCACTAACCCGAACCCCTAATTTAACGTTAAGTGGGGTTAAACTTCCCCACACTTAGCTGACGACATGTGAAGTCGGTAGAATAAGTTCCACGAATTAAAATAGTGAGCCAGTTATTTACATCTCGGGTGGTATAAAATATATTAATGGGTTTAAAGTTTAGACCCACCCGATCGTCACTACTTAATTCTTTTTTAAGTGTAGCTTTTAGTAAATGGATATGTCTCTTTTCTGGTTCTTGGTCAAATGGATCGATATACACCGACATACATATTATAGGGTGGACAATTCTAACGTTTCCTTCCTTTTATTCTCGACGTCAAAGTTTTCACCTCTATTACCCAATTGGGTGAAATTCGAGGTGTCATTATCTATTACAGCTCGTAGTTCATTTCCGGTGGATGACTCGTCTATTGAGAATATTGGGTTGGAAGGTTGTGGAATGGTGAAGTTCGGTTTGGCCTTGGGGGTAAAATTTTCAACGTTATCGTATTCCCAAGAGTACCAATTTGTTACCCTTACTTCTTCTTTATCCATTGATGGATCGATGATTTCATCGGTAGAGGCTAATGTGTCGATATGTTGTGAAATTGGTAAGACTGAATAAAAAGTATCATCGGGATAGTTGGTGATTTCGGAGCTCTTGAATTCATCAAAATTCGATGATATGAGATTTTTCTTGCACACGACTCCTCAGATCAACAGGTGTGTAGTCTGATAGAGTTTCAGCTTGCCGGTTTACAAACTCTCTCATTTGTTCATTTTGAGCATTGAGTTCTTCGAGTTTGATTTTCATATTGTCTAATAAATTTTCAGACACGTAATTTTCCTCGTCTACTGGTTGTTGAGTTTGGAAATATTCTTGGGAATAATCCCAATTTGAATTGTATTCTTCATAATCATTCCATTCAGGTTCCGTGTGTGCGTAATTTTCCATAGGAACGTAATAATAACATTCCCATGTTGAGTGATAATCTCCACAGATTTCACAACCAGTTATTATTTCGTCATTCGTGATCCAAGATTGACCGAACGAATTGTCATCAACACCCGTTTGAGAGTATTGATTTAATTGATTTTGGATATCAAAAAGAGTTTCCATAGCCTTGTTTTCAAAATTTTCCATTTTATTGCGATGGCCAAATTTTAGCTACAATGTGGTGCATTTACTAATTATCCTATTAGTTATAAAAATAGAAAAACTTATATAAGTTGTCCAATTAATAGACTTTTCTGCTTTTGCCCACGTTTCGAATAGCCAAAAGATGCAGCAGGGAGCCAGAACCCTTTAAATCGGAAGCTCACAACTCAGCCACTAACAAATCCAACTATTACTACGAAGCAGAAAATTGTCAACGTCCATTAATTTAACCACTTAAATAATTTTTCTTTCTATTTGAGATATTAGATAAGAAATAGAGAAAATTTCTAAGTCCTAAAAACTAAAGCGTCGAGAAATAAGAAAGAAAAAGAATGCGCGTCGAAAAACGTCGAAAAATAAAAATAAGAAAATAGTGCGTCGTAACTTAAAAAGGAATTAAAAACTAAGAATTAAAAGTTGCGTCTAAAAATATTAAAGCTTAAAAGAAAAACTATATCCCAAATGGTAATAACTTAAAAAGGTACTAAAATATAAAAACGGCGTCGCAAAATTCTAAAGCACCTAAATCTTAGTCTAAAGAAAAAGCACTTAAGGGATTTTACGGCAAAGCCTAAAAATCTAGAAGTAAAAATAACTATAGCAAAAACTAAGTTTAAAACTAAATATGAGCTAAAAATACAAATATTACGCTAAAACGATTAAAAAGGGACAAAATATAAAAATATACAAAAAGTTGTAAAAAGTACAATTTTTATAAAAATATTATTTTTATATTATTTATTTATTAAAACTATTAATTTTACATATAATAAAACTAATTAAAATTTAAAATACAATTTAATTAAAAAAAAAACTTAAACTAATTATAATAATTAAACTAATTAGGGTTTATTAATAATAATAATAATAAAATCCGTAATTAATGTGAAATTAGGGTTCTGTCACGTGTGTCAGAGTGTCTCCGCGAGTCGCGGTATTTCAAGCAGCAAACCCCGCGAGTCGCGGGGTTCCAAAATTCAACTCTGGTACAGTTTTTAATTTGACGTGTTTTTTTTTCTTTTCTGTTTTATATTTTTCTGTTTTAAAATCTAAATATTTATATAATAAAAATTTATATTTAAAAATTAAAATAAAAATAGAACTACTTTATAATTTTATAAATAAAAATCGTAAAACTAGATTTATATATATATTTTATTTTTTATTTTTTATTTTTCAGTTTTTTTTTTTTATTTGATATTGTTTTTCCAAAAATATATTTATACAAATATATATTACAAATATAGCGTTTCGCCAAGACCCCGGCAGCGGCGCCAAAAACTTGATGTCAAAGCTAAGGGGTATAAAATACTATTAAATTTTAGCAGGAAATACTATTAAATACGATACAATTTTACACAAGATATTTATTATTTATTTACAAATGGGATATACCTAAACCTTGCTACAACACTATAGGCAGTGTACCTAATCGTAGAGTAGTATAGTTTTTAGTAAGTCCGGTTCATTCCACAGGGAGCGGGCTTATTGCACACTATATTTTTAAACAACTATATTTGTACAAAATATATATAATTATATATAATAATATATAAAAGGGGGTTTACCGTTTAATGACCGGTTTGTCGATTTTATATTTTAAGCGAAGCGTAAAGTAAATGACGATATTTAACCAATATAAAATAAATAACAATAATTAAAATGACAATAAATAAAAGTACGAGAAAATATGAAATAAAATATATTATGCTTATTTAAACTTCCGTAACTATGATGTTTGACGTTTTGATTTTAATTTATTGTCCTGGGTTAATTGCCCTTTGTCCTGGATGTATTTGAAACCTATCTGGTTTTTGTCCACAATAGTTCATCGATCATAATTATAAAATGCTCGGCAAATTTAACCTTATGCCCGAAGTCAAATATTCCAACTAACTGGGGATTCGAACTGTAACAAGGTCTTAATACTTTGTTTAATGAATACACCGGGTTATCGACTGTGTGTAATCCAAGGTTTTAATACTTTGTTAACAGTTACACCAATTACCCTTGAATGTAATCCACCCCTGTTTTAATGAGTCCATTGACTATTAATCCATCCCCGTGTCCGGTCAAATGAACAATTATTAGTATTTATAGATATCCCGCCCATCGTGTCCGATCGAGCGTATGTGGTTATTTATATCTACGTCAAATTGTAAATCTCTATATTAATTTAATGAGGTATCATTTAGTTAATATAAATCCCATTAATAGCCCATAGTCTAATTTTCACAAGTGTCGTTCTTTTGTCCAAACCCCAATTATGGTACAAAGCCGAATAACCCCATCTTTAATATTTAGCCCAACATCATAATTACTTCGGCTCAAATAAGCATAATAATAACTTAGTTACGAGACATTAATTTAAAAAGGAGAACATAACTTACATTGAGTATTTATCGCGTAGTGTTACACGGACAGAATTTCGACTTCAAAAACCCGTAAAATAACCTTTACATAACCCAAACTAATCTAATATAACACTAATCTATATTATATATATATATATATATATATATTATATATATATATTTATTTATATTATACTAGGGAGTATTATTATTATTATGTTATTTTTACTCGCAGAATTCGTGACCTTTTATAGGAGTTTTGATTTCTGACAGCTCCGCGAGTCGTGGAGTTTTTAGCCTTCAAACTCCGCGAGTCGCGGAGTTTGAAAATCCAGCTCAGGATCATTTGTCTCATAGCTTGTCGACATAATTTTTAAATATATATAATATATAAATAATTTATATAATTATTTAAATATTATATTATATTCTTGTGCATAGTTGACTTGTAATTTTTGGTCCGTTGCGTCGGGCGTTGATAGTTGACTCATGTCCCGGTTCCGGATTTTCGAACGTCCTTGCGTACAATTTAATATCTTGTACTTTGCGTTTTGTAACTTGTACTCTTGTCATTTTTAGACGTTTTTCATCAATAAATTGAACCTTTTGAATTGTATCTTGAACATTTGAGCTTTTTGGACGTTTGTGTCTTCAAATCTTCTTTTTCGCCTTTTGTCTTCGCACTTATTTATTTAAACAATTACAATGAAAATATAATACAATTACATATGAAAACCTATTATTTAGGAGGGATATTGCTATGAAATATATGTTCCTTTTTAGCCTTATCAGACGATACAACCAAGGTAGCTACGACCAGAAGGCTATTCGAATTCCTTTCACCGACGGTAATGGTGTACGGAGAGGAGATTAGTACACCGTCATGTTACACTAATTACTCGAAGGTCCAGAAGTACATGAGATGAGTATATCTCGCAATTCTGGCACATGTGAGTAAAGATGAGCCGACATTTAGGAGACCCGAATATGTCCCGACTATTAGATATTGTCCTGGGATTACCCGCCCACCCCACCGTGAAGCCGAATTTCGGATTAATTTGGTGCCAGCAGCTGCACCCGTTACGTGTACAATATACGCATTTGCACCTTTAGAACCACAAGAGCTTCCCATAGTGAAGAACATTAGGGTTGTAATTCCCTAATTTGTGACATGTACTAGAAGGTGTGTCACATAACCACGAATTCCCGAGTTGGAGCTCTGGTCTTTTTTGTTAAAAAGAAGGATGGGTCGATGAGATTGTGTATCGACTACACAGAATTGAACAAGTTGACAATCAAGAACCGGTATCCGCTACCGAGGATTGATGACTTGTTTGATCAGCTGCAGGGATCTAGTTGTTATTAGAAGATTGATTTGAGATCCGGGTATCACCAATTGAGAGTCAGGGAAGCTGATGTCCCGAAGACAGCGTTTAGAACACGTTATGGACATTATGAGTTTACAGTGATGCCGTTTGGTTTGACGAATGCACCAGCAGTGTTCATGGACCTCATGAACCGTATGTGTAAGCCATACCAAGATAAATTTGTCATTGTGTTTATTGATGATATACTAGTGTACTCCAAGAACAAGGAAGAGCACGAACAGCATCTACGATTGATATTGACCATGCTTAGAAAATATCAGTTGTATGCAAAGTTCTCTAAGTGTGACTTTTGGTTACCAGAGGTACAATTTCTTGGCCATGTTGTAGGGGCCAATGGAATACAGGTCGATTTAGCAAAGATTGAGTCGGTTAAGAACTGGGAAACTCCAAAGACGCCAACTCAGATTCGGCAATTTTTGGGTCTACCTGGTTACTACAGGAAATTCATTGAGGGATTCTCTTAGATTGCCCGACCATTAACCGCGTTGACTCATAAGGGCAAGAAGTATGAGTGGTCAGAACCGCAAGAAACCGCATTTCAATTGTTGAAGGAGAAGTTAACAACTGCACCTATATTGTCTCTACCCGAGGGAAGTGAAGATTTTGTTGTTTATTGTGACGCCTCACATTAAGGAATGGGTTGCGTACTTATGCAACGAAATAAAGTTATTGCTTATGGATCGCGACAGTTAAAAATTCACGAGCAGAACTACACTACGCACGACCTTGAATTAGGAGCTGTTGTCTTTGCACTTAAAATGTGGAGACACTACCTGTATGGAACCAAGTTTCCTATCTTCACTGACCATAAGAGTTTACAGCACATATTCGATCAGAAAAGCTCAACATGAGACAACGACGTTGGATGGAACTACTTAACGATTATAACTGCGAACTTCAATACCATCCGGACAAGGCGAATGTTGTGGCGGATGCGTTAAGCAGAAAAGAGTAAGAGAAACCTCTTAGGGTTAAAGCTATTAACATAGCCGTCCGTACGAATCTCACATCACAAATCTCCGAAGCACAACAAGAGGCCGTGAAGCAAGAAAATGTCGATGTTGAATTTCTCAGAGGAATGGATAAGAAATTTGACATCAAGAAGGATGGGACACGGTACTTTGCTAATCGAATCTGGGTACCAAATTTTGGTGGATTGAGAGAACCAGTGTTGGAGGAAGCACACAAGTCAAGGTACTCAATTCATCCGGGATCAGATAAAATGTACCAGGATTTGAAGGCATTCTATTGGTAGCCAAATTTGAAAGTTGACATTGCTACCTATGTCAGAAAGTGCTTGACTTGTGCTAAAGTCAAGGCTGAGCATCAGAAGCCATCAGGATTATTAACTCAACCAGAGATTCCCCAGTGGAAGTGGGAAGGTATTACCATGGACTTCATCACGAAACTGCCGAGAACGGCGGGAGGTCACGATACTATTTGGGTTTTCGTGGATCGTCTCACTAAGTCTGCACACTTCTTACCGATAAGAGAAACTGATAAAATGGAGAAGTTGGCTCAGATCTACATTAAAGAAGTCGTCTCTAGGCATGGAGTACCTATATCCATTATATCCAATCGCGACATCAGATTTACTTTCAGGTTTTGGCAATCATTACAGAAAGCAATAGGGACCCGTTTAGATATGAGTACAGCATATCACCCCCAAGACAGATGGCCAGAGCGAACGAACTATTCAGACTTTTGAGGACATGTTGCGAGCATGTATTATTGATTTCGGAAACGGATGGGATAAGTACTTACCATTAGCTGAGTTCTCATACAATAACAGCTACCATGCAAGCATTAAAGCTGCACCTTTCGAAGCATTGTACAGAAGGAAGTGTAGATCTCCCGTTTGTTAGAGTGAATTGGGAGATAGTCAGTTGACAGGCCCTGAGATTATTCAGGAGACAACGGAGAAAATTCTACAGATTCAGGAACGATTGAGAACAGCTCGGAGTCGTCAAAAGAGTTATGTCGATGTTAGACGGAAGGACATAGAATTCCAAGTTGGTGACAAAGTTATGCTTAAAGTATCACCTTGGAAGGGCGTTTTACGATTTGGGAAATGAGGTAAATTGATTCCTAGATATGTTGGACCATTTGAGATAACCGAAAGAGTTGGACCGGTAGTTTACAGGTTGGAGCTGCCACAAGCACTCAGCGGTATACACGACGTATTTCATGTATCCAACTTGAAGGAGTGCCTAGCCGACGAGAATTTGATTATTCCATTAGAGGAACTGCGTATCGACGACAAACTTCATTACATTGAGGAACCTGTCGAAATCTTGGCCCTTGAGGTCAAACAGTTGAAACAAAGCAGAATTCCTATCGTTAAAGTTCGGTGGAATGCGAGAAGAGGACCAGAGTTCACGTGGGAGCGTGAAGACCAGATGAGACTGAAATACCCGCAGCTGTTTCCCGAGGAAACTACTTCAGAGGATGATCACTAAAATTTTGGGACGAAATTTTTAATAACAGGTGGGTAATGTAACAACCCTGTTTTTTCCGTTATTTCCGTTAACCTTCCGTTAGTTTATTTAACGACGATTATTTGATGTTTATGTGTAATAAATGCGTACTTGATCTTTGGAGGGCTACAATAATTAATATGGGTTGATATTAATTCAAATAAATATTTTGGATAAAGAAATATGATAAAAACGATACGATTTTGATAACGGCTTTCTGAACAACGAAACGCTCGGGTTTATTTTAATAATTAAATTATCAATTATTAACTTTTTAAAAATATTTAATTTATTGAGTTTTTAATAAATTAAACGACTGGTTGCGTTTTAACGATCGGTTTAGCGTTCCGGGCATTCGGTACGACTAAACGACACTTGAAACGGACCATGAGTACAAGGAATTGGACAACACGAGCCCGGGCACCTCCCTTGGGCCCCATTCGGCCGAACACTCCATCTCACCCCATTAATTTGATTTTTGGGCTACTTGTTGGACTTTGCTTTTAACTAGTGTATTATTAGGGCCCTAAAATATAAATGCTAGTAATCAAATTAAACTGCATAATCCCTAAACCTAACAAAAAAAAAAAAAAAAAGTCGACTGCCTCTTCCCTGGCCTCCTCATCGTCGACCATCATCACCATCACCATACCTTCAATTTGTTTTTTTTTTTTTTTTTATCAAACCTCAAGAACCAACGTTGCAATTCTCGATCTCCTCTACGCGTTGATATAATTCTTTTCTTGATCTAAGGTATATTTACATGAACCCTAATATTAAAAATCTGATTTTTAATAAAGTTTCATAGTTATGTTGTCAATTGCTCAAGTCTATACGCGTACGTGTTAATTGTTATCGTTATTTTGATTGTTTGATGCGCTAGGGTTTAAAAACGAATTTGTTTATGCATGATCAAAAAAATTAAATTTTTCAAATGTTAATTATTATGTTATATTCAGATTCCTTGCAAAAAACTATTGAGTTTAGGCTTTGGATTCGCTTGATTTCGTGCCCTGATGATTAAGTTATGCTAAATTGAAATTAACGTTGTGTTTTTGTGATTGATCAGAAATCTGGGTTTGATAGACCATGAATTGGCATGTGAAACTTATACCACTGAAAATATAATTTACAAAAACTCAAGTTAGACTAGGATATCATGTCGTTTGCTTATGTATAACTCGAGTTATACTTGAATTAGTGTAAAAGTGGATTTATATAGCACTTGCATGAAAACAGCCTTGTATGATAAAATGTGTTAACTTCTGTGATTTAAGCTTTGCATATTTAAAATGTACACAAAAATTACTTCACCTTTCATGTAGATATCATAGGCTAATAGTATCTAGATCTTCAAATAATCGCGTGCGAATGTGACTAACTAAACTAGAATCGAATCTGTAAATTGATCCCTGTTTTATACTCTGTGAATTGTGTTTATTGAATG
The DNA here is from genome assembly GCF_046630445.1 of Rutidosis leptorrhynchoides. Taxonomy (NCBI): domain Eukaryota; kingdom Viridiplantae; phylum Streptophyta; class Magnoliopsida; order Asterales; family Asteraceae; genus Rutidosis; species Rutidosis leptorrhynchoides. The sequence continues at coordinate 19,959,749 of NC_092336.1, forward strand.
AGCATGTAAGATTCTGGAATATGAATTTTAACATGATATGTGACTTATTGTTAGTTTATGTCAATCTCCGAAACTTTATGCATTGGACACGCTAGTGTCATACTTTGTGTGACTTCTAAATTGAGCTGAAAAACTGAACATTCAACTTGCATGAATAAACTGTACAAATTGGCTAAACAAACATTGCTCAACTTTTAATATGTGTTATTTTGAATTGTCCTTGAACTATGGACACTGGTCTTGTATCAATTGCATGCTCCTAACTCTGGTTATAGTCAAAATGAAATCAGTGCGCGGTCAGAAACTGACTTGGCAAACCCCAAATGTACCCCTTCTGATTCCTGAATTTTAATTATCGTATGAGACCCTGGATGGACTTTTTGGAATTTATTTTTAGTATAATTATGATCTGGAGGTTGTCATGTTTACGTGAATTTTGTACTATGAGATAATGTGCTAAGTATGTACGTGTTCATGAACTTTGTGCACAACGATAAATTGAAATTGTGAAAATGATCATTTATGACCTGAAACGTATTGTTTGACTTAGGTTTGACATGTTGACCAACATTTGACATGAACCTATTGATGTTGACTTTAGTTGACCACATTGACCAAGTTTGACTTTCGGTTTGACTTCGGTTGACTTTGTTTGACTTGCATGAATTACTTGACTATATGTTAACTTTTACTTTGAAACGCGTCGAGTCGAGCAATAAGACAACTTATACTATGAAACCACCCTTATTTAAGATACATATATTGACCAACCTAAATACGTATACTTAGGTTGCATTATTCAGCTGTAAATCGTACAAGTTTTTGTCTGTCATCCGAGCTTTATTCAAAGGTGAGTATACAGTCCCACTTTTTACATGTTTTCAGGGATGAGAATACACGCTGTTATACTTACTTTATCAAATGCTTTTGTATTGACATGAGTACTATATATGCATATTGAGTTTGTTCAAAAAGCCTCTTGCTTGAATACTTTTAATACCATCGGTGTAAGCACAATTTAGATGGACGGATCTGTTAGGTTGACAACCTCACCCGCTATAATAACTGTGTTGCATTTATTTTGAACATTAGATACACTCGAACAAGTGTATAACATTTTAGGAGGTAAAGGCGGGTACAGTGGCTTCTATACTCGGGTCATTGCTAGTATTCAGTTGCTCATATTATGCAAACGCTTTTACGACTTAGTGTTGTACTTGTAAAGTCTCGTGGTCAAGGATATTTAAACTATTTTTTTGATAGCTTTTTTTCAGATACTATACAACATTATTTAAAACTGTAGTTTACGAACAAATGAGATAAAACTTGACATGGTTTTGCCTGCAAATGATTGAAACTTGACATGGTAGTGTCAACAAACTTTTTAAATGGGAAACGGTGTTGTCTACAAACTTTAACATTAAACCTTGATGGTCTTCCACTAATAAACGTTTTCGAAATGTTATTTCTCAAACATACTGTATTGTTTACCTAAAACCTGTAGATTCACTCAACATTATCGTTGATCCATTTTGCGTGCTTTATTTTCAGGTATTGATTGCTTCCGCTGTAGAATATTGCTGTTACATAGAAGTCAAGCCAAGCACTAGGACCAGAGTTAACATTCCGTTAAAGGAATTTTTGACGGGGTATTACAGCTTCGACCGTTAGCGACAAGTCGAGCCTTATACCTGCTCAGTGTACCGTCCGCATTAAACTTGTGCTTAAATAACCACATGGAGCGAACAATGTTTGTGTCCGTAGGGCGGGGCACAAGAGTCCAAGTACCATTTTTAATTAAAGCATTATATCCCTCACTTATAGTGTTATGCCAGTTAGGGTCGTTAAAGGCATTGGAATATGATTTTGGTGTAGGAGAAGGTGTGAAACGTGGAGGTTAAGACGTTGAACGGGTTTGGTGGTTCCAAGGCGGTGTCGAGTAACCATAGGGTGAGTGGAGGTCGTGTTTTGGGGTGGTGGGGGTGGTGAGGGTGCGGGAGTGGGAGGAGAAGGAGGGGTAGGAGGTGTAGGAGTGTCGACAGGAGGTGGAGATATGTCCGAGAGAGTGTGAGAGAATAGATTTGGAGGAGGGTCAAGAAACTCATATGATGGGGGTGGGGAGGTAGTAGTGGAGCTATAAGGGAAGGAAGTTTTATCGAAAGTGACATGACGGGAGAGAATGATTTTGTGAGTGACGAGGTCGAGACATCGGTATCCGCGATGATTCGATGGATAACCGAGGAAGATACACGGGGTGAAGCGTGGAGCGAGTTTGTGAGTGTTGTTGAGGTGAGGGTAGCAAAGGCAACCGAAAACACGGAGAGTGAAGTAATTAGGTGGATATTTGTAGAGGCGTGTGGGGGAATATCGTGGTTTATTGTGGATGATGGTAGGAGATTGAGTAGATAGGTGGCCATGTGAAGGGCCTCGACCCAGAAGTTAGGAGGTAGGTTTGCTTGAAAGAGAAGGGTGCGTATGAAGTTATTAATAGTACGAATCATCCGTTCAGATTTCCCATTTTGTTGGGAGGTTTGCGGGCAAGAAAAGCGTATTTGAATAACGTTGTTTTGGAATAATTGTTTGAGTTGATTGTTGTCGAATTCACCACCAAGGTCACATTGGAAGGCTTTGATTTCAGAATTGAATTGAGTTTTGATGTATGCACGAAATTGAGTGAATTTATCAAAGACTTCAGATTTATTGCGTAATGGAAAATCCCATAAGTAATGCGAGTAATGATCTAGGAAAATGACATAATATTTGTAACCACTAAGACTCGAAATAGGTGAAGTCCACAAATCCGAGTGAACAATATCAAATAACGAATTAACATGAGAAACAGAACTACTAAACGAAAGTCTCACATGCTTGCCAAATTGACAGGCATGACAAAGAGCAGGAGACTTCGTATTATTACATGTAATAGAATTATTAGAAATAACACGACGAAAAACATCAGTGCTTGGATGTCCAAGGCGCTGATGCCAAATGCTGGGTGTGGCGATGAGAGCATGATGAGGTGTTGATGGTGTCGGATTCGTGAATGGGTAGAGATCTCCGGTGCTATCACATCGAAGGAGTAGGCGGTGAGTCAAGTAATCTTTCACAGAAAAACTAAACTCGTCAAATGAAACAGAAACTTTATTATCACGAGTAAAACGGCGAACGAAGATAAGATTTTTAACTATGTTAGGTGTAACGAGAACATTAGACAGGTGTAGGGGTCGGTTAGCATTAGGAAAAACGCTATGACCAGTGTTGACAACGGGGATGTGGTTCCCGTCACCAACAGCAACAGAAGGATAAATGCAATGATTAAAAACATTACTTAAATTTTTAATGCTAGATGTGAGGTGAGTTGACGCACCAGTGTCCATAGTCCAACCGGAATTCCCGTAGTCTAGAGGAGTGTTGGCATTAAATGACTTCGGTATAAAAGTCTCCTAATATTGCATTGGACCGACAAATGGGCTGTTAACAGGTGCAGCCGGCACGCTAAAAAAGACTGTAGGCCCAATACCGTGTTGCTGTCGTTGGACCTGCATAATTTTGTGGACTAAAAATTGTTGTTGAGCTTGCATAAATTGTTGATTTAGTCCATGTTGAACTATTAAATTTTGTTGAGCTTTTATAATATTTTGTAATTGGGCTTCCGTGAGACTAGAAAGTTGCGCTAGAAAATATCCCATATATAAAAGGGAAATTGTTCAAAACACACTTTTTTTAAGGCTTCAAACAAAATACTGTTATAATTCAGTAGGCTTATAACTACCTTTAGTGGTTCTTGACTGTAGAAGGTATATAGAGATAGAGATACTGTAAAATGGAGAAAACAAAGGTTGAACAAAAGGTATGAGTAATTGGTTTTTTATTTATAGAAAAATGTACAATGAGAGTTTGGTGGCATTTGGAATCTAGAGAGAGAGAGAGAGTGTTTTTGTTAACCAAAAAATACATACCATAAACTCTAACTCAACACACCTATTTATACTCAAAAAAATATACTATGCAATATCTATAATAATAATAAAATTATCATTCAATTATTACTTTTATAACACTCCCCCTTGGATGATAATTTTATTAGTGAATAACTAGTACTGCCTCGTTAAAAACCTTGCTAAAGAAAACCCTTTGGGATAAAACTTTAGCTAAGGGAAAAAGAGTGCAGCATAGAGTTGACTCCCCCTCAAGTAGGCAACGCCTGAGTTGTTACATCTTCTGAACATGCCTCATGCCAATATTATGAACGTGTGTTCTGAAAATAGCAGTTGGAAGTGCTTTGGTGAAAAGGTCAGCAGAGTTTTTGCTTGGACTGAACATATCTCATTTCAATCTGGTTGTCCTTAATGAGATTTTGAGTGTATGAGAAGAATCTAGGGGGTATGTGTTTTGTTCGGTCACTTTTGATATACCCTTCTTTCATCTGTGTTATGCAAGCTACATTATCTTCATAGATAGTTGTTGAACTTTTATTGCGTTCTAGTCCACAAGAATCAGTAATGAGTTGTGTCATTGATCTCAACCAAAAACATTCCCGACTGGCTTCATGTAATGCAATTACTTCGGCATGATTTGATGATGTTGCAACAAGTGTTTGTTTTTGAGAACGCCATGATATTGCGGTACCTCTATTTAGGAATACATATCCATTTTGAGATTTAGCTTTATGTGGATCAGATAAATAACCTGCATCTGCATAACCAACCAAATCTTGTTTTGATTCGTTAGAATAAAATAATCCTAAATCAGTAGTTCCTCGAAGGTATCGAAATATGTGTTTGATCCCATTCCAATGTCTTTTGGTAGGGGCTGAGCTAAACCTTGTCAACAAATTAACTGCAAAAGAAATGTCAGATCTTGTATAATCTATAAGATACATAAGAACCTCAATTGCACTAAAATATAGAACTTCCGATCTGTTAAAATTTTCATGATCTTCGCAGGGATGAAATAGATCAGTGTCAATATTGAGTGATCTAACAACAATGAGTTTGTCTTTAAAAAAAAATGTTTTAAAATCTTTTCTGTATAAGTTGTTTGATGTACAAGTAAACCATTAGGCATATGCTCAATTTGCAATCCAAGGTAATACTTGGTTTTTTCAAGATCTTTCATTTCAAAATAATTCTTTAGAAGTTGAATGATTTCATAGATCTCTTTATTTGTTCATATGATGTTAAGAACATTGACATAAACAACTACGATCTCATATCCGAACATTGTTTTTATAAAACATACGTGCAAAATAAGTTTATATTTATACCCTTTTTTTTTATCAAGTAGTCATTTAATCAGTTATACTATTGTATCAACCCATATAAAAATCTTTGTGATTCAATGGAATACATTTCTTTAGGTTTTGCGTTAGATGTTTCTGATACCTTAAACCCTTCAGGTATATTCATATATATCACTATCAAGTGATCCATATAGATAAGTAGTAACAACATCCATGAGATGCATTTAAGTAACTACCAGGTTGATTAAGTATCTAATAAGTAATTGTATCCATTACATAAGGATAAGTTTTCCTCATAATTCATTTCTGGTCTTTGTGGGAAACCTTGAGTTACAAGTCTAGTTTTGCCTTGTATCTTCATTTGCACATTTCTTTTTCGGATAAAAATTCATTTATATCCCATACGTTTCACATCTTTAAAAGTGATAACGATTGATCCGAAAACTTTTCTTTTATTGAGTGATTCTATTTCAGCTCGTATTGCTCTTTTCTGTTGAGCTCAATCATGTCTATTTTGATATTCAATGACAGATTTTGGTTCCAGATCATCATCTTTATTCATGATGTCATTGTAACATTATATGAAAATATCTCATCAAGATTTTTCATTTCATTTCAGTTCCATAATATTGCATAATTTATTGCAATTTATGTATTTACATTTATCAATATCCTCTGCAGAAGGAATATTGATTTGTGGTTCTTCTTGAACACTTTCTCTTACCTCATTATCAGCTGATTTTCTTTTCGAGGATTTTTATCTTCGGAACCAATTGATCTTCCACGTTTGATGCGTGGCAAAGACTCAACAGTGACATTATTGCCAGCTTTTGGAATTTCAGTTCGAGCTGGAGCATTTATCGCTGGTATATATGATTTAGTCACTTTTTTATATCTGTAAATGCATAAAGTAATTAATTTGCAAGTTCTTGCATATGCATTATTTTTGAACATTGTGCGAGTTCAATATACCTTAATTGATGTTCTCATCATGAAGCATCATTTTATTTTTTATTTTTATTTCTCCCCCTAATCTAGGGAACAATGTTTTATTAAAATGACAATCAGCAAAACGTGCTGTAAAAACATCACCCATCATGGGTTCAATATATCTTATGATTGAAGATGTTTTATATCCAAAATATATTATCATCTTTCTTTGAAGAACCATTTTATTGTGTTGTGGTGATACAATTGGAACATACACTGCACAACCAATGTTTTAAGGTAGAAAATATTTGGCTCTTGGCCAAAATCAAGTATTAAGTGAAAATATTTACGACTTCCACATGGTATAATGCGAATTAATGTCGCAGCATGTAAATTTACATGTCCACATATAAATATTGAGAGATTTGTACTCATTATCAATTGTCTAGTTATTAGCTGTAAGCGTTTATCTATTGATTCAGCTAAACCAATTTTGTGTATGCACATGAGCAACTGGATGTTCAACAACAATCCCTGTAGATATATAATGATCATTAAATGCTTGAGATGTTAACTCACTAGCATTATCAAGTCTCATCCTTTTAATGGTGTAATCAGAATAATGTGTTCTCAATTTAATAATTTGTGCAAGAAACTTTGCAAATGCCATATTACGGCTTGATAACATACAAATATGAGACCATCCGCTAGATGCGTCTATTAGAATCATGAAATATCAAAATGGTCCACATGATGGATGAATTGGTCCATATATATTCCCTTGAATTCTTTCAAGAAATATTGGTGATTCTTTCTCAATGTGCTTTTCATTAATCACCATATGTGATTTTCATTAATCACCATATGTGTTTTTCGTTAATCACTATATGTGCTTTTCATTAATCACTATATGTGCTTTTCATTAATCACCATATGTGATTTTCATTAATCACCATATGTGCTTTTCATCATATATCATTTTCACCATATGCGCTTTTAATCATATGTGCTGCGCTTTTCGTCATATGCACTTTTCATTATATGCGCTTTTAATTATATGCGATGCGCTTTTCATCATATGCGCTTTTTATCATATGCGCTTTTAATCATATGCGCTGCGCTTTTCATCATATGCGCTTTTTATCATATGCGCTTTTAATCCTATGCGCTTTTCGGTGCTACATAGATATTTCTCATTTTCGATTATCATTGACTGATAATCATATCCACTATGATATATATCAGAGAAACTTAACAAATTTCTCTTTGATTTGGGAGAAAACAAGACATTGTTTACCAAAAAATTCGTACCTTTTGGTAATATGAAATTTTGCCTTTTTCGTTTCTTATATCAAGTTTGCAAGAGCTGGTATAGTATTTATAATTCCTTCATTTGATTTAAATCAATGAAATATTTCTTAGATTTGATCATAGTGTGTATGTTACTACTATCTGCAATACATAGGTCTTTACCATTTAATTGATGTTGTATTTCTGCAGGATTCATACTAAAACTTCAAATAAGATAAGCAAATAATGAGTTATATTTCAGCAAGATAATCAAATTATATTACCTGCAAACAAGTTATAATCTGAAGTACATAAAAGATAACACTTAATAAAACATATGCGTTATGGTCTAAAACCATTTATTTATGAGTGATACATAAAAAAACTAGGCATCTTAGAAAATTCAAACCATTCAAGTCTCAAGGTAGCTCAGGGTTAATTTAATCAAGATTTGTCAACAGATTCACTCTCGTTTTCTTTTCTTTTGGGACTTATTTGTAGAGCTAAACAAGATGTTCATGTATTCAAGAAATACTAGACTGATGATCCACGTTACCAGATCATTAATAAGAATCTCCGGAATTCTTATAAGAGCGTCTACTAATATCTTTAATTTTATTCTTTCATGGATCACCGTTATTATTATTATTATTATTATTTTTTTGATAATTATTAACGTATCTATCTTTGAGTATTTTCCATAATACACTTGGATTTTCGATCATATAATATGTAGATTCTAAGGACTCGTCAATATGTTTGCTAAGAAAAATACTTACTATTGCTTTCTCTTGTTCGGAATAATTGTTATTTTCATTCAGGGTTTCTAAAATACTGTTTGATTCGAGATGTTTTTCTACATTCATAACCCATGTTAAGTAGTTGTTCCCACTTGTTCTAAATGAGCAAATTTAAGCCTTTTCAAATTCGACATTTTCTATTATCAAAAAGATGAATAACATAAATTATAATCATAATCAACTTCTATTCATAGACAAATAATAAAATGAAATTAGAATCATTTTAAATTCATAAGTAGCAAACAACAGAATAATGGTATGATTACAAATAATAAAACCACAAGGGCAGGATAGAATATAGGTTCACCCGGTGGTATATTAGCAACAATGATGATAGTTAATATGACCAATACAATAGGAAAAATCATCCTTGTGTGAATCATTTTTACAAAAACCTTTTGAGAGCAGTAATCTGAAAAATAAAGATTGATTTGTGAAAATGTGAAAACGGAGATGTTTATTTTATATTTGAAAAATATAGTTGTTGTAACGTCGTCAGTTGACGTTAACAACCGTTATGTATATATGACCGTTGTAACGTCATTAGTTGACGTTAACGAATAAAGTCACTATATCAAAACGCGTATGAGTAATATAAAGGACAAGATTTTTTTTCTTATTTTAACTTTTAAGATTTACTTTTAATAAAAATACAAACTAATTTTTCTTATTTTATCTTTTAAGATTTACTTTTAATAAAAATACAAACTACTTTTTCTTATTTTAACTTTTAAGATTTATACTTTTAATAAAAATACAAACTACTTTTTCTTATTTTAACTTTTAAGATTTACTTTTAATAAAAATACAAACTACTTTTTGTATTTTAACTTTTAAGATTTACTTTTAATAAAAGTACAAACTACTTTTTCTTATTTTAATTTTTAAGATTTACTTTTAATAAAAATACAAACTATTTTTTTATTTTAACTTTTAAAATTATAAATTTAAGAATAAACATTAGTATGCATGAAATAAATAATGATTAATTGCATAAGTAATCATAAATGTTAGATAACATATAAAGACCCCGTCGTATTCGTATTGATCGGAATTAATCTCGACCCATGGTACCGTGTTGTCAAATGACGTGTTGCGTACATAAAGTACCGTGTTGTCAAATGACGTATTGCGTACAATCATGAGGTCTTATTAACATAAATATAAATGTTAGTGAAGTTAATAAGAGTTAGATTACAGAAAATATAATTCAGGTGGTATAACCGACCATATATAACTTAAATAACATAAATATAAATGTTAGTGAAGTTAGTAAAAGTTAGATTACAGAAATATAATTCAGGTGGTATAACCGACCATATATAACTTAAATAACATAAATATAAATGTTAGTGAAGTTAGTAAAAGTTAGATTTCAGAAATATAATTCAGGTGGTATAACCGACCATATATAACTTAAATAACATAAATATAAATGTTAGTGAAGTTAGTAAAAGTTAGATTACAGAAATATAATTCAGGTGGTATAACCGACCATATATAATTTAAATAACATAAATATAAATGTTAGTAGTCCAAAATTTGATATATTCGAGTCTGAAAATTATTAATAATTTCATACCTTGATTAGTGATTCGTGATCGTTTGAGATATCTTTTAATTACACTAAGCTTTTCGTGCTGATAACGTGTTATAATTCAGTAGGCTTATAACTACCTTTAGTGGTTCTTGACTGTAGAAGGTATATAGAGATAGAGATACTGTAAAACGGAGAAAACAAAGGTTGAACAAAAGGTATGAGTAATTGGTTTTTTATTTATAGAAAAATGTACAATGAAAGTTTGGTGGCATTTGGAATCTAGAGAGAGAGAGTGTGTTTTTGTTAACCAAAAAATACATACCATAATGTAACAACCCAAACCATACCGCGTATAAAACCCCGTTAAATCTCATGACAAAAATTTTTTTTGCTGTTGGCTGAGTTGCGCGGCGCGCCAACAGGTTGCGCGGCGCGCAGAACCTGTCTGGCAGCCCGCTGTCCGGTTTTCCTTGAAATGTGAAAATGTTTGACCCGTTCCCGACGTTTTTAGCCAAAACGCTTTTAACCATGAATTCATACATATAAAACTAACACGTTTAATTAATAAAATTAAGTTTACGAAGCGGGTCCCACATCGACCCATTTTACCACCTTAAGTGCCAAAATACAATTTTCGACTTTAAGACTTTAATACAACACAAAGCCGAGCATGGCGATCGGGGATACGCTACCCAATCCTAAACGATCCAAAAGCAAGTCTCTAAAGCAAGCTATGAAAGTCTTCTAGTCCTCGCACTTACCCGAGCCACCGTCCGCATGAAATCTATAAAAATAGTCAACAACGAGAGGGTAAGCTAGTGCTTAGTGAATGATAATATACTACATACATATATATGTATAAAATGAATACGCCACACAAAACAAATACCGCATACCGAAGCATCCAAGTATAAAGCGTCTACACTAAGCATACCGTACGATCTAAGCAACGAGCTAAAGATACAACACAAAAGATAGTCCACCAACGACAAAGTAAACATCGCCAAATAGCTACACCCGGAGGGTTAGCTACAACACAACAACACATTAATATATATATAACAATATAAACGAACAAGGTTAACCCCTTAACCTCAAACACACGAACATTGGCCGAACAACCCGAGCCTTGTGAATTCGCACAACCCGAAATTCACTTCTCAACCATAAGATGACCGAACAACCCGAGTCATCATGAATCCGCACTACCCGAGATTCATTACCTCCAATAAGGTGACCGAACAACCCGAGTCACCATGAATCCGCACTACCCAAGATTCATTACCTCCAATAAGGTGACCGAACAACCCGAGTCACCATGAATCCGCACTACCCGAGATTCATTTCACAATACTAAAACCCACGGTCACGGGATTATAAAATCCACCACACAACCATATCAACCCTTCGCCATTAGGGTTATAACAACCAAATCACAACCAAGTGTGATAACGTGCACACAAACGTGTACTTCGCCAAAGATGGTCAACCAAAACGCACAAACGTGCCAATTGGACTCATACACAAGTCCTTCAAATCCACCTATATGTGAAGTGAGCTCTATAACCGAGAATCACTTCACCCGACCCGCACCCATCCTACACATACATATGCATATAGGATATTATCACTCACCTTGAAGTCTTGAAGAAAGCTTCCAAGTAAACCGCAACTCGCCGATGGAAAATACCTATTCCATTATCACAAATACCACAACGCAATTAGATTGGATTCACAAATTAACCCAATTCGTCACTTAGTGCCATTTCGACCCAAATGCACTTCCAAGCACAAACCGTACCCAAAACTAATCAATAATCACTAACACGAGTGAGAATGGTCCTAATACATCCATTAAACCCGAACACAAGTGCCAAACACGTGTCATACCCATTTTGACACTTAAACCCTAATTTTGACCCATAAAGGCCAAAATCTCATCCTTTACAAGTTTTGACACCAAAACACATTTAACTCGGTTCTATACTTCAACTTAATCCATTTTAAGTTTATAAACCTCATTAAATCGCCAATCGGGTCATAGTCACCACCAAACCCTAATTTGACCCAAAGTCAAAGTTAGTCAACCAAACAACCTCCAATGGGTTCCAATACTTCCATAATCACTAACTAAAGTGATTAAACTAAATTTCAAGTTCTAAACATGGCCAATTTGTTCACCAACCCAAAATCCACGAACAATTAACAATAAACCCGATTACTAGCATCACTAAACCCATTTCATCACTTAAAAGGGTTTTACAACTAATTAACTCAAAACCCTAACTTGAATATCAAATTAAATAATTGAAATTCGGAGTTTGAGCTTACCAATACTATCACCGTGTAGCCGAGAACGAAAGGAACAACTTTAAAACCCGAGCTTTTGCGAGAAATCCACTCTTTCTTCCCCAATCAAGCTCTCTCTCTCTCTAAACTCCCTTCTCTCTCTCTAGATGTAAGTGTGTGAGTGAAAGAGGTGAAAATGAAGATAAGATTGCCCATGGATCAGTTTTGTGGCTCAAAACCCGGCCACCAAGTGAAATACCCATTTTACCCTTTTTAAAACACTTAAAAGAAAAAGGGGTCTGCCAGCTCGATTCTGCGCGGCGCGCACCAGGACCGCGCGGCGCGCAACATGCCTGTTCCAGCTTCTTTTGCTTTTTAACTAATACAAATAGCCAATGCAACCAGAACTCGAATGTTATAAGTACATAAGTATGTAATATAAATATTTGGGTCTTACAACTCTCCCCCACTTAGACTCGATCACGTCCTCGTGATCCTCGTCACTTAACCCAACGGACCTCACCTCACGGTCCTCGACGTAAGTCCCAAACCGACTTTCCTAAGCAATTCTTTCCAACGAATCGCCTTCTACAACTTAATCGTCACCCGCGATTTCTCAAGTTCACAACCCGAGCACTAAACCATGCTCATTCCCCAACATCGAGGAAAACTCAACTAATCTCGTACCGGGATGTCAATCCCTTAGCATACTAATACCGAGTACAACTCTAAAAGCAACCAAGTCTCAACCTAAGGTCAACGACCCGAAACAATGAAGACCGAACCAAAAGAATCCTTACGGATACCACCAATCACGAATCATCCATTGTAGTGCGCAATACGACCCATACGCAACTACCGTAACAACACAATCCACGGTTAGAAACCGATAGCGCCTAAAGCGGCTATGGGAACACAAATCCCAAGGTGTACGAAATCATCCATCGTCACACCCGTAACAAACATGTGAGCGAAACACGGCTATCGCATCACTAATCATACCACGTGGTCCTCACGACCCCACCATCGACGCATAAAACGACCGATAGTTCCCACAACATGGTCCTTACGACCCCACCATTGGTGTATCAAACAACCAATAGATTACAACTCAACATGGCCGAAACAACCCGAGCCAAAACACATATGGAGGATGGTCGAAACAACCCGAACCTTAGTGAATTCGCACAACCCGAAATCCACCAACCCAATCCATATATCTCACAACGAAATGACCGCACAACCCGAGTCATCGTGAATACGCGCAAACCGATATTCACTACCACCGCCACATAGTATAACCGAGGATGGCCGTACAACCCGAGCCTTAGTGAATCCGAACCACCCGACATTCACTACCTCAAACTATGAGCCCAACCAACAGGGACAATCGTACTACCCGAAATATTGTGAATACGAACAACCCGATATTCACGTCCCACAACACAACCCTCTTGATGAAGTCAGCGGACCCCGAAGGTCATGCTCCACCAATCTCAATATCGGATGAAGTCAGCGGACCCGAAGATCATGCTTCACCGATCTCAATACCGGATGAAGTCAGCGGACCCGAAGATCATGCTTCACCGATCTCAATACCGGATGAAGTCAGCGGACCCGAAGATCATGCTTCACCGATCTCAACACCACGCTCATGACGAAGTCAGCGGACCCTAAAGATCATGCTCCATCAATCACGTACTCCCATGATGAAGTCAGCGGACCCTAAAGATCATGCTCCATCACGCAACCATACTATAATGAAGTCAGCGGACCCCGAAAGTCATGCTTCATTAATCAACAATACCACGATGAAGTCAGCGGACCCCGAAGGTCATGCTTCATCAACTACATACCATAATCGAGCAAGAACCACCTATATCAAACATAGGTACCGAACAAGAATTCTCCAAAAGGGAACCCGACACACACCTTCCTTAACCGAAGGATTTCACCTTGCTCACCAAACACGACCATTATCTCTCAACGAGGTTTACCACATTACCACCTCGGTGGTAATTCCAATCTAAACCATAAGTACAATTTATCCGAAATCGTACTCTACCACAAATCGACCAAAACTAGGTCTCGACAAAGTGTCCGGATCTACCAAAAGCATCATCCGAAATATCACACTAAAACTTCCTCGTGCGGGAGTGCGACTCCCCCACTTGGAACCACGTTCCTATATCACAACTCGTACACCCGTACGATGCTACCAAAGGTAGACTTTACCAACAATTGGGTACACACGACCCATCACCACACCTTGCTCTAATCTTGAGCACGCGAAGGATTTCAATCAATCCTTAAACACTTCGAACGAAAAGTGTATCACGATTACACAAACCATACCCTCGCAATTATCCAATTGCTTTAGTTTGTCAAGTTTCACCTAGTCACTCATGTACCTAAGGGTTTCTCCCGGGACCCTAAGTACAATGTAACCACAACACAATCGGAGTCGACACCACGCTAGTAGGTATAAAAGAGGCACCTAATGTCGCGTCATAAAGACTCCATTACCAACACACATCGAGATTTTAAACACTCGATCTCAAAGGTTCCAATCACCCGGCGAACCTCATGGTTCATCACTTCAACACCAAAAGCGAACACGCGCTTAACAATCGAACACCAAAACCATTTCCGTGGCTTGTAGAAACATTCCCCAAATACTAAGGAATGCTTGGTTACACCAAGTCTTACGCCCTTCGTCCAACAACCAAACATCACCATAGGGTACTTCCGTTAGGAACGTCACCCTTAACCATAACATGCAAATCACTATGCAATTAACAAGTCCGAACATAAACGCCACATAAATAAATATTCAAAGACATATTTATTAAAACGAAACGTACCTCAACGTCTCCTTGCGGCATTCGCCGCCGCCAACTCGGGACAATCCGGCTTGCGATGTCCCTCTTTATGACAATAGTAGCACATTCCGTCATCACTCCTCGGCATTGTGCATTCCCACAACTTGTGACCCCTGACGCCACAATTAAAACATCTAGGCGCACGAGACTCCACCGCGCCCTTTACCACATTACTCGTACTCGCACTCGGACCCTTAGTCCTCTTACTCGGAGCACCATAAGAAACAACCCTTCTCTCAATTGAAGGTTCGCCCCTTTTTGATCGGGAATACGACTCGAAACCTCTAGCCACGGCGAATAATTCTGCAAACGATTTCGCGTAGCCCCGGCTAATCTTACCTTTCAAGTCATCATTCAAAGTTCGATAGAAATCCTCCATCAACAAACGATCATTCCCCAAATATTCCGGGCAAAAACGAGCCTTCGACATAAAAGTCGTCTTTAAAGTATTCAAGTCCATAGAACCCTGTTGCAAATTTCGCAACTCACAACGCAATTCCGATAAATCGGCTGAAGTTCGGAACTCCTCGAAGAATTCCTCCTTAAATTCATCCCATGATAACGCCATAAACGTCTCACCACCGACAAGATCAATCTTGCCATCCAACCAATCCTTCGCCCTACCTCGCAACAAACTAGTAGCGAGTCTCGTCTTTTTCTCGGGTGGGCATTCCATAGTACGAAAACACCCTTCGACATCCAAAACCCAAGTCGTACTCACCAAAGGATCCGGTTTCCCATCATACATAGGGGGTTTAGTCCTCATGAAGCTCTTAAGACAACGCTCCATTTCACCCCTATTTTGGAATTCGGAATACTTCCCATCCGTTTCTTCTCGAAACGCCCTCATTTGCTCCGCAACGGCGGCCGTAACTCTAGCGTTAAATTCCGTGTCGTTCGTCTCGGTCTCGTTTCGCGTCGTCATTCTAAAGAATCCAAAACGATTAGTCCACGCACGTATAAAACGACACGCACAACACCCTCCTATCTTGCTAAACACTCGTCGTACATCACTTGTTAGACACGATTTGCACCCGTAATAAGGTCTGCAAGTTCTTATTACGCACGCACGCCGCATCGACTCGTTAGTACAACGACCGCCTCGCTCGATGCTATAAACAAACACAAACAAAATTCTACGCGATAGAAGCACACGCGAGAATTACACCACAACACAAATAATATATTAATAATATCCGCATTACTAATATAAACGTTAGTCGACCTATAAACAAGGCACTAACTAAACCCGTTCCTGACCCGTAATCCTACAAGTCCCGCAACAAATTACGCGCACACAAAAGTCTAAGTCTAGGCACCTATCTCAAGTCACCTAAATCCCTTAGACCATGCTCTGATACCACTTGTAACAACCCAAACCATACCGCGTATAAAACCCCGTTAAATCTCATGACAAAAAAAAAAATTTGCTGTTGGCTGAGTTGCGCGGCGCGCCAACAGGTTCTGCGCGCCGCGCAACTCAGCCAACAGCAAAAAAAATTTTGTCATGAGATTTAACCGGGTTTTATACGCGGTATGGTTTGGGTTGTTACACATAAACTCTAACTCAACACACCTATTTATACTCAAAAAAATATACTATGCAATATCTATAATAATAATAAAATTATCATCCAATTATTACTTTTATAACAAATACACTTTTTTAAAAAAATTGTCTTTTTACACCATTCGGTAGACGGATTTTCGTCTACCACCTTTATCTGTCGTCTACTACCATTTTTACAAAGTAGTCGACGGTGAGATAAAGGTGGTAGACGAATTCCCGTCTACTGGCAGGGTTAGTAGACAGCGAGAACAAAGCAGTAGACAGACATTTACAAAGTAGTCGACCGTCTACTGCCTTGTTGTTGCTGTCTACTGCCTTGTTCTTGCTGTCTACTGCCTTGTTAGTGTCTTCCGTCTACCACCTTTATCTGTCGTCTACTACCATTTTTACAAAGTAGTCGACGGTGAGATAAAGGTGGTAGACGAATTCCCGTCTACTGGCAGGGTTAGTAGACAGCGAGAACAAAGCAGTAGACAGACATTTACAAAGTAGTCGACTGTCTACTGCCTTGTTGTTACTGTCTACTGCCTTGTTGTTGCTATCTACTGCCTTGTTACAAGGCAGTAGACGGTCGACCACTTTGTAAATGTCTGTCTACTGCTTTGTTCTCGCTGTCTACCAACCCTGCCAGTAGACGGGAATTCGTCTACCACCTTTATCTCACCGTCGACTACTTTGTAAAAATGGTAGTAGACGACAGATAAAGGTGGTAGACGAAAATCCGTCTACCGAATGGTGTAAAAAGACAATTTTTTAAAAAAAAATGTATTTTGTTTGAAGCCTTAAAAAAAAGTGTATTTTGAACAATTACCCTATATAAAATTTGCTGTTGCGAGGCTTCTAAAATGATATGTGGGATTTTATAACTTACATGAAAAAAAAATTAATAGCAAAAGGATAGGATGATGACCGATGATGCGAGGGTGCAATTTCAATTCACTTTTTCAATTTTCTACCACCACTTGGCCGACAAGCAAAAAGAGGGGTGCACTTTTCTCTTGATTTTTTTTTTTCGTGAGGAAACACAAGGGAAACAATTACTATATATTTATTTTGGGATTTTATGCAAAGAAACGAGATAGATGGTTGGTTATTGGGGAGTGGTAGTGATCGATAGATTTAGGGGTAGAAGCTATCGGCAGGAAAAAAAAAAGGAAAAAGAAAGGTGTAGCCGTGATTTCACAATAGGGTTTTTTTTTTCTTTCTTTTTCTTTTTAAGTGTGGCTCATAATACCATGTTAATTGATGAAAAGTGTCTAATATTATTTCTGAATGATCATAGCAGTGCATTACATATATATAAATAGGAATGAGCAAAGGCTAAACCCTAGTGGACTAAATAAGCTAACGGGCCTTATAGAACACGGGCTAAATAATCCAATATATAAATTCATAAACAATATCCATCTAACACAAACAACTTGAACAGTGTGGTACAAACTAAGTTCAATAAACTAAAATAAGCCTATTGTAGTAAAAAAAGACTGGCATGCAAGTTTTCCATTGAAGATATAGACGTTTCTTGTTAGCCAAATAGCTCAAAAGGCATCGAACCAATCATTCTCCAAAGTTTGAAATCTGAAATCTGAAATCTGAAATCTTTGATGCCCATTCCATAATACCAATCGAACAAAAAACCAAAATTGTAGCCGGCACCACTCACTGAATACCCACCATTGAAATAATTTCGCCCAAATTTTGCAAGACCAAGAATAATGTATCAATAAATGATCAATAGATTCCACCTGATTAAAACACCAAACAGGAAGATTGATTTATTGGAAAAAAACGTGTCTTCGAGCCAATACATCTCGAAAGGGAAAGCTTTGAAAAAAACTATATTGAAAGGGATTTTGATAATTGACCGAAAGAAAAAACTATTCGAATTGCGTCTGCTAGTGTATTCAGAGTTACAAACCATTCGATGCTACAGACCAAAGAACCAAGTCCACCTCATGCTCGATCACCCTATGACTTGCGAGAAGCCTTTGGTTTGGGGGTGTTGGAAGGAATATCTTCGTCGGCCAAGTTTTTATTAGTTCATCAAACTTGACCATTTCTTCTTTGAAAGTGAGATTTTTTGCCCCCGGTAAATGACCATTCGATCTTGTAGAATTGGGTTTAGACGATTGGCCTACCACATGAGATATTTCACTAGTCGTATCAAAAACATTTGAACTATTAGGAATAGTATATGTTCAATGGTTAATATTAGAAGTAGATATTGCATTTTGATTACCACCAGATGCAGAGCCTTGATCTTTCTGTCCAAGACTACATTTATGAATTCTTTCACAAGAAACTTTGCATTCTTCACCAACACATTGCTCACTAAACGAACCTGAGGTGTAACTTTTGAAACAGGGCTGGAAGATGAAATGATTGCTGTATTTTGCACGGGTTCAATGTTAACAACAGACTTTTCTGCTTTTTGATTACAAAAAGATGAATTGTGAGTAATTTTGGGTGAAAGGGTAGGAAAGTCATTCTGGTTTTGGGAAAAATACTTTTCAAGGGGAATGGTTGTATTTTCTGTAACAAGTCCATCCCTGTTGTCCTTTTTATTCATCCTTTTTGATGTAAAAAGTGAATTTTTGATCCCATCTACCTTCACTTTTTGAGAATTGACGGCTAAAGTTACCTTTTCCAGAGAGTTGTGTACCACCCTAGTAATGTTACCGTTGGCCAAAGGTTTATTTGGGGTAAAGAAATTCGAATAAACCCTCCCAGCTATGAATTCACCCTCTTCCGGTTGAAATTCCAGCGAGTTGATATTATATTCCGAGTAAAACTTTTCGCCTTCTACACCCCTTTTTTTCTCTTCAACAGCCTTAATTGTACATTGTAAGCAATGATTGTACTCGTTGATAATATCATCTGACACAATTTTCACTTCATCTAGTTGTTGGATTTCTTCAACCCATAAATTAGAACGATTTGAAATAGTAGCAGGAACATACCTTTTGATATGACCTGGATCACAAACTCCTACCAAAGCAAACAAAGAGTCTGCTATTTTTGCACGATGAGAAGTTGTATCGACATGAATCACTCTTCCAAATTCTTTAGCTACTTCGTTTTTACAATCCGATGAACAACATTCAAAAGGAATACCTTTAGTTGAGAGCCGTGTGAATCTTGAGTACTTGTACCTCCTTTGATTCATTGGAATAACTTCGACAAATTCTAAAACATTCATAGTTGGACCCATAGTCATCCTCTTAAAACTCTCGACATCAACAAACTGGACAATGTAGGCATAAAGCCCCCAAACAGAAATAAAACGAATTGCTATGCTTTGACTTTTCAACCAATTGACCATTTTTAGTGGCTTAATGGGATCTTTATCAATGATGATTGCAGATAGTTTCAATCCGTTGTTGATTTCATGATTAACCGATAAATTTATGTCAAAAGACTCTGATCCAGATATTTGCGAATCGATTTCATTGTACATCTTAACGGTCATCTCTTTTTTGGAAAAACCTACAAAGATCTTCCTCCCATTTAGGGTATCACCGTTCATTCCAGCAATAGCTCTTGAAGCTTGATTAGTATCTTGAAATTTAATGAACAGAAAACCGCGATATTGTTTCCACAATAGCCCCTGTATTATTCCATGACTCTTCAGGTTGTTTTTGATGATGCTAGGGTTTGTGAACCGAGATAAACCTCCCATTAATATTGTTGATTTTGCTGGAAAGGAAGAACGATTATAGGTGTCTTCTTCCGATCTGTGATTGTTGAAATGGGCATTTGGATCGGGTTTTAGATGGATTGAATTTGGATAGGTTGGCTTGAAATTTTGAGAGGAAAAGAGAGACATTTTTTGGTAGCGCTGTTTAATAACTACCTTGATGTTGTTGACTTAATTCATTCATATTCATATAGATTCTTTAGATTAATGGATATATGTTGAATAATTCTATTGTTAAATATTTGTTTTTAACTTCGTACTATTAAATGTCATAGTTTATTATAAAATTATCTAATTACTTAAATATAGGTTGTAACGTTTATAATCTACTTTCTCTACTCACCTAACTGACTATCCGTCGTAACTTTTTGTATATATATAAAAATATATGGTATGATGACAACAAATACCCCGCCATACATATTAGAATATGTTCATTTTTAGAGTGCGTTGATCGAAATAGCAGTTAGATATGGAAAAAATATTCCGCCATTATAATTAGGAAATATTAAAAATTAAATGTAATGATAAAGGTACGAATATGTATAAATTTAATGAAATAATATAGACAACTGAGAGTACTTATGATGACATATTTATATTTATAAATTCCTCGTATATGCTTATATATTTAAGATTTCGGGTGATATTGGATTTATTTATGGATTACAAATTGCCATTAATATCAGATCCAATAAACAATCCATATCCATATCCATATCCATATCCACATCCAATATTAATACATATAGATCATTCGTATCCACTTAAATAGATCAGATCAGATGTTATCCCTAGATATGATAATGTGCGAGATCGGAGGTATAATGGGGGAAGGTTGTAGAAGAGAATTATCAAAATGTTGAGTGATGTAACTATAAAATATTAAATATTGTTTAACAACCGTGGTTTTGCTTGTTGAAAGGGAAAAAAATGCTTCGTTTTCTCTTTGCCTGAAAACGTCTTGTAAGAGGCGTTTTGGGTGTTACGACTTTTCAAATCATACAAAATTGTACGATTTTGGTGCGTTAGGAATGGTCATTGTATTAAGAGGAAATAGCCATGCGGCTGGCAAGCTGAACTTATATGTTATGATGGATGTTGGATATCGCGGGTGATTAAAACCAGTCTCTATCTTAACAGTCGTTAACAAAACTTCTCTCTTCCACATCAGCCAAAAAAACTTTTACGTTCCTTTAACTAATCACACTCTATCTTACACTCACCTCAAACTTTAACCCATTTTAAATTATTATTTAATTACAATAAATAAATTAAAATAACACTTAACTAAATAAAAATAATCACATTAATAAATTAAACATTGCATAAAAAAACATTACATAAATAAAAAGACCTTACATTGATAATATAAATTAAATACAATAGATAATATTTATTGTTCGAACATGATAATCATATAAGAGTGTCCATATATCTTCAATCAAATTGTTGCGAAATGAATGATGCGTTGTTCGATCTCGCAACTCGTGACATGCGTTCATGCATTTTAACTCTTTCCGTCCAAGTACGTCGGGGGACGTTTTCTACGTTTATAAGATAATCTTCTTCAAAGTCACATATATTGAGCGCGTTATCTTCGGTTATCATGTTGTGTAGTATAACACAAGTGAACATGATTCGTCGTATCTTATTGATTTTGTACGATCTTGCGGGGTGTTTTAGTATTTCCCAACGACCTTGAAGTACCCTGAAAGCTCGTTCGACACCTTTTCTTGTCACTTCTTTAAAACTTTTAAACTTAAAATTCGTGGGCTCAATTGGACATTTAAACGACTTGACAAGTGTTACCCATTTTGGGTATTGCCGTCCACGAGGTAATATCCTTTTTTAAATTCGAGCGCGTTGATATTGAATTGGACCTATGCCACGCAATGACCTTGACACGCAACCAGATAATTTTTTTTAAGGTAAATGCATGCAATCGAGACTACCTAACATCCCCAGAAAACCGTGCATTATAGCATATTTAGCATGCAATCGACGAAAGTATTCTTTAGAAGGTTAATTCCTTAAATAAACAACCGAAGACAGATGAACGATACATTTACAAAAATTGTCAAAACATTCATATTTAGTTTGTTGACTCATATGTAAGTATTCATCAAATGCATCAGGTGCAATTTCATACGCCAGTTGACGTATGACCAGAATACACTTTTGATAAATATTGAAACCGAGTTGACCCATAGCATCATGACGTTGTTGAAAAAATGAAAATAACGACACCTTGGTTAAGCAACGTAAGGTATAATAGCATAAAAAAATACGAAGAAATAACGACCTGCTTATTCGATAGCATCTTCTAAAATAATCCGTCAAAAAATTTGGATCATCAAAAAGTAGTCATTGAACAAAAGTTATCCGGTAGTAATCCGATCTCTTCGTAACCGAAGTGTAATGTAACATCCTCAACCGGGCCTAGCTGTAAGATTAATAGTTTGCCCTTAAGTTAGTATTGTATTATTATATGCTTTTATTTTTATTTAATATTTGCTATTAAATAATGATGTGGTTAGGACCAGTTTGTGACAAGGGTCACAGAACATGTTTGTTTATCTAATTTGGACCTCGTTTGGGTTGCCAAATGATGTACGAAAGATATCAGATAACTGATAAATACCCGTGTGTTGCACAGTGTAGGATTTAACCCACTTTAGATGAACTAGTGCTTCTAATTTCTTCTTTTGGCTTCCAGATTATTCACACACACAAACACACACCGTACCTTCACTCTCACCTAACCAAAACCCTAATCTTGAATCCTTGTTCTTGAGCTCAAATCTTTCTTACTATCTTGTTCCTTGTGTTTTACTGATTCTATCAAGGTAAGATTTGTAGCATTTCATGTTCTAATCTTCAAGAAAATTGAGTTTTTGTGTGAAGTTTTACAAAGTGTGTAATTTGGGTCAAAGTTGTTAGATTTGATGTTGTTTGAGTCTAAATCTTGTGGGTTTATGTTTCTACATGCTTAGTGTCTTTGATTTGGTCAGTTTTGAGGTCGTAATCGAGCTCTAGAGCAAGAATTGGTCGATTTTGGGTGAAACCCGTCATTTTGTCTTCAGCTTCTGCAGATAAACATAGTCGGCCGAGTGTCTCGAGACACTCGACCGACCGACTAGACCATCGACCGAGTGTGTATGACCCACGGCCGAGTATGTCTGTGACAGACCATCGACCGAGTGACTAGACACTCGGCCGAGTGAGTGTAGACCGTCGGCCGACTGTCTATGACAGTAGATCGAGTGTCTTTGGCAGTGAAATATTTTACCAAGTGTTGATTTTTAGCCGTTATTCTGTCAGTTTGTATTTTGATGATCTGATGTAAATTTTGAAAGTGCATAAGTGTTGAGCAAAAATTTTTAATGGACACTTTTTATGACAAAAATTTCTGTATTGTGTTATTTGATGTTATTGGACAGTAACTAACTTGATTTGCCTTATGTTCAGGTGAAAAAGATAAGGAAGCCGCTCAGTAGTAGATTATCTGAGCTGGTTGCTGGTATTTGGAGAGTGGGACTAACTGGAGAATATAGTATATAGAAGCATGTTATATTATGATTGCCATGCTTGTTAGATATACTTATTATTGTGGTTAGTTAGTACTTTGTGATGACTGCATGTTAGTTGATGCTTGTCTGCTGGAGCCTAGTGCGTCCCTATTGTGTGGTAGCCTCGGTAGGAGAGATCAACATGCGGGTTGGGTTCCTCTGTGGTAGCCTAGACAACCGTAGTAACATCACCATCAGCCCGTAGTATGATATTGTCCGCTTTGGACACAAGCCGATCACCGACGGGCTACCCGCGCACGAGTACAACCCCGGATCGCACTTCTACCTCACGGATTTGCTTCTCGGGTAAACACCCTTAAAACGCGTCATACCAGAAGAGGTATCCACACCCTTATAAGGAGTGCTTTGTTTTCCTCTCCCACCGATGTGGGACGAGTCTGTTACAACTCTCCCCCCCTTCGGGACACTGCGTCCCCGCAGTGCACATCGATGCGGGCCCCAGCTCTGATACCATAAGTAACATCACCATCAGCCCGTAGTATGATATTGTCCGCTTTGGACACAAGCCGATCACCGACGGGCTACCCGCGCACGAGTACAACCCCGGATCGCACTTCTACCTCACGGATTTGCTTCTCGGGTAAACACCCTCAAAACGCGTCATACCAGAAGAGGTATCCACACCCTTATAAGGAGTGCTTTGTTTTCCTCTCCCACCGATGTGGGACGAGTCTGTTACAACTGTGGTGTATATATATGTGAATGACACGTCCATCATACGGTGGTGGAGGAACTTCTGGTAAGCCCCAGTCCGATCAGCTGGTGGTTAATGGTTTGGCCGAGCCGTCAGAGTCTCTGTAGACGGCACTTAGGTGATGTTTGTGTGTTGGACTGACTATGTGACTTGATTAGTATAACAGTTATGTATGCTATTGTCTGTAGTTAGTCGTACTCACTTAGCTTCGTGCTAATTCCCCTCCATCTCCTCCCTGCAGGCTGTTAGCTTTTGTAGATAGTGCTTTTGGGAGAAGACGGGCATGATGATGTTATGTTTGACAATGAAGAAACTCTGATGTTGTCTTGCTCTGTTTGAACAATAATCTTTTATAAACTTGTATTTTGTAATGACACGTGACACTGGCTGTATTAACATAGCTAATGTTTATTTTGTAATTAATATATAAATGCTTCCGCCACGTGTAAAAAAAATAAAAAATTTAGCGGTGTCTCAAACAATTATCTTCAGAGCGAGTGAGTGTTGTGGTAGGGCAGTAATGGTAGATAATGAAGCAAACACTACTGGCCCCACTGTCCCTGGAACTGGTATCTTCAGAGCTCCTGAGGAAGATGGACATGTGTCATCAGAAGTGGAAACCTCACAAGAAGTAATAAACCTTCAAAGCCGATTACTAGAAGCTCAGGAGAAAATTAAGGAATTGGAACAAGAACGGGCGCAATGGAACCCTAATACCACTACGTTAAACACAACCTTTCCTCCTAACTTTTATACTCAAGCCGGTGGCAGTTCTCAGTCACAGTTTCCTCAAACCACCTATCAAAATCTCCAAATGCCATTCCCGTTTAACCAGTCATTTCCAAATCAGATGATATACCCATTTCAAGTTCCCGAGATGAGAAAGAAGTGTACCTATAAACAGTTCTTGGATTGTAAACCTCCTAAATACAGTGGTCACACAAACCCTACGATGACCCTCAATTGGTTAAGAGAAGTAGAGCGAGCGTTGGAAGCATGTTTCTGTGAGCCTGAATTTATGGTACTGTTTGCAAGTAGACTTCTCAAGGGTGAAGCAATGGAATGGTGGGATTCTATTACTGCATATTTACCCAAGGAACAGATCAGCCAGATTACCTGGGAACAATTTGCCGCTAAGGTTCATGAGCAGTATTGTTCTGAGTATGAGACGGAAAGATTGAAAACTGAGTTTCTGAGTATGAAGATGACAGAAAGTATGATGATTGATGAAGTTTTTAGAGATTTCACATCGAAGTTAAGGCTTGTTCAACAATGGGTACCGACTGAAATGGATAAAATTCAGCATTTCATGCCGGTGATTAAGCCGGAGTACAGAACCGTTGCGAGATTTGCAACAACCTTGGCGCAGGCTCATGAGATGGCTTAAGTTACAGAAGGTGATATAATGGTAGCCAAAAGAGAAAGTTCAAAAGGTGGATCTTTTGGGGGAAAATCATAAAGTCAAAGTGGTGGTCAGTCTACTCAACAGTCAAGTAAGCAATCGGGTTTTCGTGGTAAGAAGTCAGGTGGGTTTAAACAGAAAAGTAAGTCTGGTATGAGTGGATCAGGTTCTAGTCAGTCCGGTTGGTGCAATGTTTGTAAGTTGACCCATATCGGTCCGTGTTCTCCAATGACCAGAAGGTGTTTGAAATGTGGAGTGTTAGGTCACGAATCAACAGCTTGTTCTTTTAAGTCTAATGTTTGTTGGAGTTGCCATCAAGTAGGTCATAGATCAGCGAATTGTCCATCTGTGACAAGAACCAGTTCTGGGGCAGGGTCAGGGGCGAGGTCGGTTACTTCTGGGGGATCTTCTGCTTCTACTGCCGGGCAGAAGAGAAAGAATCCTCCAACAGCAGAGGCAAGGGCGTTTCAAATGAAGGTAGACACTGCAACCACTACCGATGACATCATTACCGGTATGTTCTTGGTTAATTCCTTGCTAGCTCGTGTGTTATTTGATTCAGGAGCGAATCATTCTTTTATGTCCTTAGGCTTCTGTGATAAGTTGAAGTTGCCTGTTAGGATGTTAGATGCGCCTTTGGGGATAAAAGTAGCTGATGGTAAAATGGTTCCCTGCACATCAACTGTGTCTAGGATTACCATCGAGATCGACGGCCATTCCTTCTCTTTAACCTGTTTGTTGATGCCTATACCTAGCTTTGATGTAGTCATAGGCATGAATTAGTTAAGAGCTAATAGGGCTAATATTAAGTGTGATAAGAAGATGATTTCTTTCCGTTTGGCCGAAGAATCCCGAGTGATAGCTAGGGGAGAGCGCAGTGGATTTAACTTCCCTATGGTTTCCCTAATGAAAGCTCAGAAGGCAATATCGAAAGGGTGCGATTCGTTCTTAGCTTACGTGATTGATGTAAAGAAACAAAAGAAGCAGGTGACCGACATTCCAGTTGTGTCAAAATTTCCCGAAGTATTTCCAGATGATCTACCAGGGTTACCTCCAGTACGTGAGGTAGAGTATAAAATTGATTTGGTTCCAGGTGCTACGCCAGTTACAAAAGCTCCTTACAGATTAGCTCCGTCAGAAATCCGAGAGATGATGTCTCAGATTCAGGAACTGTTAGATAAGGGGTTTATTCGACCAAGTTCTTCATCGTGGGGTGCTCCTGTGTTGTTTGTGAAAAAGAAAGATGGGTCACTTAGAATGTGTATAGATTACCGTGACTTGAATAAGAGAACAATAAAGAATAAGTATCTGATACCGAGAATAGATGATTTATTTGATCAGTTGCAGGGTGCTTCCTACTTTTCAAAGATTGATTTACGATCAGGGTATCATCAGGTATGCGTTGCAGAGAACGATATACCGAAAACAGTGTTTAGAACTAGATATGGTCATTATGAATTTTTAGTTATGCCATTCGGGTTAACAAACGCGCCAGCAGTGTTTATGGATTTAATGAATAGGGTGTGTCGTCAGTATCTTGACAAGTTTGTGATTGTCTTCATAGATGATGTCTTGATATATTCGAAAACCGACAAAGATCATGCTACGCATCTGAGGCTAGTGTTAGAGCTTCTGAAACAGGAACAATTGTACGCTAAATTCTCCAAATGTGAATTTTGGCTGCGGGAAGTACAGTTTCTGGGTCATGTGATTTGTGAACAGGGTATTAAAGTAGATCAGTCTAAAATAGAAGTTGTAATGAATTGGAATTCACCGAAAATGCCGACAAAAATTAAGAGTTTTCTGGGTTTAGCAGGTTATTACCGCAGATTTATTAAAGACTTTTCTAAAATAGCAGGTCCATTAAATAAGTTAACCAGAAAAGATGTATTCTTTCGATGGACTGATGAACAAGAAAAGGATTTTCAGACTCTCAAGCAGTTGTTATGTCAAGCGCCGGTTTTAGCTTTACCAGAGGGAACATAAGATTTTGAGGTTTACTGCGATGCATCACGCGCAGGTCTAGGTTGTGTTTTGATGCAAAGAAATAAAGTCATAGCGTATGCTTCACGACAGTTGAAGAATCATGAACGAAGTTACCCTACTCATGATTTAGAGTTAACTGCAGTTGTTTTTGCTTTGAAGCTTTGGAGACACTATTTGTATGGTACGCATTGTGAAATCTATACAGATCATAAGAGCCTTCAGTATATCTTTTCACAGAAAGAATTAAATATGCGTCAACGCCGATGTTTGGAATTGATTAAAGACTATGATTGTGAGATTAAGTACCATCCGGGTAAAGTAAAAGTGGTCGCAGATGCTCTGAGTCGTAAGAAAACAGTCGAAAATGTCAAATTTTTGAGAATTGAGATAGTTTCAGACTTGATTGATCGCTTGAAAACCATACAGTTAGTAGCTTTGAATGACGAAAATCTAAAGACTGAACAAATGACCAAAAGAAAATTTGACCTATGCAATAATTCTAGAGGATTAAAGACCTATAATGACCGTATTTGGGTGCCTTTGCTTGGAGATTTGAGGGATTTAATCCTTACAGAAGCACATAAATCTAGATTGACAGTGCATCCAGGTAGTACAAAGATGTACAGAGATTTGAAAACGTTGTATTGGTGGCCGACAATGAAGACAGATGTTGCAAGTTTCGTCGAAAAATGTCATATTTGTGCGCAAGTTAAAGCAGAACATCAGAAACCATATGGACCTCTACGACAGTTAGAAATTCCTCGGTGGAAATGGGATCATATAATGATAGATTTTGTAGCCAAGTTACCCCGAACCCAAAAAGGTCATGACATGATCTGGGTGATAGTGGATCGTTTAACAAAGAGTGCTCACTTTTTAGCTAATCGTGAAACCGCTTCTTTGAGTGATTTGGCAGAGTTGTACTTGAAAGAGATCGTTAGTCGACATGGTGTACCGTTGTCAATAGTTTCCGACAGAGATACTAGGTTTGTATCGAACTTCTGGAACAGTTTACAACAGAATCTGGGTACACGTGTGAATCCGAGTACGGCTTATCATCCACAGACAGACTGTCAGAGTGAACGAACGATTCAAACTTTAGAAGACATGCTAAGAGCATGTGTATTAGAATATGGTGGTTCTTGGAATTCGCATCTTCCATTGATAGAGTTTGCTTACAACAATTCGTATCATTCAAGTATCGGTATGCCGCCGTATGAAATGTTGTATGGCTGTAAGTGTAGAACTCCGACATGTTGGTTAGAAGCAGGTGAGAAACAATTTGCAGGTCCCGAAATTGTTCAGATAACCGCAGAAAAGGTCAAAATTGCACGGGAGAAGTTAAAAGTGGCCAGAGATCGACAAAAGATGTATGCTGATCCGCGCAGACGTCCAGTGATACTTAATGTAGGTGATCGTGTGTATTTGAAAGTTTCACCGTGGAAAGGGGTGATCAGATTTGGTAAACGTGGTAAACTAGCACCAAGGTTTATAGGACCATTTCCGATCAAAGAAATTTTGAATGATCATACGGTGGTCTTAGATCTTCCTTCAGAGTTAGCAGGAATTCACAACACGTTCAATGTGAGTTATTTAAGAAAGTGTAAAGTAGACGATGAAAGTCAGATTCTCCCATTGAAAGACTTGAAAGTTGATTTGACTAAGAAGTTAGTAGAAGAGCCAATTCGTATAGTGGATAAGAAAGTCACCAAGTTAAGAAAGAAACAGATTCCATTGGTGTTAGTGGAATAGTGGTACAGTTTAGGTTCCAACTTGACCTGGGAAACCGAGGAGTTAATGAGGGCGCGCTATCCCCAGTTGTTTGACTTTGATCAGATTCCGAGGACGGAATCTTCTTAAGGGGGGTAGATTTGTAACATCCTCAACCGGGCCTAGCTGTAAGATTACAAGTTTTCCCTTAAGTTAGTATTGTGTTATTATATGCTTTTATTTTTATTTAATATTTGCTATTAAATAATGATGTGGTTAGGACCAATTTGTGACAAGGGTCACAGAACAGGTTTGTTTATCTAATTTGGACCACGTTTGGGTTGCCAAATGATGTACGAAAGATATCAGATAACTTATAAATACCCGCGTGTTGCACAGTGTAGGATTTAACCCACTTTAGATGAACTAGTGCTTCTAATTTCTTCTTTTGGCTTCCAGATTATTCACACACACAAACACACACCGTACCTTCACTCTCACCTAACCAAAACCCTAATCTTGAATCCTTGTTCTTGAGCTCGAATCTTTCTTACTATCTTGTTCCTTGTGTTTTACTGATTCTATCAAGGTAAGATTTGTAGCATTTCATGTTCTAATCTTCAAGAAAATTGAGTTTTTGTGTAAAGTTTTACAAAGTGTGTAATTTGGGTCAAAGTGGTTAGATTTGATGTTATTTGAGTCTAAATCTTATGGGTTTATGTTTCTACATGCTTAGTGTATTTGATTTGGTCAGTTTTGAGGTCGTAATCGAGCTCTAGAGCAAGAATTGATCGATTTTGGGTGAAACCCGTCATTTTGTCTTCAGCTTCTGCAGATAAACACAGTCGGCCGAGTGTCTCGAGACACTCGATCGACCGACTAGACCATCGACCGAGTGTGTATGACCCACGGCCGAGTATGTCTGTGAGAGACCATCGACCGAGTGACTAGACACTCGGCCGAGTGAGTGTAGACAGTCGGCCGACTGTCTATGACAGTCGACGACAGTCGACCGAGTGTCTTTGGCAGTGAAATATTTTACCAAGCGTTGATTTTTAGCCGTTATGCTGCCCGTTTGTATTTTGATGATCTGATGTAAATTTTGAAAGTGCATAAGTGTTGAGCAAAAACTTTTAACAGACACTTTTTATGACAAAAATTTCTGTATTGTGTTATTTGATGTTATTGGACAGTAACTAACTTGATTTGCCTTATGTTCAGGTGAAAAAGATAAAGAAGCCGCTCAGTAGTAGATTATCTGAGCTGGTTGCTGGTATTTGATGAGTGGGACTAACTGGAGAATATAGTATATAGAAGCATGTTATATTATGATTGCCATGCTTGTTAGATATACTTATTATTGTGGTTAGTTAGTACTTTGTGATGACTGCATGTTAGTTGATGCTTGTCTGCTGGAGCCCGGTACGTCCCTATTGTGTGGTAGCCTCGGTAGGAGAGATCAACCTGCGGGTTGGGTTCCTCTGTGGTAGCCTAGACAACCATGGTGTATATATATGTGAATGACACGTCCGTCGCGTGTGGATTATGTATATACATACGGTGGTGGAGGAACTTCTGGTAAGCCCCAGTCCGATCAGCTGGTGGTTAATGGTTTGGTCGAGCCGCCAGAGTCTCTGTAGACGGCACTTGGGTGAT
This sequence comes from Rutidosis leptorrhynchoides, assembly GCF_046630445.1. Lineage (NCBI taxonomy): Eukaryota > Viridiplantae > Streptophyta > Magnoliopsida > Asterales > Asteraceae > Rutidosis > Rutidosis leptorrhynchoides. The sequence goes on from NC_092336.1 coordinate 19,991,030, forward strand.
GTTTGTGTGTTGGACTGACTATGTGACATGATTAGTATAACAGTTATGTATGCTATGGCCTGTAGTTAGTCGTACTCACTTAGCTTTGTGCTAATTCCCCTCCATCTCCTCCCTGCAGGTTGTTAGCTTTTGTAGATAGTGCTTTTGAGAGAAGACAGACATGATGATATGTTTGACAATGAAGAAACTCTGATGTTGTCTTGCTCTGTTTGAACAATAATCTTTTATAAACTTGTATTTTGTAATGACACGTGACACTGGCTGTAATAACATAGCTAATGTTTATTTTGTAATTAATATATAAATGCTTCCGCCACGTGTACAAAAAAATAATAAATAAATTTAGCGGTGTCTCATATAACATCCCTGTTTTCCAGGTCTGGGCCGCGATATGGCTGAGAAGGGCGCGCCGCGCGACATAACGGGGGCAAGAAGAGTCATTTTATGGGAAAATTCCTGACTTCAGTCCATGGGTTGAGCCGTGCCGCGGGAGGGAAGGCCCCGTAGCGCCTTAATGAAGGGTCTGATGCTGATGTGCTTTTAAAATAAATGAGTGAGGGCTTTTTGGTCTTTTCACATGTGGGCCGGTTTGAGGGTCACAAGAGGCAGGTTTGGCCTCATCAAAACCTTATCCTCTTATTTTACTCTCTCATCTTCAACCTCTTGTTAGTGAGAGAAATCTTTTAGAGAGAGAAAGCTCAAGAATATGAAGTTGGGGTTTGAATCAATTCAAGGTGCGAGAATTAAAGTGGTTCCTCTTGCTCTTAGGGCCTGTTTACTTAGGACTTAATGAGATTAATTTTTTGGAAGAATTATTCGGTCAGTTTTTTTCTTGTTTACTTGAGCCTTATTGATTAATCAAAGCTGGTTAGAGGGGATTGTGGCTCACCCTCAAAACCCATGTACTCCCCATACAACCCATTTATTTCTTACTTTACCCTTCATTCTTTTTCTCTTTCATCTTCTTCCATAAAAAGATAAAACCCCCTAAATTAAACCCAACAGATCGTCATAGCTATAGTAAATCTCATCTTCTTCTTTCATATATCAATTCTCATGTTCGTTCTCATATCAAATCTCATCTTCTTTCTTATGTATAAAATTCATTGACGCAGATATGTCTACAAATTATGTTCAAGAGTATCAGACCTGAGATGTTTGAAGGAGAAGCTCGAGGTTATCTCTCCTTGACGATGTCCTGAATTGTTTTGTAGTTCTAGAAATCCACCAGGTAGTTTACCAATTTGGGATTGGATGAGATGATAAGAATGGCTACGATAAGGGGGACTTGAATTATTTCAAAATAGTAACTTATAACAAGAGAAGTCATCTCAGTCATGTAAAAATACTCTATACTACTGTTCAAATGACTACGAGGTCATCCGTCATGTGAAGTCATTTCATGAATAACTTCAAAACAAGAGAATCTCATGCAAAGTGCTTCCATAGCCTAGGAATGACAATGAATGTACGATTCATCGAATATCTGAACCGATCCATTTAATTGAATATGTATGATCTAAATGGATGATAAGCGGATATGGATATAAATATGGATGATGTGAATGATTACTAGATCAAATAAAGATGATAATTTATTATCCGCGGATATATCTATTTGTCACTCGAAATGCATATATACACATTTACTTAAAAATATGCATATGCATTTACATACCTTTATATATGTACACCATAAACTACTAAAATGTTATCGAAATATTGATTGTGAGGATATAACTACGTGAATATTATTAATTTAATATATCTTACATATATTACATATCATTGTTAAAAATACTTTGATAAATTCACTTCATAATGGGAATATCTTGAGTAAAACTTAACATACAATGGATATCTATTAGCTCGTTTAATCCAACTAATATTGATATGGATGGATGAATTATATTTAAATACATATTGATATGGATTTTAAAAATTAAACGAATATGAGAGCCCCCTTTTGATGAATTGATTACTAGTTTTTTAGTTGATGACACGTGTTGTTTTGATTTGTCTCGTTCGTGTTCTTTTCCAATTGATATATTGTCATGGACAAATAGGAGCTCTAACGGTAAGTGAAATTAGGAAACATAGTAAGGGACTCTGAAGCTTAGGAGAGGAGAAAATTTGGCTGTCGTTAGATTGTGTGGCAACGTAAGCCAACACCTCAACACCAGTAGGGAGGAAGAGGAGATGGAAGGCTGTATTCCGAATCTATGTACGAGTTATACAATGTAAAGAAGATCATTGATGTTGGGAGTTCGGATAACACGGCGTTAACGGAGATGGTGGATCAGTTGGGGTTGGGGAAGTTAGAGCAGGATGCCTTGTGGGAGGTCGTCCGTATGTATTACATATCATACTCGGAAGACCATGGTAATACGAGTCTCGTGTTATCAATGTATGGATAACACTCGTTGAATTTAAACGATATCAGATCCTTGTATCTTTTATCCAATTATTATTTATATTTATTATCTAATTCTACAAACATATTGGTACACAACTAAATATTAGTCATAGACAATCAAATGTGCAATACCTGTGTTGTACTACACAACTTCATAAAGTATGTTTGGTTGTGTACGAATTAAAAGTAGTTGTGTACGAATCATTATTCCATACAATATGAAGTTCTTAGTTCGTAGGAACACATTATATGTTAAGAGATCATATTTTAAAAATCTAACATTATCTAATAAAAGGAAGGACATTCAATAATTCTTTTGTGACACCGACAGTTTTTTTATATGACAACGGAAGTATTTTAATAATAAACAACCATTAAATATTATATAACTTAACATCAAAGTAAGAAATTACAAACGTCAAAATCAAAGTATACGGTTACAAAACGGTGTCACTTAAAATATCAGGTAATTAAGTACAAAACACATCACAGTTCATCTTTTGTCAAACATGTGTTTACCAGCCAACTCCTTGCTACCTGACATATAAACAGTCTTAAACGTGCAAGGGAGGAATGTGGGGGATTATCATGACGCTAAGTGAATGGAATCTATCTAACAGATAAGCATAATCATCAAACATGCATCAACATGCAAACAAACAGAATATACGACGCTATGAGGATTGGCGGCAAGTAAGGGTCTATCCATATAGTCTTAACAACATGCATCAATTATGATCGGGCTAGAGTCTATCGATAATCATTCTTGCTGATTCAACTACATAACCCTCTAGACACAACGGATGTGTCCTTCTTATGCTATACTTAACAAACAGTAAGACCTGACCCAACCCCTTGCGTCTTGGTTGACCTGACACGGACCTCCACCCCCTACGGCTTGGTGGGTCCCCAACCTCAATTGGCCCGGTTGGTGTCAAACACACTACGCACATAACATACAAAATGTAAAGCATGCAGTTACAAACTAAACATGACATTTGTATTTATCTAAGCATGGTAGTATAGAATAAACAACAATAGCATAAAGTAGCATGACTTGCTACTTAAACTCTATCCAGAGATAAACTCCACTCACCAATTACCAGCAATAGCTCAGATGTCTATCTACTGAGTGTTTTCTTTGTTCTTATCACCCGAGAATAACATTAACATAGTCAGTAAACTGTTCAACCTCATACGCATCATAATTAAACAGCTAAACAGTTCAACATTGTACAAAAGCACATTTGGGTCAACATTGCACAAGACCCATAAACTATCAGAGCACACACGTGCATGAGACTCTTTCGCGCACGTCAGAATCAATTACGCGTGTGGGTAACATCACACGCGTACTCCTTGGTCTGAAAAACTATACACGCATTGGTATGACCCTTCATGTGTGGTTAAGGTTATACGCGTGATACAAATAGTACACACACGCGGATAACAAACAAGAACACGTGTAGGCTTCACACACGCGTCTGAAAAACCCTCTCATGTGTGCATGTAATCAAGAACACACATCATCAACTCCTGACTTACCGGTTTCAACCCGTTTTCACAATTTCGAGCAGTTTTGGCCAAATTGCAAGTTTACAAAGATGCTCTAACATACTACAACTAAAATCTAGCATCAAACAACATATACAAACACTTCTAGGAAAGATTCAAGCATTAAAATGCATCAAAGTCCATTTTAGAAAAGAAAAAAAAAACCAATTTCAAACAAGATTAGAGTATGAATCATTGAGATGCTTACTTTCAAATGATCACAAGAAAACGAGGAATCTGTATCTTAAAATAGATTTGACAAACAATCACTGATTTAGATTTAGGGTTTGGATAAAAGAACGAGTTAGGTACGAGGTGTGAGAGTTTCTAATTTGGGGAAATGGGAGAAAAATCTGGAAATATGGTATAAAAATGGGTTTTAACCCATACCCCATATTACACGAGTAAGTTTTCAGATAACTTTCGCACTTCGTTAGGAGGCCCTAACGGAGTACAAATTTAATAAACAACCATGTTATGTGACCCTTGTCACAAACTGATCTTAACCAAATAATCAAATAATTATAGACATAAACATATAATTAAAATTAAAAGCATATAATAGCTCAATTAATAAACCTAAGGGCATAAATATAATCTTACATCTAACCCCGGATTCTGTTTGTTACATGGACTTGTAATTTCTTTCAATTATGAAGTTTTGTTATTTTGTTTATGTTTAGATAATTTTATTGTTTAATCTTAATTAAAATGCTTAACTTTCTTAAATAATTAAACATATTTTTTTGAACAACAATTTGGGATCACGCCGGGGGGGGGGGGGGGGGGGGGGGGGAGGGGGGTGGGGTGGGGGGGGGGGGCTGGGCTAAACCACCCATCTGTTCATCTTCCCCAGTTACATAACCCGCTCCCAACTGCTGTCCAGGAGAAAACCCGACCAAATCCGAGACCTTGGGCGGTAAAATTCCCTCCTCCACTGCCTTCGCAACGCAATGTTCGGAAGGCACCCTCGGGTTGGATTCAAGGGTTAAGAGGTAACCTTGTGTGCAATGTTGCACCCTACGAAAGCGGAACTCTTGACCCCCCGCTAAAAAAGACAGACTACTACTACATGAGCTACACAAGGTTAAATAAGAGTACAACATATTATTAGTTCAATTATGAAGATTGAGATCACTCTTTCACCTTTTCAACTTTCTTGATTAGAAATCATATAAGAATTTTCGAATCAAAATTTTTTCCGTTGGCTTTTGTTGATATTATTGGCGTGTATCATGGTGGGCTGTTTGACCCGGTGAATTCGTAACAAATTGATAGCCTTTAAGATACGAGGCTAGCTCCCATCTTTTTTTAGGACGTGTTTCACATGAACACTGAAAAGAATTACTCTCCAAATTCTTGTGTTTTTATAGATTATTAATGCATAAACTTCAAAATTGTTAATGTTAATACATGACTGATGTTTTCTTTTCTTGGTTTTTTTTAAACATTAGAAAAAAATTGCTAAATGCCAAACATAATATTTTGAAAAGTTCTTTGTATATAGTATCATTTTTATCCTTACATAATGATTGTATACACTATAATTATGATTATTCTACTACTCTACTATGTACTGTAGTACTCCGTAAATAAAAGACGTTCAGTGGTAAGTGAGTAAAAATGTTGTATAAATTACCCTCATAATATTCTTATTGAAGCTTTTCTCTTTTATTAACAAGATTTGTAATAATGTTTGGTGATGTCATACAGGGGATCAAAGCTGGATATGAAGTAGATGTGCAGATAGGTGGTCCGACCGGATCGATGCCCACCCGACAATAGCTGTCTGGATCACTAGTTCTGAACCGCATGTGTTCTGTCGAGCCTGTGGGCCCTGACCCATGTCTCATGGATCAGGACTAATGTCTTTTTATGACCCCCAATTTAACGTCTTTCCTTACTCTCCCAACTCTTCTAATTATTTGTTTTTATTTTTGTTCTTGTTGCCACCAAAACGCCAACAAATCCATTACTCCCTTAGGGTGTGTTTGTTTGTCTCTGAATTGAAGCATTCAGATCTGCACACTGAATCGTTAAGTGTTCAGTGTGTTTGATTTGTGTATCTGAATGAAGGGTGGGTGCTGAACGAGATAAAAAAACCTCTGAACCATTCCCCTTTTAAAATAACTCTAAACCATTCAGTGACTTCATATTTCCCCTAATACCCCTTTTATCTCTCTTTTGCTTTTCCTTCTCACATCCCTTCCCTTCTTCCAATCGATTGAATTTTTGTCCGCAAGTAAATTTATATTTCTTTCATCCTTAATGATTTTAACTTTGAAATCCTATCTGTTAGTTTTATTTCTTATACTACCTACCTACACACGCACTTATCTTATATATAGACCTATAGACATAATTTTTATAATTCTTTCACAAAAATCACGATTGAAACTTACGCATACATGTAATCCATGTACAAGAGTGAGGATTTGATTACTTGATTTTAATGATTTATTATTACAAAAAACTTTAGGTTTTACCCCTCTGTTTTTTTGTAAGTTTTTTTTATTCTTATTTCAATTGTTAGATTTATTTATTTGTTAATATTGTGTATTATAATTTGTAGTTTAGTTTAGTTTAGAGTTGCCATTGCTAATTTCTACCATGTTCTTCTATAAATGCGAATAATGGTTTAAAACCAACTGCAATAAAATTATACGGGAAGTAGTTCACTAACGAAACAACTGGTGAAGTTGAAATGGTAGGTATAGACGTATAGTACATGTTATTCAAAATACAGATACAACTATGAATATACGCAAATTGATATTGTTATTTATTTAATTTAATTTAAATTTAAATTGCTTATATGCATTTTCATACTTTATTTTAACGTTTGTGTATATTTAAAGTACTCCCACATAATTTAATTCACAACAGATCAAACAAATTTTATTTTAGCGCTAAATGAATCAAGGTTAAAATGGTAATTTTATGTCATTCAGAGTGTTGATTCAGATTCATTATCAAACAGTGAATTTTCGTTCAGAATGATACTGATTCAGAGCTTTTGAATCATTCAGAGCTCTGAATCATTTAGTGCTAAATCATTCAGTTTTATCAAACGCACCCTTAGTCTCATATTAATAAACTAGTGAAATGACCCGTAAAATCACGAGTTTGTTTAAACGAAATAGTTTAATGATATATTTTAAGTATTAAGTGAATTTAAACGCTAAATTCATTTAGTTTAATTACCTGGCGGATTTCGACTAAGAAACTTCTCGTTGTTATTAAAGAAACATTGATGTACTTAACTTGGTCGGAATAAATGAACTACATATATTCTTTCACCATCATCTTCCAATTTTCATCACAATGACTATTGTCCTTGTCATAAAAACATACATAGAACCTTTTATTGAGACGTGTATTTCGCATACATATATAACATAATTAATCTTGTAAAGATAACTCATATTTGAATTTGAATAATAATATAATAATAATTAATAATTAAAGAGAGTGAATTTTTTTCCTCAAAAACATGAAATAAATAAATAAGAAGATTTAATTTAATTAATCATTAATTAGATTAATGACATCACCTTAAGGGTTTAGATTTTTCCCTTTTTCTTTTTGATTTTTCTTAACAAATGAATTAGCTTAATAATGACATCATCATTATAGGATTTTAATAGAAACTATAAATAGGTATTGATCCATACACAATCATTTTTTTATTTTTTTTAGGTTTCCTTGCTAATAAAAGAAAAAAGTCAAAGATGTTGGTTAGATGTTGAACTTCGAGTACAAACCATGGATATTAATACGAATATCAATATAAAGACACGGTATAATTAAGAATAGTATCACCCCAAGGGCGAAGTAGAAGAAAACAGATTCCTCCGGTGGAAGTTGGAAAAGGAGAATGATTGTTGCGATAGTGAGGATAAGGACAAGGATCGGAACTGGATTAAGCATTTTTACAAATCTGTTGAATTTGAGAATTGAGTATAGAAGTGGTGAAAACTAATGGAACGGAAAAGGTAAATTTATAAGGGAAATATCAGACATAGTCATCGGGACAGATCATCGCACTTAATTAAAGAGATCCTAATTTCCTTAAAGCTCGAAGAATCAGATCTTTTAAATTTCCAAGATTTTCTATTGAATCCCTTGAATTCCGGAATTCAAACATGACTACGTCAAAAGTTAAATTTCTATCTCAATCTTTTGTGATAACTTCACTCGTACGCTTCACATAATTGAATTGTTTTATCTATATTAGTCAATAATGATAAAATTCTATTTATCGACTCATATTCGTCATGAAAACATTTTTATTGTTATCCATGAAGACAATCTCAAATTTCGGGACGAAATTTCTTTAACGGGTAGGTACTGTGACAACCCGAAAATTTCTGACCAAATTTAAACTTAATCTTTGAATGATTCCGACACGATAAGCAATGTCTGTAATATTGAAGTCTCAAAAACTGTGAACTATTTTCTTGGATTCATTTGAACTTTGACCAGTTCCGACGATTCACGAACAATTAATTGTAACTTGATATGTGTGTATATATATATAAATAATAATTAGAAATATAATTTTAAATATTGTATGTTGTTGTTACCAAAATTTATCTATGTAAAATAAAACAAAATATGATAATTTTTATTTAAAACATATCTATATATATAAATAAAAGTATATTAAAAATAAATATTAAATAATTGTAATACTCGTTTGATGTTTCGATTGATATTAAGCAAGTTAAATTCAAACTTATATGATTTTAAAATAAATGGTGATCTGAAAATGAATTACATAAACTATAGACTTATTAAAATATAATTAGGAACTATTTGTTTAATTTTAAAAAATTTATATTTTACTTAGGGGTTGGGAGTAAATAATTAATGTAATTTTTAATTAATAATTTATGATCGAATTTTATACCATAATGACCAAAATAAATAAATATAGTTAATCTAAAAATATGGAATTTTTCCAAAGACTTTTATCCTCCACTGATTGCAAATAGTGCACGATACATAGTCCAACTGTCGGTATATGAATTCAAATTAAGAATCACGGACCTAATTTAAGACTCCTTTTTGTGAACTGGATGTATTAAAGTAGTATTATTAAACTTGATTTCTAATCACAATTGCAATTATATGTCCATGTGTTATTATAACCCACCATCGTTATCCATCACCTTTTATGATCAAACCCACTACATTTAAACAAGTTGCTGTAACCCATACTAGCGTAGATTATTATACTATACTTTAAAATATTCACATTCACATTATTATTGATATTAAAAATATCAATTCAGTGACAATGTGAAAAAAGGCAACGTGCTTGTTGTTTTTTTTTAATGATATTATGTGGCCATAAACAACTCATCAACTTCATAGAAATAATCATTTGGTCGACACTCACACAAACCCAACACCATTTACCACCAACTATGTACTTTTTTCCTAATTCTGTCAAGCAACACCATAACCACCGTAAATCATCACTAAACCACCATGGTTGGGTTGTTGTCACTACTACTCAAACTCGACTACTGCTACTCGTTTCCATGCCTGCTATACGGTTGAATTACACAAACATCATCACCTCCATTAAACTATTAGCGAAACCACCAATAAATCTAATATCGTTTTCGGTTGTCTTCACCAGCACACACCATCTCCATCTGTTTTCCTTTCAATCCATTTTTTTCCTTTCAATCCATTTTTTTCTTGTTCTTTCTTCTCCATCACACCATCCACCATCACCACTGAGAACCACTGCAACACCACCTCTCCCTCTCTCTCTCTCTTCTATTTCTATAGCTCGCATCCACTTTTGTTTCTATGTTTTAGTTGATCAAAACAGCTGCAAATTGCAGCTATCATGATGCTGTAAACCGTGACCCAACACACCCTTGTTCTCTTATTCGAAGAACCAAACAATCACCACCACCTTTGAACCTAGTTCCTTGCCACCATTGTTGCTTCAACTACTATATTGTTACTGTTCCTGCACAACCATGGTGAACGATGAATGGAATAATGATGACAAAGCTTGATGATGAAGAGATAATGATGCGTGATAGAAGTTGATGGTGTAAATGATGAATAGTAAAATGGTGTGTCGCGTATGATGGTAATGATGAAGGGATAATGAAACGTTGTTGGTAGTAACTTCACAAAAAAAAAAAAAAATGATAATGACTCAATGAAGAAGATAATGAGTAGTATACTCGATGAATTCTTATTCATGTTTATGTGAGATGCCATCGAACAACCTGCAACAATTTTCTTTTGGTCTCTGTTATAATTAAAAACACGAAGGAGGTGAAAAAGGAAAAATAGAAGTATAATCGGGTTAAATAAAGATAGGCTGTATATTAAAATAGAAAAACGAGGGTAGACGGATGGTTGGGTACTTTGTCAGGTTTCGAGAGGTTGCAAGTTCGAGTCCTGTCAATGGCGCTTTTTTGGGCTTTTCTTCAAAGGTTGTAATCCTTTGTTATTATTATTATTACTATTATTATTATTAATAAGTATTATGAATATTCTAATTATTATTATCATCATTAATATTATTATTATTGTTATTATTATTAACATTATAATTAATGATATATTTATTACTAATATAAGAATTATGATAAAAAATTTCATATATTATTATTATTAAGGTTATAATTACAAATATGATTTTTATTAATGATATTACTAATTTTATCATCATTTAAATTATAATTTTTATCGTTTTATTACTAAAATAAGTATTTATATTATTATTATAAATATTACCATTAAAATGAATTTTCAATTATTAGTATTATGATGAAAATAATAAAAGTTACTATTATTTTTATTAATATTAGTATTAGTATCATTTTAGAATTGTTGTCATTATTATTAATAAAAGTATTATTATTATTATTAAGTTTACCATTAGTAATAAGATTGTTTCAATTATTATTATTAAGTATTAATATCAAAGAGTATTATTTCATGACCATTATTATTAATTTATTTATTTTATTAAAAACTACTGTTATCATCATTATTGTTAACATTAGTATTATCACTATTATTATTTAAAAATTTATCTTAGTATTACTAAAGTACTACTTTAACAAACCAAAAATATATATAGATAAATATACAAATATATTTAGTACACATAACAAAATTTAACTTTTATATAAAATGAATATAAGTATTAATATAAGAATTATATCATTAATAATAATACCTAAATTTGTTCGATAACCATTATATGTGTTAATATACATATAAATGATATAGGTTCGTGAATCCGAGGCCAACTCTACACTTGTTCAGTGTCGTCATATGTATTTTTACTACAAAATACAGTATGGTGAGTTTCATTTGCTCCCTTTTTAAATGTTTTTGCAATATATATTTTTGGGACTGAGAATACATGCGCTGCTTTTATAAATGTTTTACGAAATAGATACAAGTACTTAAAATTACATTCTATGGTTGGATTATTAACCGAATATCGCCCTTCAAGTCTGGTAACCTAAGAATTTAGGGAAATGGCCCCTGATTGACGCGAATCCTAAAGATAGATCTATGGACCTTGACAAGTCCCATTCGGGGTACGAATGCTTTAGTACTTCGAGATTATTATACAGATGAGAGGTTCTATTTTGGGGATATTCTATGCATTAAGTTAACGTCGGTTACCAGGTGTTCAATCCATATGAATGATTTTTATCTCCATACAGTTTGCGAAATACCTGATACGAGAATGATGTTTATGAAAAATGAAATCATGTGGTCTATTATACTATCTGAAATGATTATTTATGGTAAACTAATGAACTCACCAACCTTTTGGTTGATACTTTAAAGCATGTTTATTCTCAGGTATGAAAGAAATCTTCCGCTGTGCATTTGCTCATTATAGAGATATTACTTGGAGTCATTCATGACATATTTCAAAAGACATTGCATTCGAGTCGTCGAGTTCATCAAGATTATTATTAAGTCAATTATATTTGGATATATTATGAAATGGTATGCATACCGTCAACTTTCTATGTAATGAAAGATTGTCTTTTCAAAAACGAATGCAATGTTTGTAAAATGTATCATATAGAGGTCAAGTACCTCGCAATGTAACCAAATGTAATGTATTCGTCCAGATGGATTAGGACGGGTCATTAGATCTTTGGAGGATGAATTCCTGGTAACATCCCGCATAATACGTAGTAGATGTTGTCTACTTGACTTCCAACTTACCTATTATTCAGCCACCCTCAGTTCATGATTTTGTTTCCCAACACGAGCCTACCGACTGATAACTATTATGCCTTATTGGGTGCATTAGTATACATATGTATATACTTATGATGCGAGCATGCTATCTAATAACTTATTCGTCACTACTATCATCACTGCTCATCACAACCTATCACTACTTATCACTAACACCACCACTCATTGTTACTAGTAAGTATTACTTGTTACTGTATCCCTTCTCATTCTGTTCGAACGTACTTTCCTTAAGCGGTAATCATTTTCACTATACCCAAAGACACTACCGATCGACTTTGAACCCAATGACGTGAACTACACTTCATCTGTTTCCCGCGAGACACATACGTCTGGAAGTTTGTACCAACCCTTTTCGATTAAATATCAGATTTTGTTTGAGTTACCATTACACCTTGTTCATTTTCTTTTTCCATGAAGTTCGTCACGAAATTGTTCTCACTCATCAATCATAATGTTTATATATGATGTCAACACCGGTGCTGATAGAAGCTTTAACGCTAGAGAACTTGGTCACAACATTTATAACCCTGTACCTTCCTTAGACAACGTGTACTCTATAGAACTATTAAACTGGGAAGTTTTAATCTAGTGGTTGAAACAAACTGGTTATCTGACGATAAAACCGAGGCAGCTACGACCAAAAGTCTATTCAAATTACCTTCACCGATGATGATGGTATACGGAGAGGAGATCAGTACACCGTCATGTTACACTAATTACTCGAAAGTCCAAAAGTACAGGAGATGAGAATACCTCGCAATTCTGGCACATGTGAGTAAAGATGAATCGACATTTAAGAGACCAGAATATGTCCCGACTATTAGAGATTGTCCTGGGGTTACACGTCCACCCCACCGTGAAGTCGAATTTCGGATTGATTTGGTGCCAGCAGCTGCACCCGTTACGCGTACAATATACGGACTTGCACCTTTAGAACTACAAGAGCTTCCCATGGTGAAAACATCAGGGTTGTAATGCCCTAATTTGTGATAGGTATTAGAAGGTGGGTCGCATAGCCATGTATTTCCAATTTGGAGCTCCGGTCTTGTTTGTTAAAAAGAAGGATGGGTCGATGAGATTGTGTATCGACTACAGAGAATTGAACAAGTTGAAAATCAAGAATTGGTATCCGCTACCGAGGATTGATGACTTATTTAATCAACTACAGGGATCTAGTTGTTACTCGAAGATTAATTTGAGATCCGGATATCACCAATTGAGGGTCAAGGAAGTGGATGTCCCGAAGACGGCGTTTAGAACACGTTATGGACATTATGAGTTTATAGTGATGCCGTTTGGTTTGACGAACGCACCAACAATGTTCATGGATCTCATGAACGTGTGTGTAAGCCATACCTAGATAAATTCATCATTGTGTTTAATGATGATATATTGGTGTATTCCAAGAACAAGGAAGAGCACGAACAACATCTACGTTCGATATTGACTATGCTTAGAAAAGAACAGTTGTATGCAAAGTTCTCTAAGTGTGACTTTTGGTTACCAGAGGCACAATTTCTTGGCCATGTTGTAGGGGTCGATGGAATACAGGTCGATCTAGCAAAGATTGAGTCGGTTAAGAATTGAGAAACTCCAAACACGCCAACTCAGATCCGGCAATTTTTTGGTCTAGCTAGTTACTACAGGATATTCATTGAAGGATTCTCTAAGATTTCCCCACCACTAACCGCGTTGACTCATAAAGGCAAAAAGTATGAGTGGTCAGGACCGCAAGAAACTGCATTTCGATTGTTGAAGGAGAAGTTAACGACTGCACCGATATTGTCTCTACCCGAGGGAAGTGAAGATTTTGTTGTTTATTGTGATGCCTCACGTCAAGGAATGGGTTGCGTGCTTATGCAACGAAATAAAGTTATTGCTTATGGATCGCGACAGTTAAAGATTCACGAGCAAAACTACACTACGCACGACCTTGAATTAGGAGCTGTTTTCTTTGCACTCAAAATGTGGAGACACTACCTGTACGGAACCAAGTTTACTGTATTCACCGACCATAAGAGTTTACAGCACATATTTGATCAGAAACAGCTCAACATGAGACAATGACGTTAGATGGAACTACTTAATGATTATAACTGCGAACTTTGATACCATCCGGGCAAAGCGAATGTTGTGGCGGATGCTTTGAGTAGAAAGAAGAGAGAAACCCCTCTCATGGTTAAAGCTCTTAACATGATTGTACGTACAAATCTTACAGCACGAATTCGTGATGCTCAACTCGAGGTCGTGAAACAAGAAAACGTCGATGTTGAATTTATCAAAGGGATGGATAAGAAATTTGATATCAAGGAAGACGGAACACGATATTTTGCTAATCGAATCTGGGTACCAAAGTTTGGTGCATTGAGAGAGCTGGTGTTGGAGGAAGCACATAAGTCAAGATACTCAATTCATCCGGGGTCAGATAAAATGTACCAAGCTTTGAAGGCGTTTTATTGGTGGCCAAATTTGAAAGCTGACATTGCTACCTATGTCGGAAAGTGCTTGACTTGCGCTAAGGTCAAGGCGGAGCACCAGAAGCCATCAGGGTTTTTAACTCAACCAGAGATTCCCCAGTGGAAGTGGGAAGGTATTACCATGGACTTCATCACAAAACTGCCGAGAACGGTGGGAGGATACGATACTATTTGGGTTATCGTGGATCGTCTCACTAAGTCTGCATATTTTTACCGATAAGAGAAACTGATAAAATGGAGAAGTTGGCTCAAGTTTACATTAAGGAAGTCGTATTTAGGCATGGAGTGCCTATATCTATTATATCCAATCGGGACAACAGATTCACTTCCAGATTTTGGCAGTCACTACAGCAAGCAATGGGGACTCATTTGGATATGAGTACAACATATCATCCCCAGACCGATGGCCAGAGTGAACGAACTATTCAAACTTTAGAGGACATGTTGCAAGGATGTGTCATTGATTTCGGGAATGGATGGGATAAGTACTTACCACTAGCTGAGTTCTCATATAATAACAGCTACCATGCGAGCATTAAAGCTGCACCTTTCGAAGCGTTGTACGGAAGGAAGTGTAGATCTCCCGTATGTTGGAGCAAATTGGGGGATAGTCAGTTGACAGGTCCTGAGATTATTCAGGAGACAACGGAGAAAGTCATACAGATTCAGGAACGATTAAGAATGGTGCGGAGTCGTCAAAAGAGTTACGCCGATGTTAGATGAAAGGATTTAGAATTCCAAGCTGGCGATAAAGTCATGCTTAAAGTATCACCTTGGAAGGGTGTTATACGATTCGGGAAATGAGGTAATCCGAGTCCTAGATATGTAGGACCGTTTGAGATAACTGAAAGGGTTGGACCAGTGGCATACAGATTGAAACTGTCACAAGCACTTAGTGGTATACACGACACTTTCCACGTATCCAACCTGAAGAAGTGCTTAGCTGACGTGAATTTGATTATTCCTTTAGAGGAACTGTGTATCAATGACAAACTTCATTTCATTGAAGAATTTGTCGAAGTTTTGGTCCGTGAGGTCAAACAGTTAAAGCAAAGAAAAATTCCTATCGTTAAGGTTCGGTGGAATGCGAGAAGAGGACCAGAGTTCACGTGGGAGCGTGAAGATCAAATGAGACAAAAGTACCCGCAACTGTTTTCGGATGAAACTACTTCAGCGGACGCTCACTAAAATTTCGGGATGAAATTTTTAATAACAGGTGGGTAATGTAACAACCCTGCTTTTTCCGTCACTTTCGTTAACTTCCTGTTAATTAATTTAACGGCGATTACTTGACTTTTATGTGTTTATGTGTAATAAATACATACTTGATCCTTGGAGGGTTACGATAATTAATATGGGTTAATATTAATTTGAAAATATATTTCGGACAAAGAAATACGATAAAAATGATACGATTTGGATAACTACTTTTTGAGCAACGAAACGCTCGGGTTTATTTTAATAATTATTAACTTGTTAAAAATAGTTAATTTATTGGGTTTTTAATAAATTAAACATTTAGTTGCATTTTAACGATCGGTTTAGCGTTCTGAGCCTTCGGTACATCTAAACGGCACTTGAAACGAACCACGATTACACAGTACTAGAAAACGAGAGCCCGGGACACCATGGTGGGCCATGTTCGTCCGAACCCCATGCCACCTCCCCTAATTTCACTAACTTTTGGGACTTAAGTGTAACTTATGGAAATTTAGGGCTTTAATTATAATTAACTAGTAACATAACACTACACCATCCCTAAACCTAATCACAAAACACGAAAGCCTCTCCTCTCCATTTGCACATTCACGTCGACACACACCCTCACACAATCCATCTTCAATTTTGCTTTTTGATCAATCTTGCTTCACAAACGTTGTAATTCTCGTTGTCCTCTACGCGTGGATATAATTCTTTTCACGATCAAAGGTATCATTGCATAAACCCTAACTTTTAAAATTTGATTTTTTTGATGTTTCATAGTTTATGTTGTCAATTGCTCAAGTCTATACGCGTTATTGTTTATTGGTGTCGTTAATTTGATCGTTTGATGCGTTAGGGTTAAATACCGAATTTGATTGGTGTGTGTACAGAAAATTTACTTTGATAAATGTTAATTATTATGATGTATTTAGAATCCTCATGAAAAACTATTGATTTTAGACTTTGGATTCACCCGATTTCGTTTCCGTATGATCAAGTTATGACCATTTGAATTAACGTTGTGTTTTTGTTGCTTGATCAGAAAACTGGTATTGATATGTCACGAATTGGCTTGTAAATTTATTACCATTGGATAGATAATTCAAAAATACTCAGGTTACACTAGGATATCATGTCATTTGCTTGAGTAAAACTTGTGATATGCTTAATTTAGTGAAAACGTGGATTTTTCCAGCACTTGAATGAAAACTGACTTGTATACTAAAATGTGTTCACTTCTAGGTTTAAAGCTTTACATATCTGAAATTCACACAAAAAGTACTTCACTTTTCATGTAGATATCATGGTCTAATTATATCTAGATCTTTGGATAATTGCATGCGAATGTGACTAGCTAAACTATGTTCGAATCTGCCATTTGTTCTCTGATTTGTACTCTGTGGTTTGTGGTTTTATGAATTAGCACGAATGCTTCTGGAATATGAATCTTGACATATATGTGATGTATGTTTAGTTTGTTGCAACCTCTGAAATCTTATGAATTGGGCACACTAGGGCCATAGTTTTGGTAAATTCTGAATTGAGCTGAAAACAGGACACCCAACTTTATTGAATAAACTGTATAAATTGGCTAAACCATATTTTCTTATCTTTGGATGTGTATTATTTTGACTTGTCCTTGAACCATGGCCACTGACCTTGTGTCAATTTCATGTCCCTAGCTCCAGTTATAGCCAATACGAGATCAGTGCGCGGTCAGAAACTGATTTGGCAAACCATAAATGTATCCCTTCTGATTCCCGACTTATAGACATCATATGAGACCCTGGACGGACTTTTTAGAATCAATTTTGAGTATACTTGTGATCTGGAGTTTGCCATGCTACCATGAATTTTTTGCTATGGCCTATGAGATATTATGCGAGGTTTGCTACATGTACATGAATGTTATGCATGATGATAAACTATGATTGTGTAATTGACCATTTATGGTCTAAAACGTGTTATTTGACTTAGGTTTGGCATGTTGACCAACATTTGACATGAACCTACTGATGTTGACCTTAGTTGACTACTTTGACCAAGCTTGACTTTTGGTTTGACTTTGGTTGACTTTGTTTGACTTGCATGAACTAGTTGACTACTTTGACCTAGCTTGACTTTTGGTTTGACTTTGGTTGACTTTGTTTGATTTGCATGAACTAGTTGACTTTGGTATTGTCTACAAATATTTGAAACTTGACATGGTAGTGTCAACAAACTTTTGAAACGGGACACGGTATTGTCTACAAACTTTTAACATTGAACCTTGGTGGTCTTCCACTAATAAATGTTTTCGGAATATTATTTCTTAAACATACTGTATTGTTTACCTAAAACCTGTAGATTCATTCAACATTATTGTTGATCCGTTTTGCGTGTTTTATTCTCATGTATTAATTGCTCCCGCTGTAAAATATTGCTGTTACGCAGAAATCAAGCCAAGCACTAGGACCAGAGTTAACATTTCGTTAAAGGGAAAGTGGGTCCGATTTTCAACCGAAGTTTTCTAGTATGATTGCCACATAATTTGGCCTGATTGTGTGGCCAATGTAATGTGCTCAAAAATCTGTTTTGTGGCCATGAATTACCCATCTACTATTAGGGGAACTAAACATTTCAACCCTATTGGTCCACTTGTCATTTCCCCTCACATAATATTACTGTTCATGGTTGGCAACTCTCCACCACACAAAGAGGCGTAGCGTGTTAGGGTAGATATATCACCAACTTCTCTGATCCATCACCATACGATTATCTTCCGATCTTCACCATCTTCTCTGATCCATCACCATACCATATCTATCCTCTGATCTTCACCATCTCCTCTGATCCATCACCATCCGCCATCTTCACCATCTACTCGATCTATCATCTTCTTCGATTGCATAGTCTCCGCAGGTAATATTCGCTACTTTTAGTTTAGGGTTTGTTTTTTTTTTTTAAATTGTTAAGTCAGCAACGAAGCGATGACAGCCGATCGTCATCAGCAGCGAAGCGATGACAGCCGATTATCAGTAGATTTAGGGAATTTACTTTGTTGTTTGATTTGGGATTGGTAAGTTTAGGGTTTCTTTGAATGATTTTCATTTAATTTTAGAGTTTATGTTTTTGAAAATGTTTATTAGCATGTATTTCTGAAAAATGTTTCAGGTGATGATCATTGTTTTTTTAGCTGTTATTTATGCCGTTATTGGAAATCTTCAAGTTATTTTCGGCTGTCAATGTTTCCAACAAATTTACGAGCTCAAAGAGGTAATGTATCGTGTTGTTTTTTAATGTTGTTATTCATCCCATTTTTCAATTTGATTATTAAATATAAGCTCAGTTAGGTATAGATTGTATGCTTGGTAATGTTAGTTTATGTGTTTTGAATTTAATGTTTTTGTTGTAAGGAACATGATTAAAATAGATACTAGACCAAAATTCTGACTTATTTATCTATGTAAGGAAATTTATTGTTTTATAAGCATACCAAGTTAAGATTAATGAAATGCCTAAATAGATTACTATAGCTTACTACCACATAGTAAATACACAATGAATTTTTGTTTTTGTTTTAGCTACACTGAAATAGCCATTATTTGATAAACCAACAGTGTTTGATCGTGTAATAAAATGGAAAGTATCTACTCATGCTGGTTTTGGTTAGCTCATCAACTATGTAGAGTTTTGGTACAAATATTTATGTCATTGTTTATTTAGTCTCTTATATATGTAACAAGGACATTTATGAACCTGTAATCTATTCGCATGAACTGCTCGTGTTTTTACATCTACGAGTGCACAGTTACAAATTTGAGTATTGAGTATAAAGGTAATTAGAGAATGGGTGAATGAACATGATGGTTGTTTGTATTTTATTTTTTCAGTTACATTTCCTTGACTGTTATGGTTGTTTGTTATTTCTGATATATTTTATGGAAACATACAAAAGGCAACGATGATCAATTTTGCCTACTATATACGCGCTGATAAAAATTGTAAGCATATACTGGCGGGGCTATCTGCAGATTGCAGCCGTACGATTCAGGATTAATTAGTTGAGTTTATGCATCAACTTGAACCTCGCTTTATTAGCCGGTTTTTAGATGGTTCTTCGTTTTTGGTGATCTTTATTGTTCGATGTATTGTTGGAAAACTTAGAAAATGGATGTTCAATTCGAGGACTATTGATTGGCTGTTAAAAAAAATATCGTATACTGGCGGGGCAAAATGCAGATTACAGCCATACGGTTTGATACTTTCTTAGTTGACTTTATACATCGATTTGAGCCTCGGTTCATTGTTATATTTACTTACTTTACTTTATCCATCAATAATAGTTGTTGATAGCTGCAAGTCATTATTCAGTTATTTGTGTTAACAGTATTATTTGCCTAACTGTTATGGTTGTTCGTTATTTCAGATTTATTATATGGAAAGATACAAAAGGCAATGATGATCATTTTTGTATGATATGGAAACGCTCATAAAAGTTGTAAACGTATGCTGGCAGGGCAATCTGCAGATTGCAGCCATACGATTCAGGATTTATTAGTTGACTTTATGCATCGATTTGAGCCTCGGTTTCTTAGCCAGTTTTTTGGGTGGATCTTGGTTTTCGATGCTCTTTATTGTTCGATCTGTTGTTTGAAAACATAAGAAATGTACGCTCAAATCGAACGCTATTGGTTGAATGTTAATAAAAAAAATTGAATCGTATACTGGCGGGGCAAAATGCAGGTTGCAGCCATACGGTTTGATACTTTCTTAGTTGACTTTATACATCGATCTGAGCCTCGGTGCATTGTTATATTGACTTACTTTACTTTATCCATCACTGATAGTTATTGATAGATGCATGTCATTATTCAGTTATTTGTGTTAACAGTATTATCTGCTTAACTGCTATGGTTGTTCGTTATTTCAGATGTATTATATGGAGAGATACAAAAGGCAATGATGATCATTTTTGTATGATACGGAAACGTTCATAAAAGTTGTAACCGTATGCTGGTGGGGTAATCTGCAGATTGCAGCCATACGATTCAGGATTAGTTAGTTGGCTTTATGCATCGATTTGAGCCTCCGTTTATTAGTCTTTTTTTAGTGGTTCTTGGTTTTCGATGAATTTATTGTTCAGTCTGTTGTTTGGAAAGGTAAAAAATGTACGCTCAAATCGAACTTTATTGGTTGAATGTTAATAAAAAAATAGAATCGTATACTGGCGGGGCAAAATGCAGGTTGCAGCCATACGGTTTGATACTTTCTTAGTTGACTTTATACATCAATCTGAGTCTCGGTTCATTGTTATATTTACTTACTTTAATTTATCTATCGATGATAGTTGTTGATAGCTGCATGTCATTATTCAGTTATTTGTGTTAACAGTATTATTTGCTTAACTTCTATGGTTGTTCGTTATTTCAGATTTATTATATGGAAAGATACAAAAGGCAATGATGATCATTTTTGTATGATACGGAAGTGTTCATAAAAGTTGTAACCGTATGCTGGCGAGCCAACCTGCAGATTGCAGCCATACGATTCAGGATTAATTAGTTGACTTTATGCATCGATTTGAGCCTCCGTTTGTTAGTCTTTTTTAAAGTGGTTCTTGGTTTTCAATGAACTTTATTGTTCAGTCTGTTGTTTGAAAAGGTAAAAAATGTACGCTCAAATCGAACTTTATTGGTTGAGTGTTAATAAAAAAATAGAATCGTATACTGGCGGGGCAAAATGCAGGTTGCAGCTATACGGTCTGATACTTTCTTAGTTGACTTTATACATCGATCTGAGCCTCGGTTCATTGTTATATTTACTTACTTTACTTTATCCATCGATCATAGTTGTTGATAGCTGCATATAATTATTCAGTTATTTGTATTAGCAGTTTGCAGTTTTTCTTAAGGGAAACAAGATATTCAACACAGATAATTGCTTTGCATGGGCTATCCTGCTGAATAAAAACGAGGAAGATGAATTGCTAGGGTTTAGGGTTTGGGGTTTAGGGTTCAATGACGTTGAGGATTCAGAGTTAAGCACTCTATTTGAGGTAAATAATAATATTTAAACTTTTTAAATTAATTTACTTTAGATTATGGTTTAAAGTTATGTTTGGTCGGTCGTATTCTTGATAATTATATTTAGTAACTTCAAAAAAATAAAAAATAAATATGTATATATATTTAGTGACCTAACATATTTATTTATTATGTGTTTTGTACCAATACGGCGATATTAGGACGCCTTGGCTATGCTGGTAAACATAGGATATTTTTTTATGATATCATACTCCGATATTCGTGCTGCTCGAACTGTCATGCTCGCGTTGCGAAATGAGCATTTGCGGAGAAGGAAAGTATACATCCACTACTCAATTCCAAAGGTTAATTCCCCTCCATAGCTAATTTTCCTCCAAGTAATACTTTTAAAAAATGTTAGATCTTTGACATAAGTTATCATGTGTGTCCTGTTAGGTAGATTGATTATTTAAACGCTTTGTGCAGTTTCAGCTCGATCTTGATAGAATTGCTAGTGGGGAAGATACTTGAATAACTTTAATGATTGAAAGGAGTCCTAATAAGTAAATAACAACTCCTTTATTTTTTATTATATCAAACAATTTAGTACTCGTAATTAAAAGTGTTGCTAATTTGGTTTTTTTAATTAATCGTTTAGGTATACTTCAAAGATATCGCTAAACGCCATTGGAAGCCATCAAAGAGTTACGCCTGACTTCTGAAGATATCAGACCAGTCCTTACAAATAGTCTAAATCCGTATAATCGCAATTGGGAACTAATTGAGGAAGATAATTATCGAACTCTTGCAGATGCTATATTTGAATCACTTATGTGTGGTAATTGCATCTAATATTTTGGATTAGGAATATTAAGAACATGTGAGATTTAACTCCTGATACAGAACTGCTAATGGAATTTCCCGAAGAGTGCACATTTGAGACCGCATTGGCTGATTTGACTGTGAGTGATAACTATTAAACGCGCGTTATTACTCACAATCAAATCAGCCAATGTCGTCTCAAATGTGTACTCTTCAGGCAGTTCCACTAGCAGTTTTGTACCAACAGTTAAATCCCAAATGTTCTTAATATTTACAATCAAAAAAATTAGATGTAGTCACCACACATCAGTGATTCAAATATAGCATCTGCAAGAGTTCGATAATTATCTTCCTCAATCAGTTCCCTATTGCCATTATAGCATCTGCAAGAGTTCGATAATTATCTTCCACAGTTATCTTCCTCAATTAGTTCCCAATTGCAGTTGATCTAAGTTTGTAGTAGTTAGGTAATTGATGATGTAAATTATAGTCGTTCATTTTGGATATATAACCTATAACCTGTAAAGGTCAATTTTGCACCATTAATACTTCACCAACCGTTATATTTATAGATTTTTCAAACATAGTGTATAGCCGCGTAGCGTGTACCTTCAATCTTGTTATTATCGAAACAAAACTATAGTCAAATATATTTTCATTCAATATAAAATATTAAAATAGAAACAATTATAGAGTTATGAATTAAAAGATATCAAAAAGTGTCACAAAATTATAGAACCATTAAACCAAGATGTCAGTAAATGTGTAAAGATTTGTGGCTAGTAAGGATATATTAATCCCGAAAATATTCTCAATGAACCTAGATAAAGTTTTACATAAAAAAACAAGTATCAAAATGGTATTTAAATATGTATAAGAGTTCAAATGCAAAGTTAATAATTTTCGTAAACTCTGAAAGTTCAAAATTCACCTTTAGAAATAGCAAAACGACTTTTTCAGCGTTAAAACTATTTCGAATGGAGGCAAGCCTTTAGGAAGTCTTGCTCATAGCGTCGTTATCAATTCATCGTACGAAAGTGAGTCTAATTTTCAACCGAAGTTTCTTAGCATGATTGCCACATAATTTGGCCCGATTATGTGGCCAACATAATGTGCTCAAAAATGTGTTTTGCGGCCATAAAGTATTATCGAAACAAAACTATAGTCAAATATATTTTCATTCAATATAAAATTTTAAAATAAAAACAATTATAGAGTTATGAATTGAGAGATATCAAAAAGTGTTACAAAATAATCGAACCATTTGACCAAGATGTCAGTAAACATGTAACGATTTGTGGCTAGTAGGGATATATTAAACCAAAAATATTCTCAATGAACTTAAATAAAGTGTTTCATAAAAAACAAGTATCAAAATGGTATTAAAATATGCATAAGAGTTCAAATGCAAAGGTAATAATTATCGTAAAATTAAAAAGTTCAAAATTCACCTTTAAAAATAGCAAAATGACTTTTTCGGCGTCAAAACTATTTCGAATGGAAGCAAGGCTTCAGGAAGTCTTGCTCATAGCGTCATTATCTATTCATCGTGCGAAAGTGGGTCCAATTTTCAACCGAAGTTTTTGAAATGCCCCGTTCATATCGATTATAAACGTTACATAATAATTGATTTCATTGCGAGGTATTTGACCTCTAAATGATACATTTTACAAATATTGCATTCGTTTTTAAAAGATAAACTTTCATTACATCGAAAGTTGACAGGCATGCATACCAACTCATAATATATCCAAATTATAAACGACTTAATCTGTTATTTACTTTAATAATAATCTTTGTTGAACTTAACGACTCGAATGCAACCTCTTTTGAAATATATCATGAATGACTCCAAGTAATATCTTTAAAATGAGCAAATGCACAGTGGAAGATTTCTTTCATACCTGAGAATAAACATGCTTAAAAGTGTCAACCAAAAGGTTGGTGAGTTCGTTAGTTTATCATAATCAATCATTTCCAATAATATAATAGACCACAAGATACACATATTTCGAAAACAATCTGTGCAGGTCTGCTCACTGCTGTAAAAATCATTCATACGAATTTCATACTTTCAAACACCTGGTAACCGACATTAACAAATGCATATAGAATATCCCCCGCATACAAGTGATTCGCACTTAGTATGCTCACAGCATACAAACAGGCCATCCCTTTTAAAAATGACAGTTGTATACACCTTACAACAGGTCATAGCTTTTAAAGATGACGGTTGTAAACTAAAAGTCGAAGTATTAAATAAGTTTAAATTCTCTGACTCGGGCTTGTCAAGGCCCATAGATCTATCTTTAGGATTCGTCTCAATTAGTGGCAATTATAATAAATACTAATTGTTAGGTTACCAGCAAAAAGGATGTACTCATATCTTGGTGGCAATTATAATAAACACCAATTCAATCGTAGAATGTTTTTATGTACTTGTGTCTATTTCGTCAAACATTTATAAAAGTGTATGTATTCTCAGTCCCAAAAATATATATTGCAAAAGCATTTAAAAAGGGAGTAATGAAACTCACAATACTGTATTTCGTAGTAAATATGCATATGACAGCATTGAACAGGTGCAAGGTTGGCCTCGGATTCACGAACCTGTATTAAGTATATATATATTGGTCAAATAAATGTCTAACAATTTAGGTCAGGTCATAGTGTATCACAATCCTAATGTTCGAGATTATCATGCAAAAGTCAACAAAAGTCAATTTGACCAAAATGACTTCTAAAATCTATACGTGTTTATTATATAACTTAAATATAGTCATTTTATATATATAGATATATTTATCAAATTTTATTAGGGTAGATTATAAAAGTCCTTTATTAATAAATAAAATTTTATATTAAAATTTATATATGATAGAATATACTTTTATATATCTTAAGTAATAAAATTTATAAAGTTCACTTAATATCGTAAAAATATAGTGATATGTATTATTAATGTAATTATATTACGTGTGATAAAAATATCTTTGTATCACATATTTAAAAATAATATTGATAATAATAATAATAATGAGTAAAAGTTATATTATTTTGTAATAATAATAATAATTATTATTATTCTACTAATGATAATAATAATAACAATATTTATTTACTAATGATGATATTAATTATAATAAAATGATAATTTTAATAATAAAGATACTTTTTAATATTAACTGTAATAAATAAAAATAATAACTCTATTCCAAATGATAATTTTTTTTAATAATAATTATACTAAAATGATAATATTGATGATATTTTTATAATAACAATGATATTTCTATTAAAATGATAATTTTAATAAAAATGATAGTTTTAATATTAATGATACTTTTAATAATAATAATAATAATAATAATGATAAAAATAATGAAAACGATATTTTTATGTAAATCATAATCTTAACAATATTTCAACTGAACCATGATACTTATATTCATTATTTACTAATCGCCTTGTTTAATAGCTTTTAATCCTCTTTTATATCACATTCATAATAATGATAATAATAGTAATCATAATAATTAAGTGATACTAATATTAGTTTTAATGATAATAATAAATATTATAATAATATTAATGATAATACTAATAATAATAATAATAATAATAATAATAATAATAATAACGATAATATTATTAATAACCTTAATGATAATAACGATAGTAATAATAATAATAATAATAACAATTTTTGATGATAATACATTTATTAATAACGATAATGATAATAATAATAATAATAATAATAATAATAATAATAATAATAATAATAACGACGATAATAACGACGATAGTATGAATAATAATCATTTTTAATAATAATACTAAAATTAATGATAATTCAGTTGACTATATCTTTTAATCTGTTCGTCGAAACCACACGATTTCTAAATGAAAAGTTATTAATTTTTCACCAGCTTTTCAACGACATGCATATCATATACCTTATCTCAGTAGCATATGTATTAAATTCATGATTTATCATAAACTATGTAACGACGAAAATTAAGCATAAAAGCATGCATAATTATATATACTCGAGCACTAATCAGGGATACACTATTAATATATAAAAGATAAGATATGGATGCTCACGTATCAATATTGTGATTCAATATTGCAGGAAAGTACATAGTCGCAACAAAATTGATAAACACTAGTTTGACCTCACGAGCATACCCCCAATCCATACTCATAATCTCCATAGCTATAACCCATAATTTTCTTAGCTCTATCCCGCATCGAAAAACCATTTTGAAATCACTCGCGCATGACCTCGTCGTAGTATTTTATGTATATTAATACTAGTAATTATAATACTACTACTTATAATAATAATAATAATAATAAGATTAATAATATTAATAATCTTAATAATAATAATAATAATAATATAATATATATGTGTGTGTGTAAATAGATCGAGAGATAGATAGTTAGAACTGGAACCAGAAATCGAATGCTTAAATACACCTCTCCTGTCCTCAGACCCTATGCGATCGCATAGGTCTTCTTTGCTTTGGCCATGCGATCACATGGCCACCTGGCTCTAGCTCACTTCGTTTGTCAAGTTCTGCCGACGGTTTATATAATAATATATATAATATATTTAATTTAAATAATTAATTATATATTATATTAAATTCAAGTGCATAGTTAACTTGTAATTTTCATTCCGATGACTCGTACGTTGTCACTCGACTTACGTCCCGGTTCCCGTTTCTCGAACGCATTTTCGTACGCTTAGAAAACTGGTACTTTATGTTTCGTGTAATGTACCTTTATACATCATAAGACTCAAATCAATGAAAAACTATCCCACTCAAAGTGTAACTTGAACGTTCGAGTGTTTTGGTCATTTTCTTCTATAAATCGACATTTCACTATATATACATATGCATATATCTATAATAGTATTATTTTAAATAAAACGATTTATAAAATTAATATTAAATCTTATTACGTTGTAATATATATATATATATATATATATATATATATATATATATATATATATATATATATATATATACACTTTCATTTCAAAATATAAATTTTAAATATTTATTTAATAATATAATAATAATTTTTCAAAACTAAATGTATTTCAAAGTTCATTATATTATTTTAAAATCGTTTCGAATTTATTACTTACTAATACTTTCACCCTTTTTGAAACAATAAAAATATATTTGTAATTTATAATACAAAGCTTTAATTACATTCCTTAAATTTTATATTCATAAACAAATTATCTTATAAAATGTTTTAATAATAAAGTTCTTTTTAATACTGAAAATGTTTTAGTACGTTTAAAACTAAATTAAATAAATATAATAATTTGTTTTTCCCAAAACTAAATATATTTAAGAATCATTTCAAAAGGTTAAAATAATGGAAATCATTATATCTTAAAATGTTTTAGAAAAGTAAAATCATATATGACACATAATAAATTTTAAGTTTCTAAATCGTCATTTGTTGGTGAAGCATAAGATAAGGTTCAATGGTTAAAAATCATTTAATGTAAAACGTTGATTTACTTAACTTGTCAATGTCCAACATCTAAGTTACTTACACTACACATTCTTACTTTTACATTTAAATAAAATGAAAGTTAAAATAGTTATCTTATCAAAGTCACGAGGAAAATGTTGTAAAGCATGAATTGGAAATCAAACAGGAATGTCCGCTAATATTTGTCTAGTACTCGATAATTGGCATTTTGTTCTCACTTCTAAATCACCTTACCATTTATTCCGAATACCGTTAAAAATGAAATGATCTCTTAAATCACGGTGGACCTCACAACAGAGATCCGTAATCATATCATAATGTATCTGATACTTCAATCATTTGATATTATCTTTTAATTTTCGTCGACAAATATATTGAAACTAATACGTTTATGTAAAGTATTATTCATCAAATACTTTGTTAGCGTTCTCAAGTTATAATATATATACATATATAATCATATTTATTTATATAATGGTTCATGAATTGTCAGAATTTGGTCTAGGTTAAATGAATGTATGAACACAGTTTAAAATTTTTGAGATTCAACTTAACAAACTTTGCTTATCGTGTTGGAATAATATAGAGATAAAGTTTAAATTTGATCGAAAATTTTCGGGTTGTCACAGTACCTACCCGTTAAAGAAATTTCGTCCCAAAATTTGATCGAGGTCGTCATGGCTAACCATAAAAATGTTTTCATGACGAATATGAGTTGATAAATAGAGTTTTATCATCATTGAGTAATATGGATAAGACAATTTGATTTCGCGAGGAGTATAAGTGAAGCTATCACAAAGGAGTGAAATGAATAGATGAGGTTCATCTTAACCGGTGACGTAGTCCCGGTTGATTTCCGGAAATCAAGGAATTTAGAGGAAATCTTCGTAGTAAGATTTGGTTCTTCGGTAATTAAGGAAATTAGGATCCTCTTTGGTTAAATGCGATGATCTATTTCAATTGCTCTGTCGGATGTTTCACCATAAATCCACCCCCTTTATTTCCTTACTTCCACATCTCCCACTTTCTTCCCCAATTCATACTTCTAAAACATTTTTCAATATGCTTGATCCAGTTCTGATCCTTGATATGTTCTTAACTGTCGCAACAATTATCCTTCTTTTCTAACTCCCTCCGGAGGAATGTTTTACTTCTATTTCGCACTTGGGGTGGTGATTTTCATAATCCTTCCTTGTATTTGTCTTTTCATAATTATTGACATCCGTGGTTAATGATCTTTTCCGTTTGCTGCGATTTATACCCCCTTTCTATTTCGGAGCTTCATGCTTTTGTTTTCTTTTCGCAAGTAATGGTCCAGAATTCGTAGGTATGGAGTTTCGAATTATCATAATATACAAAGTAGAAAGGAAAGGTAGTAGCACGATTTGATTTGTCAAATTACCAGAATATCCGGAAAAGATCAAATCATCAGGAAAAATGTTTTCTTAATAGTTTAGAGGTTAAATAGAATGAAAGAGTTATGTAACATGGTTCATGATGAGGGTATGATCTGTGAACTTTTATCACGTCCCATTAGAAACTCAGCATGACTTACTGTAATATAATCACGTTGATCAAGTGTCATTATATTATACTAACTCATGCTTCAGTTCCCAACATTACTTCAAAAATATTCATATTTTAAACTCGAAGGTTTCAGAATTCAGAACTAAAATAGTTTCTTTTATGATGTAAAACAGATAGCGCGAAGAGGTAAATGATTTCGGATAACAATAGTTATGAAGATATCTTCAGAAATATCGAAGATATTTATAATGAAAGATATAATGATATCTTAGAATATCTAAGATCAGATGATGATGATGAAGAATATTGTTCGCAAGGGTTTAGAGTAAGGAGCAAGGTATTCGCTAAAGACTTCAACAGACACTGAATCATTTAGATTCTTTGAAGACAGATTTAGTATTTGTGATTTGTCCACAACCTCCTTCATGGTTTGCTTAATCCGTTTCTCAGTTCCACACTATTTTTTTATCATCAAACTTTTGACTGTTACGGCTGTCTACAGTTTCTGCTACTTCATCAGCATTTTTCCAAAATTCGGAGAACTAGTTCGCAGTTTAGGGTGTTTTTCAGAAACTTCACATTCGAAGTATGTAAGTCTAGGAGATAGATGTTAAATGTATATATAACTGTCGGCGTAGAATTGCTGCGAAATTCGAAATACTGATTGCTAATTCCCTGTAGTTGGTATGGCAATTATTGTTACAAGATGTGGATGAGTACATGATAGAGTTTTAATGAGTATAATGATTTTTCGGAAGGTCAAAGATCAATGAAGTTGTTGGTAAGTTTACTGCTAATGTGGCGAGATATAAAAGGTTTCCCGGTAATAATGATGAAGGGGTAATCGTTATAATAAGGCTTATTCGAATGAAAAATTGAAGTTGATTTGCTGGAGCTGTGACAAAACTGTCTATTTTGAAAAGGGATTGAAACATTATTTTTAGTAATAAATGCCAAAGGATCTGACACTAATATGTGTTAGTCTATGACTTTGGTTTCGAGAGTTTCTAGGTGTCTCGCTATACGCGTAATCCTTCTTTCCGTTAATAACGTGTGGTTGGATCATTCTCTCATTTTTTTCTTAATTGAGGGGTTTTCAAGAATCATGAATGGTTTGAACACAGATTGTAATCGTCAATATACATATGATGTTCAAGAATTTTGAATTATACGAATATTTTTCGGGGTTTATGAATAGAAGTGATGTGTTATCACAGTTTTGAATTCAAATAATGGCTTTGAGAGATGTAAGAATCTAAGAGTGATGATTTCGGTTATATCTCAACTTGGATTCTGAATTATTAAAATCAGAATATGCAATTGGATTTGAATGAGTATGGTTATTTTGATTTCTATGAAAGAATGTATATTGTGGTGAAAATAGTGAGTATAGTTGATGATTGCTGAATCAGAATCGAAGAATGTAACATATTAATTGTGAATTTATATATCTCTCGGGTATTACCTACCCGTTAAAAGTTTCACAAATAATATCTTGTATAAGAGATTTTTTATTACAGTCTTTATGAGAATATATATATATATATATATATATATATATATATATATATATATATATATATATATATATATATATATATATATATATATATATCTTCTGTAGATGTAACATAGATTTTAATGACTTAATATTAAATTAAACTCATTCGATTTTTAGCTGGAACTAGAAATGAATAACCTCTTAAAACTTTAGAAATTTCGTAATCTTCGCGAATTATTTCTTCAATGTAAATGAAATTATGAATCAATACTCCATTATTCATTTGTATTGATATTTCCTCAGTGAATCATGTTGGTGCTCGTGGAATTCTTGTGAACTTCACAAGATATGAATGATGTTTTCTAGAAAGTTTCGAGTACATCGAAAATGAAAGTGTAAAATTAAACATGTATTTGAATGATACACTTAGTTTATTATGAAATAGAATTCATCGAGTTGAAGCAGAGATTGTAGTTATTGTTGGATAAGTCGTTAACAAAGGATATACTTCATAGCGCATTAGTAATATGAATTAACCGAGTAGTAGCTACCCCTTTTCAATTCATACATAATAGCTTAGCTCAAACAGATATATTATGGTTTCAAAATTTATATAATATATAAATTCTTTGGAAATAATGAGTTATACTTCCATAACTCGTTATTTCAATATACCCATTGATGATTGTGGTGTCGATATCGTTGATGGTTATGGATCTGGTGTAGCTTGTGGTGCTACTTATGTTGCTGGTGTCGGTGATACTGAAGGTGATGCTGGTGGTACTGTTAGTGCTGGTGATGCTGACGATAATGCTAGTGCTGATGATGCTTGTGTAACAAGTGTCATTTGTAAATCACGCACTATTCCGGTCAGGGTTTCTACTCATCTGATTTATGGTTATGGCTAGAATAGATAATCTCTAAGACTTTAGAGATTACATAATCGCCGCAGAATACTTTATGAATTAATACTTCATCGATTATTGTTGTTGGGATTCCTTGGTATCTATAAGGCATATGATGTTGATGCTCGAGGTACAGATTGTGATGTCGAGGCATGGGATGTGGATGTTGTTGTTGGTGGTGGTAATGATACTGTTGGTGTTGTTGTCGGTGGTACTGTTGATGCTGATGGTGCTTGCAATGCCTGCAAGTTGTGCATCGTATTCTCTAAAGCCACTACTCGAGCGCGAAGCTCGTTGACTTCTTCTATTACACTGGGATGATTAGTGGTTCGGACGAGCGGATGAATAAGATCTAGGATTTGAGATAATATATAATCGTGATGAGATACTCTGGAAATGAGAGAGAAAATGGTGTTTCGAACAGGTTCGCCGGTAAGTGCTTCAGGTTCTTCGCCAAGAGGGAAATGTGGTGGATGGAAGGGATTACCTTCTTCTTGTCTCCAATGATTAAGTAGACTGCGAACCCATCCCCAATTCATCCAGAATAGATGATGGCTAATTGGTTGATCCATTCCGGTCACACTGGTTTCGGAGCTCGAGTGAAACTCCATATCAGAATCCGAGGGACTTGAACTAGTGGTGAGTTCCATTTCGTACGATTGAATAAAGGATTTTTCGATATGAAATGATTTTCGGCTATCGGATGGTATTCTAATTACATAGAATATCTATATATATAACAAAATATTTCGTAGATTACGGAGGAATTTACGGAATATGTCAGGCAAAGTTTACAGTAACAGATACGCTAAGATATGAATTAGAAGATATGCTAAGATATGAATTTTGTCTATACACTATTCATGCAATCAATGCAGTAAGACGTGTCTAGACTAAGGATGATAAGCAGGTAATTTCCGACAAGAAATAATAAGCAAAACTTTTTGACATGCAGACACGGTTGAAGTCCAGACTCACTAATGCATCTTAATAACTATCTGTTAGACACACTAATGCAAGACCTGGTTCGCTAAGATCACCGCTCTGATACCAACTGAAATGCCCCGTTCATATCGTTTATAAACGTTACATAATAATTGATTTTATTGCGAGGTATTTGACCTCTAAATGATACATTTTACAAATATTGCATTCGTTTTTAAAAGAAACACTTTCATTACATCGAAAGTTGACAGACATGCATACCAACTCATAATATATCCAAATTATAAATGACTTAATCTGTTATTTACTTTAATAATAATCTTCGTTGAACTCAACGACTCGAATGCAACCTCTTTTGAAATATGTCATGAATGACTCCAAGTAATATCTTTAAAATGAGCAAATGCACAGCGGAAGATTTCTTTCATACCTGAGAATAAACATGCTTAAAAGTGTCAACCAAAAGGTTGGTGATTTCATTAGTTTATCATAATCAATCATTTCCAATAATATAATAGACCACAAGATACACATATTTCGAAAACAATCTGTGCAGGTCTGCTCACTGCTATGAAAACCATTCATACGAATTTCATATTTTCAAACACCTGGTAACCAACATTAACAAATGCATATAGAATATCCCCCGCATACAAGTGATTCGCACTTAGTATGCTCACAGCATACAAACAGGCCATCCCTTTTAAAAATAACGGTTGTATACACCTTACAAC
This sequence comes from Rutidosis leptorrhynchoides, assembly GCF_046630445.1. NCBI lineage: Eukaryota > Viridiplantae > Streptophyta > Magnoliopsida > Asterales > Asteraceae > Rutidosis > Rutidosis leptorrhynchoides. The sequence goes on from NC_092336.1 coordinate 20,024,925, forward strand.
AGGTCATAGCTTTTAAAGATGGCAGTTGTATACTAAAAGTCGAAGTACTAAAGCAGTTCAAATTCTCAGACTGGGGTTGTCAAGGCCCATAGATCTATCTTTAGGATTCGCGTCAATTAGTGGCAATTATAATAAACACTAATTGTTAGGTTACCAGCAAAAAGGGGTGATATCCGGTGTAATCATATCTAGGTGGCAATTATAATAAACACCAATTCAATCGTAGAATGTTTTTATGTACTTGTGTCATTTTCGTCAAACATTTATAAAAGTGCATGTATTCTGTGACGACCAGGGAAATTTCGACCAAATTTAAACTTAACCTTTATATGGTTTCGACACGATAACCAAAGTCTGTTAAACTAAATCTCAAAAAATTTGAACTGTTTCAGATATCTATTTGACCTTTGACTATTCCCGACGATTCACGAACAAGTGTTGTAAATATATATAAATATATATATAATTAAATAAATATAAATGAGGGTATTGATAATATTAAAATATAAATGAATCATTAGGATCAAAATGTAAAAATAATAAATAAAATAATTAAGTTCTATTAGGATAAATATATACATAAATATGTATGTATATATATATATATATATATATATATATATATATATATATATATATATATGATATAAATCTATATATGAATATATATATATATGATTTCTATTTATAACTATTATATTGTAAAACATATGAAATATATAAATATTCAATATTCAATAAATATTATCATATCATATATAATATAATTATTACATAATTAATAAATTAAATGTAATTATAAGTTGAATTATAATTGTTATATTATTATTAGTATTGTGTCATTTAAAAAGTATAATATGGAATTTGTTACATATAATTATTATATTATTATGATTACTCTTATTATTATTAATATTAATATTAATATTAATATTAATATCAGAATATTGTTATTATAATGTATTATATAAATATAACAATTTATATATTTAATCAGTTATATCATTATGATTATAAATTATAAATAGTTAGAAAAATTATAATTTTTGTATTATTATAATTATTATTAATATCATTACTAAAAATTACTATTTATTATCTTTATATTTTTTATCATTATTGTTATTAGTATTAATTTGATTAGTAACATTATGATTATTAATTCTATTATTGTTATTATTAGTATTTTTAATATTTCTAATAATATTAACAATATTATTATTATTAATATACTTAAATAATTATTAATATTAATTGTTCTATAAACTGTAAATCAAGGAAATGTCCAAATCTGTTTCTTGTATCCATCACGATGTAATTAGAATCCAAATTCAGTACTAATCACGATCCAATCACGAGCAAATGTCCAAAATCAGTTAGGGGTCGTACTCCACTTTTATTTATTTCTTTCTTTGCTGTACAATTTTGTTGACTGCAATCCACATAAATTCGATCAATTCATGTAGTAAAGTAATCAGCTGAATTACCTTTCATTGCCAATATCAAATACAACAAACCATTATTGATAAATTAGTGAAATTAATATAGAATTTTTTTACAACTAGCGATACATCTGTTTATGGTTATTTTAGAAAAAATTCGGATTTGAAGTTTATTTCAAAATCTAAAATTGCAGAGGTGATAGGAATTCCATTTTCAAACTATCTGCAGAATCTCAAGTCTCGATTCTTCGTAACGAAATCGAATTTTTGAGTCAAAGTTTGAATTACAAAAAGTCAAATATTTTGTTCATGCGAAATTCGTGATTTTGTTGATGTTTCTGTTAAAATTGATGATTCACAAAGATTATAGGGGTGATTTGAAATGTATCTTGTGTTGAAACCTTTTGCTAAAACGTACTCAAAACCTCAATCAATTTTTTCCCCTTAACCGCGACAGCAGCAGGGACTTTATATTTATTTATTTTTTTTCTTTTTTCGCGTTTTCAATAATAATAACTAATTTGGTTTATCATATTTCGGTTAGAAAGTTTAAAGAACAAATTCTATTACTTGTTGTTAAATTGTTTGGATTTTGGTCGATTGAATATGTGAAGAAGAAAGGAAAAGAAATAAGGAAAAAAATAAGTGTTATATAGTATTAGAATGGGTATAAATTAGATAAAGTGCAACAGTACGATGGTTTAGGAGTTTAGCGTGTGAGCAAGAGGTCTCGGGTTCAAGCCCGGCTATGGGCATTTTTTTTAAAGAGGACTTTAAAGGTAGTTTCTTTTTTTTTTTATAATTATTATTATTATCATTACTATTATTATTATTGTTATTATTTTTATTATTATGATTATTATTATTACTATGATTATTATTACGATTGTTATTATTATTAGTAATATAGTAATTATTATTAACATCATAGTTGCAAGTGTTATAAGTATTACCAATAGTGTTATAAGTATTACCAATGTTATTATTATAAATATTAATTGTTATAAATATTATGATTAATATTATTAATATCATCATTAAGTATTAGAATTATAATTACTATTAGTATTATCATTAATACTAATACAGGTATTAGTTACCCTTTATCATTATTAACATAACCCTAGTTACAATTATGATGATTATTATCTTTATTGTTAATATTATTACTATTATCAATATAAGTATTATTATTAAGTATTATGATTTTTAATATTAGCATTATTAATAAAATTTCTAATATTATTATTATAGGTATCAGTATTAACAATATCATTATCACTATTATTAGTAATAAAATTATTATTATTATTATTAGTAAATCTTTATTATTATCAAAACTATTTTTTTTAAACAGATAATATTTTGTACATAAAATATATTTATACTATAATTATATTAATATTTTTACATAACTATATATATCGAACCTATTAATATTATTTATATAAATACTTACACATAACAAACTACTTTTTTTTAAATATAACACTAAACAATTATGTATATAAATATAACTATATAAATATTAATCACTTCGAATATATATACACAAATTAAATAAATATAATATATAAATTTGTTCAGTTACGATCATATGTTTTAATATATATATATATATACACAAATGATATAGGTTCGTGAATCCGAGGCCAACCCTGCATTGTCCAGTATCGTCGTATGAATATTTTTACTACAAAATATTGTAGGGTGAGTTTCATTTACTCCCTTTTTAAATGCTTTTGCAATATATATTTTTGGGACTGAGAATACATGCGCTGTTTTATAAATGTTTTACGAAATAGACACAAGTAATCGAAACTACATTATATGGTTGAATGATCGAATCCGAATATGCCCCTTTTTGCTTGGTAACCTAAGAATTAGTAAACAGATCTACTAATCGACGCGAATCCTAAAGATAGATCTATTGGGCCTAACGAACCCCATCTAAAGTTCCGAATGCTTTAGTACTTCGATGTTGTTTTATCATGTCCGAAGAATTTCTCGGAATGATAGGGGATATTCTTATATGCATCTTGTTAATGTCGGTTACCAGGTGTTCAATCCATATGAATGATATTTTTGTCTCTATGCATGGGACGTATATTTATGAGAACTGGAAATGAAATTCTTGTGGTCTATTAAAATGATGAAAATCATCGTTTATTATAAACTAATGAACTCACCAACCTTTTGGTTGACACTTTAAAGCATGTTTATTCTCATGTATGAAAGAAATCTTCCGCTGTGCATTTTCTCATTTTAGAGATATTACTTGGAGTCATTCATGACATATTTCAAAAGACGTTGCATTCGAGTCGTTAAGTTCATCAAGATTAATATTAAGTCAATTATAGTTAGATATATTATGAAATGGTATGCATGCCGTCAACTTTCAATGTAAAGAAAGTTTGTCTTTTAAAAACGAATGCAATGTTTGTAAAATTGTATCATATAGAGGTCTAGTACCTCGCGATGTAACCAAATGTAATGTATTCGTCCAGATGGATTAGGACGGGTCGTTAGAGTTGGTATCAGAGCGGTGGTCTTAGCGAACCAGGTCTTGCATTAGTATGTCTAACTGATAGTTGTTAGGATGCATTGGTGAGTCTGGACTTCGACCGTGTCTGCATATCAAAAGTTTTGCTTATCATTCCGTGTCGAAAATCATCTGCTTATCATCCTTAGGAAATTACATGCTTATCATTCTTAGTCTAGACACATCTTACTGCAATGATTGTATGAATAGTGTATAGACAAAATTCGTATCTTAGCGTATCTACTAATTCATATCTTAGCATATCTGTTACTGTAGACTTTGCCTGACAGCTTCCGTAGATTTCTCTGTAACTTATGGGATTTTAGTATTATATATACATATGTAAATTATGTATTGCAGGGTATTAATCTACATCCTATAATCTATTTCTTATCAAAAATCCTTCATCTGATCGTACGAGATGAATCCCTCAACCAGTTCGAGTCCCTCAGATTTCGATAGCTATTCCGATAGTTATTCCGACAGCTATTCCGACATGGATATTCACCTAAGCTCCGAAAGCGGTGTCACCAGAATGAATCAATCAATCAGCCATCCCCAATTCATCCGATGAGTTCGTAGTCGACTTAATCAACGGAAACGAGAAGAAGGCAATTCCTTTCCACCAACCAAATTTCCCTCTTAACGAAGAACCTGAAGCATTCACCGGCGAACTAATCCGAAACACTATTTTTGCCCTCATTACCCGAATATCTCGCCATGATTATATACTATCTCAAATTCAAAACCTTATTCATTCACCCGTTCTTACAGATAATCATTCCGGAGTAATAAGTCAACGAACTACGCGCCCGAGTTGTAGCCTTGAAAAATATGGTGCAAAACGTACCAGCTTCAGCAACCTCATCGGCACCAACAGTACCATCAACAATCCATGCCTCAACATCTCATTCTGTACCTCGAGCATAATCATCAATCTACGTATCGTTCTACATTATTTATCTTGGTTCGACATGATGATTATGTAATCTCTAATGTTTTAGAGATTATGTACTCTAATTCTAACCGAAAAGCAAATGAGTTTAATGTTATATTAACTCATTAAATCCATAATTACATCTGAAGAAAATATATATGTATATATGTTTTCATAAATATTGTAATTAAAAATTCTTTTGTACAAACTATTAATGGAGAAAATATTTTAACGGGTAGGTAATACTCGAGGAATATTTAGATTTCACATTAATAAGTTACACTATACATTCTTCGAATTTGATTCAACGATCATTTACTATCCTATTTACAACCACTGATATACGTATCCGTTCACCAAAGAATAACTATTTTCATTCAAATTCAATTTCATATTTGGATTTTGATCTATCAGAATCCAACAAGTGGCAATGGACACAATAAAAATTGATTAGAAATAGACTAATTAACAATATGAAATTTTGATAAGAAACCACGCTAACAAGATCCTAGCTAACTGTTCCTAACTAACTGTTAATTCCGTATTACATTTTATTTTATCGCAATTTAATTATCGCAGTTTATTTATCGCAATTTATATTCTCGCAATTTTATTTATCGTCATTTAATTTCTGTTATTTATTTTACGCACTTTATTTATCGTCATTTAAATACTGTTATTTACGCATTTTAAATATCGGGACACGTATACAAGGATTTGATATATCATATCGACGCATATATATATATATATATATATATATATATATATATATATATATATATATATATATATATATATATATATATATATATATATATATATATATATATATATATATATTATTTGGAATAACCATAGACGCTCTATATGCAGTAATGCTGGAGTTAGCTATACAGGGTTGAGGTTGATTCTACAATAATATATATACTTTGAGTTGTGATCGAGTCTGAGACGTATACAGGTCACGATACATATAAATTAATTCGAATATTATAAATTAAACTATATATGAATTATTGGATTGTCAACTGTGGACTATCGACTTTGGACTAATAACATTGGACAATTAAAATGAATTAAAATATTGATTATAACATATGAAACTAAACAATTCTTCAAGTTTGCCACTTGATTTCATCTTAAACCTCATTTGTATTTTGACGATTACAATCTGCGTTCAACACTTCATAATTCTTGAAAACACTTCAATCGAGAGGATGAACCAACCGCACTTCATCTACGGAAGAAAAGATTGATACATATAGTTATATACTTGAAAATACTCGGAACCTGAGTAAACGTTTAACACGTATATGTGCTAGCTCCTTTGGCGTTGTTATTACCGAAAATAACTTTGCAATTCCTTTTCAAATTAGCCAAATTTGTCACAGCTCTAGCAAGTCAACTTTGACTTTTCAATCGGACTAGCCTTACTATAACCTTGATATATATGCATACTCTTTTATTGTCACCGGAGAACCTTTTATATTTCACCATATTACCAGCAGATGTACCAGCATCCTCGTCGCTCTTTGGTTTAAATCTCTCCGACAAATCAATATATTTATCTATTTGAAGTCTCATCATGTACTCATCCGCATCTTGTAACAAAAATTGCCATACCAATTACCGAAAATCAGCAAATCTGTATTGTGAGTCTCGCAACATTTCCACAACAACAGTTATATGTATCCATATAACATTTATCTCTTAGAACTATGATCTTCCATTCTGAATTCCTGAAAAGCGCTTTAGCTTATGAATCAGTTTCCTGAGTTTTAAAAAAGCTAATGAAGCAGTGAAAACTGAAGACTGCCTTAACAGTCAAAAGTTTGATGATAAACAATGGAGTGTTGGAAAAGCTCAAAGATTTTGATACTGAAAAACTGATTGAGCAAACTACAAAGGAGTCTCTAAACAAATCACAAGGACTAAACTTGTACATTAAGAATCCTGATGATTCTGTTTCTGATGAAATCTTTAGCGAATACCTTGCTTCTGACTCCAAACTCTTGCGGACAAATTTTCTTCACCATCCTTCGATATTAGAAATTCCAAGATATCATCGTATCTTTCGTTATAAATATCCTCCATATTTCTGAAGATATTTTTATAACTATTCTTATCTGAAATCACTAATCTTTTCGTACTATCAGTGTTACATCATATAGAAACTGTTAGTTTCTATATTCTGTAAACTTTCGAGCTTAAAATATGAATGTTATCGAAGTAATGTTGGGAACTGATGTATGAGTTAGTATAATATAATGACACTTGATCAACGTGATTATATTACAGTATGTCATGCTGAGTTTCTAAATGGAACATGATGATTCACAGATTATAACGTCATCATGTGTCATGTTACATAACTCTTTCATTCTGATTAACTTCTGAACATATCAAGAAAATATATTCTTGATAGTTCTATTCTCAGTGATTTTGGTAATTTGACAAATCAAATCGTGCTATTACGTTTAGAGCATTAAGTTCATTCAAAACTCCATACTTACAAATTCCAGACCATTACTCGCTTTACTAGAGGACGAGAGGAGAATAAAAAGGCAAAGAGCTCCAAAATATAAGAGAAAATATAAAGCCCAATAGCAACACGGAGGTTACAAACCGTGGATATTAATACGAATAGCAATATAAAGACACGGTATAATTAAGAATAATATCACCCAAGGTAATAGTAGAAGTAAACAGATTTTTCTGGTGGAAGATTGAAAAGAAGGACGACAGAAATGATAATTAGGAAAATATCAAGGATTAGAACTGGATTAAGTATTTTCACAATCTTTTGGATGTATGAACTAAGAAAGAAAATATAGGAATGGTGAGAATAATGGAATGGAAGAGTCTAATTTGTAATTGAAATATCAGACAGAGTAATCGAGGCAGACCACCGTATTTAATTATAGAGATCTTAATTTCCTTATTCGTCGAAGAATCAAATCTTTTAGATTTCGAAAATTTTCTTTAAATCCCTTGAATTCCGGAATTCAACCCTAACTCTGCCAAAAGTTAAAACGAATCTTTACTTTTCCTATTCCAATCTTTTGTGATAGCTTCATTCGTACTCTTCGAATAATCGAATTTTTTATCCACATTACTCAATGATGATAAAAATCTATTTATCAACTCATATTCGTCCTGAAAATATTTTTATTGTTAGCCATGACCCCCTCACTCAAATTTCGGGACGAAATTTCTTTAACGGGTAGGTACTGTGACGACCCGGGAAATTTCGACCAAATTTAAACTTAACCTTTATATGGTTTCGACACGATAAACAAAGTCTGTTAAACTAAATCTCAAAAATTTTGAACTGTTTCAGATATCTATTTGACCTTTGACTATTCCCGACGATTCACGAACAAGTGTTGTAAATATATATAAATATATATATAATTAAATAAATATAAATGAGGGTATTGATAATAATAAAATATAAATGAATCATTAGGATCAAAATGTAAAAATAATAAATAAAATAATTAAGTTCTATTAGGATATATATATATATATATATATATATATATATATATATATATATATATATATATATATATATATATATATATATGAATATATATATATATATATATATATATGATTTCTATTTATAACTATTATATTGTAAAACATATGAAATATATAAATATTCAATATTCAATAAATATTATCATATCATATATAATATAATTATTACATAATTAATAAATTAAATGTAATTATAAGTTGAATTATAATTGTTATATTATTATTAGTATTGTGTCATTTAAAAAGTATAATATGGAATTTGTTACATATAATTATTATATTATTAAGATTACTCTTATTATTATTAATATTAATATTAATATCAGAATATTGTTATTATAATGTATTATATAAATATAACAATTTATATATTTAATCAGTTATATCATTATGATTATAAATTATAAATAGTTAGAAAAATTATAATTTTTGTATTATTATAATTATTATTAATATCATTACTAAAAATTACTATTTGTTATCATTATATTTTTTATCATTATTGTTATTAGTATTAATTTGATTAGTAACATGATGATTATTAATTCTATTATTGTTATTATCAGTATTTTTAATATTTCTAATAATATTAACAATATTATTATTATTAATATACTTAAATAATTATTAATATTAATTGTTCTATAAACTGTAAATCAAGGAAACATCCAAATCTGTTTCTTGTATCCATCACGATGTAATTAGAATCCAAATTCAGTACTAATCACGATCCAATCACTAGCAAATGTCCAAAATCAGTTAGGGGTCGTACTCCACTTTTATTTATTTATTTCTTTGCTGTACAATTTTGTTGACTACAATTCGCATAAATTCGATCAACTCATGTAGTAAAGTAATCAGTTGAATTACCTTTCATTGCCAATATCAAATACAACAAACCATTATTGATAAATTAGTGAAATTAATATAGAATTTTTTTTTTTACAACTAGCGATACCTCTGTTTATGGTTATTTTAGCAAAAATTCGGATTTGAAGTTTATTTCAAAATCTAAAATTGCAGAGGTGATAGGAATTCCATTTTCAAACTATCTGCATAATCTCAAGTCTTGATTCCTCGTAACGAAATTGAATTTTTGAGTCAAAGTTTGAATTACAAAAGGTCAAATATTTTGTTCATGCGAAATTCGTGATTTTGTTGATGTTTCTGTTAAAATTGAGGATTCACAAAGATTATAGGGGTGATTTGAAATGTATCTTGTGTTGAAACCTTTTGCTAAAACGTACTCAAAACCTCAATCAATTTTTTTTCCCTTAACCGCGACAGCAGCATGGACTTTATATTTATTATTTTTTATCTTTTTTCGCGTTTTCAATAATAATAACTAATTTGGTTAATCATATTTCGGTTAGAAAGTTTAAAGAACAAATGCTATTACTTGTTGTTAAATTGTTTGGATTTTGGTCGATTGAATATATGAAGAAGAAAGGAAAAGAAATCAGGAAATAAAATAAGTGTTATATAGTATTAGAATGGGTATAAATCAGATAAAGTGCAACATCACGATGGTTTAGGAGATTAGCGTGTGAGCAAGAGGTCTCGGGTTCAAGCTAGGCTATGGGCATTTTTTTTAAAGCGGACTTTAAAGGTAGTTTCTTTTTTTTTTTATAATTATTATTATTATCATTACTATTATTATTATTGTTATTATTTTTATTATTATGATTATTATTATTACTATGATTATTATTACGATTGTTATTATTATTAGTAATATAGTAATTATTATTAACATCATAGTTGCAAGTGTTATAAGTATTACCAATAGTGTTATAAGTATTACCAATGTTATTATTATAAATATTAATTGTTATAGATATTATGATTAATATTATTAATATCATCATTAAGTATTAGAATTATAATTACTATTAGTATTATCATTAATACTAATACAAGCATTAGTTACCCTTTATCATTATTAACATAACCCTAGTTACAATTATGATGATTATTATCTTTATTGTTAATATTATTACTATTATCAATATAAGTATTATTATTAAGTATGATGATTTTTAATATTAGCATTATTAATAAAATTTCTAATATTATTATTATAGGTATCAGTATTAACAATATCATTATCACTATTATTAGTAATAAAATTATTATTATTATTATTATTATTAGTAAATCTTTATTATTATCAAAACTATTTTTTTTAAAACAGATAATATTTTGTACATAAAATATATTTATACTATAATTATATTAATATTTTTACATAACTATATATATATATATATAACCTATTAATATTATTTATATAAATACTTACACATAACAAACTACTTTTTTTTTTTAAATATAACACTAAACAATTATGTATATAAATATAACTATATAAATATTAATCACTTCGAATATATACACAAATTAAATAAATATAATATATAAATTTGTTCAGTTACGATCATATGTTTTAATATATATATACACAAATGATATAGGTTCGTGAATCCGAGGCCAACCCTGCATTGTTCAGTATCATCGTATGAATATTTTTACTACAAAATATTGTAGGGTGAGTTTCATTTACTCCCTTTTTAAATGCTTTTGCAATATATATTTTTGGGACTGAGAATACATGCGCTGTTTTATAAATGTTTTACGAAATAGACACAAGTAATCGAAACTACATTATATGGTTGAATGATCAAAGCCGAATATGCCCCTTTTTGCTTGATAACCTAAGAATTAGTAACCCGATCTACTAATTGACGCGAATCCTAAAGATAGATCTATTGGGCCTAACGAACCCCATCCAAAGTACCGGATGCTTTAGTACTTCGATGTTGGTTTATCATGTCCGAAGGATTTCCCGGAATGATAGGGGATATTCTTATAAGCATCTTGTTAATGTCAGTTACCAGGTGTTCAATCCATATGAATGATATTTTTGTCTCTATGCATGGGACGTATATTTATGAGAACTGGAAATAAAATTCTTGTGGTTTATTAAAATGAAGAAAATGATCGTTTATGATAAACTAATGAACTCACCAACCTTTTGGTTAACACTTTAAAGCATGTTTATTCTCAGGTATGAAAGAAATCTTCAGCTGTGCATTTGCTCATTTTAGAGATATTACTTGGAGTCATTCATGACATATTTCAAAAGATGTTGCATTCGAGTCGTTGAGTTCATCAAGATTATTATTAAGTCAATTATAGTTGGATATATTATGAAATGGTATGCATGCCGTCAACTTTCAATGTAAAGAAAGTTTGTCTTTTAAAAATGAATGCAATGTTTGTAAAATTGTATCATATGGAGGTCAAGTACCTCGCGATGTAACCAAATGTAATGTATTCGTCCAGATGGATTAGGACGGGTCCTTAGATATTCTCAGTCCCAAAAATATATATTTCAAAAGCATTTAAAAAGGGAGTAATGAAACTCACAATACTGTATTTCGTAGTAAATATGCATATGACAGCATTGAACAAGTGCAAGGTTGGCCTCGGATTCACGAACCTATATTAAGTATATATATTTATATATTGGTCAAATAAATGTCTAACAATTTAGGTCAGGTCATAGTGTATCACAATCCTAATGCTCGAGATTATCATGCAAAAGTCAACAAAAGTCAATTTGACCAAAATAACTTCTAAAATCTATACGTGTTTATTATATAACTTAAATATAGTCATTTTATATATTTAAATATATATTTATCAAATTTTATTTGGGTAGATAATAAAAGTCCTTTATTAATAAATAAAATTTTATATTAAAATTTATATATGATAGAATATACGTTTATATATATCTTAAGTAATAAAATTTATAAAGTTTACTTAATATCGTTAAAATATAGTGATATGTATTATTAATGTAATTATATTACGTGTGGTAAAAATATCTTTGTATCACATATTTAAAAATAGTATTGATAATAATAATAATAATAATAATGAGTAAAAGTTATATTATTTTTTAATAATAATAATAATTATTATTATTCTACTAATGATAATAATAATAACAATATTTATTTACTAATGATGATATTAATTATAATAAAATGATAATTTTAATAATAAAGATACTTTTTAATATTAACTGTAATAAATAAAAATAATAACTCTATTCCAAATGATAATTTTTAATAATAATAATACTAAAATGATAATATTGATGATGTTTTTATAATAACAATGGTGTTTCTATTAAAATGATAATTTTAATAAAAATGATAGTTTTAATATTAATGATACTTTTAATAATAATAATAATAATGATAAAAATAATGAAAACGATATTTTTATGTAAATCATAATCTTAATAATATTTCAACTGAACCATGATACTTATATTCATTATTTCCTAATCGCCTTGTTTAATAGCTTTTAATCCTCTTTTATATCACATTCATAATAATGATAATAATAGTAATCATAATAATTAAGTGATACTAATATTAGTTTTAATGATAATAATAAATATTATAATAATATTAATGATAATAATAATAATAATAATAATAATAATAATAATAATAATAATAATAATAATAATAATAATAACGATAATATTATTAATAACCTTAACGAAAATAATGATAGTAATAATAATAATAATAATAATAATAATAATAATAATAATAATAATAATAATAATAATAATAACAACAATTTTTAATGATAATACATTTATTAATAACGATAATGATAATAATAATAATAATAATAATAATAATAATAATAATAATAATAATAATAATAATAATAATAATAATAATAATAACTACGATAATAACGACGACAGTATTAATAATAATCATTTTTAATAATAATACTAAAATTAATGATAATTCAGTTGACTATATCTTTTAATCTATTCGTCGAACCCACACGATTTCTAAATGAAAAGTTATTAATTTTTCGCCAGCTTTCCAACGACATGCATATCATATACCTTATCTGAAATGTCCCGTTCTTATTGATTAAAAACGTTCCATATTAATTGATTTCGTTGCGAGGTTTTGACCTCTATATGAGACGTTTTTCAAAGACTGCATTCATTTTAAAACAAACCATAACCTTTATTTCATCAATAAAGGTTTAAAAAGCTTTACGTAGATTATCAAATAATGATAATCTAAAATATCCTGTTTAGACACGACCATTACATAATGGTTTACAATACAAATATGTTACAACAAAATAAGTTTCTTGAATGCAGTTTTTACACAATATCATACAAGCATGGACTCCAAATCTCGTCCTTATTTAAGTATGCGACAGCGGAAGCTCTTAATAATCACCTGAGAATAAACATGCTTAAAACGTCAACAAAAATGTTGGTGAGTTATAGGTTTAACCTATATATATCAAATCATAATAATAGACCACAAGATTTCATATTTCAATACACATCCCATACATAGAGATAAAAATCATTCATATGGTGAACACCTGGTAATCGACATTAACAAGATGCATATATAAGAATATCCCCATCATTCCGGGACACCCTTCGGATATGATATAAATTTCGAAGTACTAAAGCATCCGGTACTTTGGATGGGGTTTGTTAGGCCCAATAGATCTATCTTTAGGATTCGCGTCAATTAGGGTGTCTGTTCCCTAATTCTTAGATTACCAGACTTAATAAAAAGGGGCATATTCGATTTCGATAATTCAACTATAGAATGTAGTTTCACGTACTTGTGTCTATTTTGTAAATCATTTATAAAACCCGTATGTATTCTCATCCCAAAAATATTAGATTTTAAAAGTGGGACTATAACTCACTTTCACAGATTTTTACTTCGTCGGGAAGTAAGACTTGGCCACTGGTTGATTCACGAACCTATAACAATATATACATATATATCAAAGTATGTTCAAAATATATTTACAACACTTTTAATATATTTTGATGTTTTAAGTTTATTAAGTCAGCTGTCCTCGTTAGTAACCTACAACTAGTTGTCCACAGTTAGATGTACAGAAATAAATCGATAAATATTATCTTGAAACAATCCACGACCCATTGTATACGTATCTCAGTATTGATCACAACTCAAACTATATATATTTTGGAATCAACCTCAACCCTGTATAGCTAACTCCAACATTCACATATAGAGTGTCTATGGTTGTTACGAAATATATATAGATGTGTCGACATGATAGGTCGAAACATTGTATACGTGTCTATGGTATCTCAAGATTACATAATATACAATACAAGTTGATTAAGTTATGGTTGGAATAGATTTGTTACCAATTTTCACGTAGCTAAAAATGAGAAAAATTATCCAATCTTGTTTTACCCATAACTTCTTCATTTTAAATCCGTTTTGAGTGAATCAAATTGCTATGGTTTCATATTGAAATCTATTTTATGAATCTAAACAGAAAAAGTATAGGTTTATAGTCGGAAAAATAAGTTACAAGTCGTTTTTGTAAAGGTAGTCATTTCAGTCGAAAGAACGACGTCTAGATGACCATTTTAGAAAACATACTTCCACTTTGAGTTTAACCATAATTTTTGGATATAGTTTCATGTTCATAATAAAAATCATTTTCTCAGAATAACAAATTTTAAATCAAAGTTTATCATAGTTTTTAATTAACTAACCCAAAACAGCCCGCGGTGTTACTACGACGGCGTAAATCCGGTTTTACGGTGTTTTTCGTGTTTCCAGGTTTTAAATCATTAAGTTAGCATATCATATAGATATAGAACTTGTGTTTAGTTGATTTTAAAAGTCAAGTTAGAAGGATTAACTTTTGTTTGCGAACAAGTTTAGAATTAACTAAACTATGTTCTAGTGATTACAAGTTTAAACCTTCGAATAAGATAGCTTTATATATATGAATCGAATGATGTTATGAACATCATTACTACCTTAAGTTCCTTGGATAAACCTACTGGAAAAGAGAAAAATGGATCTAGCTTCAACGGATCCTTGGATGGCTCGAAGTTCTTGAAGCAGAATCATGACACGAAAACAAGTTCAAGTAAGATCATCACTTGAAATAAGATTGTTATAGTTATAGAAATTGAACCAAAGTTTGAATATGATTATTACCTTGTATTAGAATCATAACCTACTGTAAGAAACAAAGATTTCTTGAGGTTGGATGATCACCTTACAAGATTGGAAGTGAGCTAGCAAACTTGAAAGTATTCTTGATTTTATGTAACTAGAACTTGTAGAATATATGAAGAACACTTAGAACTTGAATATAGAACTTGAGAGAGATCAATTAGATGAAGAAAATTGAAGAATGAAAGTGTTTGTAGGTGTTTTTGGTCGTTGGTGTATGGATTAGATATAAAGGATATGTAATTTTGTTTTCATGTAAATAAGTCATGAATGATTACTCATATTTTTGTAATTTTATGAGATATTTCATGCTAGTTGCCAAATGATGGTTCCCACATTTGTTAGGTGACTCACATGGGCTGCTAAGAGCTGATCATTGGAGTGTATATATCAATAGTACATACATCTAAAAGCTGTGTATTGTACGAGTACGAATACGGGTGCATACGAGTAGAATTGTTGATGAAACTGAACGAGGATGTAATTGTAAGCATTTTTGTTAAGTAGAAGTATTTTGATAAGTGTATTGAAGTCTTTCAAAAGTGTATAAATACATATTAAAACACTACATGTATATACATTTTAACTGAGTCATTAAGTTATCGTTAGTCGTTACATGTAAGTGTTGTTTTGAAACCTTTAGGTTAACGATCTTGTTAAATGTTGTTAACCCAATGTTTATAATATCAAATGAGATTTTAAATTATTATATTATCATGATATTATCATGTATGAATATCTCTTAATATGATATATATACATTAAATGTCTTTACAACGATAATCGTTACATATATGTCTCGTTTAAAAATCATTAAGTTAGTAGTCTTGTTTTTACATATGTAGTTCATTGTTAATATACTTAATGATATGTTTACTTATCATAGTATCATGTTAACTATATATATATCCATATATATGTCATCATATAGTTTTTACAAGTTTTAACGTTCGTGAATCACCGGTCAACTTGGGTGGTCAATTGTCTATATGAAACATATTTCAATTAATCAAGTCTTAACAAGTTTGATTGCTTAACATGTTGGAAACATTTAATCATGTAAATATCAATCTCAATTAATATATATAAACATGAAAAAGTTCGGGTCACTACATTATCTCAGTAGCATATGTATTAAATTCATGATTTATCATAAACTATTTAACGACGAAAATTAAGCATACAAGCATGCATAATTATATATACTCGAGCACTAATTAGTGATACACTATTAATATATAAAAGATAAGATAAGGATGCTCACGTATCAATATTGTGATTCAATATTGCAGGAAAGTACGTAGTCGCAACGGAATTGATAAACACTAGTTTGACCTCATGAGCATACCCCCAATCCATACTCATAACCTCCATAGCTATAACCCATAATTTTCTTAGCTCTATCCCGCATCGAAAAACCATTTTGAAATCACTCACGCATGACCTCGTCGTAGTATTTTATGTATATTAATACTAGTAATTATAATACTACTACTACTTATAATAATAATAAGATTAATAATATTAATAATCTTAATAATAATAATAATAATAATAATAATAATAATAATAATAATAATAATAATAATAATAATAATAATAATAATAATATAATATAATATATATGTGTGTGTAAAGAGATCGAGAGATAGATAGTTAGAACTGGAACCAGAAATCGAATGCTTAAATACACCTCTCCTGTCCTCAGACCTCATGTGATCGCATGGGTCTTCTTTGCTTTGGCCATGCGATCGCATGGCCACCTGGCTCCAGCTCACTTCGTTTGTCAAGTTCTGCCGACGGTTTATATAATAATATATATATAATATATTTAATTTAAATAATTAATTATATATTATATTAAATTCAAGTGCATAGTTGACTTGTAATTTTCGTTCCGATGACTCATACGTTGTCACTCGACTTACGTCCCGGTTCTGGTTTCTCGAACGCATTTTCGTACGCTTAGAAAACTGGTACTTTAAGTTTCGTGTAATGTACCTTTATACATAATAAGACTCAAATCAATGAAAAACTATCCCACTCAAAGTGTAACTTGAATGTTCGAGTGTTTTAGTCATTTGCTTCTATAAATCGACATTTCACTATATATACATATGCATATATCTATAATAGTACTATTTTAAATAAAACGATTTATAAAATTAATATTAAATCTTATTACATTGTAAAATATATATATATATATATATATATATATATATATATATATATATATATATATATATATATATATACACTTTCATTTCAAAATATAAATTTGAAATATTTATTTAATAATATAATAATAATTTTTCAAAACTAAATGTATTTCAAAGTTCATTATATTATTTTAAAATCGTTTCGAATTTATTACTTACTAATACTTTCACCCTTTTTGAAACAATAAAAATATATTTGTAATTTATAATACAAAGCTTTAATTACATTCCTTAAATTTTATATTCATAAACAATTTATCTTATAAAACGTTTTAATATTAAAGTTCTTTTTAATACTGAAAACGTTTTAGTACGTTTAAAACTAAATTAAATAAATATAATAATTTGTTTTTCCCAAAACTAAATATATTTAAGAATCATTTCAAAAGGTTAAAATAATGGAAATCGTTATATCTTAAAATGTTTTAGAAAAGTAAAATCATATATGACACATAATAAATTTCAAGTTTCTAAATCGTCGTTTGTTGGTGAACCATAAGATAAGGTTCAATGGTTAAAAATCATTTAATGTAAAACGTTGATTTACTTAACTTGTCAATGTCCAACATCTAAGTTATTTACACTACACATTCTTACTTTTACATTTAAATAAAATGAAAGTTAAAATAGTTATCTTATCAAAGTCACGAGAAAAATGTTATAAAGCATGAATTGGAAATCAAACAGGAATGTCCACTAATATTTGTCTAGTACTCAATAATTGGCATTTTGTTCTCACTTGTAAATCACCTTACCATTTATTCCGAATACCGTTAAAAATGAAATGATCTCTTAAATCACAGTGGACCTCACAACAGAGATCCGTAATCATATCATACTGTATCTGATACTTCAATCATTTGATATTATCTTCTAATTTCCGTCGACAAATATATATTGAAACTAATACGTTTATGTAAAGTATTATTCATCAAATACTTTGTTAACGTTCTCAAGTTATAATATATATATATATATACATATATAATCATATTTATTTATATAATGGTTCGGGAATCGTCGGAATTTGGTCGAGGTTAAATGAATGTATGAACACAGTTTAAAATTTTTGAGATTCAACTTAACAAACTTTGATTATCGTGTCAGAATAATATAGAGATAAAGTTTAAATTTGATCAGAAATTTCCGGGTTGTCACAGTTTTTTAGCATGCTTGCCACATAATTTGGCCCGATTATGTGGCCATCGTAATGTGCTAAAAAATGTGTTTTGCGGTCAAGAATTATTATCGAAATGAATCTATAGTCAAATATATTTTCTTTCAATATGAAATTTTAAAATAGAAACAATTATAGAGTTATGAATTGAGAGATATCAAAAAGCGTCACAAAATAATCGAACCATTAAACCAAGATGTCAATAAATGTGTAAAGATATGTGGCTAGTAGGGATATATTAACCCCAAAAATATTCTCAATGAACCTAATTAAAGTGTTACATAAAAAAAAAAGTATCAAAATGATATTTAAATATGCATATTTAAGTCTTTTAACCTCATGATCCATTATTTCGACGGGTTCTTCGATGAATTGTAGTTTTTTGTTGATTTGGATTTCATCTAACGGAATAGTGAGATCTTCTTTAGCAAAACATTTCTTCAAATTCGAGACGTGGAAAGTGTTATGTACAGCTGCGAGTTGTTGAGGTAACTCAAGTCGGTAAGCTACTGGTCCGACACGATCAATAATCTTGAATGGTCCAATATACCTTGGATTTAATTTCCCTCGTTTACCAAATCGAACAACGTCTTTCCAAGGTGCAACTTTAAGCATGACCATCTCTCCAATTTCAAATTCTATATCTTTTCTTTTAATGTCAGCGTAGCTCTTTTGTCGACTTTGGGCGGTTTTCAACCGTTGTTGAATTTGGATGATCTTCTCGGTAGTTTCTTGTATAATCTCCGGACCCGTAATCTGTCTATCCCCCACTTCACTCCAACAAATCGGAGACCTGCACTTTCTACCATAAAGTGCTTCAAACGGCGCCATTTCAATGCTTGAATGGTAGCTGTTGTTGTAGGAAAATTCTGCTAACGGTAGATGTCGATCCCAACTATTTCCGAAATCAATAACACATGCTCGTAGCATGTCTTCAAGCGTTTGTATCGTCCTTTCACTCTGCCCATCAGTTTGTGGATGATAGGCAGTACTCATGTCTAGACGAGTTCCTAATGCTTGCTGTAATATCTGCCAGAATCTTGAAATAAAGCTGCCATCCCTATCATAGATAATAGAGATTGGTATTCCATGTCTGGAGACGACTTCCTTCAAATACAGTCGTGCTAACTTCTCCATCTTGTCATCTTCTCTTATTGGCAGGAAGTGTGCTGATTTGGTGAGACGATCAACTATTACCCAAATAGTATCAAAACCACTTGCAGTCCTTGGAAATTTAGTGATGAAATCCATGGTAATGTTTTCCCATTTCCATTCCGGGATTTCGGGTTGTTAAAGTAGACCTGATGGTTTCTGATGTTCAGCTTTGACCTTAGAACACGTCAAACATTCTCCTACGTATTTAGCAACATCGGCTTTCATACCCGGCCACCAAAAATATTTCTTGAGATCCTTGTACATCTTCCCCGTTCCAGGATGTATTGAGTATCTGGTTTTATGAGCTTCTCTAAGTACCATTTCTCTCATATCTCCAAATTTTGGTACCCAAATCCTTTCAGCCCTATACCGGGTTCCGTCTTCCCGAATATTAAGATGCTTCTCCGATCCTTTGGGTATCTCATCCTTTAAATTTCCCTCTTTTAAAACTCCTTGTTGCGCCTCCTTTATTTGAGTAGTAAGGTTATTATGAATCATTATATTCATAGATTTTACTCGAATGGGTTCTCTGTCCTTCCTGCTCAAGGCATCGGCTACCACATTTGCCTTCCCCAGGTGGTAACGAATCTCAAAGTCGTAATCATTCAATAATTCAATCCACCTACGCTGCCTCATATTCAGTTGTTTTTGATTAAATATGTGTTGAAGACTTTAGTGGTCGGTATATATAATAGTTTTGACCCCATATAAGTAGTGCCGCCAAGTCTTTAATGCAAAAACAACCGCGCCTAATTCCAAATCATGCGTCGTATAATTTTGTTCGTGAATCTTCAATTGTCTAGACGCATAAGCAATCACCTTCGTTCGTTGCATTAATACACAACCGAGACCTTGCTTTGATGCGTCACAATAAATCACAAAATCATCATTCCTTTCAGGCATTGACAATATAGGTGCCGTAGTTAGCTTTTTCTTCAATAACTGAAACGCTTTCTCTTGTTCATCATTCCATTCAAATTTCTTCCCTTTATGCGTTAATGAAGTCAAGGGTTTTGCTATTCTGGAAAAGTCTTGGATGAACCTTCTGTAGTAACCAGCTAGTCCTAAAAACTGGCGTATGTGTTTCGGAGTTTTCGGGGTTTCCCACTTTTCAACAGTTTCTATCTTTGCCGGATCCACCTTAATACCTTCTTTGTTCACTATGTGACCGAGGAATTGAACTTCTTCCAACCAAAATGCACACTTTGAAAACTTAGCGTACAATTCTTCCTTCCTCAATACTTCTAACACCTTTCTCAAATGTTCACCGTGTTCTTGGTCATTCTTTGAGTAAATAAGTATGTCATCAATGAAAACAATGACAAACTTGTCAAGGTATGGTCCACACACTCGGTTCATAAGGTCCATGAACACAGCTGGTGCATTAGTTAAACCAAACGGCATGACCATAAACTCGTAATGACCGTAACGTGTTCTGAAAGCAGTCTTTGAAATATCATCTTCTTTCACCCGCATTTGATGATACCCGGAACGTAAGTCAATCTTTGAATAAACAGACGAGCCTTGTAGTTGATCAAATAAGTCGTCGATTCTCGGTAGTGGGTAGCGGTTCTTGATGGTAAGTTTGTTCAACTCTCGGTAGTCGATACACAACCTGAATGTACCATCTTTCTTCTTGACAAACAAAACAGGAGCTCCCCACGGTGATGTGCTTGGTCGAATGAAACCACGCTCTAAAAGTTCTTGTAATTGGCTTTGCAGTTCTTTCATCTCGCTGGGTGCGAGTCTGTAAGGAGCACGAGCTATTGGTGCAGCTCCTGGTACAAGATCTATTTGAAATTCAACGGATCGATATGGGGGTAATCCCGGTAATTCTTTCGGAAATACATCGGGAAATTCTTTTGCAATGGGAACATCATTGATGCTCTTTTCTTCAGTTTGTACTTTCTCGACGTGTGCTAGAACAGCATAGCAACCTTTTCTTATTAGTTTTTGTGCCTTCAAATTACTAATAAGATGCAGCTTCGTGTTGCCCTTTTCTCCGTACACCATTAAGGGTTTTTCTTTTTCTCGTATAATGCGAATTGCATTTTTGTAACAAACGATTTCTGCTTTCACTTCTTTCAACCAGTCCATACCGATTATCACATCAAAACTCCCTAACTCTACTGGTATCAAATCAATCTTAAATGTTTCGCTAACCAGTTTAATTTCTCGATTCCGACATATATTATCTGCTGAAATTAATTTACCGTTTGCTAATTCGAGTAAAAATTTACTATCCAAAGGCATCAATGGACAACTTAATTTAGCACAAAAATCTCTACTCATATAGCTTCTATCCGCACCCGAATCAAATAAAACGTAAACAGATTTATTGTCAATAAGAAACGTACCCGTAACAAGCTCCGGGTCTTCCTGTGCCTCTGCCGCATTAATATTGAAAACTCTTCTGCGGCCTTGTCCATTCGTGTTCTCCTGGTTCGGGCAATTTCTAATAATGTGGCCCAGTTTTCCACATTTATAACAAACTACATTGGCATAACTTGCTCTGACACTACTTGCTCCGCCATTACTCGTTCCGACACCATTTGTTCCTTTCGTTCTATTAACCCCTGGTCCGTAGACCTCACACTGCACCGCGCTATGACCATTTCTTTTACACTTGTTGCAAAATTTGGTGCAGAACCCCGAGTGATACTTTTCACACCTTTGGCATAGCTGCTTCTGATTGTTGTTGTTGCGGTAATTATTGTTGTTGGGATGATTGTTGTAGTTGCTGTTGTTGTTGTTGTTGTTGTTGTTGGGCCGTTTGTTGTAGTTGCGATTGATGTTGCGATTGTTGGGATAATTGTTGCGATTATTATTGTAATTGCTGTTGTTGTTGTATTGGTGATTCTTATCACCGTTTTCCTCCCACTTTCTTTTGACTTGCTTCACATTGGCCTCTTCGGCAGTCTGTTCTTTAATTCTTTCTTCAATCTAGTTCACTAGTTTGCGAGCCATTCTACATGCCTGTTGTATGGAGGCGGGCTCGTGTGAACTTATATCTTCTTGGATTCTTTTCGGTAATCCTTTCACAAACGCGTCGATCTTCTCTTCCTCATCTTCGAATGCTCCCGGACACAATAGGCACAATTCTGTGAATCGTCTTTCGTACGTGGTAATATCAAATCCTTGGGTTCGTAACCCTCTAAGTTCTGTCTTGAGCTTATTGACCTCGGTTCTGGGACGGTACTTCTCGTTCATCAAGTGCTTGAATGCTGACCACGGTAGTGCGTACGCATCGTCTTGTCCCACTTGCTCTAGATAGGTATTCCACCATGTTAACGCAGAACCTGTGAAGGTATGCGTAGCGTACTTCACTTTGTCCTCTTCAGTACACTTACTTATGGCAAACATCGATTCGACCTTCTCGGTCCACCGTTTCAATCCGATCGGTCCTTTGGTTCCATCAAGTTCCAAAGGTTTGCAGGCAGTGAATTCTTTGTAGGTGCATCCTACATGATTTCCTGTACTGCTAGATCCAAGGTTATTGTTGGTATGTAGCGCAGCCTGTACTGCGGCTATGTTTGAAGCTAGAAAAGTACGGAATTCCTCTTCATTCATATTCATGGTGTGTCGAGTAGTCGGTGCCATTTCCTTCAAAATAGTCAAATGGAACAAGTTAATCATACAGAATATTAAGAGTAGTTAATAGTATTTCGTAGCATAATATGAACTCATTTATAAAAGCTTTTTCTTCATATTAGCGTTTTATAAGTTTAAATTCGGGTAGTACCTACCCGTTAAGTTCATACTTAGTAGCTAATATACAATTCAACTACTATAATTCTATATGAAAAACTGATTATAATAATATTTCGCGTTCAAACTTTTACACAATATTTTACAAACTTACAATACCGCTTATTTTACATATAGCATGAAATATAGCACACAATAAATTTGATATAAGATGGTTGTGAAGATAATTCTAGCTAGTACACAAGTCGTTCAGCAAAGGCAATAAAGACACGTAATTCATACGTCCAGAAACAAGTCATGCATTCTGGTTTTACTAGGATTACTTCCCATCCTTGGTCTTGTGGAACATAACCGTTATGGCCGTTGATAAGACAGCGTGTTGTAACGTCGTCAAAGGGACGAGGGTTACGTAATGTCCAACAGTCCTGTAACAATCTAAAAACCTCATTTCTTACCCCAATTACCGACTCCGTCACTTGTGGGAACGTTTTGTTTAATAGTTGTAGCCCGATGTTCTTGTTCTCACTTTGGTGAGAAGCGAACATTACTAATCCGTAAGCATAACATGCTTCTTTATGTTGCATGTTAGCCGCTTTTTCTAAATCACGAAGTCCAATATTCGGATATATTGAGTCAAAATAATTTCTTAACCCATTGCGTAAAATAGCATTTGGGTTCCCCGCAATATATGCGTCAAAGTAAACACATCGTAACTTATGGATTTCCCAATGTGATATCCCCCATCTTTCGAACGAAAGCCTTTTATAAACCAAGGCATTCTTGGAACGTTCTTCGAATGTCTTACAAACTGATCTCGCCTTAAATAGTTGTGCCGAAGAATTCTGACCGACTCTAGACAAGATTTCATCAATCATGTCTCCGGGTAGGTCTCTTAAAATATTGGGTTGTCTATCCATTTTGTGTTTTTATACTGTAAAATAGACAAGAGTTAGATTCATAAAAAAAAAAAAATACTTATTAATACAAGCAATTTTTACATATATCATAAAGCATAAGCACACTATATTACATATATTACACCACACGAATACAACTATCTTATTCCGACTCGCTTGTTCCTTCTTCTTCGGTTTTGGTTCGTTTTGCCAAGTTTCTAGGGATATATGATGTTCCCCTAATACGAGCCGTCGTTTTCCACATTGGTTTAGAAAAACCTGGTGGTTTAGAGGTTCCCGGGTCATTGTTACAACTTAAGGACTTCGGGGGTTGATGATACATATAAAGTTCATCGGGGTTGGAATTAGATTTCTCTATTTTTATGCCCTTTCCCTTATTATTTTCTTTTGCCTTTTTAAATTCAGTTGGGGTAATTTCTATAACATCATCGGAATTCTCGTCGGAATCCGATTCATCGGAGAATTGGTAATCCTCCCAATATTTTGCTTCCTTGGCGGAAACACCATTGACCATAATTAACCTTGGTCGGTTGGTTGAGGATTTTCTTTTACTTAACCGTTTTATTATTTCCCCCACCGGTTCTATTTCTTCATCCGGTTCCGATTCCTCTTCCGGTTCCGATTCTTCTTCCGGTTCCGACTCTTCTTCCGGTTCCTCTTCGAGAACTTGTGAATCAGTCCACGAATCATTTCAATTTACATTTGACTCTTCATTATTATTAGGTGAGTCAATGGGACTTGTTCTAGAGGTAGACATCTATCACATAATATCAAACGCGTTAAGAGATTAATATATCACATAATATTCACATGTTAAAAATATATAGTTTCCAACAAAATTTGTTAAGCAATCATTTTTCAAGTAAACACGGTCGAAGTCCAGACTCACTAATGCATCCTAACAAACTCGATAAGACACACTAATGCAAAATTCTGGTTCTCTAAGACCAACGCTCTGATACCAACTGAAATGTCCCGTTCTTATTGATTAAAAACGTTCCATATTAATTGATTTCGTTGCGAGGTTTTGACCTCTATATGAGACGTTTTTCAAAGACTGCATTCATTTTAAAACAAACCATAACCTTTATTTCATCAATAAAGGTTTAAAAAGCTTTACGTAGATTATCAAATAATGATAATCTAAAATATCCTGTTTACACACGACCATTACATAATGGTTTACAATACAAATATGTTACAACAAAATAAGTTTCTTGAATGCAGTTTTTACACAATATCATACAAGTATGGACTCCAAATCTCGTCCTTATTTAAGTATGCGACAGCGGAAGCTCTTAATAATCACCTGAGAATAAACATGCTTAAAACGTCAACAAAAAGGTTAGTGAGTTATAGGTTTAACCTATATATATCAAATAATAATAATAGACCACAAGATTTCATATTTCAATACACATCCCATACATAGAGATAAAAATCATTCATATGGTGAACACCTGGTAATCGACATTAACAAGATGCATATATAAGAATATCCCCATCATTCCGGGACGCCCTTCGGATATGATATAAATTTCGAAGTACTAAAGCATCCGGTACTTTGGATGGGGTTTGTTAGGCCCAATCGATCTATCTTTAGGATTCGCGTCAATTAGGGTGTCTGTTCCCTAATTCTTAGATTACCAGACTTAATAAAAAGGGGCATATTCGATTTCGATAATTCAACCATAGAATGTAGTTTCACGTACTTGTGTCTATTTTGTAAATCATTTATAAAACCTGCATGTATTCTCATCCCAAAAATATTAGATTTTAAAAGTGGGACTATAACTCACTTTCACAGATTTTTACTTCGTTGGGAAGTAAGACTTGGCCACTGGTTGATTCACGAACCTATAAAAATATATACATATATATCAAAGTATGTTCAAAATATATTTACAACACTTTTAATATATTTTGATGTTTTAAGTTTATTAAGTCAGCTGTCCTCGTTAGTAACCTACAACTAGTTGTCCACAGTTAGATGTACAGAAATAAATCGATAAATATTATCTTGAATCAATCCACGACCCAGTGTATACGTATCTCAGTATTGATCACAACTCAAACTATATATATTTTGGAATCAACCTCAACCCTGTATAGCTAACTCCAACATTCACATATAGAGTGTCTATGGTTGTTCCGAAATATATATAGATGTGTCGACATGATAGGTCGAAACATTGTATACATGTCTATAGTATCTCAAGATTACATAATATACAATACAAGTTGATTAAGTTATGGTTGGAATAGATTTGTTACCAATTTTCACGTAGCTAAAAATGAGAAAAATTATCCAATCTTGTTTTACCCATAACTTCTTCATTTTAAATCCGTTTTGAGTGAATCAAATTGCTATGGTTTCATATTGAAATCTATTTTATGAATCTAAACAGAAAAAGTATAGGTTTATAGTCGGAAAAATAAGTTACAAGTCATTTTTGTAAAGAGTCATTTCAGTCGAAAGAACGACGTCTAGATGACCATTTTAGAAAACATAATTCCACTTTGAGTTTATCCATAATTTTTGGATATAGTTTCATGTTCATAATAAAAATCATTTTCTCAGAATAACAACTTTTAAATCAAAGTTTATCATAGTTTTTAATTAACTAACCCAAAACAGCCCGCGGTGTTACTACGACGGCGTAAATCCGGTTTTACGGTGTTTTTCGTGTTTCCAGGTTTTAAATCATTAAGTTAGCATATCATATAGATATAGAACATGTGTTTAGTTGATTTTAAAAGTCAAGTTAGAAGGATTAACTTTTGTTTGCGAACAAGTTTAGAATTAACTAAACTATGTTCTAGTGATTACAAGTTTAAACCTTCGAATAAGATAGCTTTATATATATGAATCGAATGATGTTATGAACATCATTACTACCTTAAGTTCCTTGGATAAACCTACTGGAAAAGAGAAAAATGGATCTAGCTTCAACGGATCCTTGGATGGCTCGAAGTTCTTGAAGCAGAATCATGACACGAAAACAAGTTCAAGTAAGATCATCACTTGAAATAAGATTGTTATAGTTATAGAAATTGAACCAAAGTTTGAATATGATTATTACCTTGTATTAGAATGATAACCTACTATAAGAAACAAAGATTTCTTGAGGTTGGATGATCACCTTACAAGATTGGAAGTGAGCTAGCAAACTTGAAAGTATTCTTGATTTTATGTAACTAGAACTTGTAGAATATATGAAGAACACTTAGAACTTGAAGATAGAACTTGAGAGAGATCAATTAGATGAAGAAAATTGAAGAATGAAAGTGTTTGTAGGTGTTTTTGGTCGTTGGTGTATGGATTAGATATAAAGGATATGTAATTTTGTTTTCATGTAAATAAGTCATGAATGATTACTCATATTTTTGTAATTTTATGAGATATTTCATGCTAGTTGCCAAATGATGGTTCCCACATGTGTTAGGTAACTCACATGGGCTGCTAAGAGCTAATCATTGGAGTGTATATACCAATAGTACATACATCTAAAAGCTGTGTATTGTACGAGTATGAATACGGGTGCATACGAGTAGAATTGTTGATGAAACTGAACGAGGATGTAATTGTAAGCATTTTTGTTAAGTAGAAGTATTTTGATAAGTGTATTGAAGTCTTTCAAAAGTGTATAAATACATATTAAAACACTACATGTATATACATTTTAACTGAGTCGTTAAGTTATCGTTAGTCGTTACATGTAAGTGTTGTTTTGAAACCTTTAGGTTAACGATCTTGTTAAATGTTGTTAACCCAATGTTTATAATATCAAATGAGATTTTAAATTATTATATTATCATGATATTATCATGTATGAATATCTCTTAATATGATATATTTACATTAAATGTCTTTACAACGATAATCGTTACATATATGTCTCGTTTAAAAATCATTAAGTTAGTATTCTTGTTTTTACATATGTAGTTCATTGTTAATATACTTAATGATATGTTTACTTATCATAGTATCATGTTAACTATATATATATCCATATATATGTCATCATATAGTTTTTACAAGTTTTAACGTTCGTGAATCACCGGTCAACTTGGGTGGTCAATTGTCTATATGAAACATATTTCAATTAATCAAGTCTTAACAAGTTTGATTGCTTAACATGTTGGAAACATTTAATCATGTAAATATCAATCTCAATTAATATATATAAACATGGAAAAGTTCGGGTCACTACATTATCTCAGTAGCATATGTATTAAATTCATGATTTATCATAAACTATTTAACGACGAAAATTAAGCATACATGCATGGATAATTATATATACTCGAGCACTAATCAGTGATACACTATTAATATATAAAAGATAAGATAAGGATGCTCACGTATCAATATTGTGATTCAATATTGCAGGAAAGTACGTAGTCGCAACGGAATTGATAAACACTAGTTTGACCTCATGAGCATACCCCCAATCCATACTCATAACCTTCATAGCTATAACCCATAATTTTCTTAGCTCTATCCCGCATCGAAAAACCATTTTGAAATCACTCACGCATGACCTCGTCGTAGTATTTTATGTATATTAATACTAGTAATTATAATACTACTACTACTTATAATAATAATAAGATTAATAATATTAATAATCTTAATAATAATAATAATAATAATAATAATAATAATAATAATAATAATAATAATAATAATAATAATAATAATAATATAATATATATGTGTGTGTAAAGAGATCGAGAGATAGATAGTTAGAACTGGAACCAGAAATCGAATGCTTAAATACACCTCTCCTGTCCTCAGACCTCATGCGATCGCATGGGTCTTCTTTGCTTTGGCCATGCGATCGCATGGCCACCTGGCTCCAGCTCACTTCGTTTGTCAAGTTCTGCCGACGGTTTATATAATAATATATATATAATATATTTAATTTAAATAATTAATTATATATTATATTAAATTCAAGTGCATAGTTGACTTGTAATTTTCGTTCCGATGACTCATACGTTGTCACTCGACTTACGTCCCGGTTCTGGTTTCTCGAACGCATTTTCGTACACTTAGAAAACTGGTACTTTAAGTTTCGTGTAATGTACCTTTATACATAATAAGACTCAAATCAATGAAAAACTATCCCACTCAAAGTGTAACTTGAACGTTCGAGTGTTTTAGTCATTTGCTTCTATAAATCGACATTTCACTATATATACATATGCATATATCTATAATAGTACTATTTTAAATAAAACGATTTATAAAATTAATATTAAATCTTATTACGTTGTAAAATATATATATATATATATATATATATATATATATATATATATATATATATACTTTCATTTCAAAATATAAATTTGAAATATTTATTTAATAATATAATAATAATTTTTCAAAACTAAATGTATTTCAAAGTTCATTATATTATTTTAAAATCGTTTCGAATTTATTACTTACTAATACTTTCACCCTTTTTGAAACAATAAAAATATATTTGTAATTTATAATACAAAGCTTTAATTACATTCCTCAAATTTTATATTCATAAACAATTTATCTTATAAAACGTTTTAATATTAAAGTTCTTTTTAATACTGAAAACGTTTTAGTACGTTTAAAACTAAATTAAATAAATATAATAATTTGTTTTTCCCAAAACTAAATATATTTAAGAATCATTTCAAAAGGTTAAAATAATGGAAATCATTATATCTTAAAATGTTTTAGAAAAGTAAAATCATATATGACACATAATAAATTTCAAGTTTCTAAATCGTCGTTTGTTGGTGAACCATAAGATAAGGTTCAATGGTTAAAAATCATTTAATGTAAAACGTTGATTTACTTAACTTGTCAATGTCCAACATCTAAGTTATTTACACTACACATTCTTACTTTTACATTTAAATAAAATGAAAGCTAAAATAGTTATCTTATCAAAGTCACGAGAAAAATGTTATAAAGCATGAATTGGAAATCAAACAGGAATGTCCACTAATATTTGTCTAGTACTCAATAATTGGCATTTTGTTCTCACTTGTAAATCACCTTACCATTTATTCCGAATACCGTTAAAAATGAAATGATCTCTTAAATCACAGTGGACCTCACAACAGAGATCCGTAATCATATCATACTGTATCTGATACTTCAATCATTTGATATTATCTTTTAATTTCCTTCGACAAATATATATTGAAACTAATACGTTTATGTAAAGTATTATTCATCAAATACTTTGTTAACGTTCTCAAGTTATAATATATATATATACATATATAATCATATTTATTTATATAATGGTTCGAGAATCGTCGGAATTTGGTCGAGGTTAAATGAATGTATGAACACAGTTTAAAATTTTTGAGATTCAACTTAACAAACTTTGATTATCGTGTCAGAATAATATAGAGATAAAGTTTAAATTTGATCAGAAATTTCCGGGTTGTCACAGTTTTTTAGCATGCTTGCCACATAATTTGGCCCGATTATGTGGCCATCGTAATGTGCTAAAAAATGTGTTTTGCGGTCAAGAATTATTATCGAAACGAATCTATAGTCAAATATATTTTCTTTCAATATGAAATTTTAAAATAGAAACAATTATAGAGTTATGAATTGAGAGATATCAAAAAGCGTCACAAAATAATCGAACCATTAAACCAAGATGTCAGTAAATGTGTAAAGATATGTGGCTAGTAGGGATATATTAACCCCAAAAATATTCTCAATGAACCTAATTAAAGTGTTACATAAAAAAAAGTATCAAAATGATATTTAAATATGCATATGAGTTCAAATGCAAAGGTAATAATAATGGTAATATCTGAAAGTTCAAAATTCACCTTTAGAAATAGCAAAATTACTTTTTCGACGTCAAAACTATTTCGAATGGAAGCAAGCCTTCAGGAAGTCTTGCTCATAGCCTCGTTATCTATTCATCGTGAGAAAGTGGGTCCAGTTTTCAACCGAATTTTTTTTTAGCATTGTTGCCACATAATTTGGCCCGATTATGTGGCCAACGTAATGTGCTCAAAACTGTATTTTGCGGCCATGAATTATTATCGAAACGAAACTATAGACATATATTTTCATTCAATATTAAATTCTAAAATAGAAACAATTATAGAGTTATGAATTGAGAGATATCAAAAAGTGTCACAAAATAATCGAACCATTAAATCAAGATCTCACTAAACGAGTAAGGATTTGTGGCTAGTAGGGATATATTAACCCCAAAAATATTCTCAATGAACCTAAATAAAGTGTCACATAAAAAACAAGTATCAAAATGGTATTTAAATATGCATAAGAGTTCAAATGCAAAGGTAATAATTATCGTAAAATCTGAAAGTTCAAAATTCACCTTTAGAAATAACAAAACGACTTTTTCTGCGTCAAAACTATTTCGAATGGAAGCAAGCCTTTAGGAAGTCTTGCTTATAACATCGTTATCAATTCATTGTGCGAAAGTGAGTCCAATTTTCAACTGAAGTTTTTCTAGCATGAGTGCCACATAATTTGGCCCGATTGTGTGGCCAACGTAATGTGCTCAAAAATGTATTTTTCGGCCATGAATTATTATCGAAACGAAACTATAGTCAAATATATTTGCATTCAATATAAAATATTAAAATAGAAACAATTATAGAGTTATGAATTGAAAGATATCAAAAAGTGTCACAAAATAATCGAACCATTAAACCAAGATGTCAGTAAACGTGTAAGGATTTGTGGCTATTAGGGATATATTAACCCCGAAAATATTCTCAATGAACCTAGATTAAGTGTTACATAAAAAACAAGTATCAAAATGGTATTTAAATATGTATAAGATTTCAAATGCAAAGTTAATAATTATCGTAAACTCTGAAAGTTCAAAATTCACCTTTAGAAATAGCAAAAAGACTTTTTCGGCGTTAAAACTATTTCGAATGGAGGTAAGCCTTTAGGAAGTCATGCTCATAGCGTCGTTATCAATTCATCGTGCGAAAGTGGGTCCAATTTTCAACTGAAGATTTTTAGCATGATTGCCACATAATTTGGCCCTATTATGTGGCCAACGTAATGTGCTCAAAAATGTGTTTTGCGGCCATGAATTATTATCGAAATGAAACTATAGTCAAATATATTTTTATTCAATATAAAATATAAAAATAAAAACAATTATAGAGTTATGAATTAAGAGATACCAAAAAGTGTTACAAAATAATCGAACCATTAGACTAAGATGTCAGTATTCAAGTAACGATTTGTGGCTAGTAGGGATATATTAAACCAAACAATATTCTCAATGAACTTAAATAAAGTGTTTCATAAAAAACAAGTATCAAAATGGTATTTAAGTATGCATAAGAGTTCAAATGCAAAGGTAATAATTATCGTAAAATCTGAAAGTTCCAAATTCACCTTTAGAAATAGCAAAACGACTTTTTTGGAGTCAAAACTATTTCGAATGGAAGCAAGCCTTCAAGAAGTCTTGCTCATAGCGTCCTTATCTATTCATCGTGCGAAAGTAGGTCCCCTTTTGTCGATTACATTTATTTGTTCATCCATAATATATTATATTTATAATTTTTATTGACGAAACCCGCGAATTCGCGGGTCTTAAGCTAGTAATTCTTAAACAAAAAATACATTGTTTAAGAAATCTCATTGTTACAATGTACTTTTTCTTTAGTTTACGCATTTATCCTTTACCTTTTACCTTTCTTTTTGTCTTATATGTAAATATTATGACACAAAAAAGAACTTTACCTTATTATTTTTATATACTTATGTAGGTGAACTAAAGTGTATAAGTGTAAGACAATTTAAAATGGAATGGTGAACTATGAATATACTAATGGAGAGAATATTATACTTGGTACTCTACTAATTTTGATGTGGCTTAAGCTTCTAATTTACTTTTTTTTTTTAAGGAAATGTTCAAAAGTGTAGTTAATAGCTATTAAACATGCGACTCTTTTAAAGATTCCTAGATATATATCCAACCGCTAGGCTCTCAGATGCAATGTCATTTAAAGCTTCGAAATCACTGTTCATTAGTGGCAAATTGTAATCCTTTTTGTGTCTTATCCAACACATTTGTTCTCCCTATCATCTTGCGTGTTGTGTTTTGCCAACAAAGCCGGGTCTAAATTCTTGCCAATTACTTTCCGACCTTATCTATCATCACTAACTCATTAATTACCGTTCATAATCTACAGTACCAAAATTTGCAAAAGATTGAATTTATATGTTGTGCACAATGTTATATCCAAAAGTGGGCCAAGAGACTCCTGGCCTAACCGTAGAAAGAGATGTTCGTTTGACCCATTATAAACCTTATGCATATGTACAACTGTAGCAATTCTCAATTATGCGAGATGTAGATAAACTTGCAACTATTAATGCGTAAATAGAAAATCAACCCTCTACTCTAAGGTAGAGGGGCAGACATGTGTGTACATTGATACTACTCGCGCAAGCATATTAAGTACATATGTTCACATTTGTCAAACCTAGTCTGGTTGCTGGTAACTCTGTTCCCAAACTTTGTTATTTCTACAATATGATCTATTAAGTCATTAACAAACCATACAAGTAGAGATTATCAATTGTGTCTTCCTCATTTGTTGTCGTTTTCACGGTCTCGGTTTTTTAAATATATACAGAGCTTTACGTATATAAAGACAAGATGAAACTTTTTTTTTTTTTTGTTGAAAAAACTAAAGTAATTAATCAAAACGATAAAGGTAAAACCGATGGAAAATAAAGCAAATAGAGATAGAGATGCAAATATTAAAAGAAAAAAGAAAAAAAGCTACTCATTATAAGTCACTTATAATGAGTTACTTATAAGGCCTTAAAATAGCAGATTACTGAGTAGTGGCCCAGATACAGAAATGCCCATAACGAAGGTGGCCCAGATAACTTTCTACAAGCCCAAACGTAAAAAATAAATCATTTTGGGCATCCATTATTTACGATTATGCCATTAATTTCAGAACGTATGAATCAAACATCATCTCCTTTCGTCGGCTCGTGAAAACCCTGGGTAACAATTTCCCCCTTCTGTTTGCAGTAAATCAAAAGATCGAACCAACTAGATCTTGAATCCAAAAAAAATATGTCAGAAAATGAACAGATTCCGCCTCAATATGATCTGAATGCAAAATGGGATGCTTGCTTAGATTTAGGTCTTCGTCGATTCGCATACGCCTCTGCTTCCGGTGCTCTCGCCGGACTTTTACTTTTCCGTGAGTTTTTATTGCACATCGTTAGTTATTTGATACATATTTTATGTAATTACTCTATATATTTTTTTGTTTAATGTTTTTGGATAGCGGAAATTGATTTGTTTCGATACACTTGAATTGAATAATGTGTATATGTGAACTCATTCGATTTTTGTAACAATTGGATGAAATTGTAGCTAAATTATAAATTGAACTAATTCTACATATACTCTATAATTTAAAATCCGACACCAAATATGCATTTTCTTGTATCAATTTACTGAACCTTTTACCTAGTAATGAAATTAAAAACCTAATATTTTTTTGGGGGGAAATAATCTTGTTTTTGAATGGGGGAATCCGTTATGAGATGGAACTAATAATGCTTAATCACAACATAGATGAACTTCAGAAATGCAAGATTTGTTTATCTTGCTGGTTTGTCAAACCTACAAATATACTTCTTAATGATTTGAATATAAATGTAAAGTATTAGAATTGTTTGATCTGTAGAAACGTAAATATTTGCTAGTTTAGGAACAAAACTGCAAAATAAATTAAAAGAACTTATTAATTAGAACATTATTAAGTAGGAATACCATTCTACAACTATGCGTAGGATTTGGCCTAATTCCGTATGTAACATATGGTCTTTTATGGACGAGCACTATCACTGGATTAATGAATAAGTTAGTAACTGGTTTTTATGTGTTCTGTTTCTGTAGCTTCTGATAATTGTTAAACCCTACAGCTATCGTATTTGTTTGTCAACATTGTGTTCTTCTTTTGGACTCGTAAATGATGAAATCGATCGGCCATTGTGTGTGGAGTTAGAATTTTAATCAGGCGTGGTTGTGTTGGGGGGCTTAAATTTATTACTAGTATTTTTACACTATTTAGTTAATTTAAATGTTTTTCCTATTTTGCAAATTTTTTCTTCCAACTTGATAAGTACTAATTTCTTGTGTGATTCAAAAAGTTTGTATTACTAATTAATAAACATGTAACCATATATATTTGAAATATGGAGCCAGGTTTAAACCACTACTTAGTTCCGTTTGATAATGTTGTGATTGAATCTCACCTAGTTATATTGATAATGGTTTATAGTATTTTATTTCTTTTCTATTCTGAATATAATTCGATTTACCCAAACAATTTCTTAGGTTTCGTGGTATAATTGGGTATTTAGGTTGATTGTATGTTAACTATGTGGATTAAAGAGAATATATGGAGTTAATGAAAAGGATACTTAGGTTGCAGGAGAAGGTCAAGGTCTTAAGATAAGATGGTGTGGCAAGAAACAAATTTGTAGATGTAGCAAAATATGTAGAATGACTTGCATTCAAGTTTCCATTCATGTTACCTAATTTTGTTCGTTGATAATCTACTTGTGTATGTCATCAACATTCAAGATGTCAAGTAAAT
This sequence comes from Rutidosis leptorrhynchoides, assembly GCF_046630445.1. Lineage (NCBI taxonomy): Eukaryota > Viridiplantae > Streptophyta > Magnoliopsida > Asterales > Asteraceae > Rutidosis > Rutidosis leptorrhynchoides. Next base: position 20,061,314 of record NC_092336.1, read on the forward strand.
TCTTTCGACGTATTTGCGCTCTTTTGTATAGCAACACTATATTCCGTCTATACAATCATGGTTGTAAAAGTCACCCAACTGGTTGTGAATTTGAAGTTGTCCGAGTAGTCTTCGACTTGGTTGATTTATTCGGTGAAAGTTATAAAAGTCCAATTTAGTAAGTCAAAGTCAGATTTAATAGGTTATAGTCGTATTTATTCGGTCAACGCATGTCATATCCAATCTAAGTCAAAGTTGATCGACATACAATTAGTCCCGGAGTAGTCCCGACAAGGTCCTGGCCGATTAGTCCTGACAGCTGGCAAGGTCCTGACCGATTAGTCCCGACAAGGCCTTGACCGACTACTTTATTGCCTTGTATACAATATTTATTCCATATGAAGTTCGGGTTTCCCTGTTCGGGTTACCTGGAGGACGAGTAATCCAACCCCATACTTTACCGTACACAACCCAGGAATCAGGGGCGTAACTATTTGGGGGCAGGGTAGGGCGCCCGCCCCCAGTGGATTTGCAATTTTCAGTGTAAAAATTTTGGGTTTTTCGATTTTTCCCCTAGTGGATTTTTTTTGCCCCAAAACCTACATATTTTGCCCCAAAACCTTCAAATTTTGCCCAAATTTCTCCAAATTTTGCCACAAAACCTTCAAATTTTGCCCAAAAACCTTAAGAGTTTGTCCAAAAACCTCCATAATTTCCCTAGAAACCTCAATTTTTCCCCCCCAAAACCTCCATATTTTTCCTAAAAAAATTGCTACGGTTTTAAGTTCTTTTTTCCCCCGGTGAAAAAAATCCTAGTTCCGCCACTGTTCCTGGCTATTTCCAACCCTTCCCTGGCCACCTCAAGATGTCAAGGCCCAACAAAGAGATTCTAAAATACTAAGGTGGTTAGAAGTACCTTCTTTAAAACATTTATTGTCGATCAAATTTCCGTTAAGTAGCTTTCTTGGGTATGGCAGGGACAAGACATGTTATCTAATCCGTAGTTGTCACATATTAAATGCACTTTCAGTGAAATGTTATCATTGCTAAAACAGAAAATGTCTTGTCAACTTTTCATATATCTTACAAATGGATATTGTATGTTTAGGTCACCCAATCTGGTACGTTAACCCTAATCTAGCAAGCGATACTCAATATGAATTTGTAAGGGCATTTTCAGCCTTACAAGTTCTTGGCTGAAAGTGGCTTCAATGAAACCAAAATTGATATTTTAGTGGGCATTATTCTTGCTTTGATGTACACCTTTGACTACTTGGTTGGCATACATATACATTATTCCATTATATCTGTTAGAAATGTACATAAACAATTGTAAATAGACATATATCCGACAGGGAAAACATATTGTTAATCTAATTGAAAGATTATCATGACACCTGCCGGAATCAGTCCTAAGGTAGGTATTGTTCAAGTGCCATATTAACATTTTTAAGTACTCGCCGTTTACTGTTTATTTTAGATACACTGATTGTGTGTAATACCGACATTACCTTATGTTGGATATAAGATAAACCGATTTAATGTTGATATTGTGATAAGAATATATAATTTCGAAATAATTGTTGAAAAGTGAATACTATATAACTGTAGTAATATGTAAATATTCGGATAGTTCAATTTATACTAACATGTGAATTGTTTTATAAATATTCATTGCTAGGTTCCCCGGTTACACGCTGGGCAGCAATTGCCTTTGGTGCGGGAATTGGTATTGGTTCTGCATACTCAGATTGCTCTCAAAAATTTGATACGCCAGTTGCCAAGGTCAGTTTTGTCACTTTAAGTAATATGTTATGCTTTCATTACTGGTGTGTAGATATTTTGCAGCATTAGTATGAAATTCTTTTACCAAATGTTTTGCTAATTAATCAGGATTGAAAAATGAGAGTTGTGGAATTATGTGGAAGTATTATAGTGAAGATTGATGATGTTTCAGAATCAACAAAAAGGCTTTTGATTTTAACTTTTGTATGAATTAGAAGATGAGTAATATATTCTGCTCATGTCTTTTTTTTATTTATTTATAATACATACATATTACATATGATGTACAATCAAATCTATTTAGGTGGTGTCACCTGATTCATCAATTTGGGAGTTTTAAATTGCTGCAAGTACATGACATATATATTGTGCTTGATTAAAGGAAAAGTGTCAAATGCATGCTCTTTAATATAAATGTATATGTAAATATAAAAAATGAGTGGGAAAATATGACATTTTATGTATGAAGAAACCTCATTCAAATTGTAGTCATATGTATAGACAACTATAAATTAAAGAATTAAACAGACTATTTAATGTGAAGATCTACAATACAGTAATCATTATTGCATGTTCAAGGACTGAATAGCAAGCTTGGCTGCAGTCATTGAGGCACAGTTTTTGACAAAACTCAAAGAGTGTTCTAGTCGTTCTATTGTTTCTTTAACATCCATTGCTTTCAGTTTTTCTTCCTGCAATCTTAACATTTCTGAATGTGTTGATCCTGTCATTATAACATCCATGTACAATTTATCAGAAGATTATTGGAATTATAATCAATTAGTAAGGTCACAATTTAAAAAGAAAGTTATTTACCTGAAACATTTTGAAAAGCAGCGAAGGACACACGTTCAGCAAATGATGGAATGAAACCTTCTCCACAGTCTACAGAAGGTTCTTTTAGAGCCCATTCTAAAGAGTTTGCTGTTTGCGTCTGCAATGGTTCATCCTTGGCAGCCTAACCAATAAGCATGCAAAACAACACACCTATAACGTTAATTTTTTTTTCGAGTATTATAGTATACGGTAATGGAAATTAACCTTTAATTTTATTTCCAAGCTATTTAAACCACGAATAGCTTCTTTCAGTTCCAGAATTTTCGAACTTATTTCAGTTTCATTCTGTGGTGTGTTGTCCTTCAAGGGTAATACGATACCTTCTAAGAAAGGTTCTGCCTGCAGAATCAATGAAAGTAAGCAACTTAAATAATAATACATACTTAAAAGCAAGGTTGCAAAAATCGCTACTAAGAGAGTACTCGGCCGGGACTGTTTAGGGAGCACTCGGCAACTCGGGGAGTACTTGAATGTTGACCACGTTTGACTTTGACCAAGTTTTGACCTTTTCCAACTAATCCTGAGTTTTGGCCGAGTTTTGACTGATTTCCCGAGTAATCCCGAGTGTTGACCGAGTTTGATCAAGTTTGACCGAGTTCTCGTCTAGTGATTCCGAGTTCTGCAACACTGCTTAAAAGTCATCTTTAAAGTAAAAAATGAAAAATGTGATGATCAGCCAGGTTAGGTTACGGGTCAAAACATGCAACCATGAAAGTATGGGTGGAAAAGTATCAAACTGACACACGGACATATTTTAGGAGCTTCTAGTTTTTATAAAAAAGCTAATATCTAATAAAAGCTTCGCTTGGTTACACGAGCCTAAAGCTTTTAGAAGGATGGAAAAAACTAGAAGTTAAAAGTTAGTAGAAGTAGCGTTTGAGACAAAGCTCCTAACTTTTGTCAGTTACTCTTTTTTTAACAGATTTAGCTACTATGGCAAACACCTAAATACATCTAAAAAACTAACAACTACCGGCTACCAACTAGTTTTACCAAACATACCCAAAGTCCGGCTATAAAACAATGTTCTTACAATAATAATCTCCATGTTTGGAATGAAAGCAATCTAGAAAGTTGTATGCAATGAAATAGCCATTGGGCGACTTCCTACTCATCTGAACCATTTTAGTTTAAGCCAAATATTTTAATTTGATCAATCTAAAACAAATCACAACCCAAGCGTTTATAAGAAAATGGATATGATATTACCACCTCTATTCATATAAATAGACATAGACATTGCAGAAGAGGTGAGCTAACAAAATAAAACTTAAATTACATCTTTTGTTACCTTTGCAAATTGAACTAGCGTGACACGACCAAGTCCTCTAATAGAAACTAAGGCCCCAACATCTAATTGTTCAACCTGTCACAAAACTGAGAACACTGAGTTTCACCGAAAAAGATGGAAAAAGATACTTTTCTTAAAAAATCTGATAGCAACTAGAAGCTTACCTTGTCTATAACCACCAAACAAGCATATCTAGCAGCAAAGGATGGTTCTGTGGACGTTGAACTAACAACAATGGGATCCAACACAAAATGCACAAAAAGTTTCTTCTTTTTCAATAAACACTGTAATTACACAAAGATTCATATTAAGTATGTTTACAGGATACCTCGGGCAGACGATTTTTGGCTTCTCATAACGAGCTGGGTTGGATCAAAGGGTTTTGTCCAGACAATGTAAGTTTCGTATTAACAATGTGCGTGCCAATAATGATTACATACACTAAAAGTAGTAAGGTTTTCGCTGTTCGAGTTATCCGGTAAAATGACTTTTTTTACTCTTGAATGCGACCTGACCGGATTCCCTTCCTTGGCCACCACAAAATTTAAACCCGAAGACCTCTTACAAGGATTTTAGGCCCCACCCAGTGGGCTCTTAGTGAAGGTTACATACTTACATACACTATACACTATTTTACTTAAATAATAATTAAAATGGTTTAGGACGTATTAACTGAAAACAAATTTTTATTCTACCATTTCATCCTAATAATTCTCCTAATACTTCAACAAATTGAAATGTGGAATTTGCTAATTTTCTCGCACAGACTATATCTTGATATTTCCATGTGTCAATATCCTAAAGTTAGGATGATTAGTAGGAGCATATATCATTACTAAAGCTAGTAATTATTACTTATGTTACACATAGGCCCCTTTTAAGATGACTCATTTATAGACTGATAATGGGTCGAAATTGCTACATGATATTAACTTTACCTCATCCAACAACTTGAGGTATCTTGCTTCAAATAAGTGAAGTGTCTTAGTTTCTGATGGAACCATTACCTACAATACCATCACAAGGGTCAATGGTATAAACTATTAATATATACAAATTCTAAAGCTATTTTTATTTTATAAAGTTAAAGGAACCAATATTTTCATTCATAGGCAAAAAAAAAAAAAAAAAAAAAAAAAAGAAGAAAGAAACCTGATCAGAAGGAAAAGGAAGAAGTGGTAGTTCCAAGAAACCTGCATAACAATAAGTTTTGAATCTGGATTTCTTATTTTTGTGGTTTGTATTTGAATTTGTTCTTGTTCTTATTCTAGTTGTGAATTTGAGGAAAGAGGTGGGATTAACGTTAGAAACAAGAATATTTGAAGTATAAGTTGTGTGTGTTGTCAAAGGATTCAAGGTAGTTCTGCAACTCATATCTGATGAGTGTAGCAACAACAAGAACAACAACAACAACAACAAATTGTGTGGAGAAAGATTGAGGTTTTTTTACCGTTCAAAATGGTTTGTGGAAATCTGTACGTCCACGTGTGATGTACCCGTGTGACCGGTTTTATACCGAGGCATCTTCTATGGATGCGACTTTGGGTGGATTTTTTAACAACTTTTTCCATAGATATAGATAATTGTTATAAAATATCTAGATTGTGTTATAAAATATCTAGATTGGATGTTAATTTTATTATTATTATATTTCTTGCATAGTAATATTTTATACTATAAATAGACATGTATGGTAACCATTTAAGGTGCATCATTTCTCTTGAAATATCAATATCAATATTTCTTCTCTCCTTCTTCTCTCTTTTTCTCTCTTTGTTCTTATAACCATTAAAGGTAGTTATAAGCCTACTGAATTATAACACGTTATCAGCACGAAGAGCTTAATGTAATCAAAGGATATCTCAAACGATCACAAGTCAGTGATCAAGGTATGAAATTATTAATAATTTTCAGACTCGAATATATCAAACTTCTACTAACATTTTGAACTACTAATTTTTATTAAGTTCTTAGTGCATTTGTATTGTTCTTATTATATGGTTGGCTCTGCCACCTAAATTATATATGGTCGACACTGTCGCCTAACTATCATTTATGTTTACTAACTCTTATTAACTTCACTAACATTTATATTTATGTTATTTAAGTTATATATGGTCGGTTATACCGCCTGAATTATATTTTCTGTAATCTAACTCCTATTAACTTCACTAACATTTATATTTATGTTATTTAAGTTATATATGGTCGGTTATACCGCCTGAATTATATTTTCTGTAATCTAACTCTTATTAACTTCACTAACATTTATATTTATGTTAATAAGACCTCATGATTGTACGCAACACGTCATTTGACAACACGGTACTTTATGTACGCAACACGTCATTTGACAACACGGTACCATGGGTCGAGATTAATTCCGATCAATACGAATACGACGGGGTCTTTATATGTTATCTAACATTTATGATTACTTATGCAATTAATCATTATTTATTTTATGCATACTAATGTTTATTCTTAAATTTATAATTTTAAAAGTTAAAATAAAAAAATAGTTTGTATTTTTATTAAAAGTAAATCTTAAAAGTTAAAATAAGAAAAAGTAGTTTGTACTTTTATTAAAAGTAAATCTTAAAAGTTAAAATACAAAAAGTAGTTTGTATTTTTATTAAAAGTAAATCTTAAAAGTTAAAATAAGAAAAAGTAGTTTGTATTTTTATTAAAAGTATATCTTAAAAGTTAAAGTAAGAAAAAAAAGGATGGTAAAATGGAATAGTTTTTTGTCAAAAATGAAGTATTGAAAATGAAGTGGTCTCCTTCTATAACTAAAAAAATATATATACTTTTATCAAATGAATTTTTTTGTGGCCGACAATTTCAAACACGAGTCCGTGTTTAGTTTATCAAGAATATCTCTTGCTTTGGTGAAAGGTCACGATCACGATATCAGGTGTTGTGAAAGAATTAAAAAATTGGTCAAGTGGCCTTTTAAAAACTAGAAAAAAAAATTTAAACAAAAAGTTTTTTTTATATATTTATAATTTACGGGTAACGTAAAAAAAAGGAAGTTTTTTTTTTAAAAAAAAAAACAAACAAAGAAAGTGTTTAAATGAGTTTTACAGAAAGGGGGAAAGCAAAGTAAAAAAAAACTTTTTTTCAAACAAAGGTAAATGAAAGTAGGACTTAATACAAGAAAAAAGTAAACATCTCCTAGACGTGATAAAATCTATCAATGATAAGTATTAGACTTGATGAGCTAAATGTGACAAAAATGTTTCAACATGTCTTATGTTAATTTTCTAAAATAAGTTATTATTATTCCGAGTTTAACACATATACATATGTTAATTAAAAACAACCTTTTTGTTTTTATGTAGTGTTGGGTTGCAATTTTGGTTGTATGCCATAATTCCATCCAGTAGAGTGACAATAGAAAACTTTTGATGATAATCAATAAAAAACTTTTTTCCAAACTTGTCAAATGTTTTGTTAAAAACGTGACCGTTGAAAAAAGGAGGTTGAATAATAAAACTTAAAAAACAAATTATTTTTTTAAGAGTGTGCATCAAAATGGCCCGTTTAATAATGGGGAGTAAAAATATAGTCAAATTGTTTCAACGAACAAGGGTTCAATTGGATGTCTCTTAAAAAAAATCCGCGGGTACGGGTGATGGATCCAATGGATCCGCATCCACGACCCGCAGGTGCTATCCCTAATTGTGACAAGTACAAATCAACTAAAAGTCTAAAAAATAAATGCTCTTATAGGGACCAAATGTTCACAATAATTGCCTAAGCTAGATATGAAACAAATAGTTCATAAAAAAAAAAAAAAAGGTCGTTGTGCGTTTTCGGGATGATAGCCGAAATACACTTACAAAAGTAGGTCAGCCGTCAATTCTTTATGGCCATATCAACGTAGATCAATAAAATCATTTATGGTTTTGATAAAAGATTAATTAAAAATTAATTGTTTTTTGGTCTTGGATTCTCGGTAACAAAAGCAAAGGTTGTTTTTGGTTGCCACAACAAACAAGACAGAGGTTGTTGACTTTTGTTGTTAAACATGGCACAAGTGAACAATAACAATAGATTATTGTTTTTGAAAAGAATAATGATGCGTTAATTTTATTGTATAAAATAAAATTAAAGAAAATGGTTTTCATTGATGACTATGAACAAACGCAAACAAAGTGTTTGTGGTATTTGGTGATTAAAAAAAAGTGCATCTAAAGCTTCTACTGAAAATAATATGCATCTAAAGCTTCTACTGAAAATTAATGTGCAAGGTACAACGTATAACTATATGGTCAAATTCATTTGAGCCTTCGGAGTCACAAGTATATGATGTATATATATATTACTCAATTAACAAAATAGTAAATCTAAATTAATTCATATGAATAGTAAAACGAAATTAATTAATTTACTATTCACATAAAAAAGCGCATATGATAAAAAGCGCATCGCATATGATAAGCGCATATGATAAAAAGCGAATATGATGAAAAGCACAACGCATATGATGAAAATCGCATATGATTAAAAGCGCATATGGTGAAAAACACAGCGCATATGATTAAAAGCGTATATGGTGAAAAGGATATATGATAAAAAAAAACCACATATGGTGATTTATAAAAAAAAAAAAAAAAACACATATGGTGATTAATGGAAAGCACATATGGTGATTAATGAAAAGTATATTGTGAAAAAGAATCACAAATGTTTCTTGAAAGAATTCAAGGTAAGATATATGAACCAATTCATCCATCATGTGAACCATTTTGATATTTCATGGTTCTAATAGACGCATCTAGCGGATGGTCTCATATTTGTATGTTATCAAGACGTAATATGGCATTTGCAAAGTTTTTTGCACAAATTATTAAATTGAGAACACATTATTCTGATTACACCATTAAAAGGATGAGACTTGATAATGCTGGTGAGTTAACATCTCAAGCATTTAATGATCATTATATATCTACAGGGATTGTTGTTGAACATCCAGTTGCTCATGTGCATACACAAAATTGGTTTAGCTGAATCAATAGATAAACGCTTACAGCTAATAACTAGACAATTGATAATGAGTACAAATCTCTCAATATTTATATGTGGACATGTAAATTTACATGCTGCGACATTAATTCGCATTATACCATGTGGAAGTCGTAAATATTTTCACTTAATACTTGATTTTGGCCAAGAGCCAAATATTTTCTACCTTAAAACATTGGTTGTGCAGTGTATGTTCCAATTGTATCACCACAACACAATAAAATGGTTCTTCAAAGAAAGATGATAATATATTTTGGATATAAAACATCTTCAATCATAAGATATATTGAACCCATGATGGGTGATGTTTTTACAGCACGTTTTGCTGATTGTCATTTTAATAAAACATTGTTCCCTAGATTAGGGGGAGAAATAAAAATAAAAAATAAAATGATGCTTCATGATGTGAACATCAATTAAGGTATATTGAACTCGCACAAAAGAATGTGAAACGAAAGTTCAAAAATAATGCATATGCAAGAACTTGCAAATTAATTACTTTATGCATTTACAGATATAAAAAAGTGACTAAATCATATATACCAGCAATAAATGCTCCAGCTCGAACTGAAATTCCAAAAGCTGGCAATAATGTCACTGTTGAGTCTTTGCCACGCATCAAACGTGGAAGATCAATTGGTTCCGAAGATAAAAATCCTCGAAAAAGAAAATCAGCTGATAATGAGGTAAGAGAAAGTGTTCAAGAAGAACCACAAATCAATATTCCTTCTGCAGAGGATATTGATAAATGTAAATACTAAAATTGCGATAAAATTATGCAATATTATGGAACCAAAATGAAATTAAAATCTCTATGAGATATTTTCATATAATGTTACAATGACATCATGAATAAAGATGATGATCTGAAACTAAAATCTGTCATTGAATATACAAAGTGGACATGATTGAGCTCAATGGAAAGGAGCAAGACGAGCTAAATTAGAATCGCTCGATAAAAGAAAAGTTTTCGGATCAATCGTTATCACTTTTAAAGATGTGAAACATATGGGATATAAATGAATTTTTATCCGAAAAGAAATGTGCAAATGAAGTTACAAGGCAAAACTAGACTTGTAACTCAATATTTCCCACAAAGACCAGAAATGAATTATGAAGAAAACTTATCCTTATGTAGTGAATACAATTACTTATTAGATACTTAATCAACCTGGTAGTTACTTAAATGCATCTCATGGATGTTGTTACTACTTATCTATGTGAATCACTTGATAGTGATATATATATGAATATATCTGAAGGGTTTAAGGTATCATAAGTATCTAATGCAAAACTCAAATAAATGTATTCCATTGAATCACAAAGATTTTTATATGGATTGATACAATAGTATAACCGATTAAATGACTACTTGAAAAAAAAGGGGTATACATATAAACTTATTTTGCACGTATGTTTTATAAAAACAATGTTCGGATATGTGATCGTAGTTGTTTATGTCAATGTTCTTAACATCATATGAACGAATAAAGAGATCTATGAAATCATTCAACTTCTAAAGAATTATTTTGAAATGAAAGATCATGAAAATCTTAACAGATCGGAAGTTCCATATTTTAGTGCAATTGAGGTTCTTATGTATCTTATAGATTGTACAAGACCTGACATTTCTCTTGCAGTTAATTTGTTGGCAAGATTCAGCTCAAATGACAATGGAGCGGGATCAAACACATATTTTGATACCCTTGAGAAACTGCTGATTTAAAATTATTTTATTATAACGTTTCAAAACAAGATTTGGTTGATTATATATATGCAGGTCATTCATCAAATCCTCATAAAGATAAATCTCAAACTCGATATGTATTCCTAAATGGAGATACCACAAAATCATGGCGTTCTTAAAACAAACACTTGTTGCAACATCATCATCAAATCATGACGAAGTGATTGCATTATATGAAACTACTCGAAAATGTGTTTGGTTGAGATCAATGACATAAATCATTATTGATTCTTGTGGACTAGAACGCTATAAAAGACTAACAACTATCTTCACCAACAACTATATATGAAGATAATGCAGCTTGCATAATACAAATGAAAGAAGAGTATCAAAAGTGACTGAACAAAATATAAATACTGACGAGGCGCCAAAGCCATAGACGGTCTTAACGGTCATAAGTTTGATGGAAAAGAATGGTATGTTGGTAAGGCTCAGAAAAGACTACAAAGGAATAGGAATTGAAACAAGGGTTTGAGCAAACCATGAAGGAGACTGTAGACAAATCACAAGGGCTAAACTTGTACATAAAAGATTTAGATGATACAGTTTCAGATGAAAACCTCCGATTCTTCTCATATACTCAAGATCTCGTAAAAGACAACCAGATTAAAATGAGATACGTTCAATCAACAACTCTGCTGATCTTTATACCAAAGCACTGCCAACTGCTATTTTCAGAACACACGTTCATAATATTGGCATGAGACATGTTCAGAAGATGTAACAACTCAGGCGTTGCCTATTTGAGGGGGAGTCAACTCTATGCTGCACTCTTTTTCCCTTAGCTAAAGTTTTATCCCAATGAGTTTTCTTTAGCAAGGTTTTTAACGAGGCAGTAATAGTTATTCTCTAATAAAATTGTCATCCAAGGGGGAGTGTTATAAAATATCTAGATTGTGTTATAAAATATCTAGATTGGATGTTAATTTTATTATTATTATATTTCTTGCATAGTAATATTTTATACTATAAATAGACATGTATGGTAACCATTTAAGGTGCACCATTTCTCTTGAAATATCAATATCAATATTTCTTCTCTCCTTCTTCTCTCTTTTTCTCTCTTTGTTCTTATAACCATTAAAGGTAGTTATAAGCCTACTGAATTATAACAATAATAGTTTTGTAAGCAAGTCATTTTTTTATTTTTTATTTGAGTTCTTTCTTTAACAAATAAATTATGCATTGAACAGTGGTACAATTTCAATCAAAACTTATGTGTCTAAAATCCTTATTGAAAGCCTTTAGGCCTGTCATTAGAAAATTTTTTTTTTCTTTTGTCAAAAAATAAAAACTTTATAACCAATCTTAATTTCAAAAAGAGATAAGATATCAAAAATACACGAGAAAAAACTAAAAACCGAAGCTTGCAAGCAGTAAAGCAAGTCATTTATTTAGAGTTTTTCTTAGTAATAAAGTAAAAATAATGTATAAATGATAAGGTTTTTCTCGTCATCTTCATGAAAAAAGACATATTTTTACTTACATATATACAGTAGATAAATATAAATATAAATGGGTTATCATATTAACATAGCACACATTTTTTCAGGGTAACTTAAACGAGAAAAATCTCTCGTTATAATTCATCTTTTATTTTGTAAAATAAAACTAAAAGAAAAAAATAATGTATACTCTACTTTAAAAAGTATATCATGTATTTGGTGTTTAATGAAACCATGATAATTTAACTACGCAAAAGTCTGTTTTAATTACTTGACGATTAATACTTTGCCCTTCGAATTTAACTATCAGATGAAAATTATGATTTTTCTAAATGCAGCTTAAAGGTTATCCTTGCGAATATAATGTATGCGCTTAATGTACATGAGTCTAATAAGGAATTATAGCGGTATTTCAATCAAAGAGGTTGGGAGTTCAAGCCTCATAGTAGGTATATTGGTGGATTAATTCTTGTAGAGTGTAAGTTGTGCTTCTAAAAAATATAAGGTAGTCATTGACAATGTTGATCACTTTTACGCGAGAAAAGGTGCCACCCTCTAAGCTTAAGTATTCCTCAATATTTGATAGTCAGAAGCTTAAGTATTCCTCAATATTTGATAGTCAGTGGCGGAACTAGGATTTTTTTCACTGGGGGCAAAACAAAAATTTAAAACCGCAGCAATTTTTTTGGACAAAATGTGGAGGTTTGGGACAAAAAATTGAGGTTTTTAGGCAAATTATGAAGATTTTGAGGCAAAAGTTGAAGATTTTTTACTAAAATTTGAAGGTTTTTAGGCAAAAGTTGGAGATTTTTGGACAAAATTTGAAGGTTTTGGAACAAAAGTTGAAAAATTTTGGGCAAAATTTGAAGGTTTTCGGGCAAAATTTGTAAGTTTTGAGGCAAAAAAAAATTCACTAAGGGCAAAGTCGAAAAACTCAAAATTTTTACACTGAAAAAAAATTCACTGGGGCGGGCGCCCCCTGCCCCCAAATAGTTTCGCCACTGTTGATAGTGTACCAGTATCATGAGGGTATGGTGTTAGAAGTCGGGGTTGTAAAACCTTCGTGACTGAAACGGTAATGACTCCGGATTGATCTTTGAATCGTGTGAACACTTTCCTAATCGAATATTTCGACCCTATTAGCCACGGGTTACACGAAGTTTCGATTGGGATAAGACAAAGACAAGATTGTCGTCTTGGCTAAAAGATAACAATCACACAATTGTAGAGATGTATCTTCTAATTGTTTGAAATTGAAAGTGTGTAAAAGGATCAAAATTCTGGAACCTTTTTCAAATACACAAATAGTGTATTTATAATGGGTCAAAAGGTTTCTTGAAAAGTCATAACCTTTTGATTCACACCCATTAGTGACTTGGAAGTTTACATTCATGTATTTAGACTTAAAATGGTCTAAAAACATGTAAAAACGCAGTTTAAATGCCCTGTAACTACCCCAAAACGTTTGGGGTTCAAATGTGCCTTTTGGGTTGAAAAAGCACCTTTTCAGCGTGCCCTTCGTTAAGCCGCGCCGCGGGCTAACAAAGAAAAATTCTTGAAAATTGCCAAAAGTCTCGACCTGAGTTTTGTGCTTTAAGTCGCGCCGCGGGTGGCTGAGCCGCGCCGCGGGCTAAGCCTATCCAGCACTCCAAATTTTGATCTCAAGGTTTTTAACTCGTATGGCCTTTTCAAGTCTCGTTTCGCATTCCACGAGTTCCAAATATCATTTCCAAGTCCAAAGAAAACCTCAAACCACTTCACGTTTTACGAACGTGTACTCCACACTCTCCGAATTCGTGTAACGTATCAATGGTTCGAAAACACTTTCAACATAGTAATCCAATCAACTAAAATGACGTTGGATCATGCTAAAATCACCAACAATTCCCCCCATTTTAGTATGATCCTTGATTACTAAAATACCAACAACTAGAAACTAATGCATAAGTGTAAATGTCACATAGATTGAATTTACACATAGTATATTACACGTTCAAGAATTCGAAAATCAGGGTGCTCTAATAGTTTGAACCCATCAATTCATTTGAAAACCTGTCGATAATATACACATTAGTTCCATACTCTCTAACAATTAACCCCGACACTATTATAAGCCATGTGTCTCAATCCTCTCATGAACATATCAAAAGCTAAGTCCCAAGCTTTCTTGAGGCGGCTTAACCTCATGTTCACGTAGGTAGTTTCTTATAATATTGCTCCCGCGATGCAATTTTTCAAGACAACTATTAAGAAGTATTTAACTTCAACCTCCTTTATCTCACGGGTCCGAACACATACTTTGGGATCATATATTTAATGTGTTCCAATCTTCAGATAGTAGGCTTTCCTCATTGAATTCAGCTCCTAGCGTTGTACTAGAAGGGAATTGGGTATCCCACTATGGAAGATTTAGATGGACTTCAATCCCACAACATTAGCCAACTTTTGCGCGCTTCCGGCTAATGCTTTAGTCAAGTGATTTAGTCAAACTTAGTTGTGACCCAACAAAATTCACATACATCACTTCATTTCGTGATAAACATCACGAAACATCATTTGTCTAAGGCATAAGTGTCTAGACTTTCACTTGTTTCAAATACATGCCTTAGTCAAAGACATCCCATCACTAGGGATCACCATGAACTTTCATCTTATTCATTATGACTTCAATCAATTTCTATTCTTTTGCAATCCTTTATACCAAGGATTTACCAAGTTCTTACTATACCATAAGAAACTTATGAGTACTCAAATCAATTGATTGATTAGTTCTTGCATATGTCCACTTTCCCCAAGTCATCAATGTAAACATATAATTTATACACCCTTGATAATGTATTCCCATTATCCTTGTGTACACAATTATTACCATTACATTACAGGTGAGATTATAATTACAAACATACCTTAGTCAATCCACTTATAAGACTAAGAAGCAATGACAACAAGTTTATAATATCCATGATCTCAACATCAACCTTTTGATCCAAGATACCTCATCTATACCAAGTGTAAAACCAACAACTTGTAGATGTATCATCTTATTGATCAATAGCAAACTCAATATAATTTAATATGCCTTAGGATCACCATTGTGAACTAAACCATAATCCATGGTTGGGTTTCACAAGTACTAAAGTACTTAATCTTCATCACAATGAATTCCTCTAGACCATGCTTAATCTTACTAACATCATGCTATATTGGTCACTTGATGTACACACATACATCATACCACCAATTTTCATGGCATACCGATGCTCGAAACAATTAAGCAATATCTAAACATTGTTCCATATTAAACCATATTTGTTTCACTAACTTGTATCATTTGATAAATCATCAAATAATTTAAGGACATAAATCACCAATGAATAAAGTCTCTCATGGCCATTTGAATTCGTAACAAAATCAGTCACCACACAATAATACAATATTGTCTTGTGACTTTTCCAACGGATTATTACCACCCATTAAATATCTTAACAATTATTATTACCAACAATTTATTGTTTTACCAACAAACACAACAATTAACAATTCATAGGGGGTGTCCATGATTTTCATGTCAATATCCAAAGAATACCAAAAACATATTGAATACATTCTTTTATTGACAACACGGCTATCTTTTATAATCCAATGGACCAAGACATTTTATGTAAATAAATGTGTACGACATTTATTTGAAATACATGGTAACCTTTTCTCCATTTTAAAGTGGAGAGTTAAAACCACAAATCCCAACGACATTCACATGTCATTTACAACACAAATGTCTTATGTGCCAACAGTTACTACCCTTGAATCACAACTTTTGACTTTTAAACCATGAAAACAAATAAAAGTCAACTTCCTCTATAACCAATAACTGTCTTTTCCAATCGTCAACATGACGATTTCCAAAACAGTCATAAGCAAAATGTTTGCTTTCAATAGAATAGAGAAGTCACGATTGTTAATTTATTATGTTTGTATAAAATATGTCAAAATATAGAATCACAAAACATGGCTTTTCACATGCATCACCATCAATAATTAATTATTGATGTACAAATGTAAATGGCGAGAGTTATTTGAAAACTTCATCCATTTTGTAGATCAAAGCGTTTCAAGGAGAGAATTACATTTAATGTTTTCATTGCAACCATTAATTCTCATAAAATCATAATTTATGATATTATATCATATCACTGATCACCATTCATTCTTGCCATCAGGCCAATGAATGCATAAATAATGATCATGAAACACCATATGATCCATTAATATGCATGAAAATATTGAAAAGAAATAATTGTTTCAATATATAAAATATCAACTCTTTCCAATTGAAACATTCTGAATTTATAAAAGAACCACAATTTCTTATAAATCTCAAGCATGTGAATAAAACCACCGAATTTTAATTTGTGCAAAATAAAAGCCATGTATGCATCAAGTATCATTATAGAAATGAACAGAAAATGTGTACCATACACCATTGATGTTGTGATCCCACAGTTCCATAAATTCTGCCAAAATTTCCTTCCATCAACACAGTTCAATTCCTTCACACTTCACATCAAATTGGAAGTCATTTCTCCCACCATTTCTCCGGGCATAGAAGTCACAGTATTCGATTAGACTGTTAGAAGTCGGGGTTGTAAAACCTTCGTGACTGAAACGGTAATGACTCCGGATTGATCTTTGAATCGTGTGAACACTTTCCTAATCGAATATTTCGACCCTATTAGCCACGAGTTACACGAAGTTTCGATTGGGATAAGACAAAGACAAGATTGTCGTCTTGGCTAAAAGATAACAATCACACAATTGTAGAGATGTATCTTCTAATTGTTTGAAATTGAAATTGTGTAACAGGATCAAAATTCTGGAACCTTTTTCAAATACACAAAGAGTGTATTTATAATGGGTCAAAAGGTTTCTTGAAAAGTCACAACCTTTTGATTCACACCCATTAGTGACTTGGAAGTTTACATTCATGTATTTAGACTTAAAATAGTCTAAAAACATGTAAAAACGCAGTTTAAATGTCCTGTAACTACCCCAAAACGTTTGGGGTTCAAATGTGCCTTTTGGGTTGAAAAAGCACCTTTTCAGCGTGCCCTTTGTTAAGCCGCGCCGCGGGCCCTAGAGCCGCGCCGCGGGCTAATAAAGAAAAATTCTTGAAAATTGCCAAAAGTCTCGACCTGAGTTTTGTGCTTTAAGCCGCGCCGCGGGTGGCTGAGCCGCGCCGCGGGCTAAGCCTATCCAGCACTCCAAATTTTGATCTCAAGGTTTTTCACTCGTATGGCCTTTTCAAGTCTCGTTTCGCATTCCACGAGTTCCAAATATCATTTCCAAGTCCAAAGAAAACCTCAAACCACCTCACGTTTTATGAACGTGTACTCCACACTCTCCGAATTCGTGTAACGTATCAATGGTTCGAAAACACTTTCAACATAGTAATCCAATCAACTAAAATGACGTTGGATCATGCTAAAATCACCAACATATGGTGCAAATAATCCTATATAGGTATTGATAAGTTACAAGAATGCATGTGTTCACATACTGTGCTAACAATAGCTCTTAAAGTCGTTGTTAATGTGCATAAAATAAAATGTTTGTACAATCTAATAATTGTCACTCAACTACTCAATTGAACGTGTAACCATTATGTAAAACATGTTATACGCATTAGTAAATTCCAAAAAAAAAAAAAGGAAAAAAAATAGTACGTAGTAAAATTTATGCTTTAAAAAAAAAATATTACTGGGTAGGAGCATTCCCAATGCATTGCCAATGTGCTAGCCAATATTTAGCACAACTAGTCATTGTGGTTTGATAAATGTATGGCGTTGGTCCTTTTCTTATAGTCCTTTTCTTTCTAAAATTATACCAAAAGTCCTTGTGGTTTGATAAATGTATGGCGTTGGTCCTAAACATAAAGCAATGTAATTAGTTAACAGGACGAATTAACTGGCATTAAGTTTAGGAACAGTGTCATGCATTTATAAAACCTCAGGGTCCAGCGGTATAATTCTCTTCTCTTTTTCTCTCCTTCATCTTCATCGTCACAAAATTTTAAAACATAATTTTATTATCCTTTATCTTCATCATCCTTTTTTTTGTTATGTACACAACCAACATGTTTTACAGTGTTATACAGTACAACACTGTAAAACATGTTGGTTGTGTACATAACAAAAATGGTTGTGTACATATCATCACCCATAATTTTATACCATCATCTTCATCATCTCAAT
Organism: Rutidosis leptorrhynchoides; assembly: GCF_046630445.1. Lineage (NCBI taxonomy): Eukaryota > Viridiplantae > Streptophyta > Magnoliopsida > Asterales > Asteraceae > Rutidosis > Rutidosis leptorrhynchoides. The sequence continues at coordinate 20,079,680 of NC_092336.1, forward strand.
TATAATCATTGAATCATTCATTTTAATGTAGATAAAAATTTTATATCCAGTTTTGAAGACCTGTTTCAAATTTCAAAACTAAAAATAAAACAACGCTCAAAAGAAATTCAACTACTAATATTAAACGAATTCTACTACTATTTTCTATTATTTTCTATAAGATATGAAACATCAACAAACTAATCAATAAAACGTAATGTGATACTACAAAACTCATAAATATTACACTTTACCTTTTTTTTTTTTTTTTTTAACAGCGATTGGGATCACCCGAGGGGGACTAGACCACCCGTTGCGATCATCTCCCATTTCGACTATGCCGATACAGCGATAATAACCCCGCCCCCATCGCTGCCCGGAAGAAAACCTTGAAACTGATCCAAGGGCACGGCCAAGTAAAACCCCCTCCCCTTTGCCCCCCAAACGATATGGGAAATGTGACATGGGTGGATACTTCATAGCAGAGATGAAATTGTGTTTTTAATATATAGCTAACGGTGGTCGAACTCCTGACCTCTCCTAAAAAATCAGGCCACCAATCGCTAGACCACGTCACAACTTCAATGCACTTTACCTTCTTATTCAATACAAATCGTATTGATTAGCATTGACTACATTTATTTCCTATGACGTGGTAATCACGATATAATCTCTGCCGCAGCCAACGTGTTCATATTTATTACGATCAACGTGATCATCTTGTCGTACTTCAACCATTTTGTTTTACAAATAAAAAGTGAGAGATGAAATTGGTTCTTGATAATTCGTACAATTCTGAATAAATGAATGATTCGAAAACTTGTAGGATTGTGTGTTGCAAACAATAATTCGTACGATTTTGAATAAATGAATGATTCAAAAATTGTAGGATTGTGTGTTGCAAATAATCGTGACGGTAGTTGGGTGGCGAGAATGAAATATGCATACGTAACTGGTAACAATTCTAACTGCAAATATTAAATTCAAACATTTTTGCTAAATACGGATTTGATATTTATATGTGATTTTACGCATGATAGGAGGATCAAGAGTTTTTTTAACAGCTGTTTTGATTTTAGATAAAAATGGGTCTCAAGATCTGTATTTAATTTTTTTTTCTAATTTAAAATGAATGATTAAGTGATTATAATCGGGACAGTGAAGATGAAAATTAGGGTTATTGTAATTGGGATAATGAAAATGAATTTTATAAAATTAGGGTTTATTATTTTGAAATGATGAAGATGAAGATGAAGGTGAGAAAAGATGAGAAAATTATTAGGGATGGGAGAAAAAACCTGTGACCCGCGTGTATCCGATCCGTGATGGGTGGGTAAAATTATTAAATCTTACCCGCGGACACGGATACGGGTAAAAATTTATACCCGCCAACGGGTCGCGGGCGGATCGCGGGTAAAACCTGACCCGTGAATACATGAGACTTTTCTTAATTTATCCACGAATAAATACTTACAATTATTAAATTTAAAAGCTATTTTACTAGTATTTGAATAATGATAAAATATAATATTATATACGAGTAAAAAACTTAATTTTCATGTCATTATACATATAGCTTGTACATATAATTTTATAATTAATAAAATTATTTGAATTTTTTAATAAAAAGTTGTATATTATTATTACCCGCGGGTCACGGGCATGGGCGAAAAGTTTTTACCCGTGAGCGGGTAACGGGTTTCAACGTGCAAAAAAGAAACCCGACGGGCGAGTCGCGGGTATATAGAACCCGTGCCCGTTACCCGCGGGCCATCCCTAAAAATTATCCTATGGTTCATGGTTTAATAAATACACGACGTTGATCCTATACTTAACAACAGTTAAGTTCTCCCGTTAACAAATTATAAGGCGTTAGGTTTAGGACCAACGCCATTCATTTATCAAATCACAGAGACTGTCGATATAATTTTATAAAGAAAAGGATGACGCATATAATTTTGAATAAATTACAGGGACCAATGGTATAATTAACTCTAATTAATATATATTGTTTGAGTAAATGTGTGATGATTGTGGGTGATATGTGATGTGTTAGTGATAAGAAAGAAGTAAGAATGAAATGAAATGGTGATGTGGTGCTAATCAACTTTAGTTCTAAGTATTATTTTTTGTTTAATTTATGTACGCATTTTTGTTACATTTTCGATTTGTGTTTCTTAACCGAGAATCCCAGTACTTCGTTCTTAACAATTAAGCAAAGGAAAACAAAACAACGAAGAAAACTAGTCAAAGGTGAGTTTGTGCAATAAATTTAGTGAGTTTCTACAATAATCAATCAATCAGTCAATCAAATAATCAAGGGAGAGTATGGACGGACCTCCTGTAAACGATTGTTGTTCACTTTGTCATGGCAATTTTCATATTCCTCATCAAGCCAATTGTTCTCATTGGTATTGTGGTACGTATTTCTTTCTCTCTTAAAAACCTAATTACCTTTTTTTTCTTAAATTAGGAAGCTATTCTTTTGAATCTCCGTGTAGTGTAATTGTTGTTTATTTTGATTATTGGTAGGTAATAATGTAATTAATTGTGAAACAAAGTTTTTGGCATGAAGAAGATTAAGGATGTATGATGTATTTAACATGATACACAATGCTAACCCTCGCGGAAATGGATCTTTTAAAGTATATGGATAATTTGGATTCTGATGCCATCAGTTTTTATGCCTTGATGCATAACTTTTCAAATTGATACAATTTTTTACACATTTGATGAATTGAAAAGATAGGTGAATCAGTCTGAAATATGCAGTGCATTAGATACATGTGAGCTCTAAAATCGTTGGTGCATAAGTTAACGTTAAGGACTTTTTTTAGTTGATCCTGTTATAACTAAGTAGAAAAATGATTAGTGATGTATGGAAGATTCACATTTTCGTAGCTGTTTTGTTGTCTTGATAATAGTGTAGGAATGTGGTTGCTTGTTGAAGTAATTTTGTGTGTCCTATTTATGTACAATGTGAACACAAATAAGTCATGATCTTAATTTCTGATAGCAATCTGGGTTCTTGTAACACCATGGGAAGCCTATACCTTTTTTTGTGTGGCTAAAATAACGATAACGATCATTATTAAAAAAAGAATCCTTCATCGAAAGATGAAGAAACCCTTAACCGATACAAAGGATACCGAACAAGGAAAGGCTCGAGAAAAGTAAGCTCCACTCGAGAAAAGGAAGTGTAATACCGTACAATTTTTAATATATCATTATTATTCACAGCGGAAGTAATATAAACAAACCATATTATATTTTTATATTAAACGCTCGTCATTAATATACATTATCAAAAACTGATGTTACGTTAAACAAACACGACATAAGAGTTCTGGTTGTCAAAACATATCTTCAAACAGTCCATCTTCACCCAAAACTAGCATACATATAATCAACAACCTGCAGGGGTGTAACGACCCGGCAAAATCGTCATTGACGGCGTCGTTAACTTAGGTCTCGTTACGTGGTCGTAGTCCCTAAATGAGACGCGTTTGACCAAAATTATGTTGCATTCATTTGAAACGTGTATGACTTGCAAAGTTTTAAGTAAACCAAACGGTTCGACAACAAGTAAGTTTACAAAAGTTGTAAAGTATAAATAATATAAGTTGAAAAACCACGATTTCTATAAATAGCGTAAGTATGTATGCTTTAAGTTTGAATCCAAAGGTGCTATCACTAGCGTATGCATGTATGCTTGACCCCAAGCAAGTAATCAAAGTGTGCGGAAGCATGTATCAAGTAGCCAAGTATGAACCTGAGAAACATATAGAAAACTGTCAACGAAAAACGTTGGTGAAATCATAGGTGTATTTGTAAACGTTGTTTTTGAACCACAAGCAAGTATAAAGTTGATTATCTAAATCGTTTGCATTCCAAAAGTTGTTGTTTGTATCACGAGCACCCAATTATCAAGGCTTAACTGAATAGTACCTCTGAATCATAGTGTTAGAACCTACGCTATACCCGAAAATATATTTCATCCACTAACGGTAGCGATCTGTAACATCCCGCCTTTTTCCGTTTGAATTTCCGTTTATTTATTTTAAGTCCGTTATATGATTATAACATCTTCCATAAATACGCGTTTTAAAACATCTTGTTTAGGTAACTCACGCACCCGCAACCGAACTTGAGGGACTAATTTTGCCAAGGTGCCAAAGAGGTGACTAGCTTTGACTAGTCAACCCCACCTCCCCATTTCCTTTTTCATTTCATTTCCATTTTCATTTAATACTTTCCAAATTTCTCTCAATCTTCATTTCAAAGATTCATCATCTAAATCACATCTAGCAAGCTTCAATCAAAACAAATTACATATTTGGAATCCTTGCAACTTCCTCTTCGATTCCATACCGATTTCATCAAGTTTGGGTAACTTTCTAAAATCACTAGATTTTGTGTTCTTGATGTTTTTAACTTATAAAGTTGTTAATTAGTTTCTATGGCTCAAGTCTAACATGATTATATGATTGATATGCTCGATCTCGTTGTTTGAAGTAACTAGCTTGAATATGAACTTTGGTGTGTTTGATTTGATGATTTGGTTGCTTGAATGTTGTTAAATGATATAAGTACATGTATTAAATGTGTTCCTAGTATCACTAGCTTCAATTTGATTTGTAGGTTGCTTGAGAAAACTCCATAAACTTGATTAGTGATTTTGGTGAATTTGGGTTAGGGTTTGATAAGCTTGAAATGAATATTTGATGCATTAAATGCCATGAATTATTGTTAGTAAGTAGTTAGTTGTATTGTATGCTTGATTATCTACAAAACGGCGTGTTTTATGTATGCATTAAATGCCCGAATCATAAATGTGCACTTGTAACATTTGAAGCATTAAATGTTTGCATTGATTGATCATTTGATTTGAAAATTCGGTTATTGCAAATAATGTTTTTGGTTGGTGAAATGTATTTAGTTGTGTTCTTTGTCAAATTACCTTTCTAACGATATAAGATACGAGTTCTAAGTGTTTGCGGTTTGTGTTTTATGTTTGTTTGAATTTTGGTTTGGGACTTAGACAATTGAGACTGACCAGGTACCAGCACCCGTTATTCGCCGCGGCGCGGCCAGCCTTTGTCGCGGCGCGACAATAGGCGTAGTTTGATTCTGACCTACATGGTCAAAATATGAAAAATGTTTGGCACGCTATGGACCTCCGATTCACATGTAACTTGTTCTAACATGGTTATATATGAATAAAAACCTCAGAAAAATAGTTCGGGACCCGACCCGAAAGTGTTGACTTTTTCGTTGACTTTGACCGACCAAAATTGACTTTTAATCAAACTTAACCAAATGTTTGTGCAATCATTCTAACATGCTTTTATACTTGTACCTTACATGAAACATGACAATTTGATTCACATGCTATTATGATCGAGTCTTAACGAGCCATAGGACTACTTGAACACTTTGACCTATCGTGTTTACCGTTATTGATACAAACCTATTTGTTTAGATTAAGACTAGCATTCGTTCTTGCACACGTATACTTGTTGAAGTACTTTTACATACGTGCACTCAAGGTGAGATCATAGTCCCACTTTTACTCTTTTGAACTTACATTTGGGATGAGAAAACATAAACGTTTCTTTTTACTAAGTGAACACAAGTACAGGAAAACAAACATTCTACATATGAGTTTGAACAAAAATCCTCAATTCGATTATCATTAGTTACACTTGCCGGGTGTAAGCGAGAACTTATGTTATATGGCCATATGGGTTTGACAAACCCTCATTCAAACGGTTCGCTACCGTTTACGAATGAAATATATTTTCGAGAAACAGTGTATGTTCTAACACTATTGTGATGGGGTTCTATGGAAGGAATGTTAAGCATTGATAATTGGGTGCTCGTGAAACAAACTTTTAGAATGTATTACTATTATATCAATGTTACAAATCTTGTGGTTCACTTGTACTTACTTACTTAAACCTATGATTTCACCAACGTTTTCGTTGACAGATTTCTATGTTTTTCTCAGGTCCTTGAACGTTTTGTGATACATGCTTCCGCACTCTTTTTGATACTTGCTTGGATGTCGAGTATACATGCATAGTTGAAGCGTCTTTTGACTACTTTAAATTGTGTCGCATAGGTTTCATTCGTACGCTAAACATTGTAATGTAACTAGTCTTTTGAACTACATTTGTAAACTTGAAACATCATTTTACTTATGAAATGAATGCGACATATTTTGGTCAAACGTCATGTCAAAGACTTATGACCACGTAACGGGACCTAAGTAGTCGGCGCCGTCAAACATGATTTGGTCGGGTCGCTACAGATGGTATCAGAGCGTTGGTTGTAGGGATTTAGAGTTCATTGGTGTCAACCCCTAGTCATAGGGTACATTAGTGAGTCTAGACTACAACCGGCATATAGACTTGAAGTAGGAATTACTTGACTACTTGTGCATTTATACTCGAACGTTTCTACTCATATCTACTCTTTGTTCATCTTAATCTCACGTTGTTTAATTTGATTGACACGCCACCTTGACTATATGAAATGATGACGAATGCACATATGAATCAGGGTAATATAATTTCCGGGATTATATTACGGTGACTCATATGAACGTTCCGACATTGTGGCATAAAGAATTTAAGGCGAGTCAAGGAAAAATTTTCCCTCTATCCTTATTCCATATCATGATTAGTATTATTGAAAATATTAATCAACGGTATTCTTGTGTTTTGAAGGAACAATGCCTCCTCGTCGTGTGCCACGCCATGAGACTCCCGAACAAGCTCTACAACGAATGATAGCCACCGCTGTGGATGCGGTCATGGCCGGTCACTCCTCCAACAACAACAATAACAACAACCACAACAACAACAATCAAGGGGCCGGTAACTCAAGCGAGGGGTGCTCCTATAAAGCCTTCATGGGGTGCAAACCTCATACTTTTGATGGGACCGGGGGACCGGTTACTCTCACTCGATGGTTCGAACAAACGGATGCCGTCTTTAGCATAAGCGGTTGTCGGGACCAAGATAAGGTCAAATACTCCACTCACACTTTCGTCGGTGTCGCCCTCACATGGTGGAACACCTATGTATAATCGGTGGGTACCGATGAAGCTCACGCCCTCTCTTGGGCCGATCTAAGGGAAAAGATGATCGTCGAATATTTCCCTGGTGAAGAAACCCGAAGGCTCGAACAAGAGCTAAGAACTTTGAAAGCGGTCGGAAACGATCTCAAGGCTTATAATCAACGATTTTCTGAACTAGCCTTGATGTGCCCAAACCTTGTGAACCCCGAAGCTTTAAGGGTCGAACTTTACATGGATGGTCTCCCAAAGAGCATCAAACACGGGGTAATGTCATCCAAACCCACTAATCATCAAGAAGCTTTAAACATGGCCCGCAAGTTGATAGAAACGGTGGACGAAATTGTAGTGCCGGCACCTAAAGCCGAGGATAAGTGGGGTAACAACAAAAGAAAGTGGGAAGCCCCCCAATCAAGCAACAACAACTTTGCTAAGAAGCCTTACACCTTCGACGGCAAGAAGGGTTATGCCGGGAACCTACCTCTTTGCAACAAATGCAACAAGCATCACTTTGGTGAATGTGGCAAGCTAATTTGCCATCGGTGCCAAGGAGTTGGTCATAAGGCCAACGAATGTAAAAGTGTCACCCCCATCGCTCGAAAGGGGCCCAATGCACCAAAAACGGGCACTTGTTACGAATGTGGCCAAACGGGCCATTATAGAAATGCATGCCCGAAGAAGAAAGATAACCCCAATACGCGCGGCCGAGCTTTCAACATCAACACCGAGGAAGCCCGAGATGACAATGAATTAGTCACGGGTACGTTTCTCCTCAACAACACTTATGTTACTTGTTTATTCAATTCGGGTGCCGATAAGAGTTTTGTATCCAAGACTTTGACTCATTCTTTTAGCACTCCACCACTTCCACTAGATACCACTTATACCATTGAAATGGCCAACGGGAAACTATTGAGTGCCGACACATATTACCGGGGGTGTACGTTAAACATTTTTGGTAATGAGTTTGAAATTGACTTGATACCCATGGAACTAGGAAGCTTCGATGTAATAATCGGTATGAAATAGCTAGCCAAAACGAAATCTCACATCCTTTGTGATCTTAACGCAATCCGAATTCCTATCGAGAATGGTGAACCCTTGATTGTTTATGGCGATAAGAGTTGCACCGGACTCAACCGCGTTTCGTGCATTAAAGTTAGAAAACTACTCCGTAAGGGTTGTTTTGCGATTCTTGCTCACGTTAAGAAAGTCGAGTCCGATGAGAAGCACGTCGATGATGTGCCAATTGTTAGTGACTATTCCGATGTATTTCCCGACGAATTGCCGGGTCTTCTACCTCATTGACCGGTTGAATTCCAAATCGATCTTATTCCGGGAGCCGCACCCGTAGCACGTGCACCATATAGACTCGCTCCATCCGAAATGCAAGAATTGCAAAGTCAAATCCAAGAACTACTTGATCGTGGTTTTATCCAGCCTAGCCAATCACCTTGGGGCGCTCCGATTTTGTTTGTTAAAAAAAAAGACGGATCCCTAGCATTGATTATCGTGAACTAAACAAATTGACGGTTAAAAACTGATATCCTCTTCCTCGCATCGATGACCTCTTTGATCAACTACAAGGGTCTTGTGTATATTCAAAAATCAATCTCCGCTCGGGTTATCATCAATTAAGGGTTAAGGGGGAAGATGTCTCCAAAACCGCTTTCCGAACTCGTTATGGTAGTTATGAATTCCTTGTCATGCCGTTTGGTCTCACTAACGCACCGGCGGTGTTCATGGATCTTATGAACCGCGTGTGCAAACCGTATCTTGACAAATTCGTTATCGTGTTCATCGATGATATTTTGGTTTATTCTAAAAGCGAAGAAGAACACGAGGAACACCTCTGACTTGTGTTTGAACTTTTAAGACAAGAACGACTCTATGCCAAATTCTTCAAGTGCGAATTTTGGTTGAAGGAAGTTCAATTTCTTGGTCATGTTGTAAGTGACCAAGGTATTAAAGTCTATCCATCAAAAATCGAAGTCATTAGTAAATGGGAGACTCCTACTACTCCTACTCACATTCGTCAATTTTTGGGTCTCGCCGGATACTACCGTAGATTCATCAAGGATTTTTCTTTGGTTGCTCGTCCTCTAACCGCGTTAACTCACAAGGGAAAGAAATTCATTTGGGCAACCGAACAAGAATCCGCATTTCAAATCTTGAAAACAAAGCTAACCACCGCTCCTATCTTGTCACTTCCCGAAGGCAATGACGATTTTGTTGTATATTGCAATGCCTCGAAACATGGTTTTGGGTGTGTATTGATGCAACGAAAGAAAGTCATTTCTTATGCCTCTCGACAATTGAAAATCCATGAATGAAACTATACAACACATGATCTCGAACTCGAAGCCGTTGTCTTCGCACTTAAAATGTGGAGACATTATATTTATGGAACCAAAAGTACCATCTTCACCGATCACAAAAGCCTCCAACACATCTTCGATCAAAAGCAACTAAACATGAGACAACGACGGTGGATTGAAACTTTAAACGATTATGATTGTGAGCTTCGTTACCATCCCGGGAAGGCAAACGTAGTAGCCGATGCCTTAAGTCGAAAAGAAAGATCGGTGCCTCTTCGTGTCCGAGCTTTAAACATCACCATTCACACCAACCTCAATAGCCAAATTCGGGTAGCCCAAGATGAGGCTCTCAAGGATGAAAACGTTTCACACGAGCTCTTGAACATTCTCGTCTCTCGATTCGAAATTAGGGAGACCGGACTCCGATATTTCGCCGGAAGGATTTGGGTGCCTAGATATGGGGACCTACGAAGCCTTATTTTAGATGAACCCCATAAGTCACGATACTCGATTCACCCCGGTGCCAATAAGATGTACCACGACCTCAAAGAACAATATTGGTGGCCGAAGATTAAAAAGGACGTTGCTACTTATGTTGGAAAATGCCTAACTTTCTCCAAAGTCAAAGCCGAACATCAAAGACCGTCCGGACTACTTCAACAACCCGAAATCCCGCAATGGAAGTGGGAAAGAATAACGATGGACTTCATCACCAAGTTACCAAAGACAACGGGCGGTTATGATACCATTTGGGTTATTGTTGACCGTCTCACCAAATTCGCACACTTTCTCGCTATGAAAGAAACCGACAAAATGGAGAAACTTGCACAACTTTACATCAAGGAGATCGTAGCCCGACACGGTGTACCTTTATCGATTATCTCCGACCGAGATGGCCGTTTTGTTTCTAGATTTTGGCGTACCTTGCAAGAAGCGTTGGGAACGCGTTTAGACATGAGCACCGCATATCACCCTCAAACCGATGGACAAAGCGAACGCACAACTCAAACCTTGGAAGACATGCTACGAGCTTGCGTTGTCGACTTTGGAAAAGCTTGGGATAAGCACTTGCCTCTCTCCGAATTCTCCTACAATAATAGTTATCACGCGAGTATTAACGCCGCACCATTCGAAGCTTTATATGGCTGAAAATGTCGTTCACCTCTTTGTTGGGCCGAAGTAGGCGACACACAACTAACCGGACCCGAACTCATTCACGAAACCACCGAGAAAATCGTTAAAATCCGAGATAGGCTTAAGACGGCCCGAAGTCGTCAAAAGAGCTACACTGACAAAAGACGCAACGACCTCGAATTTCAAGTCGGTGACCGAGTAATATTAAAAGTCGCACCTTGGAAAGGTGTAATCGGTTTTGGGAAACGCGGGAAGCTAAATCCGCGGTATATTGGTCCTTTCGAAATCTTGGAGCGTATTGGAACCGTTGCTTATCGTTTAGATCTTCCTCCTCAATTGAACTCCGTTCATCCTACCTTCCATGTATCTAACTTGAAAAAGTATCTTTCCGAACCCGATATCGTCATCCCTCTCGAGGAACTTACTATTGATGACAAACTTCATTTTGTGGAGGAACCGGTTAAAATTGTGGACATCTCCGTCAAGACTTTGAAACAAAGCCGAATTTCAATTGTTAAAGTCCGTTGGAATGCCAAAAGAGGACCCGAGTTTACTTGGGAAAGGCAAGATCAAATGCAAAGGAAATACCCTCACTTATTCCCGGTTCCGGAAACGCAAGATTCCGAGGAAGAAACAACGACTACTACGCCTACTTAAATTTCGGGACGAAATTTCTTTTAAGGAGTAGGTAATGTAACATCCCGCCTTTTTCTGTTTGAATTTCCGTTTATTTATTTTAAGTCCGTTATATGATTATAACATCTTCCGTTAATACGCGTTTTAAAACATCTTGTTTAGGTAACTCACGCACCCGCAACCGAACTTGAGGGACTAATTTTGCCAAGGTGCCAAAGAGGTGACTAGCTTTGACTAGTCAACCCCACCTCCCCATTTCCTTTTTCATTTCATTTCCATTTTCATTTAATACTTTTCAAATTTCTCTCAATCTTCATTTCAAAGATTCATCATCTAAATCACATCTAGCAAGCTTCAATCAAAACAAATTACATATTTAGAATCCTTGCAACTTCCTCTTCGATTCCATACTGATTTCATCAAGTTTGGGCAACTTTCTAAAATTACTAGATTTTGTGTTCTTGATGTTTTTAACTTATAAAGTTGTTAATTAGTGTCTATGGCTCAAGTCTAACATGATTATATGATTTATATGCTCGATCTCGTTGTTTGAAGTAACTAGCTTGAATATGAACTTTGGTGTGTTTGATTTGATGATTTGGTTGCTTGAATGTTGTTAAATGATATAAGTACATGTATTAAATGTGTTCCTAGTATCACTAGCTTCAATTTGATGTGTAGGTTGCTTGAGAAAACTTCATAAACTTGATTAGTGATTTTGGTGAATTTGGGTTAGGGTTTGATAAGCTTGAAATGAATATTTGATGCATTAAATGCCATGAATTATTGTTAGTAAGTAGTTAATTGTATTGTATGCTTGATTATCTACAAAACAGCGTGTTTTATGTATGCATTAAATGCCCGAATCATAAATGTGCACTTGTAAAATTTGAAGCATTAAATGTGTGCATTGATTGATCATTTGATTTGAAAAGTCGGTTATTGCAAATAATGTTTTTGGTTGGTGAAATGTATTTAGTTGTGTTCTTTGTCAAATTACCTTTCTAACGATATAAGATACGAGTTCTAAGTGTTTACGGTTTGTGTTTTATGTTTGTTTGAATTTTAGTTTGGGACTTAAACAATTGAGACTGACCAGGTACCAGCACCCGTTATTCGCCGCGGCGCGGCCAGCCTTTGTCGCGGTGCGACAATAGGCGTAGTTTGATTCTGACCTACATGGTCAAAATATGAAAAATGTTTGGCACGCTATGGACCTCCGATTCACATGTAACTTGTTCTAACATGCTTATATATGAATAAAAACCTCAGAAAAATAGTTCGGGACCCGACCCGAACGTGTTGACTTTTTCGTTGACTTTGACCGACCAAAGTTGACTTTTAATCAAACTTAACCAAATGTTTGTGCAATCATTCTAACATGCTTTTATACTTGTACCTTACATGAAACATGACAATTTGATTCACATGCTATTATGATTGAGTCTTAACGAGCCATAGGACTACTTGAACACTTTGACCTATCGTGTTTACCGTTATTGATACAAACCTATTTGTTTAGGTCAAGACTAGCATTCGTTCTTGCACACGTATACTTGTTGAAGTACTTTTACATACGTGCACTCAAGGTGAGATCATAGTCCCACTTTTACTCTTTTGAACTTACATTTGGGATGAGAAAACATAAACGTTTCTTTTTACTAAGTGAACACAAGTACAGGAAAACAAACATTCTACATACGAGTTTGAACAAAAATCCTCAATTCGATTATCATTAGTTACACTTGTCGGGTGTAAGCGAGAACTTATGTTATATGGCCATATAGGTTTGACAAACCCTCATTCAAACGGTTCGCTACCGTTTACGAATGAAATATATTTTCGAGAAACAGTGTATGTTCTAACCTTATTGTGATGGGGTTCTATGGAAGGAATGTTAAGCATTGATAATTGGGTGCTCGTGAAACAAACTTTTGGAATGTATTACTATTATATCAATGTTACAAATCTTGTGGTTCACTTGTACTTACTTAAACCTATGATTTCACCAACGTTTTCGTTGACAGATTTCTATGTTTTTCTCAGGTCCTTGAACGTTTTGTGATACATGCTTCCGCACTCTTTTTTATACTTGCTTGGATGTCGAGTATACATGCATAGTTGGAGCATCTTTTGACTACTTTAAATTGTGTCGCATAGGTTTCATTCGTACGTTAAACATTGTAATGTAACTAGTCTTTTGAACTACATTTGTAAACTTGAAACATCCTTTTACTTATGAAATGAATGCGACATATTTTGGTCAAACGTCATGTCAAAGACTTATGACCACGTAACGGGACCTAAGTAGTCGGCGCCGTCAAACATGATTTGGTTGGGTCGCTACACGAACCGTCCGAATGAGGGTTCGTCAAACCCGTATGGCCACACAACATAAGTTCTCGCTTACACCCTGCAAGTGTAACTAATGATAATTGGACTTGAGGATTTTTGTTCTAACTCGCACGTGGAATGTTTGTTTTCGTACTTGTGTTCAAAGTATAAAAGTATAAACCGTATATGTTTCTCATCCCATATTTTAAAAGAATAAAAGTTGTTGAAAAGATGGGACTAGGATCTCACCGTAGTAGCACGCCAAAGTACTTCATTTTAAACGTTGTGCAATGAAAGTTGTGTGATGACCCGGGAATTTCCGACCAAATTTAAACTTATTTTTTTTACATGTTTCTGACACGATAAGCAAAGACTGTAATGTTGAATCTCAAAAATTTTGAAACTATATTCATGTAATCAATTACCCTTTAGACCATTCCCGATAATTCACGAACCATTGTGTATAAATAAATATGTAAATATAAATATAAGAATTTATATAATAATAATTTGGAATAATAAAATATAATATAAACATTAAGGTTAAATATGTAAAATAGGATATAAAATAATTAAAATGAATCTAAATATATATATATATATATATATATATATATATATATATATATATATATATATATATATATATATATATATATATATATATATATATATATATATATATATATATATATATATATATATATATATATATATATATGTTATACATAAGTAGTATTATATATAACGTAAAATATATATAAAACTTATAAAGATTAGTTATACAATATAGATTATTTTATAATATATAATTAGTAAATATGAGATAGTTAATAAACTGTAATATTAATATAATAAATGTAATTACAAGATAAAAGTTGTTATAGTAATATTATTATTACTTTCAATATGTATAGCAATATCAGTATTAAATATACTATGATAAACAATAAATAATCTATAAATATGAAAATTGATATATATTATTATTACTTTCATTATTATTAAAATAGGTATAGGTATATGAATGCTAATATCAAGTTATTAATGTACTCAATATGAAATTTGATATATTATGATTTCTAATACCATTATCATTAAGAATCATTATCATTATTATTATTATAAATTATCATTTTTATTAATTAATAATACAAATTATTATTCTTGTCATTTGTAATTTTATTTATATCATTATAATTATCTTTATCATTAAAAATACTATTAATATCATTTTTATAATTATTACCAGAAACATTATTATTTATTGTTATTAATAGTAGCATTGTTATTATTAAGATAATTATAATTATTACTACTATAGGAATTGTTAATATTATTAAGTTATTATATTAATAATATTATGTATTATTATTATTATTATTATTATTATTATTATTATTATTATTATTATTATTATTATTATTTATTAATAGGATTATTATTATTAAAACTAATTTTTATATTTAAAATCAAAGAAAAAGAGATCCTATATGTTTTACATAACCATCTGACTGTTACATACGCGATATTCCTGTCTCTAAACTGATATTATGCCAAAAATCAATCCCACAATCAAACAAAATTAGTTGAAATATGATATCTGTTTTTGTTATTTAATTCTATTTTTGTACCCGATGAAACAAAGCTTGTCGACCATTCATTACTATAAGACAATTGGAGTTTTCAGTAATTTGGACAACATCAGCAAATTATTAATTACCTGTATCAATTACAATCACTATCAATTCCTTTTATTTGATGAATTAAATCGAATTTTTCATGGACAAGCTCGATACCTCTGCACCTTCTATTTTTAATCAAATCACAGAATTGAACGAAATTTAAAAATCCTTAAATGAGGTCTTGTTAGGAATTCTTCGTTCAATCTATCTGCAAAAATTTTAAAAGCTAATTCGTTGTATCAAGTACGAATTTAGAGGTCAAAGTTTAAATTGAAAAAGTCAACTAGGTTGTTCTTCATGAAAATTCACAGTTATTTTAGTGTTGTTGGATCAATTGATGATTTAATAAGTTTCTATGGATGTTTTACTATATATTTCATGAAGGGTTTGAGGTCTCAAAACGTACCATATACGAAATCAAATTTTTTTTGTTCTTCCTTCAAACCGACGAACAGAAGGAGTGGGTTCTTTCTGTTTATATTTTTTTTCCCGATAACTCTCTTCCTATAATTACAGTCGTTTATAAGACTTAACTGAAGCAACGAATTCATTAAGTTAGTTTTCGAATTTAGATTTGGTTGTCTGAAATTTTTTGAGGAAGATGAAGAATTCACGCAGATAGATGTTAGATATATACATTTAGGTGGAATAATTAACCAGAAAAACAACTCAGAGTAGATGGTTAAGTGAGATGTTGGGTTACGGGAGGTAGTGGGTTCGAGTCCCGGCCTGGACAATTTGCTATCTTTTTGAGCCTTTAAGGTAGTAAATCAATTTTATTATTATTATTATTATTATTATTATGATTATTATTACTATTACTATTATTATTATTATTATTATTATTATTATTATTATTATTATTATTATTATTATTATTATTATTATTGTTGTTATGTATTATTAATTATTGTTTTTAATTCAAAGTATTATTGTTATTATTATTATTATTATTAGCATTATCATTTAGAAATTATTAGTATTAATATTATTATTATTTTAAGTTTTGCTATCTTTTTGAGCCTTTAAGGTAGTAAATCAATTTTATTATTATTATTATTATTATTATTATTATTATTATTATTATTATTATTATTATTATTATTATTATTATTATTATTATTATTATTATTATTATTATGTATTATTAATTATTGTTTTTAATTCAAAGTGTTATTGTTATTATTATTATTATTAGCATTATCATTTAGAAATTATTAGTATTAATATTATTATTATTATAAGTATTATTATTATTGTTAAGTTCATTGTTATTATTACTAATATACTACAATATAGTATTATCATCATTAAATATTAGTATTATCATTATATTTACAGTTGTTAGTATTATTATTATGTAAGTACTAAAATCGTTATCATGACTGCCATTAACAGTAAAACCAATATTGCTACAAGTATTATTATTATTAATATCACCATTATTATAACTATGATTCTTATTATAATTATTATTATTATAAGTAATGTTAATATTAATATTATCATAATCAAATGAAACTTTTATTTACTAGTATTAATAATATATATATTTATAATATACTTACAAGTAATATTACATGTAGGTATGAATTAATTCTATTAACAATCTAATCTTTATATAAATATTTATGTATATAACCAATTAAGTATTTTATAGATATATATATGTATGTATATATATATATATATATATATATATATATATATATATATATATATATATATATATATATAACTATACAAATAATAATCATTTTCAAATATATATACAAATTAAATATATAATATAAAAATAAAAGTTTTACTAACGTTGTTAAGATTATAGGTGTCAAATAAAGATTTTTTATACACAAAGATATATTCAAAGTATATAACTTAATTATATTAATATCTATATTTACATAAAATGAAAATGTATAAATAAATAATGAAACTTATAAATTATTAATAAAACAAATACACTACTAATAATAAATAGATTTATTCGATTACGAGTATATGTATTAATCTATAAACAAATGATATAGGTTCGTGAATCCGAGGCCAACCCTGCATTGTTCAGTTGTCTAATGTCGTTATATGTATTTTTACTACAAAATACATTAGGTGAGTTTCATTTGCTCCCTTTTTAAATGCTTTTGCAATATATATTTTTGGGACTGAGAATACATGCGCTGCTTTTTTAAATGTTTGATGAAATAGACACAAGTAATCGAAACTACATTCTATGGTTGAATTATCGAAATCGAATATGCCCCTTTTTATTAAGTCTGGTAATCTAAGAATTAGGGAACAGACACCCTAATTGAAGCGAACTCTAAAGATAGATCTATCGGGTCCAACAAGCCCCATCCAAAGTACCAGATGCTTTAGTACTCCGAAGGAGGATCCCAGAATGATGGGGATATTCTTATATGCATATTGTGAATGTCGGTTACTAGGTGTTCAATTCATATTAATGATATTTTTATCTCTATGCATGGGACGTATGTTTATGAGAAATGGAAAATATGAAATCTTGTGGTCTATTAAAATTATGGAATGAGTATTTATGTTAAACTAATGAACTCACCAACCTTTTAGTTGATACTTTAAAGCATGTTTATTCTCAGGTATGAAAGAAATCTTCCGCTGTGCTTTTGCTCATCTTAAGGATATTAATTGGAGTCATTCATGACATATTTCAAAAGACGTTGCATTCGAGTCGTTGAGTTCATCAAGATTATTATTAAGTCAATTATATTAAGATATATTATGAAATGGTATGCATGTCGTCAACCTTAGATGTAATGAAAGATTGTCTTTTCAAAAACGAATGCAATGTTTGTAAAATGTATCATATAGAGGTCAAGTACCTCGCGATGTAATCAACTGTTGTGAATCGTTTATAATTGATATGGACTTCGTCCGGATGGAATAGGACGGGTCCTTTCAAGTTGTTTAGTCTTGACCTAAACAAGTAAGTTATATCAATACCGGGTAAGACACAAAGTTGGTCAAAGTTGTTCAATTAGTCCTACGGCTCGTTACGACTCGATTATATAACATGTGAGTCAAGTTGTCAAGTTTCATGCAAGATATAAGTATAAAAGGAGGTTATAACGATTTAACAAAGTATTAGTTAAGTTTGACCAAAAGTCAACTTTGGTCAAAGTCAAAGTCAAAAGGGTTGGGTCGGGTATCCGACAATTTTTCTATGAAATATAAGCATATATAAGCATATTGGAACAAGTTGCATGTCAATCGGAGTTGCGAGGCGATGGGGGAATTAAACGTCAAAAATCAGCCAACAGTCCCTGTGTTAATCAGTACTTCTTACCTATTTAAGTCCCAATTCAGTAAATAAAAACTTAACCATTTGAACGTACACTCAAAGAGCTTTCCGAAAAGTGCTCACATTCCTTAAACGGAGCCACGATGAGCAAGTTATGGCCTTTTGAAACAGCATCTTAAAAACATAAAATGCTGAAATGATGCTGTTAACAGCTCAAAATCAGCATGATTACCCATTTTCGCACACGTTTTAAACCTGTTTAGACTCGACAAAAACATACATATAATATATCATTTTAAAGCTTGTCGTAAGGGCTTTTAATACCAAGTAATAGTTTTTATCCAAACTTAACCGATTCCAAAACACGAGCCCTCAAAGTAGGTTCGAGAGTAATTTTTGACACAATTAAACCCCAACCAGAAATCACAAATTCAACAATCATGTTAATGAGGTCTTACCAAGTCAACCAACATATCAAATTGAAGCTAATGATGCTAGTAACACATTTAATACATGAACTTTAACATATAACAACATTTAATCAACCAAAACTAAAGATTAAACTAACCCATTTTTCATATTCAAGCTAGTTACTCATACAAGCAAATCAAGCAACCAAATTACATATACATTAACCTAATGAGCCATAGACACTAACTAACACCATTTCACGTTTATAAATCAAATTAGAGAAATTTGAGTTTTTGAAAAACCTTACCCCAAGTTATGAAATTGGTATCTATGTGTAGAGGATGATGAGAGGATTTCAAAAGTACAATTTGTTTGAGTTAAGGCTTGCTAGATCTTGAGTAGATGATGAATATTTGTTGAAGATGAAAAAGATGCAAAAGTGGAAGTAATACTTGAAAGAAAATTGGAAAAGAAAAAGAAATGAAATGAATGGTGGGAGATGGAGTTGACTAGGTCAACAACTAGTTACAACTTTGGTCCAATGACAAGTCTAGTCCCTCGAGTTTAAAAGCGGGTGCGTGAATTAACTAAACGAATTAATCTAAATACCCTAGGGTAATGAGAGATGTTATAATTAAATAACGGGAAGTATTAAAACGCTAGTCAACGGAAGATACGAATTTGGATAACGAAAAATATTGTTTATAAAAAAAAAGATGGGCGTATAAATTAACGGAAAAAGGCGGGTTGTTACATTACCTACACCTTATAAGAAATTTCGTCCCGAAATTTAGTTGGAAGTAGTAGTCATTGATTCTTCCTCGAGATCTTGCGTTTCCAAATCCACGAATAAATGAGGGTACTTCCTTTTCATTTGATCTTGTCTTTTCTACGTAAACTCGGGTCCTCTTTTGGCATTCAGACTAACTTTGACGATCGGGATTTTACGTTGTTTTAAAGTTTGGTTTCACGATTCATAATTCAACCGGTCCTCCTAGGAAGTGAAGTTTGTCATCGATAGTAAGTTCATCAAAAGAAATAACAAGTTCTTGTTCGGCAAGACACTTCTTTAAGTTTAATACATGGAATGTAGGATGAACGGAGCTCAATTGAGTCGGAAGGTGGAAACGGTACGCAAAGGGTCCAATACGCCCCAAGATTTTTAAAGGATCTAAAATATTGCGGATTTAGCTTTCTACGTTTCCCGAAACGGATTACACCTTTTCAAGGTGCGACTTTTAACATTACGCGGTTACCCACTTGGGATTCGATAGGTTTACGTCTAACATCGGCATAGCTCTTTTGGCGACTACGAGTCGTGTTGGGTCTTTCTTGAATATGGATAAATTTTCTCGGTCGCTCATGAATAATATCGGGTCCGGTAAATTGATCATCGTTTACTTAGTTCGACAAAAGGAGAATGACGTTTCCGGTCATATAAGGTTTCAAAAGGTGTGACGTTAAGACTCGGATGAAAATTATTGTAGTAAGAGAATTCGGCTAAAGGAAAATACTTTTCTCAAGTAAATTTGAAGTTGATAACACAAACTCGTATTATGGTTTCCATGGTTTGAATCGTACATTTTCTTGGTCCGTCGGTTTGTGGATGATACGCGATACTCATGTTTAAACGTGTCCCCAAGGCTTCTTGTAAGGCACTCCGAAATCTAGAAGTGAAACGAGCATCTCGATCCAAAACGAGGGGCATTCCTTTAAGATATATTTGAATAAGTTCGTTAGGACTTGAAAACATTTGTTAGAACAAGTTTCTTATCGGTTTCTTTTTTTTTAAAGGCCAACAAAATTATCATTAATAATAAAAAAGAGAACACGAGGGCCCTACGACATTGTGTCTAGGACATCACACGAACGTTGCAAAGAGAGCAACTACAACTAGAAACAGGCTATAATACAAAAATAAAAAACACGAACATGTTACAAAGTGTTAAGATAATGACTTGGATTAGAAAGCCACACGAGCCAATCGAAATTCTTCAACTTTGATCTTTTGGAAATCCACTCGAAAGACATAACTTGGATTTCGCTCAATGTAACTGGCCCGATAGCACAATTTCCTTTTAAGGTCTTGTTGTTGCGATTTTTCCAAATAAAATATGCACACACCCACTTGGTTGCTTGCTAAATTTTTGAACCACACGTAGAAGCCGAAATGTTGGAGTCTTCACTAATAATCTCGGGCAAGCTATATGATGAAAAGCTACCAAGACCCCACCACCTAAACAACCTTTCCCAAATGTCTAGGGCGTACTTGCAAAAAAATATGGAGTGATCAACCGATTCAAGGTCGTCATCACATAGTTTCTTATCGGTTTCTGAAGAAAAAAAATGTTTGTTAGGACTATTCACCCTCGTGGCGAATATTAGTATAACGGGAAGAGTCTCTCTCCATTGAGGGATTGGATGATGAGATTTCCTTGAACGGAAGTATGAACGTAATGATAGGAGGAGTTTCCATCTTAGTATAGTCACATCGCGCATCTTGTGGTCAAATGTTGAGACTTGGGGGAACGAGATAGTATACACGCATAACGTATGTTTTGAAGTTGAAAGAATCGGTCACTTATTGAGAAGCATAAGTATGGTTTGACGATAATCAAAGGTGTGTCCTTGGTATGGTTGTCAATATTCTCGGAGTTTTCGGATGTCAATAAAGAAAAAAAAATAAAGTCATGTACATGGCACATGGTGGTGATTAGGTTGATCGAGTCCAATCACCATCACGAGTCATTAGAACTTTGGTATGACTTACCATAATATAACCACATTGATCGAGTGTCGTTATATTACGCTAACTCATACCTCCATTCCCACATCACTCCACAGAATCAAGTTCGTGTAATCGTGAAGATTTAAAATGAACAAAGTGTAACGACGTCTCTAACGTGACTCGTATTGAATCGAAAGAATTTGTGCAAATCTGAAGAAGTGTTTCCCGAGGGAAGTGTATAAATGATTGTTCACGTCAATGCGGTTCAAGTCAAACAATAATGTCTTTAGGTACGAAAAGAGTAACGAATTATGATAACGAGTAGTACGCAACCGTAGTGATAAGTAGTGATGACGATACTCACCTAGAGTAGTGGTGGTAGTAACAAGAAGTGGTAGATAGTGAAGAACACTGGTGTAACATCGGTAGTGGTCAATGATTGCCATGGTGGTGGAAACTTTACAGCACTTGTGGATAGTAAGATGGGACGGTGGCGAATAGCAACTTGGGAGACAGAGTTCTCGAACTAGTATGACTAATGAAGTCGTCGTCATCCTTACGTGTATGAATCTTGAAATTAACGTGTGTTACCAGAAACTGCAGAGTACGAGTTCGTATGATGAAAATTTGGTACAATTAAGAAGTTCACCTAAGAATGATTCATGTATATATGCACAAGTAGTCAAGTAAGTGCTATCTATAGCAAATGCAAGTCAGAATGCAATGATTAACTATCCGGTTGTAGTCTAGATTCACTAATGCGTCCTAATGACTCTGTCAGACACACTAATGCACATCCTAGATCCCTACAACCAACGCTCTGATACCATCTGTAACGACCCGGCAAAATCATCATTGACGGCGTCGTTAACTTAGGTCTCGTTACGTGGTAGTAGTCCCTAAATGAGACGCGTTTGACCAAAATTATGTCGCATTCATTTGAAACGTGTATGACTTGAAAAGTTTTAAGTAAACTAAATGGTTCGACAACAAGTAAGTTTACAAAAGTTGTAAAGTATAAATAATATAAGTTGAAAAACCACGATTTCTATAAATAGCGTAAGTATGTATGCTTTAAGTTTGAATCCAAAGGTGCTATCACTAGCGTATGCATGTATGCTTGACCCCAAGCAAGTAATCAAAGTGTGCGGAAGCATGTATCAAGTAGCCAAGTATGAATCTGAGAAACATATAGAAAACTGTCAACGAAAAACGTTGATGAAATCATAGGTGTATTTGTAAACGTTATTTTTGAACCACAAGCAAGTATAAAGTTGATTATCTAAATCGTTTGCATTCCAAAAGTTGTTGTTTGTATCACGAGCACCCAATTATCAAGGCTTAACTGAATAGTACCTCTGAATCATAGTGTTAGAACCTACACTATACCCGAAAATATATTTCATCCACTAACGGTAGCGAACCGTCCGAATGAGGGTTCGTCAAACCCGTATGGCCACACAACATAAGTTCTCGCTTACACCCTGCAAGTGTAACTAATGATAATTGGACTTGAGGATTTTTGTTCTAACTCGCACGTGAAATGTTTGTTTTCGTACTTGTGTTCAGAGTATAAAAGTATAAACCGTATATGTTTCTCATCCCATGTTTTAAAAGAATAAAAGTTATTGAAAAGATGGGACTATGATCTCACCATAGTAGCACGCCAAAGTACTTCATTTTAAACGTTGTGCAATGAAAGTTGTTTAGTCTTGACCTAAACAAGTAAGTTATATCAATACCGGGTAAGACACAAAGTCGGTCAAAGTTGTTCAATTAGTCCCATGGCTCGTTACGACTCGATTATAACATGTGAGTCAAGTTGTCAAGTTTCATGCAAGATATAAGTATAAAAGGAGGTTATAACGATTTAACAAAGTATTAGTTAAGTTTGACCAAAAGTCAACTTTGGTCAAAGTCAAAGTCAAAGGGGTCGGGTCGGGTATCCGACAATTTTTCTATGAAAGATAAGCATATATAAGCATATTGGAACAAGTTGCATATCAATCGGAGTTGCGAGGCGACGGGGGAATTAAACGTCAAAAATCAGCCAACAGTCCCTATGTTAATCAGCACTTCTGACCTATTTAAGTCCCAATTCAGTAAATAAAAACTTAACCATTTGAACGTACACTCAAAGAGCTTTCTGAAAAGTGCTCACACGCCTTAAACGGAGCCACGATGAGCAAGTTATGGCCTTTTGAAACAGCATCTTAAAAACATAAAATGCTGAAATGATGCTGTTAACAGCTCAAAATCAGCACGATTACCCATTTTCGCGCACGTTTTAAACCTATTTAGATTCGACAAAAACATACATATAATATATCGTTTTAAAGCTTGTCGTAAGGGCTTTTAGTACCAAGTAATAGTTTTTATCCAAACTTAACCGATTCCAAAATACGAGCCCTCAAAGTAGGCCCGAGAGTAATTTTTGACACAATTAAACCCCAACTAGAAATCACAAATTCAACAATCATGTTAATGAGGTCTTACCAAGTCAACCAACATATCAAATTGAAGCTAATGATGCTAGTAACACATTTAATACATGAACTTTAACATATAACAACATTTAATCAACCAAAACTAAAGATTAAACTAACCCATTTTTCATATTCAAGCTAGTTACTCATACAAGCAAATCAAGCAACCAAATTACATATACATCAACCTAATGAGTCATAGACACTAATTAACACCATTTCAAGTTTATAAATCGAATTAGAGAAATTTGAGTTTTTGAAAAACCTTACCCAAGTTATGAAATTGGTATTTATGTGTAGAGGATGATGAGATGATTCCAAAAGTACAATTTGTTTGAGTTAAGGCTTGCTAGATCTTGAGTAGATGATGAATATTTGTTGAAGATGAAAAGGATGCAAAAGTGGAAGTAATACTTGAAAGAAAATTGGAAAAGAAAAAGAAATGAAATGAATGGTGGGAGATGGAGTTGACTAGGTCAACAACTAGTTACAACTTTGGTCCCATGACAAGTCTAGTCCCTCGAGTTTAAAAGCGGGTACGTGAATTAACCAAACGAATTAATCTAAATACGCTAGGGTAACGAGAGATGTTATAATTAAATAACGGGAAGTATTAAAACGCTAGTCAACGGAAGATACGAATTTGGATTACGAAAAATATTGTTTATAAAAAAAAAAGACGGGCGTTAAAATAAATTAACGGAAAAAGGCGGGTTATTACAAGGGGAAGATGTGGGAATTAGCATAAAGCTAAGTGAATGAAAATAGCTAACGGATCTAGCATACAATATATTACAGTATCAAATCATACATCAACAACATATCAATTGCTAAGACACAATAGCAATTACAACTATAGGAGGCTCGACGGTTTGGTCGTGCCTGCAACCACTAGCTGATCGGTTCCTGTTGCTGACTCATTCGTATAGTAATCCAGACGCAGGGGATGCATCATTCAAAGTTATACCAACAGATAGTAACACTCGAACCTAACCTGACAATAAAGGTTGACCTCTTGAGTCCAACCTAGCAAATCAAGGCGACTCCTTTCACCAATGCTTTGTGCACACAATATCATATAAACACTGACATATTAACAATCATCTAATACATGTCGACATTCTAACTCGTGGTAATCTAAATGTCCAGTATATCCATAGTAGCACAACTTGCTATTATAGTTTTCACTCACCGATTACCAGCATGAACTCAGTGGGCTAATGTTACCGAGTCTTCTCCGTTCTTTTATCACCTCAGAATATCACATCCCAAGTCAGTAAATTTTCCATCAATATTCAATTAACTTAACAGTTAAATACAGCAACACAACAAGTGAGTCGAATCCTCACTAAGTCTATTTATCAGGCATAGTCATATGCACGATCGACCACTCATTCGTACGGATGAGGTCTCATCCGTACGGATCACATGTTAGGTCAACTCAATTTATCACAATATAATTCGTACGGTCCACAAGTCCTTCGTACGGGTCACATCTGGTCTATACAAGGGGCAGCACTTAAACAATCAACACAGATACAATGTGGTTCGCACGGTTCACCATATGACTCGTACGAACGAGCATTGGTCGTACAATGAACATGCAAGGGTTATATTGGTACAAGTACCATTTCATCCGCACGGATGACAAAGTCATCCGCGTGGACGCTGTAGGTTAATCTGCACGGATGAAAAAGTCATCCACGTGGATGATGTTGGGTCATCATCACGGATTACAATGTCATCCACGTGAAAGCAACATAGTAGCAGCATCAGCAACTTACGGGTTTGACACCCTAATTCGTGATTTCTGCTTGTTTTGGTCGATTTCGAGGTACATGAATCACATATAACAAGTATATAAACTACCACAATTATCAAATCAGGCAAACAAACACATACAATCAACAATCAAGCCATGAACCTAATTTTGTCAAAACATTCAAAACCCACTTGAATCCTTCAAAATCAGTTATATTTACCTTGTTTTTTGATTCTGTAAAAGCACCAAGATTTGACCACGAAATCGGTAGCTTGATTATCCAAAACCAGTTTGAAGAATAGAAGATGATTAAGGAACTAGGGTTTTAGAAAATGAAGATTGAGGGTGCGTTTGGCCTAAAGTTTCCAAAAGGGAAATGTAACAAAATCAGACTTTTATATGAAAGGGTTACTTCAACATGAGGTAACCTATACCTCAAAATACACGGGTATTTACCAGTTATTTGAAACGCAACGCACCTCATTAAGCGGTCCTAACGAGATCCGTTTCAAATAAACAAATAAATTCCGTGACCCTTGTCACAAACTGGATTTAGCTAAATAATCAAATTATTATAACCATATACGTAATAATTATTAAAGTAACATTTAATAACACATAAGGGCAGAATGGTCATTTACCGCTACGCCCAGTTCGAGGGTGTTACGGGAAGCCTATAACTTGTTTCTACTTTTCGTGTTAGTTAAATGTGGTTAGTCAGTTGGGGTGGTGTAGATATCATGAAGGGTTAAAGCTAAAGCGGAGCAAGATGAGTGGGCTGAACAAATTGGGTTATGACACAAAATTTGGTTCCATTGAAACTTGTTATAGTTTAGTATGGGTCGGAATTTGAAACGGTTTGGGTTGTTCCTCAAACACTTCTTTTTTCATTTTCTTAAATTTTATTTATTAATCAGGAATGCTAATTTATGGTTAATAATAGTCTCATTACAATGAGAATAAATTGCATATTTGTATATTGTATATAACTTTACAAGACTGTTATATTAACTGTATACTCTGAGCTGCTCTTGAACCAGTTTTAACCTGTTCCAAGTTTTTTTTACCCATGTAAAGCACACACACCAAAATTACCCATATATCAGTAGTTGATTCAAAATTGTCACCTATAGTTTAAGAAAGATATAGAGTACTCAAATTGTCACCTTGATAACTAATATGTATGTTTCTCTTGTTTGTTAGGAAATTGTTTTTTACAAGTTTGGAACCATGGGTCAGCATTACAGCCATGTAGATGTCCACTTTGTCGTCGCCAGATTACTTTGTTGGTTTCTAGTCAAGCTTCCTCTCAGCAACTTCATAACCCGGAAGCTTCTGAGATCTTGAAAAGGATTGAAACGTATAACCGTATCTTCGGTTCACAGTCGAGCGGTCTTAGCCAGGTATGCATTCATGCACTATATCTTGGAGTATGTAAGAGTCATATGGATAATGGATTGCATTCAAGTTTAAAATGGATACAAGTTTGTTTAACTTTTCAGAATATTAGAATACATTTCTAAAATAAAACAGGAATACTATGTCTGTTAACCAGGAAGAATATATTCACGAGTTTAAATTTTTACTGGTACTAATACACCTTTAAAGGTCAAAAGAGACTTATGGAGGAATGATAAACTATTAAGCCAAGGAGTGTTTTCACCTGATAGAACATAGTGAAATAATAATGGTTTCTGCTCGGCTATTTATAGACGACCAATTTATTTACAGGATTGTTTGTACCAAATTTTCTTAAAAATGTTTAATGTAATCATAAGTCATAATGTGGTCAGAGTAGGAAAGCATGACATGTAAAAGATAACTATATAACAATTGACATATTAATATTAATAGATTTATTAGTTTTGGATATCAAACTTTAAAATCTATAACAACTTAACTTTCTTGAGAAACTTGAATTGTTTGAGTCCTGCTTTACGTAATTGATGATATAACACACACACATTTTTTTATTTTTTTATTTAAATAAATGCTTTAAAAAGGTAGAAGGTTTCCCTGTTCGGGCTACCCGGGAGTGCGAGTAATCCGACCCCATACTCTGATGTACGCAGCCTAGCAGGATTACTCCCTGTCTGTTTTCAACTCATCCCTAGCCACCACTAAATATTCGTCCTAAATAGGATTCGAACCGGAGACTTCTTGCTAGGAACTCAGAGCCCCATCCACTCGGATATCTAGTGATGGTTAAACAAGTAATATATGCCTGTGGGGTGGTGTGGATGGGTGTCCATGGTTCTATATGAGCTTAAAAACAACAAATAAATGGGTTGGATATTAGCTATAGTCCATCTGTTTTGTTTACTGAGTCATGGGTCAGTGTCTTAAAGAGACAAATTTCGCCCTTTATGAGAGCCAGGCGTCTGTCCAAAAAGTGCCTAATAAACCAACATGAATTATCAATTCAAATACACCACCCATCAATCTATTATTATCTACTAATTTTTTATATATGAAGTTATATGACCTGTCTTATGTATGACCCACTGCCATTAGCCCATAGTTTCTACAACTAAACTCAGCTTGGACTTGTGTTCTTAGAGAACTTGTTAAGACTCGTTTATTTGACTAAAGAATCGCTATTAAATTATAAATTACAATAAGCTTGTGAAGAAAATACTCTTGTTGATGTTGTTTCTTATTCACACACAGCTAATATCAACAGCAATATATGTGCTTAGCCCTGTGGACATCATCCCTGAAGGTATATTGCTTTAATTCATCAACTGGTAAATATAATATATATAAAACCTTGATATAATATCCATTTTTTTTTCTTTTCTTGACAGCATTGTTTGGTATACTTGGTCTATTGGACGATGTCATTATTGCGCTCATCTTCTTTCTTCACGTCGGCACCTTGTATCGGGCGATACTTGTACGTCGCTATGGAGGATCTTCCACCTGACAACATAGTAACCTCAAATGATGTTTGTTAAACTTTGTTTATATCTATAACAATACATCAATATAATGGGACAAAGTTATCTTAGTCATTAGACTCAGTTTTGTATTTTAACGATTGATGGCATTCGGCCTAATAGCACAAGGCCAAACAACTAAGATACAAGTGAACTTTAAAAAAAAATATATATATATATATATATATATATATATATATATATATATATATATATATATATATATATATATATATATATATATATATATATATATATAACAGAAAGTGATACCATAGAATTTTTATTGCCATTAAAAATTAAAAGTTTATATATGTGACAACAAGATCCACGACGTGCATTCGATGCTACCAACCACTACATTACAGGATGCTTCTCTTTCTAATCGACATATTAGTCTTACACAAATTAAATTACTATAAATCAGATACACTGATACACATACTATTAAGCCCTATCTTAGGTAAGTAGTATTTGTTTATTTATCTCGTGGCAAATTAACAGAAACACACACATCGACATGGAGACAGAGCCCTTAATAGATCAGAAAAGGCCTCATGTAGTGTTCATACCATTTCCAGCACAAAGCCACATCAAGTGTATGCTCAAACTAGCCAAACTACTGCACTACAAGGGCATACACATAACTTCCATCAACACTAAATCAAGCCATGTGCGACTCGTAAAGTCTGGTGGGATTCATGATATCAATGGAGTTCCAGGTTTTCGATTTAAAACAGTTCAGGATAGTCCAACTTGTGATGCAGACGATGATGGTGTCGAACATACTCCAACTATACTTGAGCTCATGACCTACCTGAAAGAAAATTTCTATGATTCATTTCTTGATCTTGTATCTAGCCTTGAAACTCCGGTAACATGTATCGTTTGTGATGGTTTCATGACTTTCACAAATTCGATTCACGCTGCAGAGAAGCTTGAGGTTCCTATCTTTCTTTTTTGGACCATGGCTGCTTGTGGATTCATGGGGTTTTATCAGTCAAAAGTTCTAGTGGAGAAAGGACTAGTCCCACTTAAAGGTTTGAATGTTTTCATAATGCCTTAGTTTCCATCTGGTGCCAAAATCTATCTAAATCTTTATTGTAATAAAAATCTTCTTTTGGTTAAAAGAGCTTAAAACTTTTAGACGGATGAAAAAAGGTAGAAGCTAAAAGCTCATAGAACTAGTGTTTGAGAAAAAGCTCCTAGCTTTTTGTCATTTTACTTTTTATTTTAACAGTTCCAGGCAGGGTTGCAAAAAACGGCCTAGACGGCCGTCTAGACGGGGGTGTAGACGGGTTTTCCAATGCCCCGTCCCGTTTATAGCTTATACGTTTGAAAAACGGATTTGGTCCAAAAAACGGTCAAAGTACGGTCAAACTCGGCCCCAGACGGGTAAAAACGGATATTCCCGATTTTTTCCAGGTTTTAAAAAAAAAAAAAAAAAAAGTTGTGGCACCGTACTAATTAGGGTTTCTTTTATTTGGGCGCCATAAGTTCTCCTCTACACCCAATTTAGCTGCTACAATGCACGACATCACAAAACATGAGAGATTAGCAATTGATTCTTCAATTCTTCTCATTTCATCTTATTTCTCACTTACAAAGGTGTGATTTCTTCTCTAATTCACTTTATCTCTCACTTACAAGTTACAATTTATGTTTATGTATGTATAATTGGTATATATATATATATATATATATTGCAATTAGTGTTTACTGCCTTTTCTACTAGTTGTGAGTGTGTAACTATATGTATATTATATATATGATTTTTGTGTTTGTGTATGTTGTATGACGTCATCGTGTCTA
Source organism: Rutidosis leptorrhynchoides (assembly GCF_046630445.1). Taxonomy (NCBI): domain Eukaryota; kingdom Viridiplantae; phylum Streptophyta; class Magnoliopsida; order Asterales; family Asteraceae; genus Rutidosis; species Rutidosis leptorrhynchoides. The sequence goes on from NC_092336.1 coordinate 20,110,262, forward strand.
CATAATATGTATATAATTATAAATTGATTTCATTGTGTGTGTACCAGTTGTTTACTGCCTTCATATGTGTTTGCTATAAAATTTAGACATAATATTTATGTCTAATTGATTTCATTGTGTGTGTACATGTTGTTTACTGTCGTCATTGTGTATGTTGCTTACTGCCTTCATATTTATGTCCGTATGAAACACTTAAACATATATAATAGTTAATAAGCACTTTTCATGGCATGTCACTATGTGTTTGCTATAAAAAATTAGACATAATATTATTTGTTGTTTGTTGTGAAAAATGATTGATCAGGAGGGGTAAATGGCAACATCAAATCCATCCAATGAAACTAAAAGAAAACAAGAAGATACTGGATGGGAGTATGGAAGATTGTTGGATCCAAATAATAGGGATAGGGTGCAATGTAAATTATGTGGCAATATTAATCGTGCAGGTATCAACAGATTGAAACACCACATCGCGGGTATTAGGGGAAATGTTGCTCCATGTTCTAAAGCCACAAAAGAAGTATGTATGTAGGTGGGCAATATTATGGTTTGTTTTTTCTTGAAGGCATTGGTGAGTCAGACCCATATAAATCAACAATTGAAATAGCAAAAAGGATAACGAAGTTTATTTATGCACACCACAAAACATTGGCTTTGATGAGGCGTTACACAAATAAGATGGAAATCGTGAGACCAGGAGTTACACGATTTGCTTCCGCGTTCCTTACTTTACAAAGCTTAATTGATAAGAAGGATGAATTAAGGAAAATGTTTTGTGGTAGTGAATGGGATAAATGTTATTTATCCAAGACAAAAAAAGGGAATGATATCTATAAAATGGTGATGGATAACAGAACTTGGTACGGAATAAGCAAATGTTTAAAAGTGTTCTCACCTTTGGTCAAAATACTTCGAATGGTGGATGCCGATTGGAAGCCTTCAATGGGATTTTTACATGGTGAGCTTAAAAAAGCTCAACAAGAAATCAAGGAGGCTTTGAACAACCAGAAGATTTTTTATGAGCCGGTTATGAAGATCATTCGAATGAAGATGTCAGGTCGACTAGATTCGAGCTTACATTTGGCGGCCTATCTTTTAAACCCATATTATCTTTACAATGATATGGATATCCAGTATGATGAAAAAGTGAATGAAGCAATCAATGATGTTGTTGAAACTTTGTATCCGCAAGATCTTGATATGCAACAAAAAATATTGTTGGAGGAGTTGCCAGTTTACACGTGTAGATCAGAGAGCTTTGCTAAGTTACTTGCATTGAAATCATGTGAGGTTAACACCGAAAAATATGATCCGGGTAAAGCATTTTATATAATTACCTATTTTGTTTTAACTTGTAGTAGTTTAAGTGTATAGCAAATTAGACCTAAGTTACTTGTATTTGGTTTTAACTTGTAGCAAATTGGTGGACACGTTTTGGTAGCTCAGCACCTCATTTGAGAAAGATTGCTATTCGGATCCTTTCTCTAACAACAAGTTCATCCGGATGTGAACGCAATTGGAGCACCTTTGAAGCGGTTAGTCTTTGGTTATTTATTTTGTAATTTGTTAAATGTTAGGTAATCATTTAAATTAAATATTTTTGTTGGTTACTTGGTTGTCTTTGATATTATAGATTCATACAAAAAAAAGAAATCGGTTAGAAGCCTCAAAGTTAAACAATCTTGTTTTTGTTCAATTCAATGCAAATCTGATTTTGAAAAACAAAAAAAGAAAGGAGAGAGGTCATGAAGTTCTTTTAACGGATGATACAAGTGAGGCTCAAGAATGGTTTATTGATGATGATGTGGTTGATGCAATTTCAAAACCAAAAAGAAGCACTAGAAGACAATTTTTGGAGGACGATTTTGAGTCAGAAGATGAAGAGATGGAAATAGATGCTGAAGATGTTGAATATGGGTTTTATGGGGATCAAATCATTGAACAAAATGGACAAGATCAAGATTTGGATGAAAATGAAGTTTGAATCAGTGAAGTTAATAAATATTTGTAGTCTTTTGAACATGTAAGCTTATGTTTATGGTTGAAATATTATGTCCTTTTGAATGTTTATGTTTAAACTTTAAACTATAATGTATTTGTATTTTGAACATGTATGGAATATTGGAATGTTGGACAATATCTTTGTTTCCCTTCACTGTAAACAGGTTGATGGAGTGTTGGACAATCTTATATTGGAAATTCTAAACAAGTTGATGGAGCCTGGTGGGTCTAACAAGACTACTATATTGTAGTCTTGAATTTGAAACTGAAAAAAAGTTTTGAGCATGTATTTGTATTCTTGAACATATATATATATATATATATATATATATATATATATATATATATATATATATATATATATATATATATATATATATATATATATATATATATATATATATATATATATATATAAATTTTATTTAAAAGTCAACGTTAGTCAACATCCGTCTCGACCCCCGTCTCGACCCCGTCTCGACCGTCTCGACCCTTTTAGGACCCTACCGTCTCGACCCCGTCTCGCGTATTTTGCAACCTTGGTTCCAGGTACTCTGTTAAACACCTAAATACATATGCTATCAGCTACAAACTATCATTATGTCTTAACGACTTTTTTTTTAAAATGGTAATAATTTTAAACCAACTTTCAAAACTGGAAAAAATGAAAAATTCGTTGCAGAAATGGTAAAACCGAAGTTTGGAACCTCGGTTTTGCCATTTCCGAAGTTTCAAACTTCGGTTTTGTGTGGTTTGTCAGCAGAAACCCTAAACCGAAGTTTGGAACTTCGGTTTTGCAGGCTTTTCAGCAAAATCGAAGTTTCAAACTTCGGTTTTGCAGTCTGCATTGCCAGTCACAATTATGGACTGAAACCTGCAACCCTAGTCTCAATTATGGACTGAAACCTGCTAACCTATCATGTCAAAATCTGATTTATCATCTTTTTTCATTTATTTATATCACCCTTATCATGGACTCAAACACAAACATCACCAAGAACACAATTCAAGCATTTCAAAGTCAGTTTCAAACACCAACAACACAATTCAAACTAATCTTAATCAGTTTCATACATCAATAATTACAAAAATGTCTATAATTCGTCCATTCATGGTTCATTTTCTTTGGGGAGGGCAAATTTCATTCCAAAATGGTTGGCTTACTGGTGATAACACAACGATTAGAAGGAGTTTTGTGTTGACAACCAAGGTTAACTGTATGCAGTTAAAACAAATGGCGTATAATTATGTAGGTGTGAGTCAAAGATCACACACGTTAAAAATGTTCTTGTGGGTTCTTTTCAATGGAAATGAATGGAAAAGTGAACTTACTGATGATAACACTTTGGAAACAATATATTTTTATTCTCAGAATGATCCAAATTACGAGGCTCAAATTGAAATTCAGTTTGAGGAAGTTTTTTCAACCACCCAAGTTCGGGTTATATTGATCTTATTCAAACTTTGGAGGGTGGTCCATCAACATCAAACTACCATTCAACAGTTATTGAAGATGAACAAGAACGAAGAGACGAAGTAGAAAATGTAGTAGACCCAGATGATGGTATGTCTACTGCAACCGACGATACAGTTTCTGAATATAGCGTTGAAGATAATGTTTCGGGTGACGAAGGTAGAGAAGAGCAAGTGGAACCACAATTGGAGCCTGCCCCAGTTTCACGTTTTGGGTTTGTTAATGAAGGTGAAGGTAGTAATAGTTTTCCATACGATGACGACCAAGAAGCTTCATGGGTTTTTTATGATAAGGAGATCGGTATTATTTCCAAAGGAATGGTGTTCCAGAACAAATCCGAACTTATTTATGATGTTCGAAAATGGAATATACACCATAATAGAGAAATAGTTGTTACACAAAGCAAGCCAGGTTATTGGCAAGCACATTGTAGAACAACTAGCTCAAGTTTTAAGGGTCCACAAGAAAGATACCATTGTGCCTGGAGTGTTAGTGGTTCGTCTCACAATCGATCTAAGGTATGGAAAATAACAAAATGGAAAGATGGACACACGTGTTATGGACACGTATCAGAAAACAACAATCGTTGTTTAACCTCTAGCTTAATTGCTACTGAAATTGAACATCAAATATGTGTGAACGTTGCTTATCCTGTTGCCAACATCCAAGCCCAAATAAAAAATACATGGCATGTGGATATCCGTTACGGCAAAGCATGGAATGCTAGGCGTATTGCAATCGAACGATTGTTTAGAACTTGGGAAAGTAACTTTATTCATTTACCAAATTATGTAAATGAATTAGTTACTACCAATCCAGACACAATTGTTGTGTTTGAAAATGGACCTGAAATTTATGAAGGTTTCGACACCTTTAAATTTGTGTTTTGGGCATTCGGTCCAACCATTAAAGCGTTTAAACTGTGTATTCCAATGATTTGCATCGATGGCACCCATTTGAAAGGTAGTTATAAGGGTAAACTGTTAACATCGGTTGCCAAAAATTCTAACAATCAAATTTTACCTATTGCCTTTGCCCTAGTTGATGAAGAAAGTAACGAAAGTTGGTCTTGGTTTTTGCAAATGCTCCAAGAAAATGTTATTGAAAACGAAAAGTTGTGTGTCATCTCTGATCGACACCAAGGTATCTTACATGCAATGGGTGCTCAAACATATGGTTGGGAACATAGGTACTGCTTGCGCCACATTCGTAGCAACTTGTTGAGCAAATACACTAAAGTGAAATCGCTCAAACACTTGTGTTGGACAGCCTGTTCAACAACAAATCAAATATTGTACAAGAATGCTTTGCGAGCCATCAAACAAGCTAGTGTTGAGGCTTGGCAATATTTGCAAGATGCTGATGTAGGCAAATGGACTGTGTATAGGGACAGTCAGAGGAGTCGTTGGGGTAACACAACGACAAATATTACTGAGTCCCTCAACAATGTGTTCCGTCATGCCTGAATGATGCCGATCAAAGCGTGTATCGAATATACATTTGATTACACCAGACAACACTTCTACGATCAAAATCGAGAAGCAAGGCTATGTAATTCACCACTTTCGAAGTTCATGTTCAACGTCTTTAACGAACGGGCAAAAAGAGCTCAACGTTACAAAACAACATGTTATCACGAAGAACAAGGTATCTACAAGGTTCATTCAACTTATCAAAGAAGTGGAGAAGGTGGCACTGATTACACAGTGGAGTTTAAAAAGAAAAGGTGTTCATGTGGTATTTGGCAACACCAAAGATTACCTTGCTCTCTTGTCATTTCCGTATGTAGCCATCTAAACGAGGATATAAATAAACAAATCAGTAAAAAGTATACAACTCCTACATGGAGAGAGCAATATAGCGATCATTTTAATCCATTAAGAGATGCTAGCTACTGGACACATATAGAATGGAAAATTATGGCCGATCCATCAAGATTGATTAAGCACAGGGGGCGAAAGCAATCAAAACGTATAAAGAACCAGATGGATGAACGTGAAAAGCAAGCTCCAAAGTGTGGTATATGCAGAACTGAAGGTCACAACAGGAATACTTGTCCACGTACTAGAAACCCATAGGTTTTCATTAGTAATTTGTTGTATTTAGTTTGTTGTACTTTGTTTCTTGTAGTTTGTTTCTTGTAGTTTGTTTCTTGTAAAGTAACTTTAATTTATAAAAGGTCTAGGTGCATAATAGTATTCACCATGACTATCATACATCGTATCGAACTCTAGTGCGTCTTCAAAAACTCCAAATAAAACATACAACTCGATGTTGTCTGAAAGTATACACGCTTTCCCTACTAATGTATACCATTCTTCATCATAGCACATTGCTTCGGCTTCACTTGCTCCTGCTTTGTAGTAGTATATGTCCATTGAACGTGGATTCTTTGGTAGCTTTTCTCGAAGAAACTCATTCAACTTCTCCATATTAAAGCCCCGAACATCTACGTTATCAAACGTCATTTTAGGCCCTTTAGAGAGTTCCGTTTTACCATCGTTCCATTCAAAATCACAACCATGATACACATCAATTGATACGTATTTCGAATTCATTTTTTGTTATGTATTTATGAAACAATCACAAATCACTTTTATAAGCCCGAATCTACATATAACCGAAGTTATAAAGTTCGGTTTCAGACCAATAAAAAAAAAGCATGCAAAACCGATGTTTGAAACTTCGGTTTGTCAGGTACTAGACATGTCATAAAAAGCAATTAAAGAAATGTTACTGTTACCTTTTACTGTTCGGCAGCTTTTACTGAAACCGAACTTTAAAAGGTCGATTTTCCAATTTTAACTACACTATATAAACCGACATCAATTACAACAAACAATGTATCACTCTATTCTCCCTTCTCCAAACATAAATTTTTAATTTTGTAAACATAAACATGTCACCAATTCCTGTTCAAATTAATGTCTATTGGAATGGACAGTTTTCAACACAAAAAAAGTTTTACTATGGGTACAAATATAAGTACTTTCAAAATGTGGATGTTAGTCAGATGACAACAATTTCGAAGGAGTTTGAGTGGCTCAAAGAAAACATTACGATTGAACATTCGGGCGTGATGTTTTGGAATGAATGTAAAGGAAAATTCGAGCATCCTTGTGAGGAAGATGAATGGATTATGATAAAAAAACGAAGCAATTGTGAAAAACCAACCTCTTCCATTGCATCTAATTTAATTATGTGTTAAATTTCTATGTGTTGTTTTAAATTATGTATTTTTATTTTCAAAAAAATGTAACCGTGATTCTGATATTAATAAAAGTGTTATCCAAAAAATTTGTATTTGCATCTTACTAATATTAATATTTTATTGTTTGTAATGTTATTATATGTTTTTAAAGTAATTTTAGCGTATGAAACTGTAAATTAACTACCAAAACCAAGTTATTTATAAAATTAGTGTTTAAAAAAAAAAAACCAAAACCGAAGTTTGGAACTTCGGATTTGGTAAAACCGAATTTCCAAACTTTGGTTTAGGGTTTCTGCTGACAGACCACCCAAAACCGAAGTTTGAAACTTCAAAAATGGCAAAACCGAGGTTCCAAACTTCGGTTTTACCATTTTTGCAACGAATTTTTCATTTTTTCCAGTTTTGAAAGTTGGTTTAAAATTATTACCATTTTAGAAAAAAAAATTCATGTCTTAACAGATTGTACATTTACAAAGAAATAACACACAACTTGTGATGTATCTATTGAGGTGTAATATCTACCCTTAAACTTAAGATCAGAAAGAATTAGATTGAATTAATTAACTTTGCATTATTTTTGTTTTGTAGATGAAAGTTATTTGACAAATGGTTATCTTGAGATGGAAATAGATTGGATTCCAGGAATGGAAGGTATCCGTTTAAAGGATTTACCAGAGTTCATACGAGTCACTAGTCCGAATGATATTGCATTTACATTTCTCCTAGAAGTTGCTCAAAAAGCCGATAACGTTTCGCGTATGATGAAAGGACCCGTTCATATACATTATAAATGATTCACAATAATTGATTACATTGCGAGGTATTTGACCTCTATATGATACATTTTACAAACATTGCATTCGTTTTTAAAAGACAAACTTTCTTTACATCAAAAATTGACAGGCATGCATACCATTATAATATCCACTATGCAACTATAAATTGATTTAATACTAATCTTTGATGAACTCAATGACTCGAATGCAACGTTCTTCAAAATATGCTATGAAAGACTCCAAGTAATATCTTTAAAATAAGCAAATGCATAGCGGAAGATTTCTTTAACACCTGAGAATAAACATGCTTTAAAGTGTCAACCAAAAGGTTGGTGAGTTCATTAGTTTATCATAATCATTTATTTCCATCATTTTAATAGACCACAAGAATTTCATTTCCAGTTCTCATAAATATACGTCCCATACATAGAGACAAAAATAATCATTCATATGGTGAACACCTGGTAACCGACATTAACTAGATACATATAAGAATATCCCCTATCATTCCGGGATCCTCCTTCGGACATGATATAAATTTCGAAGTACTAAAGCATCCGGTACTTTGGATAGGGTTTGTTAGGCCCAATAGATCTATCTTTAGGATTCGCGTCAATTAGGTTGTCTGTTCCCTAATTCTTAGATTACCAGACTTTAATAAAAAGGGGCATATTCGATTTCGATAATTCAACCATAGAATGTAGTTTCAATTACTTGTGTCTATTTTGTCAAACATTTATAAAAGCGCATGTATTCTCAGTCCCAAAAATATAAAGGGTAAAAAGGCAAATGAAACTCACCATACTGTATTTCGTAGTAAAAATACATATAACGTCATTGAACAAGTGCAAGGTTGGCCTCGGATTCACGAACCTAAATTAATTATATATATTTATGTGTTGGTCAATATTTGTCTAACAAATTAGGTCAAGTCATAGTGTACCACAATCCTAATGCTCGAGACTAATATGCAAAAGTCAACAAAAGTAAATTTGACTCAAAATAATTTCCAAAAATCTATACATGATTAATATATAGTTTAAATATCGTCGTTTTATATTTTTAAATATTTTTAAAAGATTTATTAGAGTAAATAATATAATTTATTTATTAATAAATAAAATTTTATATTAAATTTATATAATAAAATATACTTTTATATATATTAAGTAATAAAATTTATAGGGTTCATTTAATATCATAAAGATAATATGATAGGTATTATTAAAGTAAGTTATTACACGTAGTAAAATATGTTTGTATCACATATTTATTTGATAAAATAATATCTATAATGATAGTAAGTAAAAGTTGTATTATTTTGTAATAATAATAATTATTATAAAAATATCAATATTTATAATTACTAAGATGACATTATGATAAAACGATAATTCTAATTATGATAACTTTAATATTTACGATAATTTTTAATATTATCTTTAAAATAATAATTCTATTTAAAATAATAATAATAATAATGTTTTATAGTAACAATGACATTTCTATTAAAATGATAATTTTTGTTAAAATGATAGTTTTAATACTAACGACACTTTTAATAATAATAGTAATGATAAAAATAATAAGAACAATAATTTTATCTAAATCAATATCTTATAATATTTTAATTTCATCATGATACTCTTACTCATTATTCCCTAATCGTTTCGTTTAATAGCTTTTAATTGTCTTTTATATCGTGTTCATAATAATGATAATAATAGTAATCAAAATAATTAGGTGTTACAAATATTTGTTTTAATTACACCAATATTAATAATGATGGTTACTATAACATTATTAACGATAATACTAATAATTATCTTAATGATAATATAGTAATAATAATAATAACAATAACAATAACCATTTTTAAATAATGATATATATATATTAATAATGATAATAATAATAATAATAATAATAATAATAATAATAATAATACTAATAATAATAATAATAATAATTGGATAATAATAATAATACTAATTATAACTTTAACGATAATAACGATAGTAATAATAATAAAAAACAATTTTTAATGATAAATCCCTTTTATTGATAAAGATAATAATAATAATGATAATAATAAGATAAAACTAGAACGACGATAAAAACGACGATAATAATAATCATTTTTAATAAAAATATCGAAAATTCAATTGATTATAACTTCTAATCCGTTCATCGAAACCATTCGATATCTAAAGGAAAAGTTCTTAATTTTTCGCTAGCTTTCCAAGGACATGCATATCTTATACCTTATGTCAACCGCAAGTGTAACTAATTCAAGATTCAACCTAATCTGTCTAAGGGAAATATCAAAAGTACAAGCATGCATAATCCTAAATACTCGAGCACTAGTCAGGGATACACTATTAGTATGTAAAAGTTAAATTATGAGTACTCACGTATCAATATTGAGATTCAATATTGCAGGAAAGGTACGTAGACGCAACGAAAATGATAAACACTATATTGACCTCACGAGCATACCCATGAACCATACTCAATCACCTCCATAGCTATAACCCATAATTTCCTTAATCATATCCTACTCAAAAAACAATTTCGAAATCACTCGGACAGCACTCCGTCGTAATATTTTATGTATACTAATAATATCTTGAAATAATACAGAGTAAATATATATATGTAAATCGATTGAGAGAGTTTAGAGAAAAATATTTTCAAGTTTCTATGAAATAATGAAACCTATTGAATTCTATTTATAATAGATTTTTAAATTATTAAAGTGAATTATTAAAGTATGAATTATTAAAGTGAATTATTAAAGTATGAATTATTAAAGTGAATTATTAAAGTATGAATTATTAAAGTGAATTATTAAAGTATGAATTATTAAAGTGAATTATTAAAGTTAAAGTCAAGTAAAAATAAAGTAAAGGTAAAGTTTAAGTATAGTAAAAGTATAAAACTATGTACGTATAATACGCGTATAAATATATATAATATTAATTTAAATCATTATATATATTTAATAAAATAAAATATAAATATCGTTATCTTTATCTTTATTATACTAGTTAAGTATTGAGTTGTCAAAAGTGGTTCTAGATATTTATAAAAGTTATATACGTTTTAATAATAAAGTTCTTTTTAAACTGAAAATGTTTTTGTACGTTTGAAACTAAATAGATCAATTGAGTCTTTATGAGATTCAATCTTCCACCATCCTTTGTCTAGTTCTCAATGATTGACAATTTGTTCTTATTTATAAATCACTTTACCATTTTCCGAATATTGTTAAAATGGAAAGATTTCTCAAATCAACGTGGGCCTTTCAATAGAGACTTGTAATCATAATTCAATATATCTGATAATTCAATCATTTGATCTTATCTTCTAATTCCATTGATAAACATTTTGAAACAGATACAATCCTATAAAGTATTTAATCTAATATTTTGTTTACGTTTTAAGGTATAATATATATACATATATAATCATATTCGTTTAATGGTTCGTGAATCGTCGGAACTTGGTCGAGGTTGAATGAATGTATGAACATAGTTTAAAATTCTTGAAATTTAACTTAACAAATATTGCTTATCGTGTCGGAAACATATAAAGATTAAAGTTTAAATTTGGTTGAAAATTTCCGGGTTGTCACAGTACCTACCCGTTAAAGAAATTTCGTCCCGAAATTTGAGTGGAAGGGTCGTGAATGATAATAAGTATGTTTTCATGATGCATACGGGCTAAAAATTAGAGTTTTATCATCAGCGAATAATTTGGATAAACAATCCATTTATATGAAGAGTACGAATAAAGCTAACATAGAAGAGTGAAATGAGTAAGTGTAGATTCATCTTATCATTTGACGTAGATATGATTGATTCCCAGATTTCAAGGGATTTGAAGAAAATCTTCTTAATAAGATTTGACTCTCCGGTAATCAAGGGAATTAGGATCCGCTTTAAATGCGATCGTCCATTTTAATTGTTCTGTCGGAGATTTTCTTATAAATTCACCTCCTTCGTTTCCTTACAACTCACACCTTCTGTTGATGCATTTTATGCAAGTCCCTAGACATCTATCCACATCCATTGCAGGTACAACAGTTTACAGGCCACCATGATTGCTCGTTATTATCATATACGTGTTTGTATGTGGTTACAGGAACTGCAGGAACGAGATTTAGATGTTTGACTATGTTAGACTTAGTCAGACGTACGAGTGAAGCCTCACTAGTACGGCTGACAGGCTCATACGCACGGTTGATGCTGAGCTAAGTCACAATTAGAACCTAAATGAGAAGACACGAGTGAGTGATCACCCGTACGGCTGATGAAGCCAACTCGTACGTGTGATGAATGAATCGTATGGGTGAGTCAATAGCAGGGGTATATAAAGTCTTATGTTCTTCATTTTAGGTTAAGCCTCTCATTTGTTACACACACTCAGATCTAGTGAGCTCCTCTGATTCTCTCTCAGTCCAAATCACCCAGGTGGTATATAATAGCTCTAGGTGTTGATCTAATCACACTTGATTTAGTTGTGGTTTGACTAAATTAATCAAAAAAAAAACTTAACATATTCACTAGAGGGTTTGATTCGCTTATTCCGCCATTATGTGAGTTAAATCTGTTGATTTCTAAGTTCCTAATCATGTTTCATCACCTTCTATTCTTTCCCCCTCAACTCATATTTTAAAGTATTCATCAATATGCTCCATCCAGTTCTGATTCTCGATATACTTCTAACTTTCATATCGGTCATTCTTTTTTTTCATCTACCGCCGGAAGAATCTATTTACTTCTACTATACTCTTGAGTTTATAGTGTTTCTAGTTCTTCCGTGTCTTTATATTGCTATATGCATCGATATATATGGTTTATAATTTCTGGTTTGTCGTTGGGCTTTATATGTTCCATTATATTTCAAAGTCTCTGCTTCTGTCTTCTATAATCATTATCATTCACAGTTAATGCTCTCTTTTATTTGCTGCAATTTATACCCCAATTTCTATTTCGGAGTTTTGTCCTTTCGTTTCTTCTTCTTGCGATTAAGCACCGCTTGTAATGGTCCAGAATTCACAGATATGAATTTTGGAATGAACATTGTTAATGTTCTAGGAAGGAAATTGTGATGGCACGATCTTGACTTGTCAAATTACTAGAATACTTTGGAAAAGGCCGAATCATCAAGAAATATTTTCTTGATATTTTAGAGGTTAAATAGAATACAAGAGTCGTATAACATGGCACATGATGATGTTATGATCTGTGAATCATCACGTTCCATTTAGAAACTCAGCATGACTTACTGTAATATAATCACATTGATCAAGTTTCATTATATTATATTAATTCATGCTTCCGTTTCCAACACTACTTCAAAATATTCCTATTTTAAACTTGAATGTTTCAGAATTTAGAAACTAAAATAGTTTCTTTTATGATGTAATACAGATAGCGCGAAGAGGTAAATTATTTCAAATAAGAAAAATTAAGAAAATATCTTCAGAAATATGAAGGATATTTATAATGAAAGATATGATGATATTTTAGAATTTCTAATATCAGAGGATAATGAAGAATATTATCCGCAGGGGTTTAGAGTCAGGAGCAAGGTATTCGTTAATGACTTCAGCAGGTACTGAATCATTTGGATCCTTTGAAGTCAGGTTCAGTCTTTGTAATTTGTCCACAGCCTCCTTCCTACTTTGCTCAATCCGTTTTCCAGTTCCAAAACTTCTCTTTTTCTGCGCTTTGCCAGCACACTTCATCATTATCATCCAGCTTTTACCGTTTAAAGTCGTTTATAGTTTTTGCTTCTTCATCAGCATTTTTTCCATTTTCGGAGAACCAATTCGTACTTCGAAGTGTTTTTCAGAAACTTTACATTCAAATTAAGTCCAGAAGAAAGACGTTATATATACACATATAACTGTTGGCGTAGACATGCTGCGAGATTTCAAAATACTGATTGCTAATTCCCAATGATTCGTATGGCAATTCTCATTACAAGATGCGAATGAGTGAATGATGGGGTTTCAATGAATAATTATAATGACTTTTTGGAGAGGCTAAAGTCAAAGGGTAATGAAGTTGTTGGTACATCTACTAATAATGTGGTGGAATGTAAAAGGTTCCCTGGTAACGATGGTGTATATCTCAAGGTTATAATAAGGTTAGTCTGACTGAAAAGTCGAAGTTGACTTGCTGGAGCTGTGACAAAACTGACTACTTTGAATAGGAGTCGCAAAATTATTTTTTGCTTATAAATGCCAAAGAATCTGACGCGGATACGTTGTTTAAACTTTTACTTTGGTTTCAAGAGTTTTTCAGGTACATAATTGTGGGTAACATGTGGTTGGATCATCATCTCGATTGCTCATCATTCGAAGTGTCTTCAGAAATTTTTCGAAGGGTTTGAACACAGATTGTAATCGTTAACATACATTTGATGTTCTAACACAGTTTTGAAGTTAAAATATACCTTGTAAAAGATGTAAGGATCTAAGAGTGATGATTTTGGTCATATCTCAAGTTGAATTTTGAGATTTCAAAATCAGAATATGTAATTAAATTTTGAATGAGTATGGTTGTTTTGATTTCTATAAAAGAATGTATATTGTTGTGAAAGTAGGGAGTATAATGGATGATTTGCTGAATCAGATTCGAAGAATGTAACATATTAATTGTGAATCTATATATCTCTCGGGTATTACCTACCTGTTAAAAAAAATTTCACAATTAATATTTTGTACAAAAGAATTTTATTACAGTCTTTATGAAAATATATATATGTATATTTTCTTCAGATGTAACATAGATTTAATGAGTTAATGTTAAATTAAACTCATTTGATTTACGGTTGAAACTAGAATTGAATAATCCCTAAAGGCTTTAAAAAGTACATAACTTTTACGCAGTATTTCTTTAATGACATTGAAATTATGAATCAATACTTCGTTATTTGTTGATGTATGATGTTCGGTTCGTGGAATTCTTGTGAATTTTGCAAAGTACGAATGATGTTATCTGAAAAGTTTCGGGTACATCGATGATGAAAGTGTAAAATCAAATATATACTTGATTTATTATGAATTGGAATTTGTTAAATTGCGACAGAGATTGTAGTTAACGCTGGTTAAGTTGCGGCCGAAGGACTTACATTATTGCATATTTGTAATATGAATTAACCGAGTAGTTAAGATTCACACACAATAGCTTAGCACGAAAAGATTTATTTCAAAATATATATATATATATATATATATATATATATATATATATATATATATATATATATATATATATATATATATATATAAAATATACATATAATTTCTTCAGAGGGAATGAGTTAATTCTTCATAACTCGTTGATATAATATACATGTTATTGATTCGTAATGATGTCCACAGTGATTCTTGAACTGACGGAGTTTGTGATGTTATCGGTGTTGTTGATTCGGATGTTGACTGTAATGACGATGCTGGTAACGCTGACGGTACTTTTGATGCTGTTGGTAAAGCAAGTTTAGCTTGTTAATCACACACCATTTTTGTCAGGGTTTCTACTCTTCCTTCTATCATTTTGGTTCGCTTAACTGATTTATGGTTAGGGCTAGATTAGATAATCTCTAAGACTTTAGAGATTACATAATCGCTGCGGAATGTTTCTCCAATGAAGTTATGAATTAATACTTCATCAGTTATTGTTGTTGGTACTCCTTGGTATCTATGGTGCGTATGACGTTGATGCTCGTAAGACAGATTGTGAAGTTGAGGTTTACGACGCGGTTGTGGTTGGAGGTGTAATGGTACTGTTGGCGTTGATGATGGTGGTACTGGTTATGCTGCTGATGCTGCTGCTGGTGTTTGTAATCTCTGCACCATATTCTCCAAAGCCACTACCCGAGCGCGAAGCTCGTTGACTTCTTCTATTACACCGGGGTGATTGTCGATTCGGACGAGCGGATAAATAAAATCTAAAATTTGATGTAATATATAATCGTGACGAGATACTCTGGAAATGAGCGAGAAAATGGTGTTTCGGACAGGTTCGCAGGTAAGTGCTTCAGGTTCTTCGTCAAGAGGGCAATGTGGTGGATGGAAGGGATCACCTTCTTCTTGTCTTCAATGACTGAGGAGGCTACGAACCCATTCCCAATTCATCCAGAATAGGTGATGACTGATTGGTTGATCTATTCTGGTCACACTGCTTTCGGAGCTTGAATGGGATTCCATTTCAAAATCTGAGTGACTTGAACTGATGACGAATTCCATTTCGTACGATTGGATAAAGGATTTTTTTTTCCGATATGAAATGATTTTGGCTAACGGATGGTATTCTAATTACATAGAATATATATATATATATATATATATATATATATATATATATATATATATATATATATATATATATATATATATATATATATATATATATATATATATATATATATGTAGATCAAAAGATTTCGTACATTACGGAGGACTTTGCGGGATATGTCAGGCAAAGTTTAAAGTAACAGATACGATAAGATATGATTTAGCAGATATGCTAAGATATGAATTTTTGTCTATACACTATTCATGCAATCAATGCAGCAAGACGTGTCTTAGACTAAAAATGATAAGCAGGTAATTTCCTGAGGATGATAAGTAGTTAATTTTCGACACAAAATGATAAGCAAAACTTTTGACATGCAGACACGGTCGAAGTCCAGACTCACTAATGCATCCTATCGACTTATCAGTTAGACACACTAATGCAGACCTGGTTCGCTAAGACCACCGCTTTGATACCAACTGAAAGGACCCGTTCATATACATTATAAACGATTCACAATAGTTGATTAAATTGCGAGGTATTTGACCTCTATATGATACATTTTACAAACATTGCATTCATTTTTAAAAGACAAACTTTCTTTTCATCGAAAATTGACAGGCATGCATACCATTATAATATCCACTATGCAACTATAAATTGATTTAATACTAATCTTTGATGAACTCAATGACTCGAATGCAACGTTCTTCAAAATATGCTATGAAAGAATCCAAGTAATATCTTTAAAATGAACAAATGCACAGCGGAAGATTTCTTTAACACCTGAGAATAAACATGCTTTAAAGTGTCAACCAAAAGGTTGGTGAGTTCATTAGTTTATCATAATCATTTATTTCCATCATTTTAATAGACCACAAGAATTTCATTTCCAGTTCTCATAAATATACGTCCCATACATAGAGACAAAAATAATCATTCATATGGTGAACACCTGGTAACCGACATTAACTAGATACATATAAGAATATCCCCTATCATTCCGGGATCCTCCTTCGGACATGATATAAATTTCGAAGTACTAAAGCATCCGGTACTTTGGATGGGGTTTGTTAGGCCCAATAGATCTATCTTTAGGATTCGCGTCAATTAGGGTATCTGTTCCCTAATTCTTAGATTACCAGACTTTAATAAAAAGGGGCATATTCGATTTCGATAATTCAACCAAAGAATGTAGTTTAAATTACTTGTGTCTATTTCGTCAAACATTTATAAAAGCACATGTATTCTCAGTCCCAAAAATATAAAGGGTAAAAAGGCAAATGAAACTCACCATACTGTATTTCGTAGTAAAAATACATATAACGTCATTGAACAAGTGCAAGGTTGGCCTCGGATTCACGAACCTAAATTAATTATATATATTTATGTGTTGGTCAATATTTGTCTAACAAATTAGGTCAAGTCATAGTGTACCACAATCCTAATGCTCGAGACTAATATGCAAAAGTCAACAAAAGTAAATTTGACTCAAAATAATTTCCAAAAATCTATACATGATTAATATATAGTTTAAATATCGTCGTTTTATATTTTTAAATATTTTTAAAAGATTTATTAGAGTAAATAATATAATTTATTTATTAATAAATAAAATTTTATATTAAATTTATATAATAAAATATACTTTTATATATATTAAGTAATAAAATTTATAGGGTTCATTTAATATCATAAAAATAATATGATAGGTATTATTAAAGTAAGTTATTACACGTAGTAAAATATGTTTGTATCACATATTTATTTGATAAAATAATATCTATAATGATAGTAAGTAAAAGTTGTATTATTTTGTAATAATAATAATTATTATAAAAATATCAATATTTATAATTACTAAGATGACATTATGATAAAACGATAATTCTAATTATGATAACTTTAATATTTACGATAATTTTTAATATTATCTTTAAAATAATAATTCTATTTAAAATAATAATAATAATGATATTTTATAGTAACAATGACATTTCTATTAAAATGATAATTTTTGTTAAAATGATAGTTTTAATACTAACGATACTTTTAATAATAATAGTAATGATAAAAATAATAAGAACGATAATTTTATCTAAATCAATATCTTATAATATTTTAATTTCATCATGATACTCTTACTCATTATTTCCTAATCGTTTCGTTTAATAGCTTTTAATCGTCTTTTATATCGTGTTCATAATAATGATAATAATAGTAATCAAAATAATTAGGTGTTACAAATATTTGTTTTAATTACACCAATATTAATAATGATGGTTACTATAACATTATTAACGATAATACTAATAATTATCTTGATGATAATATAGTAATAATAATAATAACAATAACAATAACCATTTTTAAATAATGATATATATATTAATAATGATAATAATAATAATAATAATAATAATAATAATAATACTAATAATAATAATTGGATAATAATAATAATACTAATTATAACTTTAACGATAATAACGATAGTAATAATAATAAAAAACAATTTTTAATGATAAATCCCTTTTATTGATAAAGATAATAATAATAATGATAATAATAAGATAAAACTAGAACGACGATAAAAACGACGATAATAATAATCATTTTTAATAAAAATATCGAAAATTCAATTGATTATAACTTCTAATCCGTTCATCGAAACCATTCGATATCTAAAGGAAAAGTTCTTAATTTTTCGCTAGCTTTCCAAGGACATGCATATCTTATACCTTATGTCAACCGCAAGTGTAACTAATTCAAGATTCAACCTAATCTGTCTAAGGGAAATATCAAAAGTACAAGCATGCATAATCCTAAATACTCGAGCACTAGTCAGGGATACACTATTAGTATGTAAAAGTTAAATTATGAGTACTCGCGTATCAATATTGAGATTCAATATTGCAGGAAAGGTACGTAGACGCAACGAAAATGATAAACACTATATTGACCTCACGAGCATACCCATGAACCATACTTAATCACCTCCATAGCTATAACCCATAATTTCCTTAATCCTATCCTACTCAAAAAACAATTTCGAAATCACTCGGACAGCACTCCGTCGTAATATTTTATGTATACTAATAATATCTTGAAATAATACAGAGTAAATATATATATGTAAATCGATTGAGAGAGTTTAGAGAAAAATATTTTCAAGTTTCTATGAAATAATGAAACCTATTGAATTCTATTTATAATAGATTTTTGAATTATTAAAGTGAATTATTAAAGTATAAATTATTAAAGTGAATTATTAAAGTATGAATTATTAAAGTGAATTATTAAAGTATGAATTATTAAAGTGAATTATTAAAGTATGAATTATTAAAGTGAATTATTAAAGTATGAATTATTAAAGTTAAAGTAAAGTAAAAATAAAGTAAAGGTAAAGTTTAAGTATAGTAAAAGTATAAAACTATGTACGTATAATACGCGTATAAATATATATAATATTAATTTAAATCATTATATATATTTAATAAAATAAAATATAAATATCGTTATCTTTATCTTTATCATACTAGTTAAGTAATGAGTTGTCAAAAGTGGTTCTAGATATTTATAAAAGTTATATACGTTTTAATAATAAAGTTCTTTTTAAACTGAAAATGTTTTTGTACGTTTGAAACTAAATAGATCAATCGAGTCTTTATGAGATTCAATCTTCCACCATCCTTTGTCTAGTTCTCAATGATTGACAATTTGTTCTTATTTATAAATCACTTTACCATTTTCCGAATATTGTTAAAATGGAAAGATTTATCAAATCAACGTGGGCCTTTCAATAGAGACTTGTAATCATAATTCAATATATCTGATAATTCAATCATTTGATCTTATCTTCTAATTCCATTGATAAATATTTTGAAACAGATACAATCCTATAAAGTATTTAATCTAATATTTTGTTTACGTTTTAAGGTATAATATATATACATATATAATCATATTCGTTTAATGGTTCATGAATCGTCGGAACTTGGTCGAGGTTGAATGAATGTATGAACATAGTTTAAAATTCTTGAAATTTAACTTAACAAATATTGCTTATCGTGTCGGAAACATATAAAGATTAAAGTTTAAATTTGGTTGAAAATTTCCGGGTTGTCACATATGATCTTCCACACTTTCGAAGACCTAGAAGCTAGTCTTATAGAAGAGATTAGATTCGTATTTCCTAACGTCTATAATGTTGGACCACTTCAATTACTTTTGAATCAGAAGCAAGAAAGCAAAAGCTCGGAATTTAGTGGATATAGTTTACGTCATGAAGAGCCCGAGTGTGTTCAATGGCTAGAGTCGAAAGAGCCTAATTCTGTAGTGTATGTCAACTTTGGAAGTATAGCAGTAATGTCGTTACAAGATCTTGTAGAACTAGGTTGGGGACTTGTTAACAGCAAATATGAATTTTCATGGATTATAAGAAATGATTTGGTTGATGGGAAACCTAGTGTTTTACCTAAAGAATTAGAGGATGCGATAAACGAGAAAGGATTTGTTGGAAGTTGGTGTACACAAGAAGAGGTCTTGAACCATCGGTCGATTGGTGGGTTCTTGACTCATGGTGGGTGGGGTTCAATCATCGATAGCTTGTCGTCTGGGGTGCCTATGATTTGTTGTCCATTTTTGGGTGACCAACTAACGAATTGTCGACAAATGTGTAAGAAATGGGAAATTGGTATGGAGATAGAGAAGAATACGAAGAGGGATGAAGTGGAGAAGCTTTTGAGGATGTTAATGGAAGGTGAAGAAGGTAAAATAATGAGGAATAAAGCTTTGGAGTGGAAGAAGATGGCGGAAATGGCTACGGGTTCTTGTGGATCATCGTCTTTAGATATAGAGAAACTCATTGACGAAATCACTAACTTAACTAAAACCTAGATTTTCCTTATGTGTTTGACTACTTCGGTCACTCTATTCATACATATCTACTTTGGTTGATGACTTGATGTTTAGAGACAATTTCTAGTAGTTTAAACTTATTTTAATAATAAGGCGATTTAGAAAATTGGCAAAGGCCTATTAAGTTTAGTTAACAAATAAATATATCAAGTTAGAAAAATGTCCAACTTGTTACAAGTTGAAAGAATTGAATTGATCGTTTTTTGATTGCATTGTTCGAACTCTCTATCTATTGAGTAGAACTTTAACGACTATAACTCTAAATAGGCAAGGAGCCTTATGTTATTCATGTGAGGTAATTGGATTTGCTAGATATTTTAACAAGTAGCCATTGAGGTGAGGCTGTTTCCTTGCTATGATTCTCAGAGTGATCTCTTGTTGTTGTGATCTTGATCTTTAAATAAGAAATGATGAGGTTAGCACCTTGGTTCGTATTTCTTTAGTTTTGTAACACTCCCTTCAAGTTGAATAATAAATTTTCGATATTCAACTTGACTAATTATTTGTTGAGGAGTCTTGTTTACTCGTTTACTCGTTTACTCATTAGGTGAGGATGTCCGTAAGCTGGTCTATAGATTTGACAGATGACAGTGATATGATTTCAATATGTTTCCAGTTAACTTTTCTAACTTTTCATTAATGAATGTATGTCAATTTCTACGTGTTTTGTTTGGTTTAGGTTAGTTGATATAACCCAGCCGTTTGTGAATTTAGAATTTTATGTAGTTTACACTCTATAAATTATACATAAGATATCAGTAGTACACTACTAAAAAATGCTTTTAGGAACATTGAAACTCGTCACATAAAACCAGCTCGAACCACGGTTTTTTGTGTGGTGAACCATCACCACTAATTAATCGTCGTTATACGTTCGCCACTCCTGCTTATTTGCGGCGATAATTAGCGTCGATCATGAGTGGGGTCCATTGGTTGTTAAATGTGACGACCCGGAAATTTCCAAACAAATTTAAAATTTAATCTTTATATGTTCCGACACGATAAGCAAAGTTTGTTAAGTTAAATTTCAAGAATTTTAAACTGTGTTCATACATTCATTTAACCTTGACCAAATTTCGACGATTCGCGAACCATTATATAATTGAATATGAATATGTATATACGTATATATATTATAACTTGAGAATGTTAACAATGTATTAAACGTTGTTGGGAAAATGAAAATCTGATGAGTCAAAAGCATTCTAGAATCTGGAGAATTAGAGTCTGAAGTTGCAGACTCTGATATTTACTGAAGACAACGGTTTGAGATTTCTTGATGACTAAGCTAAAGAATATTCTGGAGATATGTTTAAAAGTTTAAGAAGATTTGTTTTGATTCGGTTTTATCTCCAGAATATTGACTTTAGAGTTATTTGCATATTAGTTTAGTTTTTGAGTTTATCTTTACCTTATTTATAGCTAAGTTGTTTTGGAAACCAAATCTTTAGATTTATCTTTAGATTTGGTGTTTATCTGTATAAATAGGGGTCGATGGTTTTGCTTTGAATGTGTATCTTTCACACGATCAACATTATCAATTATATATTTCATTATCGTGTTCTCTCAATTCTTGCACTAATAATTCTTATTTATTGTTTAATTGAGAGTCTGGTGTTCATAGTTCAATTACTGTGAACTAACAACTGGTATCAGAGCGGGTAAGGTGTAAATCCTATTACGATAATCTTTACAAACGATCCATATTTTTATAAATATGTCTACCAGTACCATTCCTACTCCAGTTATGGCTGGAAAAGGTGTGCCAATATTCGATGGCACAGACTTTGCAACTTGGAAATTAAAAGTCCTATGGTTTTTAGGATCTATTCATGAAGAAGCTAAGCATGTTCTTACAATAGGACCCATTATTCCTGGTTCTATGATAGCTGATGTTCCTGCCACAGATACTGTTGCTGCTCAACCTGCCTATTTTCGTGAAACACCAAGAGAAAGGTGGACTGAAGTAGAAGCTATCAAGTACAAACTGGATAGAAAAATAAGGAGTATTATTGGGAATGCTGTTACTGTTCCAATTCTCAGAAAGATCAGTCATGCCAAGACTGCTAAAGCTATGTGGGATCTGTTGCTTAATGACTATGAAGGAGTCACTGTTGTTATTACTCAGAAGAAAAAGAATCTGATTAGATGTTATGAAAATTTTGCTGCTCAGCCTAAAGAATCTTTGAGTGATCTCCATTCAAGATTTCAGGTTCTGATAAATGATCTTGAAAGTGTTGGGGTAGAGAAAACACAACAAGTGTTGTGTCAAAAGTTCATTGAACTGTTACCTTCAAACTTTGAATCTGTGATTACATCTATGGTAATCAGTGAGAAGATAGATAACTATGAGTTAAGTGAATTGTTTGGCATACTGTCAAACTTTGAGGAAACTCAACTAAAGAACAAGATCAATGCTAAGAAAACTGCTAAAGATCCAGAAGTTGCATTGGTGGCTACTACTGATGTGCAGCGGGGTAGTATATAAAATAGTTTATATTTTACTAGGAAAAACTATTAAATACGATACAATTTTACACAAGATATTTATTTATTTATAGAATGGATATACTTAAACCTTGCTACAACACTTATAGGCAGTGTACCTAATCGTACAGTAGTGTAGTTTTTAGTAAGTCCGGTTCGTTCCACAGGGAAATCTTTAAACAAAGCTCAACGCTATATTAGTTTACTTTTATAAAAATACAAACATATATATAAGTAATATTATTATTATAAAGGGGTTTTTTTTTACCGTTTAATGACCGGTTTGTCGATTTTAAAACTTTAGTCGCAGTTAAAACCTAATGTAAAATATAAAATAAATACAAGACTTAAATTAAAGCGTAAAGTAAATAACGATAATGAAATTGCGAATAATAAAAATGCGATAAAATAAAATTGCGATAATTAAAAAGTACGATAATTAAAAGTGCGATTAAATAACAATAAATAAAAGTGCGATAATTAGAAGTGCAATTAAATATAAAATAAAGGAAATTAAATATGAAATAAAAGAATTATGCTTATTTAAACTTCCGTAATCATGATGTTTGACGTATTGATTTTAGTTTTATGCCCATGGGTTTATTTGTCCTTTGTCTTGGATTATTTAATATGTCCGTCTGGTTTTTGTCCATAACAGTCCATCAGTCATAAATATAAATTGCAAGTGTCCTTGTCAAATTATTATTATACCCGAAGTTAAATATTCCAACTAATTGGGGATTCGAATTGTAACAAGGTTTTAATACTTTGTTTAATGAATACACCAGGTTATCGACTGCGTGTAAACCAAGGTTTTACTACTTTGTTAACAATTACACCAATTACCCTTGAATGTAATTTCACCCCTGTTTTAATTATTCTAGTGGCTATTAATCCATTCCCGTGTCCGGTTAAATGAACGATTATTCGTACATATAATTACCCCGCCCATCGTGTCCGATTGAGTGTATATGGTAATTATAGGGACGCCCAATTGTAAATCTTTATATTAACATTAACAAACTTTCATTTAGTTAAACAAATATAAAGCCCATTAATAGCCCATAGTCTAGTTTCCACAAGTGTCGTTCTTTTGTCCAAACCCCAATTATGGTACAAAGCCCAATTACCCAATTTTAGTAATTAGCCCAACATCATGATTACTTCGTTTTAAATAAGCATAATAATAACTTAGCTACGAGACATTAATATAAAAAGGTTGAACATAACTTACAATGATTAAAAATAGCGTAGCGTTACACGGACAGAATTTCGACTTACACCCTTACAACATTCGCTAACATACCCTTATTATTAGGATTTAAAATTAAAATTAAAATTAAAATATAAATTATATATATATATTACGTATATATTGAGAGAGAGATAGATATTAGGTGTTTAAAACTCGGCAGAAAACTGGCTTTATATAGGACCTGACCAGCATTTTCACTCCATGCGACTCGCATGATTTTGTGCCTCTGGCCATGCGAGTCGCATGGCCACCCTGGATCCAGCCAAATTAGTTTGTTTTCTTCTTGCCGACGTAATATAATAATAATATATAATATAATATATAATTATATATAATTATATATATATTATATTATATTCTTGTGCATAGTAGACTAGATATTTTTGGTCCGTTGCGTCGGGCGTTTCTTCTTGGCTCAGGTCCCGGTTCCGTTTTTTTGGACGTCTTCGCGTATTATTTTATATCGTGTACTTTGCGTCTTGTAACTTGTACTCTTGTCATTTTGAGACGTTCCTCATCAATATTTTGAACCTTTTTAGTTGTATCTTGTACTTTTTAGCTCTTTGGACCTTTTTGTCTTCAATTTGTCGAATCTGCCTTTTGTCTTCACTTTTTAATATTTAAACGAATATTGCTTGTAAATCGAACAATACCAACTAAAATCTTGTCTTTCTTGGGGAATAATGCTATAAAATATATGTTCCTTTTTAGCCTTATCAATATCCCCACACTTGAGCGTTGCTTGTCCTCAAGCAATACAGTCTTGAAATAAAAACATACAAATCACTTCTTTATTCTTCATGCTTTATACATCAGTGATTTTGATATGGCGGTATAAACAATGATAGTAACGATGTGGTTAAGGTGGGTGTGTCTTTTATAGTTGCCTCGGGTTTAGGTCAACGACACTGTCAATCAAATAGCCGATTTACTTTCGGTTTCCAAAGCAAAGTGCACATTTGAAAGGCGGTTTACAGTCCCACATGACTTATAAAAATGTAGATCCTTAAGGAAATTGGATCTTTATGAAAACATTTGATCTTTTGAAAATTCAAGCTAGATTTTATCCTAGACAAGTTTTCTAATTTAATCCATTCTTTGGTGTTGCAAAATATATTTGTGGATCAATATTTTGGCTTAAAACTTTTAGGTTCATGTAATCCACTGCTATCCTGGTATTTGGAAAGCAACACGTCCAGTTTACTTGTCCCGTATATTACCTTTCGGTAAACTACCGTCCGGTTGTAAAGGAAAGCGTTGAACAAGCAACTGTTTAAGGCAATGTCCCGTGACATGCTTTTGATTATGGTCTATAACGTGTCGGACGCAATTACTATCCTTGGTAGGAGCAATAGTAAAGCTCACCCTTATAATTTTTCGGTCTGGCACAAGGTCCTGTCTTCGACCATGTTATGCAACCATCGTTCTTACGGTTGACACCCGATTTAGTTCAGGTGACCTAATGAATTCCAGGTGAATTCCTAGGATTTTACGTTCAATGGTAATGAACGCATTGAAAATAGGGTTTTCAGAAAACAAATCGGTTTGTAATTTTGATCAAAATATTTTCTCGTTCAAGCTCGAGTTTAGATATCATTGAATTCCATGAGTTTGTAATTCTCAATCTTTAAGGTCAATCTCTAGGATTGAGTAATATCAGTCTTAAAAGCTGATTTTTAATCTTTAAGGAGATTATCCTTTCTGGGGATCTGATTCATTAGTCTTATCCAGCTAATTTGCATGGTGCCCCCCCATTGTACGAGATAAATCCTTCTCATGGTTAGGATAAATCTGACCACTTGGCGACCCTGTTTAATGCTGAGGTCCGTGGATTTCCTGCTGATTTTAGTGATGACTTTTCTAGATTTTTCGTCAACCTACAGCTGGTCTGGACGACAACTTCATGACCTAAATCAAGAAGCGCGTGTCTTTTTCGGAAGACTTTACTTCCTTTTAATGATGGAATTGATTCATCGTGTAGATCCATCTCTTCTTTTCTTTCATCGGGTAAAACATTTTAGTTTAGTCCAAAGCAAAAGTATTTTCAGTTATTTGTTACAAATATATGTGACATATGTTTAAGATAACTTGGTAAATTTTCCCACACTTGGCTTTTATTTTCCTTTTTATCGTCCTCTATTCCATTTTAAATGAATTTTAACATTTTAGTTTGTTTCTCAATTTATGTCCTTTCCGAGGTAACAATAATTTCGGTGTTAAAACCTAGTTTTATCGTTCATAAATATGTATAAACATGATTTTGAATTCATTTAATTGAAAATTTTGAAAAATTTTACTAGAATTGGGTAGTTAGTATATAAGACTAGGGCTGTTCTTTTTTATCAGAGAGCACTAGATTCTAATACAACTACTGCTTTACTAGTATTTTTAATGATAACCAAGTGTATAAAGTAAAAAATGTTAAAATCCGAAAGAATTTAACCCCTTCCCACACTTAAGATCTTGCAATGCCCTCATTTGCAAGAAATCAGTAACAATTTAAATTATTGAGGGTGATTTGTGTGAAAATGATTAAATTTTTACCAAAGTTTCCAAATATATTGGCGTTTGTTTGCTGAATGATAAATGGTGCACATCATTTGTTCATTCCGTCTTGTTGTTATTTCTCATATATTTTGCATCTTGTCGTCAAAATTAGTTGCTTTTGCTGAACTTAATGCCAGTCTTTGAAAATGCATTGTTTTACCCTGTTGTATACATAACATAAAATACATACAATACAAATATAATCATACATGCAATTTGAAATGGAACTTTGGCATCCCACTTTCAAACTATAAGAAAAATATTAGTACATAAAAATAAAAAGAATATCAAACATTACATAAACGTAATAAAATGTTAAGTGTTTAAAATAAAAATTATAAATTACCAACTTATCTCTACTGATCAGGAGGTGGGTTAGGAGGAAAATTAGGATATGGATCCCAATTCATGTTTGCGTCTGGGTTCCATGGCTGATTATAGGTGAACTGGTATGCTGCGTCATAATCATATGAATCATAGGGTGGTCTCATTTCTGGCTGATGTGCGGGATAGTATGCGGGTCGGGTCGGATAATACATCTCGCCAGGCTGCAACTGGCTTATAATTTGGCGCTGATGATAATCCCATCGGCCATGCTCTCGTTGCCGGGAATGCTCGTAGTCATTCCGACGTTGCCATGCCTCGTACTGCATATGCCTATCATAGTTCGTCATGTATTCATCCTCCATACGAACGCCTAAATCAAGAGCAGTCTCCCGAACAACTCCTATAATGTTGTTCGCCTCTTCCATTTCGTCATCCGAACCTCTTTCTACCTGTCGCTGAGGTCCCTCGTATCGATATACCCGACCACGTCTCATCAATAATACCCTTGCACCGTGATAAAGGTTTGAACTTATAGTTTCACCTTCATCCTCTATTTCATTCATTGGACCCCCTTGGTGCTTATCCACACCTAAATACTCTCCAATGAGAGTAATGAAAATACCACCACCTATAATACTCCCCGATTTCATCCCCGAAACTACATTAGCGAGATAATAACCAACACAATAGGGAATGTTAACGAAACTCCTCGGGTCTCTAATACACTTGAGGTAGAACAAATCGTTTACGGTCAATTTCTCTTTATTCTTACCCCTTTGTGTAATTGTGTTTGCTAAGAATCTATGAATCACCCGGAGTTCAGCTCTATCTATATCTAAGTATGTATGATTTCCACTGGCGTGAAATTCATTAAAGTGGGACATACGCCTCCAGACGGCGTTAATATCAAATTCCCTATCTATCCTTTCTCCTTGGGCAATCAGGCTATTACAGTCGGGGCTCAAAAGTTCAGCAGGGGTGTAAATCTGTAAGGCCCTGGCTAAATCTATCATGGACATTCTGTACATGCGTCCACCTAACAGAAATCTAATAAAGCTTCTATCATCTATCCTCCTAACATCACTGTTTAACTTAATAGTACTAAGTAATTCTATACACCATTCCCTATATATGGTTCTACGAGTGGAAAATAGGCGCATCCAATCGTTAAACTGAGAATTACCATACCTTTGCACCAATAATTCCCGAATCGGTTCGGCAAGGTCAACTGTTTCCAAAGGTACCCAGTCAATTGCCCTTGGCATTTCAACAACCTTAAAGTAGAGAATGTGCATGTTCTTTTGATAATCTGGATACTCTATCCAACATCGATCAAATCTCAGATTTGGGTGTAACTGATCTTCATTAATGTCTAAACTCAGAATCATTTGATGTGGAGCGAATTGACGAAACTGATTCATGAATAATTGATCTTGATCGTGATATGGAATATGTTGATCCTCATGTTGTTCTTCTTCTTGTTGCATATGTTCTTGTTCATAAAACATTTCCGGTTCGGGCTCTGGTTGTCTGGACGATGATGCACCGTCCGTATCTGTATTTCTCTGCAAAACACATTAAACACAAAATTTGTGCATCCAAATATGCATTAGTGTTAGCAAAATAATAACTTGAAACAATTATGATGACATGTTCAATTCATAACACATTTTATACATATTTTCCTAAAAATAACAATTATATACTTTTACATACGAAAATGTGTACAATGTTTTATCACATTTAAACTCTTAAACATGTCAACAATAATTATTATAACAATTAAACACTTGTTACATGGCATTCAAATCAAACTAGTGCTCATTTTCATATTTTTGTCAAGTCTACACTTTGTCAAATAAGCATATACGAAAAATGTGCATCAAGTTCATAAGCATTTATCTCAAATAACATGCCAAAATAATCACTACTAGCAATGAAACAAGTTTCAAATGGCCTTTATATCAAATTATCCAAGTTCATGAATTTTTAGACTTAAAAAGTCCACTTTAATTCTCAAAAACATGTTTAGGCTCAAAGTTTGGATCAATTAACTACCTAAAGATGTTACACTACTTAATTTAGCAACAATTCATGACAAAAATCGGCCATAACCTGTTTATATCAAAAAGCCCCAAATTGCTCAAGAACACAAACCCTAGATTCTTAAAAATTTGAAGTTTTTAGCTTCAATTCATGTTAAATAGCTTCTATCTAGGATATACATGCATAATATAACAACAATTTAGCTCTAATTACACCTAAATTTAACAAAATCAAAATATAAAATTTCTAGCTCAAGAACACAAAAATTCGAATTTAAAGAGATTAGGGGTGAAATCTTTACCTTTCTCCTGAAGGGGTTGAGACTACTGAATCTAGGCATGATTGTTGTGAAGTCTTGCAAGAAATTTGGTGAAAAATGGCGGATTTTTGAGAGGGTTTTGGAGTAAGTTCGTGTATGTGTGTGTATTTGTGAGAAAGAAACAGCTCGACTGAATAAATTGATCCTGGCCAGTTTTTTGTAGCCATGCGAGTCGCATGGTTTTGTGCATACCCCCATGCGAGTCGCATGGGGTGTAATTTCTGGTATTTTTTTTTTTATAATAAACCTTATACTTTTAAAACATAGAATTAAATAAAATTTTAAAAATTTTGTTTCTTTTTAGGACGAGGTCGTTTCGGGAAGATGCCCTAGTCCGTCCCTCGACAAAATTTTAAAATTTTGTCATTTTCAAGCGATTGTTTTAAAAGCTTAGATTTTTGGATTTTTTTTTTAATTTTTTTGGCATACTTTAAATCAATAAGATTAAAAATAATGATAATAAAAGTTCTCGTCCCTCCTTTGGGTAAAGCAATTTCGGTTCACAGACCTAGTCTTCAACTTACGACGAATTTTAAAAATCATATTCTTAACTTAATGAGATAAAGTAAATTTTTGTTTTTAAATTCACACAACTTAAATATAAAATTCAAAATTAATATTAAAAATTCACACCAAACTTAAAATTTGAAATGCATAAAATTAAAAATTTATATTTTAAAAATTAAAAATTCACACCAGACTTAATTTAAAAATTCATATTATAAATTCACACTAAACTTATATTAATTTTTCAAATATTTACAATTTTAAATATATTGTTTTTACAAAGTTTACAATATTAATTTAAGATTTATATTAATTTTAAAAACATGGTAAAAATAAAATTAAAAAATCTTTTTGTCTTTTTATTCCACTTTAATCAATCAAATATTATCAAAAATATGCGCCCCTCTTTTCGGTAAAGTAATTTCGGTTCCAAGACCTAATTTAACTCATGACGAATTTTTGAAATATTTTGGGTTGATTGATTAAAGATATTTATACCTTAAGAATAAACGTTAAATTTCGCAGTGATGTAATAAATTTTTGAATGATATCAATAATTTCGGTCGCCAAACCTAATTTTATTCAATACCAATTTAATACTTTTTAGCGAACAAATTAGCGTTTATTATCAAAAGGTTAAAAATAAAAATAAAAATAAAAACTGTACAGACATACCTGTGAAATAGATTTCTTAGTTATATGATCTATTCCATTCATAAGATAGTCGGTTTAATTGGTTTTCCATGGCTGCATAGGCGTAACCTCGAGCATTCAGTGTCTTTTCTTCTAAACATATGAACGGCCCGTCTCTGCATAAAGTAACAAATTCGGTATTTGAATAGGTTTGATTATTTGAACATTTACCTCCATGTGACCATTTTCCGCATTTGTGACATCTTTCTAGGTGTCGTGCTCTTCTTTTCGCTGCGGATTTTGATTTTCCTTTACCAAATTGTAACTTATTATCTTCGCATCTGGATTCTTTTCTAACTCCGTCCATTCTTTCTCTGATTACTGATACTAATTCACTCGGTAGTATGTCATTATTTCTTTTAGTGATCAAAGCGTGTAGCATTAGACCATGGTTTAGCTCACAGGCAGTCTTCATTTTGTAAAAACCTAAAAAAATAAAAATTCAGAATGGGGGGGAGAAGACTAGTTCTTTAGGGTCTGCTAGGGAAAGACCATTCGGGTTCCATTTTCGAGAACTACACGAAAACAGACAATCTAACTCTAACAGAAATACATATTATCCTTTAAAGACTTGATTCTCCCCACACTTAGTTAGCTGTGGTGTCGAAATTGTGATTAACTTCGTTGTCGACTTCCATCGGACCATGTATGTAATGTTTAACTCTGTGACCATTAACTTTAAATTAAATCCCATTTGAATTTATTAATTCTATCGTTCCGTATGGGAAAACTCTTTTGACTATGAATGGTCCAGACCATCTTGATTTCAATTTTCCAGGAAATAGCTTGAATCGTGAATTGAAAAGAAGAACTCTGTCTCCTTCTTTAAATTCTTTTGAACTTCTGATTCTTTTATCATGCCATTTCTTCGTTCTTTCTTTATAGATTAACGAATTTTCGTATGCTTCATGTCTTAATTCTTCTAATTCGTTTAGTTGACTTAATCGTAGACGTCCGGCTTCATGTAAATCAAGATTACATGTCTTCAAAGCCCAAAATGCTTTGTGTTCAATTTCTACTGGAAGATGACATGCTTTTCCATAAACAAGTCTAAAAGGTGTGGTTCCAATTGGAGTTTTGTAGGCTGTTCTAAAAGCCCAGAGTGCATCCTCCAATTTAATGGACCATTCCTTCGGATTTGATCCTACGGTTTTCTCTAGAATACGTTTTAAAGCTCGGTTGGTATTTTCAACTTGTCCACTTGTTTGTGGATGATATGCGGTGGAGATTTTATGAGTTACTCCATATCTTTTAAGAACTTTCTCAAGTTGATTATTACAGAAATGAGTACCCCGATCACTTATTAAAGCTTTCGGTGTTCCAAACCTTGCAAAAAGACGTTTTAAAAAGTTGACTACAACTCGTGCATCGTTAGTTGGGAGAGCTTGTGCTTCCGCCCATTTAGATACATAATCAATGGCTACGAGTATATATAGATTATTATGAGATTTTGGAAATGGACCCATAAAGTCAATACCCCAAATGTCAAATACTTCACATACTTGGATGATATTTTGTGGCATTTCATCACGTTGACTTATTTTTCCGGCCCTTTGACATGCATCACAGGATTTGCAAAGAAGGTGTGCGTCTTTGTAAATTGTAGGCCAATAGAATCCAGCTTCATAAACTTTTCTTGCTGTTAGTTGAGACCCATAATGCCCTCCTGTTGGTCCTGTGTGACAATGGTTTAAAATTTTACTAGCTTCATCTCCAAATACACATCGACGTATTATTCCATCGGGACAACTTTTAAACAGATGTGGATCTTCCCAGAAATAGTGTTTTATATCACTGAAGAATTTCTTTCGTCTTTGGTATGATAATCCTTTTTCAAGGAATCCACAAACTAAGTAGTTTGCATAGTCTGCAAACCATGGGATTTCTTTATAATCTATCTTCAATAGATATTCATCAGGAAAGTTGTCTTGTATGGCCGATTCATTCAGAACTTCTAATTCGGGATTTTCAAGACGAGAAAGATGATCAGCGGCGAGATTTTCTGCTCCTCTTTTATCTCGGATTTCAATATCAAACTCTTGTAAGAGTAAGATCCAACGGATTAATCTTGGTTTAGCATCTTGTTTTGAAAATAGGTATCTAAGAGCAGAATGGTCGGTATAGACCACCGTTTTTGCTAGAACGAGATATGATCGAAATTTGTCAAAAGCAAAGACAATAGCAAGGAGTTCTTTTTCAGTAGTTGTATAGTTCGTTTGTGCTCCTTGTAATGTCTTACTAGCATAATATATAGGTTGAAATCGTTTTTCAATCCTTTGTCCTAAAACGGCTCCCATTGCAAAATCACTTGCATCGCACATTAGTTCAAATGGTAGATTCCAATTTGGTGTTATCATGATCGGTGCATTAGTGAGTTTTTCTTTAAGAATATTAAAAGATTTGATACATTCATCTGAAAAGATGAATGGCGCATCCTTTTCTAGGAGTTTATTCATTGGAGTGGCAATTTTAGAAAAATCTTTTATAAAACGTCGGTAAAAACCGGCATGCCCTAGAAAACTCCTAACTCCTCTAACATTGGTGGGATGTGGAAGTTTAGCAATTACATCTACTTTAGCTCTATCCACTTCAATTCCTTCTTTTGAAATTTTATGTCCAAGAACGATGCCTTCTTTAACCATGAAATGGCATTTCTCCCAATTAAGTACTAGATTTGATTTTTCGCATCTAATTAGCATTCGTTCCAGATTAACTAGACATGATTTAAATGTATCACCGAAGACTGAAAAGTCATCCATGAATACTTCCATGCATTCTTCTATCATGTCGTGAAAAATCGCCATCATACACCTTTGAAAGGTTGCAGGGGCGTTGCAAAGTCCAAATGGCATTCTTTTGTAAGCAAAAGTACCATAAGGGCACGTGAATGTGGTTTTCTCTTGATCTTCGGGTGCTATTGGAATTTGAAAATATCCGGAAAATCCATCTAGAAAACAATAGTAACTATTTCCGGCTAATCTTTCCAACATTTGATCTATGAAAGGTAAGGGAAAGTGATCTTTTCTGGTGGCGTCATTTAATTTTCTATAATCAATACATACACGCCATCCTGTTACAGTCCTACTAGGAATAAGCTCATTTTTCTCATTTGTAATGACAGTCATACCACCCTTCTTAGGCACGCATTGAACTGGGCTTACCCATGGACTATCAGAGATTGGATAAATTAAACCTGCATCTAGCAGTTTAATAATCTCTTTCTTAACTACATCTTGCATATTAGGATTTAGTCTTCGTTGACGTTGCACATACGTTTTATGACCTTCTTCCATAAGGATTTTATGTGTGCAATACGAAGGACTTATTCCTTTAATATCATGAATCTTCCATGCAATGGCTGGTTTATGAGCTTTCAACACAGAAATGAGTTGTGATTTTTCATTTTCAGTAAGAGAAGACGATATTATTATAGGTAATTCAGATTCACCTCGTAAATAAGCGTATTCCAAATAGTTTGGAAGTGGCTTTAACTCTAATTTCGGAGGTTCTTCTATCGATGATTTATATCGATATCTGTCTTCTTCTTTTAGCATTTGAATTTCTTCTGTTGTTGGTTCATATCCATTAGCTATAAGTGTAGCTAACATTTCAGCTTCATCAATTGGTTCATTACCTTCTCCTAAAGAACATTCTCCTGTTCCTTGTAATTCTGGAAATTCTTCTAATAATTCTGCATGTGCATCTATAGTTTGAATATAATAACATGTATCATCTGCAGATTGTGGTTGTTGCATTGCTCTATCAACTGAAAAGGTAACACTTTCATCCTCTATACTTAGGGTCAGTTTCTTACCGAACACGTCTATCATTGCTTTAGCCGTGTTTAAGAATGGTCTTCCTAATATGAGAGGAACTTGAGAATCTTCTTCCATGTCCAAAACAACAAAATCTACTGGAAATACTAAAGTACCAACTTTAACTAGCATGTTCTCCATTATCCCTCTAGGATATTTTACTGATCGGTCGGCTAGTTGTATGCTTATTCTGGTTGGTTTTAATTCTCCAAGGTCTAGTTTAGCGTATAGTGAATACGGCATTAGATTTATACTAGCACCTAAGTCTGCCAATGCTTCTATTGAACTAAGACTACCCAGAAAACATGGAATTGTGAAACTTCCTGGATCAGATAGTTTTTCTGGTATCTTATTCAACAGCACTGCTGAACAATTAGCATTCATAGTAACAGCCGAGAGTTCTTCCATTTTCTTTCTATTTGAGATTAGATCTTTCAAGAATTTAGCATATCTAGGCATTCCTGAAATCACATCAATGAAAGGAAGATTTACATTTATCTGTTTAAATATATCCAAGAATTTGGATTGCTCGGCTTCAAGTTTTTCTTTCTTCATTTTACTCGGATAAGGAAGTGGTGGTTGATATGGTTTAACATAAGGTTTAGCCTTAGCTGTGTTATCTTCATTAATCTTTTCAACTACCGGTTCTTTTTCCTTATCTTGATCAGGTTGTGGTTCTTGTGGAGTAGGAATAGTTTCATCAGAAGTTACAGGTATTTCAGGTGGTTTAAGTGTTGTACCACTTCTTGTGGTAATAGCTTTAGCTGTTTCATTCCGGGGGTTAGCATTTGTATCACTAGGTAGACTTCCCGGTTTTCTTTCACCTATTAACCTTGCTAGGTTACTTACTTCTTGTTCCAGATTTTGAATAGAAGCTTGTTGATTTCTAAATGCTTGAGCATTTTGTTCATTGGTTTGTTTTTGAGATGTGAAAAACTGCGTTTGAGTTTCAACTAGCTTCGTCATCATATCTTCTAAATTCGGCTTTTTATCATCGGTTTGTTGTGGTGGTTTGTTTTGAAAATTAGGTCTTTGCTGATTATAAGTATTATTGGATACTTGTTGATTGCTAGGACCTTGTTGGTTGTTGTATGGAATATTTCGGTTATAATTCTGGTTTTGATTGTAAATCGGTCTTGGCGGTTGATAATTATTCTGATAATTATTTCCAGGCCTTTGGTTTATGTATGAAATATTCTCTCTTTGTTCCATTGTTAATTCAATACTGAGACAATCTTTTGTCAAATGTGGTCCTCCACACTGCTCACAACTAATTCGTATTGAGTGAATATCTTTAGTCATCTTTTCCATTCGTCTCTCCACAGCATCTATCTTTGCCGAAATGGAATCTAAGTCATGGCTAGAATCGGCTCTAGCTGCTTTAGATGATCTAACGATGTCTTTTTCTTGGTGCCACTCATGTGAGTGGGAAGCAGTATTATCAATAATTTTGTAAGCATCAGTTTCGGTTTTCTTCATAATAGAACCACCAGCTGCTATATCTATGTCTTTTCTTGTAGTGATGTCGCATCCTCGGTAGAATATTTGTACTATTTGACAGGTGTCTAAACCATGTTGCGGACATCCTCTTAATAACTTTCCATATCTTGTCCACGCCTCATATAGAGTTTCATTTGGCTTCTGTGTGAACGTAACAATTTCTGCTTGAAGTCTTACGGCTTTAGATGCAGGAAAAAATTGTTTAAGAAATTTGTCAATTAAAACGTCCCATGTATCGATCGCCCCTTCAGGTAACGATTCCAACCAATCTTTGGCTTCTCCCTTTAAAGTCCAGGGAAATAACATGAGATATATCTGTTCATCCTCCACTTCTCGTATTTTAAATAGTGTGCAGATCCTATTAAAGGTACGTAGATGTTCATTTGGATCTTCCTTCGGCGCACCACTAAATTGGCATTGATTAGTCACCATGTGTAAAATTTGTCCTTTGATTTCATAATCTGGCGCATTAATGTCTGGATGAGTAATTGCGTGACCTTGGCCAGTGCGTTTAGCTCTCATTCGGTCTTCCATACTTAAAGGTTCCAGATTCTCCATAATTGAATTTGTTGAATCGGTATCACTAGATGATTCTGTTTTAATAGTTCGTTCCTCAACAATCTCTGTTTGAATGATTGGTGGCTCCGGAGGAAAGTTTAGTGGTTCAGGATCTACGAACCGTTCCTGAATATTCTCTGGATTCTCAATTGTGAAGTTGGGTTCAAAAAATGAATTATCGGAAATTTGAACTGAAGTACTTGGTTGACTGGATGACGATTCTAAAGAAAAAATCAACGGCGGTTATATTTGTTAAACGATGTCTTGATCTAGTTACAGGTGGTGAACGTACAAAAGGTGATGAACGTCTTGCTCGGTGCATTCACTGAATATCCTATTAGTTTTTAAAAGGAAAGAAAAATTATAATAAGTTATCCAATCAATAGACTTTTCTGATTTTGCCCACGTTTCGAATAGCCAAAAGATGCAGCAGAGGGGCAGGATTCGTTTGGTCTCAATATAATTGAGGACTGTTTGGCTCCAATAACCCGGTCCACGTACAAATCCAACTATTACTACGAACCAGAAAATTTTGATGTCTATTAATTTAACCACTTAAAATAAATTTTCGTTATTTTAAGAAATTTAGATAAGAAGTAGAAAAAATTCTAAGTCCTAAAAACTAGAATGGCGAGAAATAAGAGAGAAAAAGATTGCGAGTCGAAAAAGGTCGAAAAATAAAAAAAATGGTTGAAAAATAAAAGGTGACGGAAAAATAAAAGAAACTTATAAAAACTTAAAAATACTTTACTAACCTAACCTTATTACTACAACTAACTTAAAATTATAATCGCAAATTGAAATTACTAATTGGAATGATAATTGATACATAGTAAAAGGTGTCTAAAAATATTAAAGCTTACAGGAAAAACTAAATCCCAAATGGAAATAACTTAAAAAGAAACTAAAACTTAAAAAGGCGTCGCAAAATTCTAAAGCACCTAAATCTTAGTCTAAAGAAAAAGCACTTAAGGAATTCTACGGCAAAGCCTAAAAATCTAGGAGTAAAAATAACTATAGCAAAAACTAAGTTTAAAATTAAATATGAGCGAAAAATATAAATATTACGCTACAACGATTAAAAAGGGACAAAATATTAAAAGAAATAAAAAGTGATAAAAAAAATACAATTTTTATTAAAATATTATTTTTATATTAATTATATTAAAGTATTAAGTTTTAAATATAATAAAACTAATTAAAAGTAGTTAAAAATAATTAAACTAAAAACTTAATTAATAATAAAATCAAACTAGGTTTTATAATAATAATAATATATTATACTCCGCATTAAATGCAGAATTAGGGCAAATTGGTGGCCTGGTCAAACTCCTTATGCGAGTCGCATGAAATAAGCCGGTGGGTCATGCGAGTCGCATGACTGAACTGGACTGGTTCAATTGACAGGTCACGTGATTTTTAAAATTTATTTTATATTTTCAGTTTTATAATATAAGATATAAATATATAATTTAACTAAAAACTTAATAAAATACTAAAATAAAATACAAATACTTTAATATTTTGTAAATAATAAAGAAAAACTTAAAATACACTTTAAAATATATTTTTTTTTATATATTTTTAATTTTTAAACAAAAATATAAGTTTTACAAAAACTAATTATAACTTAAAAATTAAAAATATGGCGTTTCGCTTCGGCGAATCCCCGGCAGCGGCGCCAAAAATACTTGATGTGCAGCGGGGTAGTATATAAAATAGTTTATATTTTACTAGGAAAAACTATTAAATACGATACAATTTTACACAAGATATTTATTTATTTATAGAATGGATATACTTAAACCTTGCTACAACACTTATAGGCAGTGTACCTAATCGTACAGTAGTGTAGTTTTTAGTAAGTCCGGTTCGTTCCACAGAGAAATCTTTAAACAAAGCTCAACGCTATATTAGTTTACTTTTATAAAAATACAAACATATATATAAGTAATATTATTATTATAAAGGGGGTTTTTTTTACCGTTTAATGACCGGTTTGTCGATTTTAAAACTTTAGTCGCAGTTAAAACCTAATGTAAAATATAAAATAAATACAAGACTTAAATTAAAGCGTAAAGTAAATAACGATAATGAAATTGCGAATAATAAAAATGCGATAAAATAAAATTGCGATAATTAAAAAGTACGATAATTAAAAGTGCGATTAAATAACAATAAATAAAAGTGCGATAATTAGAAGTGCAATTAAATATAAAATAAAGGAAATTAAATATGAAATAAAAGAATTATGCTTATTTAAACTTCCGTAATCATGATGTTTGACGTGTTGATTTTAGTTTTATGCCCATGGGTTTATTTGTCCTTTGTCTTGGATTATTTAATATGTCCGTCTGGTTTTTGTCCATAACAGTCCATCAGTCATAAATATAAATTGCAAGTGTCCTTGTCAAATTATTATTATACCCGAAGTTAAATATTCCAACTAATTGGGGATTCGAATTGTAACAAGGTTTTAATA
Source organism: Rutidosis leptorrhynchoides (assembly GCF_046630445.1). Classification (NCBI taxonomy): domain Eukaryota; kingdom Viridiplantae; phylum Streptophyta; class Magnoliopsida; order Asterales; family Asteraceae; genus Rutidosis; species Rutidosis leptorrhynchoides. The sequence continues at coordinate 20,149,492 of NC_092336.1, forward strand.
CTTTGTTTAATGAATACACCAGGTTATCGACTGCGTGTAAACCAAGGTTTTACTACTTTGTTAACAATTACACCAATTACCCTTGAATGTAATTTCACCCCTGTTTTAATTATTCTAGTGGCTATTAATCCATTCCCGTGTCCGGTTAAATGAACGATTATTCGTACATATAATTACCCCGCCCATCGTGTCCGATTGAGTGTATATGGTAATTATAGGGACGCCCAATTGTAAATCTTTATATTAACATTAACAAACTTTCATTTAGTTAAACAAATATAAAGCCCATTAATAGCCCATAGTCTAGTTTCCACAAGTGTCGTTCTTTTGTCCAAACCCCAATTATGGTACAAAGCCCAATTACCCAATTTTAGTAATTAGCCCAACATCATGATTACTTCGTTTTAAATAAGCATAATAATAACTTAGCTACGAGACATTAATATAAAAAGGTTGAACATAACTTACAATGATTAAAAATAGCGTAGCGTTACACGGACAGAATTTCGACTTACACCCTTACAACATTCGCTAACATACCCTTATTATTAGGATTTAAAATTAAAATTAAAATTAAAATATAAATTATATATATATATTACGTATATATTGAGAGAGAGATAGATATTAGGTGTTTAAAACTCGGCAGAAAACTGGCTTTATATAGGACCTGACCAGCATTTTCACTCCATGCGACTCGCATGATTTTGTGCCTCTGGCCATGCGAGTCGCATGGCCACCCTGGATCCAGCCAAATTAGTTTGTTTTCTTCTTGCCGACGTAATATAATAATAATATATAATATAATATATAATTATATATAATTATATATATATTATATTATATTCTTGTGCATAGTAGACTAGATATTTTTGGTCCGTTGCGTCGGGCGTTTCTTCTTGGCTCAGGTCCCGGTTCCGTTTTTTTGCACGTCTTCGCGTATTATTTTATATCGTGTACTTTGCGTCTTGTAACTTGTACTCTTGTCATTTTGAGACGTTCCTCATCAATATTTTGAACCTTTTTAGTTGTATCTTGTACTTTTTAGCTCTTTGGACCTTTTTGTCTTCAATTTGTCGAATCTGCCTTTTGTCTTCACTTTTTAATATTTAAACGAATATTGCTTGTAAATCGAACAATACCAACTAAAATCTTGTCTTTCTTGGGGAATAATGCTATAAAATATATGTTCCTTTTTAGCCTTATCAACTACAAAGAAGAATAAGCAATTGTTCTCTAGTTACTCTAGCAAAGTTGAATCTGAAAGTGATGAAACTTCTAATGATGATAGTGAATCTGATGAAGATGAGGAGATCAAAGATTTGGAAGTCCAGATGGCTCTTTTGACTCAAAGGATTGAGCAGAAAAAGTTTGGTTATAAGAAGGGTAAAGGCAAGGGTACTTTTGATCCAAAGAAAGCTAAATGCTTTAAGTGTGGCAAGATAAGACACATAGCTAGTGATTGCTGGTCTAAGGGTGAAGGAGGTTCAAATACCAAGAAGTCTGTTGACAAAGCAAGAAAGTATAAGCTCAAGTACATGAAGTTAAAGAGTGAAGCAGAAAAATCAAAGAACAAAGAACAGGAAAAGGCTTTGTACACAGAAGCATGGGAAGATGAAGACTCATCATCTGATGAGGAGGAGGATAAGTGTCTTATTGCTATAGTTGATGGTAGTTCTAGCAAGTTTGAGGAAGATCTGAAAGCTATTGAGAAGATGGATAAAGACTCTACTTGTAATAAAGTTTCTACTTATAAGGTACAAAACTTTGTGAACTATCTTGATAATGAAAAAGTAAGAATGTTTCAGTACTTGCTGCTTGACTTTCAATGGTGTTTAGATGATATTGATAGGTTAAGAACAAAAATTTTTGATCTTAAAAACACTATCAAAGACAAAGATGCTGAAATTAAAATCTTGAAAAAATGTGAAGTAGAACTTGACACATATAAGATGGCATACACAGAAGAAACTAAAAGATTAAATACTGAATTAGGAAGATCGATGAAAAGGTCAAAATACTATGAAACAATTTGTAAATCTTGGTGTGTATCTTCCAAAAAGAATTCTGATGCTATTGCCAAACAAATTCCAAATGATGTCAAAGCTATACTAGGTGAAAACTACATATTAGATAATAATGTGGAAGTTGATCCAAGCGTATTCAAACCTGATATTCTACCAAACACATTTGTAAAATTTGATGGTGACAAAAAGATTTTAACCAATGCTTTTGTAAGGTCAATAGATCCTGTTGAACCTTCTGAGACTATAATACTTGAAAGTAAAAATCTATTAGAGTCTGAACTTTTGAAACCTTCAGACTCTAGCATTTTAGTCTCTCAAAATAATAGTGTATGTTCTGACCTAGAGTCTGACACCCAAGAGTCAAGTTGCAATAACAACTCTGAATCATCCTCTGAAACTGACACTTGTCCAGATCCAAAAGTGTTAACTAAAAGAAGGTCAAAGTCAAAACAAGCTAAGACAATTCAAAAACTCAAAAAGGAAATTTTTAAGCTCAATGAAAAAATCAAGAGTCAAGAAAAACCTTCAGTTAAAAGAACATCTTGTTTTCCTAAGAAAATTAAGAAGATATGGAAACCCAAAGTTTGTGAAAATAAAAGTGCCTTAAAATCTGTTAAGGACAAGTTGATTTGGATTGGAAACAAAGCTTTTGTTTGGAGAGTGAAGAGCACTCCAACTGAACTCACTGAAAAGTGGGTTCCCCTTAAAAACTAACCATTTTCTTTTGTTTGTGTCTTGTGTAACAGGGTAACATGTGGTATTTGGATAGTGGTTGTTCAAGACACATGACTGGGTGCAAAGAGCATCTTGTAGGGTTTGTTGAAGAAAAAGGTCCTTCTGTAAGATATGGTGATAATTCAGTTGCAAAGACTATTGGTTATGGTACTATTATAGCTGGAAGTGTTTCATTTAAAAAGGTTGCTTTAGTTGAAGGGTTGAAGCATAATCTGCTAAGTGTAAGTCAAATTGCTGATGAAGATTGTGAAATCAGAATAAGAAAGAAAGCTGGTATTATTTATGATCCTAAAGGAAGACCAACACTTGTAGCCTGGAGATTTCAAAATGTGTATATGCTGGATCTAGATTCTGTTGATGCTGGAATTGAAACATGTCTGTACTCTCAGACTGTCCCTGAACTTAATTGGCTTTGGCACAAAAGGCTTTCTCATCTCAATTTCAAAAATATTAATGAGCTTTCCAAAAAGAAGCTTGTAAGAGGTGTGCCTCAACAGCCTTTCAAGAAAGATAAGCCTTGTTCTGCTTGTATTATGGGTAAACAGACCAAAACAAAATTTCCCTCAAAGACCCTAGCTACTATTATTGATCCACTTCACATGCTTCACATGGATCTGTTTGGTCCAATGAATACTAGTAGTCTGGGTGGGAAAAGATATACTCTAGTGATTGTTGATGAGTATTCTAGATTTACATGGGTTATTTTCTTAGCTGCAAAAAGTGATGCTCCTGAAGAAATCCTCAATTTGATCAAGAGAGAGTAGGTTCAAAAAGGTGTTCTTGTTAAACAGTTGAGAAGTGATCATGGTACCGAGTTCAAGAATGTTACATTAATTGATTTTTGTGAAGAATCTGAAATTGGTCAAAATTTCTCTGCTGTTAGAACTCCTCAACAAAATGGAGTTGATGAAAGAAGAAATAGAACCCTTATTGAAGCAGCCAGAACCATGTTATGTCAATCAAATATTGCTCTAAGGTTCTGGGCAGAGGCAGTGAACACAACATGTTATACTCAAAATAGGTCCTTGATTGTGAAGAAACATGGCAAAACTCCCTATGAGTTATACTATAAAAAGGTGCCTACTATTCACTACTTCCATGTATTTGGGTGTAAGTGCTATATTTTAAATCAGAGAGATCAGCTTGATAAGATGAGGCCAAAATCTGATGAAGGTGTATTTATGGGATATTCTTCTGTTTCTAAAGCTTATAGAGTTTATAATCAGAGGAGAATGAAGATTGAAGAATCCATTAATGTTTCCTTTGATGAAAGTTCTATAGAAATGGATCAGACATCCAGCACTGAGCAATCTGCACTTGGTGAATTGTCAAATTTAATTTCTAGGAACAGTGTTCAGACTCTGGATTCAGAGTCTGAGTCAGATGAACCTAACTTGTCTGGGTTAAGAAATGAATTTGCAGATAATTCTCACACAGAAGAAGTTCCACAAGAAGATGAGCATGTTGTTATTCAAGATAGTGATCAGTCATCAAATACCACTGTGGATCCTGTTGTTCCTACTAGAAAATCATTTAGAAATATAGTCCCTTCAAAGCATCTTGAGGATTATATTGTGGATCCTACTAGTTTGCCTAAACCTAGTTCTTCTGCTCAGACACCTGTGTCTGACTTTGCTATAGCAAATTACTGCTTCTTTTCTTATTTTCTTTCACTAATTGAGCCCAAAGAAGTATATGAAGCATTGGCTGACAATGATTGGGTTGAGGCTATGACTGAAGAATTGACAGAATTTGAAAGAAATGATGTTTGGGAATTGGTTCCAAAACCTGATGATAAAACTGCTATAGGCACAAAATGGGTTTTTAGAAACAAGGTTGATAAAGATGGTATTGTAATCAGAAATAAAGCAAGGTTGGTTGCTCAAGGGTATAGACAAGAAGAAGGAATAGACTATGATGAGACTTTTGCTCCTGTTGCTAGAATTGAAGCTATTAGACTGTTTCTGGCATATGCTGCTCACAAAGATTTTAAGGTGTTTCAAATGGATGTGAAGAGTGCTTTCCTGAATGGTAAATTGCAAGAAGAGGTGTATGTGAAACAACCTCCTGGTTTTGTAAGTAAGAAATTTCCTAAGCATGTTTACAGATTGAAGAAAGCATTGTATGGTCTAAAGCAAGCTCCTAGAGCCTGGTATGATACCTTGTCAACATTTCTTCTAGAAAAGAATTTTTCCAGAGGAGCCATTGACAAGACTTTATTTATCAAAAAGGACAAAGGTGATGTGTTACATGTTCAAATTTATATTGATGACATTATTTTTGGGTCTACTAATCCACACTTAAGAAAATGGTTTTCTGACATTATGTCTGAAGAGTATAGAATGAGCAATTTATGTACTTTAAACTATTTTCTTGGGTTGCAAATTAAACAGAGTTCTGAAGGCATATTTATTAACCAAAGTAACTACATTTCTGACATGTTAACTAAATTTGGTTTTAAAAATTGTTCTACTTTAAGAACTCCAATGAGTGTTTCTAAAAAGCTTGATAAAGATGAATCTGGGAAACTCACTTGTCAATCAACCTATAGAGGTATGATTGGATCTTTGCTTTACTTAACTGCTAGTAGACCTGATATAATGTTTGCTACATGTCTTTGTGCACGTTACCAATCAGATCCTAGAGAGTCTCATTATAAAGCTGTGAAAAGAATTTTTAGGTACTTAAAAGGTACCCCTAACCTGGGTCTTTGGTACTCCAAAGACTCAGGGTTTGATCTAATTGGTTACACAGATGCAGACTATGCAGGTTGCAAATTAGACAGAAAAAGCACTTCTGATGGATGTCAATTACAAGGTGGAAAATTGGTCAGCTGGTCTAGTAAAAAGCAGAATGTTGTGGCCACTTCCATAGTAGAAGCTGAATATGTTGCTGCAGGACGTTGTTGTGCTCAGTTACTCTGGATGCAACATCAACTTTTGGATTTTGGGTTATCATTGACCAAAACTCCAATAATATGTGATAATGAAAGTGCAATTGCTATTACTGAGAATCCAGTGTTTCACTCCAGAACCAAGCATATTGAAATCAGGCATCATTTTATAAGGGATTGTGTTGAGAAGGGCAAAGTGTTTTTAAAGCATATTGGTACTAAAGATCAATTGGCAGATATTTTCACTAAAGCACTTCCTGAAGAAAGGCATTTTTATCTTCTTGGGCAACTTGGAATGTTAAATCCATCAACTGAAATGTTGTCCAGTGATGATACTCTCTAAACTGTTGTTGTAAAAATAAATAAATAAATAAATTAGAGTCTAAATTACGTCATATTCAGAGTCTGAATGACACCATGTTATTTAGAGTCTGGAAAGTTGTTATTTAAAGTCTGGAAATTTTTTTTTACTGTAAAATTGTTTCTTTATTTGGTCAATAAAGTTTACTTTATTTGGGTTTATAAAGTAAAAGTTAAATTTTGAAGGGGGGTTAATGGTAACTTTTTGAAATTTTGGTGTCAGAGGTATTTATATTTCCCCTAATTTTCTTTCTTCAAAATCTTCTTCAAATTAATCTGCAAACATAAACCCTAATCCCTCTCATTCGATCATCGATCATCTTCTTCAAAACCTCTCTCGGTTTTCATAATTCACTCGTGTTCTTACAAGTTTTTGATTTAAGCTAATGGCAAATACGAAGTTCATTCCTTTTGTTCTTGTTCCAACCGATAACATGATTAGGGCAAAGGAAATCAAATGAGAGAAGGATGTGCAGGTTTCGGCTAACAATAGGGTTGCTTGTGCTACTATTCCTGCAAATTTTGCCAATGAAGGGTATGAGGATTTGGTATTGTTCATGCGAAATCATCCTTTAAAGGAGGCTTTCTTCAAGACAACAATCATGTTTCCAGAGATGTTAGGCGAATTTTGGTATACATGTGTTGGAAACAGAGAAGAAAGATCTATCACTGGCATTTATCGAGATGGTAACAATTCTTTAACTATTACAGAAAATCATTTATGAATTGCTTTAAATCTTCCTGCACAGGATAACTTTGTTAGAACTGTATCAAGGTCTGCTGTGAGATCTTATTTTCCTATGGTTGGTCAGCCTATAACTAATTCTTCTATTAAGATTAGTATGTTCTCTCCTAGGTGGATGTTTTTGTTATCGAATGTCATTAGAAGTTTGAGCTTCAAATGTGGTAGTCTGACTGAGGTTAATGATTATGAGGCACATCTGTTTCATGCAATAGTTACAGGAAGGAATATTGATTTTGCTCGTCTAATCTTCAATGAGTTCCTGGTTCTCACTGAAAAAACTCCAAGAGATCATAATGTGCCTTTTATCAGGTTTTTAAGTTTAATGTTTGAACAAGCAATGACACCTGCTTTGTATGATGGACTTAAGGTGTTTCGTGTGTATGAGTATACTTTTATTCCAGAATGTAGTGTTCGAATGTTTCACAGTCACATTGATGATCAAGAGGTAGCTCTAACTCCTGCTATATTGCATTGGGTCAATCTTGGCCGTGCAGACCAACCTACAGATTCTGAGCAATCAGGGTCTGCAGGGGCATCTTCTTCAGAATCTGAGCAATCAGGGTCTGTAGGAGATCACAACAATGGTCAACCATCTTTAGAATCTGAGCAATCAGATTCTACCCCCACACAAACTCCACCCCATGTTGTTTCCCAAACAGAGCAGGCTGAAGACATGGGTGAGGAAATCCCACCTCACTCTAACCCATCTTCACCCACTGCTGCTGAGCAAATTATTCACTCAACCCACCTTATGAACCCACCAGTTCATACTGAGAATACTACCATATCTAAAACTTCAGATTCTACAGCACTTGTGGATTCACCTCAAAAATTCACTAGGAAAAGTGCTGCACGTACTGTTCCACCACCTCTGCTAGAGGTTGATGAGAGGAGTGCTTTAATCCAGCCTGAACCTGGTAGGTTAGTTAGCTTGGATACCCACACTACAGTCACTGAGAAAACCCACTCAGTTGACTTACATGAAGAAGTCCTAATCCTGGACTCAAATAAAGAAATCTAATAACCTACTGCAATGACCAAGCCAACTGCTACCCCAGACTTAAGTCTGCCACTACCCACTCCAAATATTCCATCCTTACACTTACTTGCACAGGCTGCCAATATCACACTCATGTCACAGGGTGAGATACATGCCTCAAAATCTTCTATGTCTAAGGATCAGCTTTCTTTACAACAGGAAGGCTGTGAGGACATACCAACCCTACCCTTATCTTCTGGCACTACATCTTAGACTGAGGCACCATTCACCATGGTTGGCCTACATCAGGCTTTGACCAAGTTCACTAAGGAGTTTGATGACAAGCTCTCTGGTGTGCAGTCTAAGATTAATAATCTTAACTTTAATAATAATTTTGTTTCTAAAGATGAGCTATTGGAGGTAAGGAGGTTGGTTGGGGATATGCAGGGGTTATCTAGTGCAGGTGGTTCAGGGTCTGTTGCAGAAATTAATCGCAGGTTGGCTGAGCTGGAGAAGAGGATGGTTGGTGTTGATGAACTGAGACAATGCTTTACTGGGTTTGCTTCTGATATTTGTTCCCTCAAGAATCAACAGACTGAAATTTGGAAGGTCATATCTTCTCTGCCTTTTGATGATGTCAAAAAGGGGGAGAAAAGAAAGAGGTCAGATGATGCAGGTACTGCAGATGCAGGTTTTACAAATGTTGAGGGAGAGCAATCAAAGAGAGCTCAAATTGAGGGGGAGCATCAGGTTGAGAGGGAGAATATAACTGATAGAGGTTTTGGTGATACTCAAATGGTTGGTGGTGTTAGTGATATTCAGGGGAGTTCTAGTGCTGTTGTGGCTGCTGCTATGCAAAGGACAGAGGGTGATTTAAGGGCTCAGATGAACAAGAGATTTAGATTCAGAAGATATGAAGGTGATGTTGTCAAGGTTGAGGTTGATAAATCTGAATTTGAAGGTGTAACTCTACTGCTAACAATGACACACTTACCAGATAGGAGGTTGAGAGTTAAAATAAATCAAATTGTTCGTTTGGGTTTTTGTGAGTGGAAAGGCATAGCTGTGTGTATCAAGGAGTATGCAGGAGATCAAGTTGTTGTGAAAGAAGTATTGAAGAGAGTTTTTATGCTGGTACATTTGGTGTTTGAAGAAGGGTTTATAAGTCTTAAGGATTATGAGGTATTTTGTGGAAGGTTTGATCTAGAGATGAAAGAAAGGAGAGCAAAGGGACATGTTGAAAGGTATGTTGTCCCTGAACATTTAGAGTTTGTTGATGATAAGTATGTTGAGTATTTGGATGGTTTCTGTGACGACCCGAAAATTTCTGACCAAATTTAAACTTAATCTTTATATGTTTCCGACACGATAAGCAAAGTCTGTAATATTGAAGTCTCAAAAATTTTGAACTATGTTCATGTATTCATTTACCCTTTGACAAATCCCGATGATTCACGAACCAGTGTTTGTAAATATGTATATATAAATATGTGTAGGTATATATATAAATACTACTTGTGTATATATATATTGTTATATTAAATTTAATTGTATAAAATATATAATTAATAAATATATCTACTTAGTGAAAATTTATTATTTAAAACTGTTCTTATATATATAAAGAGCATATTGAATAAATATGATTTTGGACCTATTCTGTGAACGTCTGTAACACTCGGTTGACATTTCTTTAGTGTTCATAATGATATAGTACATATGTATGAAGATTTAAAATGAAAGTTGAACTGTAAATCGATTACGAAGATTTTACGCTTCATGAAAATATTTTTACCTTTTTAAGATTAAATACTAGTACTCCGCACATATAAATTGGAACAGAAAATAAATAATTATCGAACCTTTTTGATTAGGTTTCAAACAGTTAATGAGTAAAATAATTAATTAGACTTAATCTAAAATTTTGAGATTTTTAGGAACACTTTTATATTTTAACTGTTTAACAATGGACACGATTTAATATCTAAGTGAACTGTCGGTTGAAATAAATAATTGAGAGGCTGCTAGTGCGACTTATGGCACGTTTAATTAATCTATGATCATCTAATTATTATTATATCATTAAATTTCTGTGTATGATATTGATTTGAAAGTCATCTTGTTTCACTGTACAAAACATTTCAATCCGTGTTAATCATTGAAGCATTATTATTATCTTTATATTTATTAATTAGTAATTAAATTATATAAATATATCTACATCTATTATATATATGTGTGTGTAATGCTTGAATAAAACGTACACAAACCGAACTCCACCTTCATTTTACCCTTTCACCATTGTCAATCACCCACATTACCACCACCTCCGGCGACAAGAACCACCACCACCATGACAATTGCCACCTTGCCATCACCAAACACCTCCGACAACTACCATCACAACCGTTAACAACCTCCTCTGTGTTTTAGAAATTCCTTTTTTGTTTGTTTCATAATGATCGAGTCACATATCCTATACCATCGAACACAACTCCAATAACACCATCAAAATGGTTTACCTGCTACTAATATCCTCGTTTCTGTTTTATTCAAAAACAAACCAACTATTTATCGAATGTCTGTTGCTACCCCACTCGTTTACTGTTGTACATAGCCATTGTTTCAACTGCAATGAACCGTCACCATTAAACCACTCGTTAACGTTACTGCTGCTCAAACTTTTTCTGTTTTTTAGTCGACATGAAACCCACAAGGTTTCGTGAACTGTTGCTTGTACTAACTTCTGTTATGTTTTAAAAACCAACCACGCTGCTGTATTTGTTCATTGCTACGTTGCAGCTAAACGGTTGTGTTGGCATAAAACTCCAAACAGAAACATCAAGATCATAACCGTAAATCTTGTTGTGTTTAATTGTTTCTTTGTGGGCTGTTGATGGATCCATTTAATCTCACAAATGGACTATTAATAATTGGGCCGTAACCCTATGGTTTAACTTATTGGACTGTGATCTTAATTGTTATATTGGGTCGATAATTAAGTGAAGAAAAAAAAGAAAAACATAAAAGTAATACGGGTTATATATAAATTTGTGGTGAAGTAAAACGGATATAATGTGACAGAGGGATGGTGTGGTGATGTTAGGGGAAACAAGAGGTCACGGGTTCGATCCCGGACAAGGGTACTTATTTGGAACTTATTCTTTGAGGTAGTTATTTTTTATTATTATTATTATTATTATTATTATTATTATTATTATTATTATTATTATTATTATTATTATTATTATTATTATTATCATAAGCATTAGTAAGTAGTATTATTATTAATATTATTATTAGTATTATCATAAAAATTATCATTTTTCAAATTATTATTATTAACAAAAGTATTTTTATTAAATTTATCATTTTAAGTATTATCATTCTTATTATCACTATTAACATTATTATTATCATTACCATTATCATCATCATTATTATTATTATTATTATTATTATTATTATTATTATTATTATTATTATTATTATTATTATTATTATATAACAAATTATTGATTTACAATATATATATATATATATATATATATATATATATATATATATATATATATATATATATATATATATATATATATATGTATTAATATAACTATATGTACAAATATTAATATACAAAGTAAATATATATATATATATATATATTAATATAACTATATGTACAAATATTAATATACAAAGTAAATATATATAACTTTAAAATAACAAATATATTACTAAATTAAATAAACTGGTTTGATTATTATTACATGTTCATTATATGTGTTAATATATATAAATGATATAGGTTCGTAAATCCGAGGCCAACCCTATACTTGTTCAATGTTGTTATATGTATTTTTACTACAAAATACAGTATGGTGAGTTTCATTTGCTCCCTTTTTAATTGTTTTTGCAATATATATTTTTGGGCTGAGAATACATGCGCTGTTTTATAAATGTTTTACGAAATAGGCACAAGTACTGAAACTAATTTTATGTGGGTTTAAACCAGAAATATACCCTTAGCTTGGTAACATTAAACTACTTGTCTATGTACGGTAGGCGCGAATCCTAAAGATAGATCTATTGGGCCTGACAAACCCCATCCTGACTATGGGATGCTTTAGTACTTCGAGGTTATTTTAAACACACCTGATTTGGTGTACTTCAAAGGGTAAAACATGAATGTTAAGGCTTGTTACCGGGTGCCTACAACTTATAGAATACTTTTATACACTTGCGAGTGTACATATATTTATAAACAGAAATCTTGTGGTCTATTAATATATTGAAATGATTGTTACGATAAACCTATGAACTCACCAACCTTTTGGTTGACACTTAAAAGCATGTTTATTCTCAGGTATGAAAGAAACCTTCCGCTGTGCATTAGCTCATTTTAAGGACATTACTTGGAGTCGATCATCACAATGGGACCAAATGTTGATGACTTAGTCCAGGTGGATAAGGACGGGTCCTTTCAGTTGGTATCAGAGCAGTGGTCTTAGCGAAACAGGTCTTGCATTAATGTGTCTAACTGATAGTTTTTTAGATGCATTAGTGGATCTGGACTTCGACCGTGTCTGCATGTCAAAAGTTTTGGCTTATCTTTTTTGTCGAAAATCATCTGCTTATCATCTTTAGGAAATTACATGCTCATTATTCTTAGTCTAGACACATCTTACTGCATTGACTGCATGATTAGTGTATAGACAAAACTCATATCTTGGTGTATCTGCTAAATCATATCTTAGCGTATCTATTACGATATACTTTTCCTGATATCTTTCGTAAATTTCTCCGTAATTTAGGGGAAACTGGTACTATATATATCTATGCATATGATGCATTGAGAATACCATCCAACTATAAATTGCTGTCACTAAACTCTTCATACCAAAAATCTTTTCTGAGATAGCGTAAGATGGCCTCTACGAATCCACCAAGTTCCACTGACTCCGAAGACAGCATGACAGGAGCACACCAACCAATTAACTACCGTGATTACTAGAGAAAATGGTGGTGGGTTCGCGACATACTCACCCTATGGAGAAGGGAAGAAGGTACTCCATATCATGAACCGAATCTACCACCTAACCTTGGAGTACTCGACCCGCTCACCGGCGAACCCGTTCGCAACACCGTTTATACCCTTTTTGCAAGAATTTTTCATCTTGAGACTATCATTAACGGAACTAGGGAAGATATCCGAACTTTACCTCACACTGATAACCAACCAGGGTTAGTAGAAGAAGTTAGAGAACTTCGAGCTCCATTATTAACTTTAGAGAGCACGGTACACAATCTGCAAGCACCAGCAGTATCACCAACACCAGTAACATCACCAGCCTCAGCACCCACAACACTAGTACCACCAACAACAACATCCGCATCACCAGCTTCGACATCTCATTCTATACCTCGAGTATAATCATCGTTCTATCTACTTTATCTTCATTCTACATATCGTTCTACATCGATTATCTTCGCTCGACATGGCGATTATGTATTTTCTAAAGTTTTAGAGATTATGTAATCTAGTATTAACGATAAATCAAACGAGTTTAATATCTTATTGACTCATTAAATCCATGATTACATCTGAAAAAAAATATATATATATATATGCAAGTATATTTTCATAAAGATTGTAATTAAAATTCTTTTGTACAAACTGTTAATGGTAAAAATATTTTAACGGGTAGGTAATACCCGAGGAATATTTAGATTTCACCTTAATAAGTTACACTGTACATTCGTCAAAGCTGATTCAACAGTCATTTACTATCCTACTTACAACCACCGATATACGTATCCGTTCACCGCAGAATAATCATTTTCATTCAAATTCATATTTGGATTTTTGACCTATCAGAAACCAACAAGTGGCATAATGAAGAAAACATTTGACAAAATAAAATTTGTTAGAAACAAACAAATTAACTATGAGGAATAATGATAAGAATCCACGCTAACTGTTCCTAGCTAACTGTTCCTAGCTAACTGGTTACATTTTATTTATCGCAATTTAATTATCGCAATTTACATTCTCGCAATTTTATTTATCGTCATTTAATTTCTGTTATTTATTTTTACGCACTTTAAATATCGGGACACGTATACAAGGTTTCGACATATCATATTGACCCATCTATATATATATTTCGGAACAACCATAGACACTCTATATGTGAATGTTGGAGTTGGCTATACAGGGTTGAGGTTGATTCCAAAATATATATATAGTTTGAGTTGTGATCAATACTGAGACCGGTACACGGGTCACGATACGTATTAATTAATTCGAATATTATATGTTAAATTATATATGAATATATTGGACTATTGGACAATTGGACTATTGGACTGCTAACTTTGGACAATTAAAATGAATTAAAATATTGATTATAACATATGAAACTAAACAATTCTTCAAGTTTGCCACTTAATTTCATCTTAAACCTCATTTGTACCTCGACAGTTACAATCCTTGTTTAAATCTTTTCATGATTCTTGAAAACACCTTAATCGAGAAATTTAACCAGCCGCACTTCATCTACGGAAGAAAAGATTTATGCACCTGAAAAACTCTCGAACCCAAATTCATAGTTTAACACGTACCCGTGTTGAATCCTTTGCCATTTATTAGCAAAAACAACCTTACGATTCTTCTTCAAAGTAGTCAATTTTGTCACAGCTCCAGCAAGTTGATTTCGACTTTTCATTCAAAACAACCTTATTATAACCTCAGAATATATACGTGCTTATTTATTGTTACCAGAGAACCTTTCATATTCCACCATATTACCATCAGCATTTAATCATCTAAAAACACAATTCTTTTGAAACCACCTCGGATTGATAACCGATGATTCGAATATGGCTGCATTAAATGCAGAGGAAACAATAAAATTGTAGATGGCCTAAATGGCCAAGAGTTTGACGATAAAGAATAGAGTGTTGGGAACGCTCGATAGAAAATTCGATACTGAAAGACGGATTGAGCTAACCATGAAGGAGACCAAGGACAAAGACAAGGACCAAACTCTATATTTAAAGAATCCAGGTAATTCTGGATCCAATGAAATCTTTAGAGAATATCTTGCTCCGAAGTCATGTTAAAATCTTGCGGAAAAGTTTTCTTCATCAACTTCCGAACTTAGAAATTCCAAAATATCATCATAAATATCTTCGATATTTCTGGGGATATTTTCATAAATATTCTTGTCCGAAATTATCTACCTCTTCGTGTTTTCTGTATTCCATTATATTGGAAACTTCTGTAAAATCTAAGTATAAATTATGAATGAGTTGTGGAGAAGTGTTGGGAATTGAAGCATGAGTTAGTATAATATAATGGCGCTTGGCCAACGTGATTATATTACAGTAAGTCATGCTGAGTTTATAATGAAACGTGATGATGGTTCACAGTAGATCATACCATCATCATGTGTCATGTTACATAACTCTTTCATTCTAATTAACCTCTGAACATATCAAGAAAATATATTCTTGATAGTTCTATCCTCAGTGATTCTGGTATTTTGACAAATCAAATCGTGCTATTACGTTCTTTCTTGTTTAGAACATTAAGTTCATTCGAAACTCCATACTTATGTATTTTGGACCACTACTCGCTTTACTAGTGGTCGAGAAGAAAAAAAAAGGGCAAAGAGCTCCAAAATATAAGAGAAAATATAAAGCCGATCACAAATACAGAAATTACAAACCGTGTATATCAATGCGTATAGCAATATAAAGACACGGGAGAATGAAAAATACTATAACCTCAAGGTAATAGTAAAAGTAAACAGATTTTTCTAGTGGAAGATTGAAACGGAGGATGACAGAAATGATAATTAGAAAAATATCAAGGATTAGAACGGAATTAAGCATTTTCACAATCTTTTGGATGTATGAACTAAGAAGGAAAGTATAGGAATGGTGAAAATAATGGAATGAAAGAAGTTCATTTATAGTGAAAATACCAGACAAAGCAATCGAGGCAGATCATTGCATTTAATTATAGAGATCTTGATTTCCTTATTCACCAAAGAATCAAATCTTATAGATTTCGAAGATTTTCTTTAAATCCCTTTAATTCCGAAATTCAACCATGACTAGTCAAAAGTTATGATGAAACATGTCTTTCTTATTTCACTTTTCCGTAATAGCTTCACTCGTACTCTGCGAGTAATCGAATTATTTTATCCATATTACTCTATGGTAATAAAACTCTATTTATCAACTCATATTTGTCATGAAAACAATTTTATTGTTAGCTATGACAACCTCGATCAAATTTCGGGACGAAATTTCTTTAACGGGTAGGTACTGTGACGACCCGAAAATTTCTGACCAAATTTAAACTTAATCTTTATATGTTTCCGACATGATAAGCAAAGTCTGTAATATTGAAGTCTCAAAAATTTTGAACTATGTTCATGTATTCATTTACCCTTTGACAAATCCCGATGATTCACGAACCAGTGTTTGTAAATATGTATATATAAATATGTGTAGGTATATATATAAATACTACTTGTGTATATATATTGTTATATTAAATTTAATTGTATAAAATATATAATTAATAAATATATCTACTTAGTGAAAATTTATTATTTAAAACCGTTCTTATATATATAAAGAGCATATTGAATAAATATGATTTTGGACCTATTCTGTGAACGTCTGTAACACTCGGTTGACATTTCTTTAGTGTTCATAATGATATAGTACATATGTATGAAGATTTAAAATGAAAGTTGAACTGTAAATCGATTACGAAGATTTTACGCTTCATGAAAATATTTTTACCTTTTTAAGATTAAATACTAGTACTCCGCACATATAAATTGGAACAGAAAATAAATAATTATCGAACCTTTTTGATCAGGTTTCAAACAGTTAATGAGTAAAATAATTAATTAGACTTAATCTAAAATTTTGAGATTTTTAGGAACACTTTTATATTTTAACTGTTTAGCAATGGACACGATTTAATATCCAAGTGAACTGTCGGTTGAAATAAATAATTGAGAGGCTGCTAGTGCGACTTATGGCACGTTTAATTAATCTATGATCATCTAATTATTATTATATCATTAAATTTCTGTGTATGATATTGATTTGAAAGTCATCTTGTTTCACTGTACAAAACATTTCAATCCGTGTTAATCATTGAAGCATTATTATTATCTTTATCTTTATTAATTAGTAATTAAATTATATAAATATATCTACATCTATTATATATATGTGTGTGTAATGCTTGAATAAAACGTACACAAACCGAACTCCACCTTCATTTTACCCTTTCACCATTGTCAATCACCCACATTACCACCACCTCCGGCGACAAGAACCACCACCACCATGACAATTGCCACCTTGCCATCACCAAACATCTCCGACAACTACCATCACAACTGTCAACAACCTCCTCTGTGTTTTAGAAATTCCTTTTTTGTTTGTTTCATAATGACCGAGTCACATATCCTATACCATCGAACACAACTCCAATAACACCATCAAAATGGTTTACCTGCTACTAATATCCTCGTTTCTGTTTATATACAAAAACAAACCAACTATTTATCGAATGTCTATTGCTACCCCACTCGTTTACTGTTGTACATAGCCATTGTTTCAACTGCAATGAACCGTCACCATTAAACCACTCGTTAATGTTACTGCTGCTCAAACTTTTTCTGTTTTTTAGTCGACATGAAACCCACAAGGTTTCGTGAACTGTTGCTTGTACTAACTTCTGTTATGTTTTAACAACCAACCACGCTGCTGTATTTGTTCATTGCTACGTTGCAGCTAAACGGTTGTGTTGGCATAAAACTCCAAACAGAAACATCAAGATCATAACCGTAAATCTTGTTGTGTTTAATTGTTTCTTTGTGGGCTGTTGATGGATCCATTTAATCTCACAAATGGACTATTAATAATTGGGCCGTAACCCTATGGTTTAACTTATTGGACTGTGATCTTAATTGTTATATTGGGTCGATAATTAAGTGAAGAAAAAAAAGAAAAACACAAAAGTAATACGGGTTATATATAAATTTGTGGTGAAGTAAAACAGATATAATGTGACAGAGGGATGGTGTGGTGATGTTAGGGGAAACAAGAGGTCACGGGTTCGATCCCGGACAAGGGCACTTATTTGGAACTTATTCTTTGAGGTAGTTATTTTTATTATTATTATTATTATTATTATTATTATTATTATTATTATTATTATTATTATTATTATTATCATAAGCATTAGTAAGTAGTATTATTATTAATATTATTATTAGTATTATCATAAAAATTATCATTTTTCAAATTATTATTATTAACAAAAGTATTTTTATTAAATTTATCATTTTAAGTATTATCATTCTTATTATCACTATTAACATTATTATTATCATTACCATTATCATTATTATTATTATTATTATTATTATTATTATTATTATTATTATTATTATTATTATTATTATTATTATTATTATTATTATTATTATTATTATTATTATTATTATTTTTATTATTATTATATAACAAATTATTGATTTACAATATATATATATGTGTGTATTAATATAACTATATGTACAAATATTAATATACAAAGTAAATATATATATATATATATATATATATATATATATATATATATATATATATTAATATAACTATATGTACAAATATTAATATACAAAGTAAATATATATAACTTTAAAATAACAAATATATTACTAAATTAAATAAACTGGTTTGATTATTATTACATGTTCATTATTACATGTTCATTACAGTATGGTGAGTTTCATTTGCTCCCTTTTTAATTGTTTTTGCAATATATATTTTTGGGCTGAGAATACATGCGCTGTTTTATAAATGTTTTACGAAATAGGCACAAGTACTGAAACTAATTCTATGTGGGTTTAAACCAGAAATATACCCTTAGCTTGGTAACATTAAACTACTTGTCTATGTACGGTAGGCGCGAATCCTAAAGATAGATCTATTGGGCCTGACAAACCCCATCCTGACTATGGGATGCTTTAGTACTTCGAGGTTATTTTAAACACACCTGATTTGGTGTACTTCAAAGGGTAAAACATGAACGTTAAGGCTTGTTACCGGGTGCCTACAACTTATAGAATACTTTTATACACTTGCGAGTGTACATATATTTATAAACAGAAATCTTGTGGTCTATTAATATATTGAAATGATTGTTACGATAAACCTATGAACTCACCAACCTTTTGGTTGACACTTAAAAGCATGTTTATTCTCAGGTATGAAAGAAACCTTCCGCTGTGCATTAGCTCATTTTAAGGACATTACTTGGAGTCGATCATCGCAATGGGACCAAATGTTGATGACTTAGTCCAGGTGGATAAGGACGGGTCCTTTCAGTTTGATGTTTAAGACAAATGGAAATCAAAGGATGTTGATTAGGGTTGACCAGTTTGAAGGAGCTGGTATTGAGATGTTGATCAGTTTATTATCCAAATGTGAAACAGAGCAAACTCTTCCTTTTAGGGTTCAATTGTTGAATCACTTGTATAGCAAGTTGTCCATGTTGAAGAAAATTCCTCACATGAAGAACAAGTGTAAGCTTATCGAAAAGGAGTATGCTAAGGTGGTTAATTAGGTGTGCAGGTTGTTTTAACATCATCAGATAGGGGGAGATTGTTGGGAAAATGAAAATCTGATGAGTCAAAAGCATTCTAGAATCTGGAGAATTAGAGTCTGAAGTTGCAGACTCTGATGTTTACTGAAGACAACGGTTTGAGATTTCTTGATGACTAAGCTAAAGAATATTCTGGAGATATGTTTAAAAGTTTAAGAAGATTTGTTTTGATTCGGTTTTATCTCCAGAAGATTGACTTTAGAGTTATTTGCATATTAGTTTAGTTTTTGAGTTTATCTTTACCTTATTTACAGCTAAGTTGTTTTGGAAACCAAATCTTTAGATTTGGTGTTTATCTGTATAAATAGGGGTCGATGGTTTTGCTTTGAACTTGTATCTTTCACACGATCAACATTATCAATTATATATTTCATTATCGTGTTCTCTCAATTCCTGCACTAATAATTCTTATTTATTGTTTAATTGAGAGTCTGGTGTTCATAGTTCAATTACTGTGAACTAACAAACGTATAATACTTTACATGAACGTAATTATTTTAATATGATTATCAATGGAATTAAAAGATAATATCAAAAGATTGAATTATCAGATACATTGAATTGTGATTACGAGTCTCTGTTGAGAGGCCCACTATGATTTGAGAAATCTATTCTTTTTAACGATATTCGGAATTATTGGTAAAATGATTTACAAATAAAAACAAAGGTATCAATTAACGGAAACTAGACAAAGGATAGTGTAGTTCCTGTTCGATGTCCTATCTATATACGCCAACTATTTAACTTTAATATTATTTAAAGATAAAAGTAAAGTTATGTGATATAGATAACTAAGAAAATAAAAATCAGCGTTTTACATTGGAAAAGATTTCATACAAATAACTATCCAATGAACTTTAACTTTTGATTCATAAACAAACTGTAAATTTTAAAAACAGGAAACCTGTTATACCTTATATGCGACTTTATTTCTTAAATGAAATCGTTTTACGATATAACAAGTCTTACTATTAAAAACCTTCTAATATATATATATATATATATATATATATATATATATATATATATATATATATATATAATAAACTTTGAAAATATATTTTTTTTAGAAAACTGTACGTTACATCATTGAATAAAAATTTCGAGTAAATATATATATACAAATTTCTAGACAAAGATATATATAATATTAACTTAAAAACAAAGTGTTTTGATTATATATATATATATATATATATATATATATATATATATATATATATATATATATATATATATATATATATATGTTTCTAAAAGAGTTAAATAATATTATTTAAATATAAATATATATAAATTGGTCATAAAACGTCTTGATTTAAAATAATATATTTTGACCAACAACGAGCCACTGATTTATAGAAGCAAATGACCACAACGCTCAATTTTATAAGTTACATTTTTTTATAAGGTAATTTATTGATGAGTAAGTAAAATTATTAATAAGGGTACACGTCACGTAACGTAAAAGGCTAGTTTTCTAAACGTACGAAAGTGCGTTCGAAAAATCGAAAGTGGTACATGAGTCGAGTGACAACGTACGAGTCATCGGAACGAAAATTACAAATCAACTATGCACAAGAATATAATATAATATTTAATTAATTCTAAAGATTAAATATATTATATATTAAATAATATATATATATATATATATATATATATATATATATATATATATATATATATATATATATATATATATATATATATATGTACATGAAATGGTGTACGCACACTATATTCCATTTAACATTCACGTGAAATGGAAGTTGCATTTTATCACTTACACGTTTTTTTTTAAATATTATATTATTATATAATTTTATTATTATAGTATTATATTTATTTTATATTACCATATTTTGCAAAAAGGATACAATTAGTCAAATTTCACGTGAGGCTAAAAACCAACAAACGTGACACCACTTACTTTCAAGTGGAACTAAAAACAAGAATGATGGTCTTTAAATTTTTGTTTCTTCGCAAATGTAATCGATTTTTTTTCTATATATATAGATAGTCCAAGATAAATGGAGAGCTCAACTTCAAAACACATATTACTCTGTGGTACTAAATTTTTATTATTATTACTCTTAATATTAATATTAGTATTATTATTAAGTAGTATCATTAAAATTATTATTAGTAATATACATAAAATACTACGACGGGGATATGCTCGGGTGATTTCAAAATGAGTTTTCAAACGGGTTAAAGCTAAGGAAAATATGGGTTATAGCTATGGAGGTGATGGGTATGGTTCATGTGTATGCTCGTAAGGTCAATTTAGTGTTTATCATCTCCGTTGCGTCTACGTACCTTTCCTGCAATATTGAATCTCAATATTGATACGTAAGCACTCATAATGTAATTTTCACATATTAATAGTGTATCCCTGACTAGTACTCGAGTATACAGAATTATGCATGCTTGTACTTTTGATATTGCCGTTAGATAGGTTATGTTGAATCCTGAATTAGTTACATATGCGGTTGAGATAAGGTATAAGATATGCATGTCGTTGGAAAGCTAGCGAAAAATTAAGAACTTTTCATTTAGATATCGAATGGTTTCGATGAACGGATTAGAAGTTATAGTCAATTGAATTTTTGTATTATTATTAAAAATGATTATTATTATCGTCGTTATTATCGTCGATTATAGTTTTTATCTAAATATTATTATTATTAATATTATTATTATTATTATTATTATTATTATTATTATTATTATTATTATTATTATTATTATTATTATTATTATTATTTTTATCATCATCATCATTATCAATAAAAGGTATTATCATTAAAAATTGTTATTTTTATTATTATTACTATCGTTATTATCGTTGAAGTTATAATTAGTATTATTATTATTATTATCATTAAAATAGTTATTAGTATTATCATTAATATTATCATAATATTTATTATTATTAGTGTTATTATAATTAAAACTAATATTAGTAACACCTAATTATTATGATTACTAATAATATCATTAATATGAACGCGATATAAAAGACGATTAAAAGCTATTAACAAATCGATTGGAAAATATTGAGTATGAGTATCATGGTGAAATTAAAATATTGTAAGATATTGATTTAGATAAAATTATCGTTCTTACTATTTTTTTAAAAAACATTATTAATATTAAACCTATCATTTTTACTAAAATTATTATTTTTAATAGAAATATAATTGTTATTATAAATTATCATTTTATCATAATTAATACTGTATCATTTTTAGTAAATATAAGTATTTTTATTTTTATTAGTAGAATAATAATAATTATTATTATTACAAAATAATACAACTTTTACTTATTATTATTATTATCAATATTATTTTATCAAATAAATATGTAATACAAAGATATTTTACTATATATAATTATATTAATAATACCTAGCATTATATTTTTATGATATTAAATGAATTTTATAAAGTTTATTACTTAAGATATATAAAAATATATTTTTATTATATAAATTTTAATATAAAATTTTATTTATTAATAAATGAATTATATTATTTAAAATCTGTTAAAAATATTTAAATATATAAAACGACTATATTTAAGATATATAATAATCATGTATAGATTTTGGAAGACATCTTGGGTCAAATTGACTTTTGTTGACTTTTGCATATTTAGTCTCGAGCATTAGGATTGTGATACAGTACGGTTTAACCTAAATTGTTAGACAAATATTGACCAACATATAAATATATATAATTAATATAGGTTCGTGAATTCGAGGCTAATCTTGCATTTGTTCAATGACGTTATATGTATTTTTACTACGAAATACAATATAGTGAGTTTCATTACTCCCTTTTTAAATGCTTTTGCAATATATTTTTTTTTGGGACTGAGAATACATGCGCTTTTATAAATATTTTACGAAATAGACACAAATAATCGAAACTACATTATATAGTTGAATGATCGAAGCCGAATATGCCCCTTTTAGCTTGGTAGCCTAAGAATTAGGGAACAGGCCCCCTAATTGACGCGAATCCTAAAGATAGATCTATCGGGCCCAACAAGCCCCATTCTGGAATTTGGAATGCTTTAGTACTTCGATTTTATCATGTCCGATGGGTGTTCCGAAATGATGGGGATATTCTATATGCATCTTGTTAATGTCGGTTACCAGGTGTTCAATCCATATGAATGATTTTTATGCAGATGCATGATATTTATGAGAAATGAAATGAAAATCTTGTGGTCTATTAAATTAATAAAAATGATTGTTTATGATAAACTAATGAACTCACCAACCTTTTGGTTGACACTTGAAAGCAGGTTTATTCTCAGGTATGAAAGAAATCTTCCGATGTGCATTTGCTCATTTTAGAGACATTACTTGGAGTCATTCATGACATATTTCAAAAGACGTTGCATTCGAGTCGTTGAGTTCATCAAGATTATTATTAAGTTAATTATAGTTGGATATATTATGAAATGGTATGCATGCCTCAACTTTCGATGAAATGAAAGTTTGTTTTTTTTAAATGAATGCAATGTTTGTAAAATGTATCATATAGAGGTCAAGTACCTCGCGATGTAACCAAATGTAATGTATTCGTCCAGATGGATTAGGACGGGTCATTAAAGGTGGTATCAGAGCGGTGGTCTTAGCGAACCAGGTCTGCATTAGTGTGTCTAACTGATAAGTCGTTAGGATGCATTAGTGAGTCTGGACTTCGACCGTATCTGCATGTCAAAAGTTTTGCTTATCATTTTGTGTCGAAAATTACCTGCTTATCATCCTTAGAAAATTACCAGCTTATCATTCTTAGTCTAGACACGTCTTGCTGCATTGATTGCATGAATAGTGTATAGACAAAAATTCATATGTTAGTGTATCTGCTAAATCATATATTACCGTATCTATTACTGTAAACTTTGCCTGACATATTCTGTGAATTCCTCCGTAATCTACGAAACCCTCTATATATATATATATATATATATATATATATATATATATATATATATATATATATATATATATATATATATATATATATATATATATATATATATATATATATACTATGTAAGTAGAATATCATCCGATAGCCAGAAATCATTTCATATCGAAAAATCCTTTATTCAATCGTACGAAATGGAATTCGTCATTAGTTCAAGTCCCTCGAATTCCGATATGGAATCCCACTCGAGCTCCGAAAGCAGTGTGACCGGAATGGATCAACCAATCAGTCATCATCTATTCTGGATGAATTGGGGATGGGTTCGTAATCTCCTTAATCATTGGAGACAAGAAGAAGGCGATCCTTTCCATCCACTACATTGCCCTCTTGGCGAAGAACCTGAAGCACTTACCGGCGAACCTGTCCGAAACACCATTTTCTCTCTCATTTCCAGAGTATCTCGTCATGATTATATACTACATCAAATTCTAGATTTTATTTATACGCTCGTCAGAACCGACAATCACCCCGGCGTAATAGAAGAAGTCAACGAACTTCGCGCTCGGGTAGTGGCTTTAGAGAATATGGTGCAGAGGTTACAAACACCAGCAGCAGGACCAGCAGCATAACCAGTACCACCATCATCAACGCCAACAGTACCATTACTACCCCCAACCACAACCGCGTCGTAAACCTCAACTTTACAAACTGTCCCACGAACACCAGTGTCATACGCTCTAAAGATACCAAGGAATACCAACAACAACAAACGATGAAGTATTAATTCATAACTTCATTGAAAAGATATTTCCGTGACGATTATGTAATCTCCAAAGTCTTAGAGATTATTCAATTCTGACCGTAAATCAGATGAGTGAACGGAGACGGTAGAGTAGAAACTTTGATCGGAAATGGTGCACGATTTACAAGCTAGACCTGTTTTCCCAACAGCATCAACAATACCGTTAACATCAGCAGCACCGTCAGTACCATCAGCATCATCAGCACTAACAACACCTATAACATCACAAGCTCCGACAGTTCAAGAAATCACCGTGGACATCATTACGAATCAACAACAAGTATGTCATTTCAACGAGTTATGAAGTATTAACTCATTTCCACTGAAGGATTTATATGTATATCTTATATATATAAATTTTTAAATCATAATAAAACTTTCCGTACTAAGCTATTATGTGTGAATCTTAACTACTCGGTTAATTCATATTACTAATATGCAATGAGGTACGTCCTTCGTCTGCAACTTAACCATCGTTAACTACAATTTCTGTCTCAATTCAATAAATTCCAATTCATAATAAATCAAGTGTATTATTCAAATATATGTTTGAGTTTACACTTTCATCATCGATGTACTCAAAACTTTTCAAATAACATCATTCGGTCCTTGCGAAGTTAGCAAGAGTTCTATGAACATCAACATGATTCACTAAGAAAATATCCATAAGAATAATTAATGAAGTATTGATCACAGTAGTGTAATACTCTGTGAAGTTTATGTAATTTCTAATGTTAGAACTTATCCGTTTCTAGTTTCAACCGTAAATCAAATGAGTTTAATTCAATATTAACTCATTAAATCTATGTTACATCTGAAGAAAATATACACATATATATTTTCATAAAGACTGTAATAAAATTCTCTTGTACAAAATATTAATTGTGAATTTTTTTTTTAACGGGTAGGTGATACCCGAGAGATATATAAATTCACAATTAATA
The DNA here is from genome assembly GCF_046630445.1 of Rutidosis leptorrhynchoides. Lineage (NCBI taxonomy): Eukaryota > Viridiplantae > Streptophyta > Magnoliopsida > Asterales > Asteraceae > Rutidosis > Rutidosis leptorrhynchoides. Next base: position 20,175,639 of record NC_092336.1, read on the forward strand.
TGTTACATTCTTCAAATCTGATTCAGCAATCATCAACTATACTCACTACTTTCACAACAATATACATTCTTTCATATAAATCAAAACAACCATTCTCATCCAAATTCAATTACATATTCTGATTTTGAAATCGCAGAGTTCAATTCTAGATATAACCGGCATCATCACTCTTAGATTTCTACATCTTTCAAGCTATACTTTGAATTCAAAATTGTGCTAGGACATCATATGTATAGTAACGATTACAATATGTGTTTAAACCCTTCGAAATTCCTGAAGACACTTCAAATAATGAACAATCAAGATGATGATCCAATCACATATTACCCACAGTCTTGTACCTGAAAAACCCTCAAAACCAAAGTCATAGTTTAACACGTATCCGTGTCAGACCCTTTGGCATTTACTAGCTAAAATAACTATGCAATTCCTTTTCAAATTAGCTAGTTTTGTCACAGCTCCAGCAAGTCAACTTCGACTTTTCAGTCGAACCAGCCTTATTATAACCTTGATATATACGATGTCCTTTTCGCCATCGTTACCAGGGAACCCTTTATGTTCCACCACATTAGCAATAAACTTACCGACAACTTCACTGATCATTGACGTACCAAAAAATCATTATATTTATCAAAACCCCATCATTTACTCATCTGCATCTTGTAACGAGAATTGTCATACGAATCATCGGGAATTAGCAATCAGTATTTTGAAATTGCGCAGCATGTCTACGCCAACAGTTATATGTGTACATATAACATCTATCTCCTGGACTTACATATTTCGAATGAGAAGTCTCTGAAAAACACCCTAAACTGCGAACTAGATCTTGAAATCTTGAAAATACTGATGAAGCAGTAAAAACTGTAAACGACCTTAATAGTAAAAAGTTTGATGATAAAGAATAGCGTGTTGGCAAAGCTCAGAAAAAGAGAAGGTTTGGAACTGGAAAATGGATTGAGCAAAGTATGAAGGAGGCTGTGGATAAATCACAAAGACTAAACATACCTTCAAAGAATCCAAATGATTCAGTGCCTTCTAAAGTCATTAACGAATACCTTGCTCCTGACTCTAAACCCTTGCGGACAATATCTTTCATTATCCTTTGATATTAGAAATTCTAAGATATCATCGTATCTTTCACTATAAATATCCTCCATATTTCTGAAGATATTTCCATAATTATTCTTATCCAAAATCATCTACTTCTTCGCGCTATCTGCAGTACATCATAAAAGAAATTATTTTAATTTCTAAATTCTGAAACCTTCGAGTTTAAAATAAGAATGTTTTTGAAGTAGTGTTGAGAATTGAAGCATGAATTAGTATAATATAATGACACTTGATCAACGTGATTATATTACAGTAAGTCATGTTGAGTTTCTAAATGGAACATGACGATTCACAGACCATACCGTCATCATGTGCCATGTTACACGACTCTTGTATTCTCTTTAACCTCAAAAATAGTAAGAAAATATTTCTTGATGATGCGGACTTTTCCGAGGTATTCTAGTAATTTGACAAGTCAAGATCGTGCCATTAAAATTTCCTTCCTAGAACATTAACAATGTTCATTCCGAAATTCATATCTGCGAATTCTGGACCATTACAAGCGGTGCTTAATCACAAGAAGAAGAAACGAAAGGACAAAACTCTGAAATAGAAATTGAGGTATAAATCCCAGCAAATAAAAGAGAGCATTAACTGGGGATGACAATGATTATAGAAGACAGAAGCAGGGACATCGAAATATAAAGGAAGATATAAAACCTAACAACAACCCAGAAATTATAAACCGTATATATCAATGCATATGGCAATATAAAGACACGGGAGAACTAGAAACACTATAAAACCAAGTGTATAGTAGAAGTAAATAGATTCTTCTGGTGGTAGATGAAAAAGAAGAATGACAGATATGAGAGTGAGGAATATATCAAGAAGCAGAACTGGATGAAGCATGTTGATTAATACTTTAAAAGTATGAACTGAGGAGAAAGAATGGAAGGTGTGAGTTAAAAGAAAACGAAGGAAGTGAATTTATAGTAAAATACCCGATAGAGCAATCAAGGCAGATCTCCGCATTTAATTAGAGAAATTCTAATTTCCTTATTCACCGAAGAATCAAATCTTTTAGATTTCGAAGATTTTCTTTAAATCCCTTGAATTTCGGAATTCAACCAAGACGACGTCAAAAGTTAAGACGAAACCTTATTTCTCATTTCATTCCTTTTGTGATAGCTTCACTCGTACTCTTCAAATAACCGAAACGTTTTATCTATATTACTCAATAGTGATAAAACTCTATTTACCAACTCTTATTCGTCATGAAAACATTCTTATTGTCAATCATGACCATTCCAATCAAATTTCGGGACGAAATTTCTTTAACGGGTAGGTACTGTGACGACCCGGAAATTTCTGAACAAATTTAAACTTTAATCGTTATATGTTCCGACACGATAAGCAAAGTTTGTTAAGTTAAATTTCAAGAATTTTAAACTGTGTTCATACATTCATTTAACCTTGACCAAATTTCGACGATTCACGAACCATTATATAATTGAATATGAATATGTATATACGTATATATATTATAACTTGAGAACGTTAACGATGTATTAAACGTATAATACTTTACATGAACGTAATTATTTTAATATGATTATCAATGGAATTAAAAGATAATATCAAATGATTGAATTATCAGATACATTGAATTGCGATTACGAGTCTCTGTTGAGAGGCTCACTATGATTTGAGAAATCTATTCTTTTTAACGATATTCGAAATTATTGGTAAAATGATTTACAAATAAAAACAAAGGTATCAATTAACGGAAACTAGACAAAGGATAGTGTAGTTCCTGTTCGATGTCCTATCTATATACGCCAACTATTTAACTTTAATATTATTTAAAGATAAAAGTAAAGTTATGTGATATAGATAACTTAGAAAATAAAAATCAACATTTTACATTGGAAAAGATTTCATACAAATAACTATCCAATGAACTTTAACTTTTGATTCATAAACAAACTGTAAATTTTAAAAACAGGAAACCTGTTATACCTTATATGCGACTTTATTTCTTAAATGAAATCGTTTTACGATATAACAAGTCTTACTATTAAAAACCTTCTAATATATATATATATATATATATATATATATATATATATATATATATATATATATATATATATATATATATATATATATATATATATATATATATATATATTAAACTTCAAAAATATATATTTTTTTAGAAAACTGTACGTTACAACATTGAATAAAAATTTCGAGTAAATATATATATACAAATTTCTAGACAAAGATATATATAATATTAACTTAAAAATAAAGTGTTTTGATTATATATATATATATATATATATATATATATATATATATATATATATATATATATATATATATATATATATATATATATGTTTCTAAAAGAGTTAAATAATATTATTTAAATATAAATATATATAAATTGGTCATAAAACGTCTTGATTTAAAAAAAAATATTTTGACCAACAACGAGCCACTGATTTATAGAAGCAAATGACCACAACGCTCAATTTTATAAATTACATTTTTTATAAGGTAATTTATTGATGAGTAAGTCAAATTATTAATAAGGGTACACGTCGCGTAACGTAAAAGGCTAGTTTTCTAAACGTACGAAAGTGTGTTTGTAAAACCGAAAGTGGTACATGAGTCGAGTGACAGCGTACGAGTCATCGGAATGAAAATTACAAATCAACTATGCACAAGAATATAATATAATATTTAATTAATTCTAAAGATTAAATATATTATATATTAAATAATATATATATATATATATATATATATATATATATATATATATATATATATATATATATATATATATATATATATATATATATATATATATATATATATATATGTATGTACATGAAATGGTGTACGCACACTATATTCCATTTAACATTCACGTGAAATGGAAGTTGCATTTTATCACTTACACGTTTTTTTTAAATATTATATTATTATATAATTTTATTATTATAGTATTATATTTATTTTATATTACCATATTTTGCAAAAAGGATACAATTAGTCAAATTTCACGTGAGGCTAAAAACCAACAAACGTGACACCACTTACTTTCAAGTGGAGCTAAAAACAAGAATGATGGTCTTTAAATTTTTGTTTCTTCGCAAATGTAATCGATTTTTTTTCTATATATATAGATAGTCCGAGTTAAATGGGGAGCTCAACTTCAAAACACATATTACTTTGTGGTACTAAATTTTTATTATTATTACTCTTAATATTAATATTAGTATTATTATTAAGTAGTATCATTAATATTATTATTAGTAATATACATAAAATACTACGACGGGGATATGCTCGGGTGATTTCAAAACGAGTTTTCAAACGGGTTAAAGCTAAGGAAAATATGGGTTATAGCTATGGAGGTGATGGGTATGGTTCATGTGTATGCTCGTAAGGTCAATTTAGTGTTTATCATCTCCGTTGCGTCTACGTACCTTTCCTGCAATATTGAATCTCAATATTGATACGTAAGCACTCATAATGTAATTTTCACATATTAATAGTGTATCCCTGACTAGTGCTCGAGTATACAGAATTATCATGCTTGTACTTTTGATATTGCCGTTAGATAGGTTATGTTGAATCCTGAATTAGTTACATATGCGGTTGAGATAGCGAAAAATTAAGAACTTTTCATTTAGATATCGAATGGTTTCGATGAACGGATTAGAAGTTATAGTCAATTGAATTTTTGTATTATTATTAAAAATGATTATTATTATCGTCGTTATTATTTTCATTTATAGTTTTTATCTAAATATTATTATTATTATTATTATTATTATTATTATTATTATTATCAATAAAAGGTATTATCATTAAAAATTGTTATTTTTATTATTATTACTATCGTTATTATCGTTGAAGTTATAATTAGTATTATTATTATTATTATCATTAAAATAGTTATTAGTATTATCATTAATATTATCATAATATTTATTATTATTAGTGTTATTATAATTAAAACTAATATTAGTAACACCTAATTATTATGATTACTATTATTATCATTAATATGAACGCGATATAAAAGACGATTAAAAGCTATTAACAAATCGATTTGGAAATATTGAGTATGAGTATCATGGTGAAATTAAAATATTGTAAGATATTGATTTAGATAAAATTATCGTTCTTACTATTTAAAAAAAACATTATTAATATTAAACCTATCATTTTCACTAAAATTATTATTTTTAATAGAAATATAATTGTTATTATAAATTATCATTTTATCATAATTAATATCAATTTTAGTAAATATAAGTATTGTTATTTTTATTAGTAGAATAATAATAATTATTATTATTACAAAATAATACAACTTTTACTTATTATTATTATTATCAATATTATTTTATCAAATAAATATGTAATATAAAGATATTTTACTATATATAATTACATTAATAATACCTAGCATTATATTTTTATGATATTAAATGAATTTTATAAAGTTTATTACTTAAGATATATAAAAATATATTTTTATTATATAAATTTTAATATAAAATTTTATTTATTAATAAATGAATTATATTATTTAAAATTTGTTAAAAATATTTAAATATATAAAACGACTATATTTAAGATATATAATAATCATGTATAGATTTTGGAAGACATCTTGGGTCAAATTGACTTTTGTTGACTTTTGCATATTTAGTCTCAGCATTAGGATTGTGATACACTACGGTTTAACCTAAATTGTTAGACAAATATTGACCAACATATAAATATATATAATTTATAACAACCCTCATATTTTCACACTTGAATTGACTAATTTGCCCCTAGGGTTGTTATCCATACTTAATATATGATTAAATTCGACGTTGATTAAATATTTTTTTTTCGTCGACACGTTTTGTTAACTAAAGTTTATACTAATTATATAAAATAACTTTAGTTAATATTAATATTAATGTGTAATATATATAAAACTATATGTAACATAATCATTAATTAAATGATAAGTTATTTTAATCATTATTTATATTTTTAGCTTATATAAAAAAAAAGAAATAAGATTTTTTTAAAAATTAAATAATGAGCCCATGAATTTTGACTAAATATTTTCAAAAACAAAAACTTATTAAAAACATTTTTAACATGTTTTTATTATTTTGTCAAAATTGGCACCTTTATTTTATTATTTTTTTTTCTTTTCACCAACCATTTTTTACCTATAAATACATGGCTCCTCATTCATTTTTCCTTGCCAAACACAAAAACTTAAGTTATTCTCTCAAAACCTTGAAGAAAATTTGAGGTACTTTCTATTTTATTAATTTTTTTCAATATTGTCATTTATATTTATATTTATTGTATATTCTTTGTAAAATTCAAAATTAATTATATTTATATGTTATAATTAGTATTATAAGTGTTATGATGCATAAAAATAATTTTGATAATTTATGGAATATTATTTATAATTAAATACGAATTATGTAGTGTTTAAACGTAAAAACAATGTAAAATTCGTAATAAATAATTTTAACCAAAAATAAAATATATATAATTTTTTTCTGAGTTTTTAAAACTTATATAGATCTAAAAAAATTATAAAAATAATTACTTGGGTCGAATTGGTATTTATTATATAATTAAACTCTATTATTATGTAATTCGAAGGTAAATTAAGAATAAATATAAAATAATAAAAAAAATATTTTTTTAAATATTTTTCTACAGGGTATTAGACTGATAGAAACTTATAAAAATTATAAAAATAATTATTTGAGTTTATTTAGTAATTATGTAGAATTAAAATTATTTTGTGAATACATTAAGGGTAAAAACAAAAATAAATACAAATATATAATAAAAACGTTTTCTTAAATTTTTCTACTAATCTATATGATTAACTAAGACTATAAAAATTATGTATGTAATTTTTAGATATTTAATTTATTATTTAGACATTTTTAAATAATGTTCGATTAATAAAACACTATTATTTTTGAAGTAATTTAGGTATTTATTTAAAGGTAATTATATTTAATATATATAAGACATACTAAGGTATAATAACTAAATATTAAATAAAATTTAGGTTATATTATCACATATATAATTATTAAGTACATTAATAATTCGTTGTGTGTATACACTTAAAGTGAAGATTAATCAAAGATAATGTATAATTCATGTGAACTTCATCGCTACTCACGGTCGTAAGTGAATGATGTCTAGGTTGCCATTTATGGGTAAGCTTGTGGATCTCGAATGCCATGACTTAGATTCTGGTCAAGAATCCTGGGCCCCCGATTACATCTGGTCATTCCTGACTTATTTGATAGCAACGAAGTTTGAGTAGAGTTGTACAACATCTTGCTAAAGATTAACCCGAACTTTCTAAAATTGGAAAATTACTATAAGTGGAAACTTTCCATAAATAGTAACCTTTCGAAAATGGAAATTCTTTAGTGAACCATTACTATCAATATAGTACTATATACTATTGTCTGTTAGGCAATGTCTGATCATACGTTCTATCTCTAGGTTGAGATCTCGGTCACGTCCTTCCGTTCAATTCTTTCGTGTGCTACTAAGGTGAACTTCATAGCCCCACTTTTTACTGTTTTAACTGTTTTATAACTTTTGGGGTAAGATACATGCTTGCTTTATAACTGTTTTACGCTTAGACACAAGTACTAAATTGTTAACTATGCTGTCATGCTTTGATTCATGCTAAATCCCTACCGTAATATCGTCAATTGCTACGTTTAAATGCAAACTTAATTATTGTGAGTAGGCCTATTGAGAGTAACGTCTCTAACCATTCGACCGTTGGTCTTTGGTTACATAATAATGATTCCACGACACTGACAGTACAAGGTATCATAGGGTAAACTTGTTTAGTAGCGATATTACAAAATGCAGCAACACTTTTAGATTGATATTTCTATATTAATCAACTTTAAACTAAATCTTGTGGTCTAAAACTTTGGATATTATTTATAAACCTATGAATTTTCCTCAACCTTTTTGGTTGACACTTTAAGCGTGTTTTGTCTCAGGTGATGATTGAGCTAGCTGCTACTTGCTACTAGATGATTGATGTATGCTTTGCTGCTTGCATGGAGTCCATCATTCATATTTATCATTTTGTTTAAGACATTTTCCATTTACTGTACTCTTATGATGTAAAACTTTGAATAATGCTTCCGCTGTTTATTTAATAAATAAAACGTCTCATTTAGAGTCGTTCTCGCTTATACAACTGTGTTATGATATGATTGGTCACAATTACCCCTGGTCCATTTTGGGGGTGTGACATAATTAATATAGATTCGTGAATCCGAGGCCAATCTTGCATTTATTCAATGACGTTATATGTATTTTTACTACGAAATACAATATAGTGAGTTTCATTACTCCCTTTTTAAATGCTTTTGCAATATATATTTTTTTGGGACTGAGAATACATGCGCTTTTATAAATGTTTTACGAAATAGACACAAATAATCGAAACTACATTATATGGTTGAATGATCGAAGCCTAATATGCCCCTTTTAGCTTGGTAGCCTAAGAATTAGGGAACAGACCCCCTAATTGACGCGAATCCTAAAGATAGATCTATCGGGCCTAACAAGCCCCATTCTGGAATTTGGAATGCTTTAGTACTTCAATTTTATCATGTCCGATGGGTGTCCCGGAATGATAGGGATATTCTATATGCATCTTGTTAATGTCGGTTACCATGTGTTCAATCTATATGAATGATTTTTATGCAGATGCATGATATTTATGAGAAATGAAATGAAAATCTTGTGATCTATTAAATTAATGAAACTGATTGTTTATGATAAACTAATGAACTCACCAACCTTTTGGTTGACACTTGAAAGCATGTTTATTCTCAGGTATGAAAGAAATCTTCCGTTGTGCATTTGCTCATTTTAGAGACATTACTTGGAGTCATTCATGACATATTTCAAAAGACGTTGCATTCGAGTCGTTGAGTTCATCAAGATTATTATTAAGTCAATTATAGTTGGATATATTATGAAATGGTGTGCATGCCGTCAACTTTCGATGAAATGAAAGTTTGTTTTTTTTTAAAAACGAATGCAATGTTTGTAAAATGTATCATATAGAGGTCAAGTACCTCGCGATGTAATCAAATGTAATGTATTCGTCCAGATAGATTAGGACGGGTCATTAAATTAAAAAATTTGAAAATATTTTAACTGTGATATTTTAGCACACCGCTTCTCCTTCAATTAACTTTCCATTAATGGTTAAGTTAGAACATATATAGATGATTTTTTAGAATTTTTGTTACTCAGTTGAATTGGTTAAGGTATTTCAATAGATGATCTTTCAATATGTAGAAAATCACGTGGTAAAAGAAATTCAAACATAAATATAATTACAAAAAATTATTATTTAATTTATACCGTCTCCCTGCGTCGCGAATAAATAAAAAAGTAAAAAATTGCAGCTATATAGAGCTGCAAATTCCATGGTCAGCTTTTTTTAACATTTGACCAGCAATATTAAAAGAAAATAAAAAAAATTGTAAAATCAGTTAATCAGTGCAAAAGAAAAACTTGACCAAAAAAGTTAAGAAATTAGAAAGTTTTGTCATTTAGTGTGGTTTTTGTGATGAAATTAATCTTCACAAAAAATGTTCACCCGTTCTAATATTTTTAGTAGAAACAAGTAGGTGGTTCGCCGTGCGTTGCGGCGGCCGACCTAATATGTACTCGGGTTGCAGTTATATAATTTTATGTTACATACTAATAAGTTTTTATATTGTTTATATACTTCCTAACGTTGTTTCCTACATGATTGTACAGTGGGTAGCTTAGTAAATTAAACGACGGGAATGTAGTAAGTGAAACGATCCACCAATCTTTCATTATTATTATTTTAATTTTTAATTATTATTATTATTATTATTATTATTATTATTATTATTATTATTATTATTATTTTATTATTATTATTTATAATATAACAATAATAATAAAATGATTATAGAACAATGTATATAAAATATATTTTAATGCTCTGTCATACTTTTATGGTACTTGCTACACCAACTACAGTATTATATATGAGTTCTTTTATCTTTCATAATACTTATTTACGGAGTGATATTTATACTGATTACTGAATTGTTATACTCCTTATATGAATAATTTTTATTGATTACGCGTATCTCGAGAGCAGAAGTTGTGTTTTCTAGCCTATGACACTTCCATTATTAAATTAAATAATAATCAAATCTCACACTAATTTCATTTCTACCACATCTTTCTCCCTCAAACTCTATCATTATCCATCTTTTCTCTGATCCTAATTCTGTGTATCCATTCTTTTCATTATATCTCATCTCTTTTCCTTTTAAACAACTAAAAAATTTGGTAGATTGCTTTTGTATGCCTTCATCTTCCTCTGCCGACGTCGGCCGGCTTCACGCTGCCGCCCAACCCAACGCCGATGACCATAACACCGATGTTCAATTCATATCTCGTCTCTCCCACAACACTGGTTCTTTCTTCTTTTCCAGACAAACCGCCTTCCACCGGTACTTTCTTTGTATTTTTAAGTTTAACCTGTCACGGAAGCTCAGATCTGTATTTCTGGTGGTTCATAGTGGTGGTGGCAGGAGGTTGTTGGTGGTGGATGGAGTTCCTAGTGGTGGCAAGAGGTCTTTTTTAAAGCACCAAAACATCGGTTTTTTGGCCATAGGGAGGTTCATTTGATTTTTTGTCCAGCGGAAGTGGTGAAAAAAATTGAATTATGGTGAGTAGGAGGTATAAGAAGAAGAATGTGGTTGAATAGTATAAAAATTGGTATACGAAACCTTGTAGAAGAGTGTAGAAGTTGGTATAAGAAGAGTGTAGATGAACAAATATGTAAAAAGACTAAAATGTCATTCAAGAATAAAATAATATAGTAAATAGTAAAAGTATACTTCTATTGATATAACTAGTAATAGTAACTAGTAATTAGGTTATATTGGGCCAGGTCCAATTTACACTTTAAAAAAAAGACAGCAACCTCAAAATTACTTTAAAAAAAAAAAAAAATATAGGACGAAATTACTGACACTATGCTAACGTCTGCATGACGTCAGCCGGGTACTATTCCTACCTGCCGGCTTAAATGTAAATAAATTATTAATTATTAATTATTAATTATAATACATAATACATAATAACTCAGAATATTCATTATCACTCAACATGGTATTAGAGAAGCCGTGATCTCAAAATTTAATCGATCCTCAAAACCTGCCCGTTCTAAACCCTCCAATTTTATATCTAAAACCCGACACTTATTTTGTTTTCTTTACAGCCTAATAATTCCCAAAATAGTATCGTCACGTACACATAATATTGACGTTCGCTAAACACAGCTTATCTCTCAACCTTGATTCCTCCGTAAATAAATAATTTTCTTTGCCGTCGTTCACTAATAAAAAAAAACAAAACAAAATCTAAATAAGGTGCACATGCGCAGCCTGCAAATCGCTTTTGCCTCTAATATTTTAATTTTAACTTCTTCTTTTTTTCATTTTAATCAAAGTCAAATGATAAAAAAAAGTCATCTTGTACCGTTTTCCTTTTCCTTTTACTCCTAATTGTCCCTTCTATTTAAAAATATTGATCCTTTCCAAATTTGTTCCATTTTCCTTGTACAGTTATTTTCTTTATTTAATGTTCGTATCAATTCTCTCGGTTTATATCTTTTCGATAACTATGTTTACGTAATTAAATCATTATTTTTAACTCAATAGTAAGAATATTTTTTTTTGAACGGTGGTTAGGAGTAATGGTGAAGAGAGGCGGCTTGGCAGGGAAGGAATGGGAAATCGTCAAAGATGACTTCTTTGGTATACTTGGTCTATTGGAGGATGTCATTATTGCGCTCATCTTCTTTCTTCACGTCGGCACCTTGTATCGGGCGATACTTGTACGTCGCTATGGAGGATCTTCCACCTGACAACATAGTAACCTCAAATGATGCTTGTTAAACTTTGTTTATATCTATAACAATACATCAATATAATGGGACAAAGTTATCTTAGTCATTAGACTGTCAGTTTTGTATTTTAACGATTGATAGCATTCGGCCTAATAGCACAAGGCCAAACAACTAAGATACAAGTGAACTTTAAAAAAAAATATATAACAGAAAGTGATACCATAGATTTTTTATTGCCATTTAAAATTAAAAGTTTATATATGTGACAACAAGATCCACGACGTGCATTCGATGCTACCAACCACTACATTACAGGATGCTTCTCTTTCTAATCGACATATTAGTCTTACACAAATTAAATTACTATAAATCAGATACACTGATACACATACTATTAAGCCCTATCTTAGGTAAGTAGTATTTGTTTATTTATCTCGTGGCAAATTAACAGAAACACACACATCGACATGGAGACAGAGCCCTTAATAGATCAGAAAAGGCCTCATGTAGTGTTCATACCATTTCCAGCACAAAGCCACATCAAGTGTATGCTCAAACTAGCCAAACTACTGCACTACAAGGGCATACACATAACTTTCATCAACACTAAATCAAACCATGCGCGACTCGTGAAATCTGGTGGGATTCATGATATCGATGTGGTTCCAGGTTTTCGATTTAAAACGGTTCAGGATAGTCCAACTTGTGATGCAGAGGATGATGGTGTCGAGCATACTCCAACTAATTTATTTGAACTCATGACCTACCTGAAAGAAAATTTCTATGATTCATTTCTTGATCTCATATCTAGCCTTGAAACTCCGGTAACATGTATCATTTGTGATGGTTTCATGACTTTCACAAATTCAATTCAGGCTGCTGAAAAGCTCGAGGTTCCTATCTTTCTTTTTTGGACCATGGCTGCTTGTGGATTCATGGGGTTTTATCAGTCAAAAGTTCTAGTGGAGAAAGGACTAGTCCCACTTAAAGGTTTGAATGTTTTCATAATGCCTTAGTTTCCATCTGGTGCCAAAATCTATCTAAATCTTTATTGTAATAAAAATCTTCTTTTGGTTAAAAGAGCTTAAAACTTTTAGACGGAGGAAAAAAGGTAGAAGCTAAAAGCTCATAGAACTAGTGATTGAGAAAAAGCTCCTAGCTTTTTGTCATTTTACTTTTTATTTTAACAGTTCCAGGTACTCTGTTAAACACCTAAATACATATGCTATCAGCTACAAACTATCATTATGTCTTAACAGATTGTACATTTACAAAGAAATAACACACAACTTGTGATGTATCTATTGAGGTGTAATATCTACCCTTAAACTTCTATTCAGAAAGAATTAGATTGAAATAATTAACTTTGCATTATTTTTGTTTTGTAGATGAAAGTTATTTGACAAATGGTTATCTTGAGATGGAAATAGATTGGATTCCAGGAATGGAAGGTATCCGTTTAAAGGATTTACCAGAGTTCATACGAGCCACTAGTCCGAATGATATTGCATTTACATTTCTCCTAGAAGTTGCTCAAAAAGCCGATAACGTTTCGCGTATGATCTTCCACACTTTCGAAGACCTAGAAGCTAGTCTTATAGAAGAGATTAGATCCGTCTTTCCTAACGTCTATAATGTTGGACCACTTCAATTACTTTTGAATCAGAAGCAAGAAAGCAAAAGCTCGGAATTTAGTGGATATAGTTTACGTCATGAAGAGCCCGAGTGTGTTCAATGGCTAGAGTCGAAAGAGCCTAATTCTGTAGTGTATGTCAACTTTGGAAGTATAGCAGTAATGTCGTTACAAGATCTTGTAGAACTAGGTTGGGGACTTGTTAACAGCAAATATGAATTTTTATGGATTATAAGAAATGATTTGGTTGATGGGAAGCCTAGTGTTTTACCTAAAGAATTAGAGGACGTGATAAACGAGAAAGGATTTGTTGGAAGTTGGTGTACACAAGAAGAGGTCTTGAACCATCGGTCGATTGGTGGGTTCTTGACTCATGGTGGGTGGGGTTCAATCATCGAGAGCTTGTCGGCTGGGGTGCCTATGATTTGTTGTCCATTTTTGGGTGACCAGCTAACGAATTGTCGACAAATGTGTAAGAAATGGGAGATTGGTATGGAAATTGGGAAGAATATGAAGAGGGATGAAGTGGAGAAGCTTGTGAGGATGTTAATGGAAGGTGAAGAAGGTAAAATAATGAGCAATAAAGCTTTGGAGTGGAAGATGATGGCGGAAATGGCTACGGGTTCTTGTGGATCATCGTCTTTAGATATAGAGAAACTCGTTGATGAAATCACTAACTTACCTAAAACCTAGATTTTCCTTATGTATTTGACTACTTCGGTCATTCTATTCATACATATCTACTTTGGTTGATGTTTAGAAACAATTTCTAGTAGTTTAAACTTATTTTAATAATAAGGCGGTTAGAAAATTGGCAAAGGCCTATTAAGTTTAGTTAACAAATAAATGTATCAAGTTAGAAAAATGTCCAACTTGTTACAAGTTGAAAGAATTGATTTGATCGTTTTTTGATTGCATTGTTCGAACTCTCTATCTATTGAGTAGAACTTTAACGACTATAACTCTAAATAGGCAAGGAGCCTTATGTTATTCATGTAAGGTATTTGGATTTGCTTGATATTTTAACAAGTAGCCATTGAGGTGAGGCTGTTTCCTTGCTGTGATTCTCAGAGTGATCTCTTGCTGTTGTGATCTTGATCTTTAAATAAGAAATGATGAGGTTAGCACCTTGGTTCGTATTTCTTTAGTTTTGTAACACTCCCTTCAAGTTGAATAGTAAATTTTCGATATTCAACTTGACTAATTATTTGTTGATGAGTCTTGTTTACTCGTTTACTCATTAGGTGAGGATGTCCGTAAGCTGGTCTATAGATTTGACGGATGACAGTGATATGATTTCAATATGTTTCCAGTTAACTTTTCTAACTTTTCATTAATGAATGTATGTCAATTTCTACGTGTTTTGTTAGATTTAGGTTAGTTGATATAACCCGAGCCGTTTGTGAATTTAGAATTTTATGTAATTTATACTCTATAAATTATACATAAGATATCAGTAGTACACTACGAAAAAATGCTTTTAGGAACATTGAAACTCGTCACATAAAACCAGCTCGAACCACGGTTTTTTGTGTGGTGAACCATCGCCACTAATTAATCGTCGTTATACGTTCGCCACTCCTGCTTATTTGCGGCAATATTAGCGTCGATCATGAATGGGGTCCACTGGTTGTTAAAAAATTTGAAAATATTTTAACGGCGATATTTTAGCAACACCACTTCTCCTTCAGTTAACTTGCCATTAATGGTTAAGTTAGAACATATATAGATGATTTTTTAGAATTTTTGTTAGTCAGTTGAATTGGTTAAGGTATTTCAATAGATGATCTTTCAATATGTAGAAAATCACGTGGTAAAAGAAATTCAAACATAAATATAATTACAAAAAATTATTACTTAATTTATACCGACTCCCTGCGTCGCTAATAAATAAAAAAGTAAAATATAAATAAACTAAATATTAATCCGTCTAGTGACTATCTACGCAAAAAAATTGCAGCTATATAGAGCTGCAAATTCCATGGTCGGCTTTTTTTTTTTTTTTTTTACATTTGACCAACAATATTAAAAGAAAATAAAAAAAAATTTAAAATCAGTTAATCGCTGCAAAAGAAAAACTTGACCAAAAAAGTTAAGAAAGTAGAAAGTTTTGTCGTTTAGTGTGGTTTTTGCGATGAAATTAATCTTCACAAAAAATGTTCACCCGTTCTAATATTTTTAGTAGAAATACATAATAACTCATATAATATTCACTATCACTCAACATGGTATTAGAGAAGCCATGATCTCAAAATTTAATCGATCCTCAAAAACTGCCCGTTCTAAACCCTCCAATTTTATATCTAACACCCGACACTTCTTTTGTTTTCTTTACACCCTAATACTCCCAAAATGGTATCGCCACGTACACATAATATTGACGTTCGCTAAACACACTTTTATGTCTCAACCTTGATTCCTCCGTAAAAAAATAATTTTCTTTGCCGTCGTTCACTGATAAAAAAAAAAAAAAAACAAAACAAAATCTAAATAAGGTGCACATGCGCAGCCTGCAAATCGCTTTTGCCTCTAATATTTTAATTTTAACTTTTTTTTTTTTCCATTTTAATCAAAGTCAAATGATTAAAAAAAAAAAAAAAAAAAAAGGTCATCTTGTACCGTTTTCCTTTTCCTTTTCCTTTTACTCCTATTTGTCCCTTCTATTTAAAAATATCGATCCTTTCCAAATTTGTTCCATTTTCCTTGTACAGTTATTTTCTTTATTTAATGTTCGTATCAATTCTCTCGGTTTATGAGTATATCTTTTCGATAACTATGTTTACGTAATTAAATCAATATTTTTAACTCAATAGTAAGAATTTTTATTTTTTTTGAACGGTGGTTAGGAGTAATGGCGAAGAGAGGCGGCTTGGCAGGGAAGGAATGGGAAATCGTCAAAGATGACTTCTTTGTTGTCGAAATGAAGGGCTAAATAGCACCATCTCTGAGCCGTTCTGGATTTCCAACGCCTTTCGGAAAACTGGTCGAGATCTTTTTTATAGGTTCTACTGACCGATGCCTGCTGCTTCATCTGGGAGAAAATAATCATAGATATGGCGGTCATTAGAAGGAAGAACCACCATCTTCTCTTGTCTTTAACGAGTCACTCTAACTCTCTCCTTTGTCTACGCTACTGGCGTGGCTTGAACGGGGTAAAACTCCCTCAGATGACGTTCGAACGCAAGACATCCGCAACCTTCAAGGATGGAATGAGTGGGTAACAATAAGGGATATTTTGCAGCGATTGAGAGTCGAACCCTTGAACTCTCATATGAGAAGTCAGGTCACCACCGCTACGCCAACTCCTTGTTCTTTTAATAGTAAAAATATTCCTATGAATAAATACTAAAACTAAATTTAAATAAAAAATTTATTACTAAAAAGGAATATATTAGCTTTTAGGGAAGTCCATGGAACGGTTCTGAAACAACGTAGTGGTGAACGAAGTTGACTTTGAAACTTTAAAACTAATTCAACTATAGACTCATACATTTTAAGCTTAAACGTAGCCTTTATTTATAGCCTTTATTAAGTTTAAGCAAAGGAATATACTTAACAAAAAAAAAAAAAAGTGGGTGTAAATATATGTTCTACATTAAATTGGTTATTGAATATTATTGGC
Organism: Rutidosis leptorrhynchoides; assembly: GCF_046630445.1. NCBI lineage: Eukaryota > Viridiplantae > Streptophyta > Magnoliopsida > Asterales > Asteraceae > Rutidosis > Rutidosis leptorrhynchoides. The sequence goes on from NC_092336.1 coordinate 20,192,970, forward strand.
GGATTAATCAACTAACTTGACTAAGTTGTAAATCTTTAAAAAAATTGAAATAACTCTTTTTGCGGCGTTGAATAACATTGTTATCGTCCACAAAGTTGTGTATCAATGGATTGTATAATTTTTAGACAAAACATGCCATGACATAAAAAAACGTTACAAAATTTTTTTGCCAAATAATATTCAACTAAAATTGACAAGAACTTTCCTATTGCAACAAATAAGAGAGAATAAGGTATCATTTATTTATTTATTTATTCATTTAATATAATATTATATATATTAATTAGCGTTTTCTTCCGGTCTCGAAATTTCCCAATTTTTCCTGTACTTCGACGGCGTATCATAGATAAAGTTTAAATTAGTTAAGATAGTCTGGCTCGTTTGTGAGTTTAGGATTTATGTACCTTATAAATAGTACATCAATAATGCATAATAATTTGCGGGTTATTCATTATTCTTTAACAATAACAATTTCAAAGGCTATTCTGACCATTTAATTTATATGAGTTTTGCTAATATGTGTTCTTATCGCACACTAAGGTGTATTTTGTAAATTAGAAATTTCTTTATATGTTATTATTTTCATTTGAATATTTATTAATTCAATCTGATATTATCAATTCTATGTCATACAGTATTAATTATAAATATAAATTCTTATGTTTATGAGTTCACTAAATTGCATGTTACCTAGGGTGAGCAATATGCTAACAAAACCCTTTATAAATATACCATGTAACACGTTGCAGGCCAAACACATCAAACACACACAAAAATGGATGCAGTAGCCATAAACAATGAAAAGAAGCCACATGTGGTATTCATACCATTTCCTGCACAAAGCCATATCAAGTGTATGCTCAAACTAGCCAAACTACTGCACCACAAGGGCTTCCATATAACCTTTATCAACTCCCAATCCAACCACAACCGACTCGCTAAGTCTGGTGCGACTAACAGCACTCCTGGTTTTGATTTCAAAACATTTTCTGATGGTAGTACTGCGGATGATGGTGTCGAACATATTCCAACTTTAGCTGAACTCTGGGTCCACCTTGCAACCACCTTTTACAATTTATTTCTTGATCTTGTTTCTGGGCTTGAAACTCCAGTAACATGTATTATTTGTGATGGGTTTATGACTTACACCAACATGATTAATGCTGCTGAGAAGCTTAAAGTTCCCATCATCCTTTTTTACACCATGGCTGCTTGTGGGTTTATGGGAAATTACCAAGCGAAAGCTCTTAAGGAGAAAGGGATCTTACCGCTTAAAGGTTCGATTTTTTTACTTGTCTCTCAATTCCAAATTTTTATAAAAATTTGCTCTAGAGTTGAGTAATGGAACTTCATGGTTAATTTGTTGTGGGCTGGTCATTTCTGATCCAGATCTATATATGTTAAATATACTAGAAATTCGACTAGAGTTGATTAACATTTTATTATGTTTGTAGTTAACTGGCCACTCTTGCATTATTTTTGCAGAAGAAAGTTACTTGACAAATGGTTATCTTGAAATGAAAATCGATTGGATTCCTGGAATGGAACATATCCGTTTGAAAGATCTATCGGAGATGATGCTGAGCGCAGACCCGAATCACCTCGGACTCGAATACCTCTCGGAAACCGCTCAGGCAGCTGACAAAGTTTCACATTTGATCCTCCATACTTTTCAAGAACTAGAATCTAGTCTTGTAGAAGAGATTAGAACCATCGTTCCAAACGTTTACACGGTCGGACCACTAGAATTACTTTTGAATCATATTTCTGAAAAACAAATAACTTTAAGTGGTTATAGTTTATGGAAGGAAGAACCGGAGTGTGTCAAGTGGCTCCAATCGAAAGAGCCGAATTCGGTGGTGTATGTCAACTTTGGAAGTATAGCAGTAATGTCCTCCGAAGATCTTGTAGAACTTGGTTGGGGACTTGTTAACAGCAACTATGAATTTTTATGGATTATAAGGAATGATTTGGTTGGTGGGGAGCCTGTAGTTTTGCCTCAAGAACTCGAGGACGCCGTGAACAAAAAAGGTTTTATAGCAAGTTGGTGTTCACAGGAAGAGGTGTTGAACCACCCTTCAGTTGGAGGGTTCTTGACTCATGGTGGATGGGGGTCGATCATTGAGAGCTTGACAGCTGGCGTACCAATGATTTGTTGTCCATTTTCGGGTGATCAAATAACTAATTGCAGACAAATGTGTAAAGAATGGGAGGTTGGTATGGAGATGGGGAAGAATGTAAAGAGGGATGAAGTTGAGAAGCTTGTGAGGATATTAATGGATGAAGGCGAAAGTGTAATGAGAAAGAAAGCTTTAGAGTGGAAGAAAAAGGCGGAAATTGCTACTGAAATCAGTGGGTCGTCTTCTTTGGATACGGAGAAACTTGCTAATGATATTACCAAGTTATCAAGAAACTAAAATCCTCATTTTTTTAACATTGTAACTTAATAATTACATACTTACTATATTTATCTAAGAAAGTATGTTACCCAAACTCAACAAATTCTTGAAGTTTATGACGGAGTATATGTCAAGCAAGCTCTTGTTATATTCAAACATCTATTTTCAATTCAATCAATGTGTGCCCCTCATTGTGCATGTAAGAACCCATCTCATATCGGATAGAGAATGAAATTGTAAGCCCCTTATAAGCTTAAAGTAGTGGCTAAAGAATGATTTTTAGTTGAAACTTAGAGATATCTGGTTAGTCTATTACGTAACCTTTTTTTTGGGGGGGGGGGGGGGGGGGGGGGCTAGTACATATGGTATCGGAGCCACTCATGTGTCGTGGACTTATAAGCTTAAACTAGTGGTTGACCAATATCACCCACCATAGTTTTAGTTGAAACTAGAGATATCTTGTTAGTCTTATTGCTTTAACATTAAGGAGCATTACAACACAACTCTAGGTATATAGTACACGAATCGTTTTATTTATACGACTCTCATGGATATATACTAAACAGGGTTTATCAAAAAGCTTACGAAAGCTTTCGTAAAAGCATATACTTGTCGTTGGCGGGTTTCTCAACATTCAAAGATAACAAACGATCAGGACTTGTCGCAATTTCCATCATTATCTTTCGCTCTTTAACTTTGTTTTTAACTTTGTTCCATAGTCAGTACCAATAGCACCCTCACAAGCCTCTCAACTTCATTCATGCTAACGTTCTTGTTCCCAATCTCCATCCCAACTTCCCATTCCTTGCATATTTGTCTACAGTTGGTCCATTAGTCCCCCAAAAAATGGCCAACAAGTTACAGGTACCCCGGCCGCTAAGCTCTTTATGGGCGAAGCCCACTCACAATCAGTCAATAAACCACCAACCGAAGGGTGATTCAGCACCTCTTCCTGTGAGCACTATCCTACTATAAAGCCTCTCTTTTTAACGGTATCTTGAATTTCTAGAGTCAAAATAGCAAACTCTCCAATTATCATATCCGGTCTATTTATCCAAAGAAAATAACAGTTGCCATTAGCAAGTCCCCAGCCAAATTTCAAAAGCTGATCTAACGACAACAATTGTGCTCCCAGTTGTGCTCCCATTACATAGTTTGATTCCTTTGTTGTCAGCCATTTTTTGCATTCATGTTCTTCCTTCCACAATCTATAGTCATTGAAGTATAATTTCTTTGTTTCTTCCTCATTTTGCGTGTTGCTAGTTTGGCGAGTTGGGATACATGGTAGCCAATTCTTAGTGGATCATTTAGATGAGAAAAATGAGTATCTTGATCAAAGGATCGATGTCGTAGGCTCTGATATCATAATAACATTTGAATGAGATTTTAATCAACTGATGATTTGTATAATTTCTTAGTTGTTATCACATAAAAGAGAGAACCTCATAAAACTCTTCATGATTTGCTAATTTATAAAAGGCAAAGGAGCCTATAACTTTCATGAAAACATTCAATTTTACTAATTAAGGAATGTGAATATGTAGCCGTTTAGGTATTTGATACATGAGAATTGATGAAAGAATCACTCGTAATCCAAAAGTCCAGTTTCCTTATCAATTTTTTTTTTTTTTTTTTTTGCTTTATTTTACTAACACATAAGTCACTATGGAGGATCTTCCACCTGACAACATAGTACCTCAAATGATGTTTGCCGAACTTTATTTGTATCTAATATAACAGTACATCAAGGCAGCAATATAGTGGGACAATGTTATCTCATGTTAACAATTGATGGGATTCGATTTCGATTCATTCGGCCTAATAGTAACGTTAACTATCCGACAGAGGATGGCTTAGCTTGCAGTTCTCTAGTTTTATTTTTGTAAGATGATAGAAACCTCGCCCGTGGGTATTCTATATCACATTAATGAATATTTATAGAGTACAATTACAACTCTAATCACCTACCTAAACCCTAATGGACCGAACCCATATATACAATTGGGTTAGACCTATACTAATAGTCTAATAATTTTTAACAAGCCTACACCATAATATAAAGCATCTTCTATGGAAGTTTTGAAAGCACAAGACCAAACAGCTAACATACAAGTAGACTTTTAGAAAAATATGACAGTACCATGGATTTTTTAATGCCAATCAAAATCGAAAGTATATATTGTATGTGACAGCGAGGTCGGGACAAAGCTTTTGATGCTACCAACCACTACATTACAGGATGCTTCTCTTTCTAATTGAAATACGAAGTATTAATCTTACACAAATTACTACGTAGTATGAATTACATACACTTAATTTAACGAAGGCTTTTATAATCCTTGAGGTTGTGAGTTTGAGTAATGTGATGATATGTATGTGTTTTTTCCTTTCCATAAAAAAGGATACACTTAATTTTTCAAGCCTATTGCCAATGGGGCTTTGCCTCATTGGTCACCATGTTAACATGGTGTTCGAGGAGACCAGGGTTCGAGTCTCGGGGGGGGGGGGGGATTTTCGTGAATTAACTTCGTGAGCTAACCACTAACATTGCCTTTCAAAAAAAAAAAAAAAAAAAAAAAAAAAAAAAAAAAAAAAAAAAAATTTTCAAGCCTATTTTTGATCCATTAGTAATATTCGATTGTTAAGCTCATAGTCAAATGGTTAGCAAAACCTTTAAGATATAATTTGCATTCTGGAGTGCTTCGTACCGGTTGTGGTAGTATTTTTATACTGTAATGTAAATTGATCTTCGAATTGGTATGGACACATGGGCAGTAAAATTTAACATTTAGTTATGTACTTGACTATTGATCGAGACTTTGTTAAATATGATCCCATAAGATATTTTAAAAGTATCGATTTCTACCTACCTTATTTTTGTGATGTAGAAAACCATGATCATGTATCACAGCGATACGATCAATTTCATACGAATATAAGGGAAACACATTAAAAGTAGCTCAAGGTTTATTCTGACGAAGGATTCTTATATATAGATAGTATTCACATGCAACATATTGATTAGTTATGAAATTTTTTAAAACAAAAACAAATACTTGTGAGCAGTTGTTTTTTTTTTTTACAGCATCTATCTGCTTATATAACCCATTTCACAATGGCAAGGGGGCCATGGGGTGTTGAGGCTAAGGGCCTGTTTAAAATGATCTGTTTCTGTACAACTCTTAGTTGAATATGTAAGATTGATGTTTTTTTTGTCACTTTACTCAATCTATGATCTGTTTCTAGGAGACCTAGAATCAGACACCCCTTCGTAAACAGAGGCAAATGGAAACGTGACTTATTTAAGAATAAAACACTTTGTGTTACAGCTGTTTTGAAAACTTTCTTTTCAGTTGATAACATTTTAATAATTTAACGTCTATAAGGGGCAATTTTTAAAATCTCGAACACAGGTAACCATGATGTTATGTACTCGTATCAAAAACAAAGATTGTAAGGTATAACCATATGTTTGATATCATTTGGAGTTCATATACGTAAATAAAAAATAAACAAATTTACCAAAATAATGAATTATGTGCTACGGCACAGAGACGTGATTGACCATGAAGCTTCTTCATAAATAATGAATCTAGTAAGGGACAAACATTAAGCTACGACAAAAACTACATATATATATACATAGAAATTAACAGACTGATAACGATTTCCAAAGCTATTGTGACCATTTAATTTTAATTTATACAGAAAATTGGACCTAACCATAATTTATATATACTGAAAATTGGACCGAACCATAGAACATGTTGCAGCCTAATTAAACACATAAAAAAAAAAAAAAAAAAAACTCAAAAAATGGATGCAGTAGCCATAAACAATGAAAAGAAGCCTCATGTGGTGTTCATACCATTTCCAGCACAAAGCCATATCAAGTGTATGCTCAAACTAGCCAAACTATTGCACCACAAAGGCTTCCATATAACCTTTATCAGCACCCAATCCAACCATAACCGACTCGCTAAGTCTGGTGCGACCCATTTGCTAAACGGTACTCCTGGTTTTGATTTTGTAACGGTTTCTGGTGGTCAAGCGGATGACGGTGTCGAACATATTCCAACTTTAGTTGAAATCTGGGTCCACCTTGCAACGAACTTTTACAATTTATTTCTTGATCTTGTTTCTGGGCTCGAAACTCCAGTGACTTGTATTATTTGTGATGGGTTTATGACATACACCAACATGATTGATGCTGCTGAGAAGCTTAAGGTTCCAATCATCCTTTTTTGGACCATGGCTGCTTGCGGTTTTATGGGAACTTACCAAGTGAAAGTTCTTACGGACATAGGAATCTTACCACTTAAAGGTTCGATTTTTTACTTGTTTCTCAATTCCAAAAAGGAAAAAACTGAAAGCCGGTAACATAACCCTCTATTAGAAAGCTTGACTAAGTTTGATTTTAATACATGAACGTTATTTAGACCATTTTTAATGGTGATGGCATGATAGGGTGTTTGGGAGTTTTGTAGGGTATAGTGCTAATGTGGCAATTGTGATGATGTGATAGCATGATAAAGTTTGAAATGATGATGGAGTGATGTGGTGTAATGGGGTTATTTTATTATTTTTATTTAATTAGTAAAATTATTATAAATGCATTTATCCAAAATCTGATTTGTTTAAATCCCTTCACGCCTAATTTTCCTTCCCGTGATGCCTCCCATCACGCCAGCAACATTTACATCACATCGCGCCGCATTGTGGCGCCATGGTGGCGTGATGATGCCAAAAATCCCCCACCACGATAGCGTTAAAAATGGTCTTATGTGATAAACTGCAATCAAAGGTTTAAAAAAAAAAAATCTATCAAAGGTACTAGCTCACATTTGCACCAACTATTGTTTAAGAGTCGATACTTTTTATTTTATGGTATTCAACTCTCTTTTGAGTTATTTTCGAGCAGCCGATTATTGGCCGGTCTGGTTGCCGGTTATCAACATTTTAGTAAGTGTGAACTTAAATAAACAATCTTGCATTATTTTTGCAGAAGAAAGTTACTTGACAAATGGTTATCTTGATATGAAGATCGGTTGGATTCCTGGAATGGAACATATCCGTTTGAAAGATCTATCTGAGATGGCGTTGACTGCAGACCCGAATCACCTCGAACTTAAATACTTGTTGCAAACTGCTCAGGCAGCTGATAAAGTTTCACATATGATCCTCCATACATTTAATGAACTAGAAACTAGTCTTGTCGAAGAGATTAGAACCATTGTTCCAAACGTTTACACAGTCGGACCACTAGAATTACTTTTGAATCGTATTCCTGAAAAAGAAACAACTTTTAGTGGTTATAGTCTTTGGAGGGAAGAACCAGAGTGTGTCAAGTGGCTCCAATCGAAAGAGCCGAATTCGGTGGTGTATGTCAACTTTGGAAGCATAGCAGTAATGTCCTCGCAAGATCTTGTAGAACTTGGTTGGGGACTTGTTAACAGCAACCATGAATTTTTATGGATTATAAGAAATGATTTGGTTGATGGTAAGCCTAGTGTTTTAGCTAAAGAATTAGAGGAAGCGATAAACGAGAAAGGATTTGTTGGAAGTTAGTGTTCACAAGAAGAGGTGTTGAACCACCCTTCAGTTGGCGGGTTCTTGACTCATGGTGGGTGGGGCTCGATCATTGAGAGCTTGTCGGCCGGCGTACCAATGATTTGTTGCCCATTTTCGGGTGATCAAGTAACTAATTGCAGACAAATGTGTAAAGAATGGGAGGTTGGTATGGAGATGGGGAAGAATGTAAAGAGGGATGAAGTCGAGAAGCTTGTAAGGATGTTAATGGACGAAGAGGAAGGTGGAAGAATGAGAAAGAAAGCTTTAGAGTGGAAGAAAAAGGCGGAAATCACTACTGAATTTAATGGGTCATCTTCTTTGGATACAGAGAAACTTGCTAATGAAATTACCAAGTTATCAAGAAACTAAAATCTCATTTTGTAACATTGTACCTTAATAATCACATCAAAGAAAGTATGTTACCCGAACAAATTCATAAAATTTAAAGAAGACAAATTCATAAAATTTTGTAACATTGTACCTAAATAATCACATCAAAGAAGACAAACCATTTGGACTCGTCGCAATTTCCATCATTTTATTCTACTCCTTAGCTTTGTTCCTCATTCGGTTACCTTTTTCTCCACATTTTCTATTTGGTTCAGAGTAACAGCCAATGGTCCGGCCATGTAGACATTTTGGAACATGGGCTCAATTGCTTTGATGAAATTCGACTCTAATGCATCGAATGTGTGGATGATTATACATGAAAGCTTGCGAGTCGGCTTAAGAAACTTAAGGAAAATTCTGCGGCTGATTCAATCAGTCTTAGCTCGTTCATGCTCCAGGAGCACCGACCGAGCACCCTGAATGAATAACCACTTCTATTCTCAGAGCCCACGGAGTGGTATATGAAGAATTTTGGGTTAGGACATCGTCTTTTCATGTCGAATACACAGGTTCGATTCCCGTAAGGGATTTCAGTTGGCCTCATGTATATCTAGCATGGATATTTATTGTATGTGAAACGAGTATAGCTAGGAATATCCTTCAAAGTGAATCATTCAAGTTCTGGTATCCAATCTATTGCTGTATTGAGGTAACCGTTTGTCTAGCAACTTCATCTGTATGTAAGCAGCCCAGCTGCCTCCGCTACCCGTTTGGAGGAAACTTGGACCAATCCGAGGGCATGGCCGGTATAACCCCCCTCCCCGCTGTGACAACCCGGAAATTTCCAATCAAATTTAAACTTTATCTTTATATTATTCCGACACGATAAGCAAAGTTTGTTAAGTTAAATCTCAAGAATTTTAAATTGTGTTCATACATTCATTATAACCTCGACCAAATTCAGACGATTCACGAACCGTTATATATAAATAAATATGTATATATATATTATAACTTGAGAATATTAATAAAGTATTAAACGTATAATACTTTACATGATCGTATTTGTTTCAATATGTTTATCGATGGAATTAGAAGATAATATCAAATTGTTGATTTATCAGATACATTATGATATGATTACGGGTCTATGTTATGAGGTCCACTGTGATTTAAGAAATCTATTCTTTTTGACAACATTCGGAAAATGGTAAAGTGATTTATAAGTAAGAACGTGAAGTGTAAATAACATAGATGTTGGATATCGACAAGTTAAGTAACTCGACATTTTTCATTAAGATGATTTCATACGTTTATTTAACCTTTGAACTTCATCCCATGCTTCACCAACAAACTGTAATTTAAAAACTTGAAACCTATTATGAATATATATGATTCTACTTTTTTAAAACATTTTATGATATAACGATTTCCATTATTTTAACCTTTAAACAAAATGATTCTTAAAAATATATTTGGTTTTGGAAAACAAAATTATTATATTTATTTGATTTAGTTTCAAACGTACAAAAACGTTTTCAGTTTAAAAAGAACTTTATTATTAAAACGTATATAACTTTTATAAATATCTAGAACCACTTTTGACAACTCATTACTTAACCAGTATGATAAAGATAACGATATTTATATTTTATTTTATTAAATATATATAACGATTTAAATTAATATTATATATATTTATACGCGTATTATACGTACATAGTTTTATACTTTTACTATACTTAAACTTTACCTTTACTTTATTTTTACTTTACTTTAACTTTAATAATTCACTTTAATAATTCATACTTTAATAATTCACTTTAATAATTCATACTTTAATAATTCACTTTAATAATTCATACTTTAATAATTCACTTTAATAATTCATACTTTAATAATTCACTTTAATAATTCAAAAATCTATTATAAATAGAATTCAATAGGTTTCATTATTTCATAGAAACTTGAAAATATTTTTCGCTAAACTCTCTCAATCGATTTACATATATATATTTACTCCGTATTATTTCAAGATATTATTAGTATACATAAAATATTACGTCAGAGTGCTGTCTGAGTGATTTCGAAATTGTTTTTCGAGTGGGATTGGATTAAGGAAATTATGGGTTATAGCTATGGAGGTGATTGGTATGGTTCATGGGTATGCTCGTGAGGTCAATATAGTGTTTATCATCTCCGTTGCGTCTACGTACCTTTCCTGCAATATTGAATCTCAATATTGATACGCGAGTACTCATAATTTAACTTTTACACATAATAGTGTATCCCTGACTAGTGCTCGAGTATATAGGATTATGCATGTTTGTACTTTTGATATTGCCTTTAGTTAGGTTATGTTGAATCCTGAATTAGTTATATATGCGACTGAGATAAGGTATAAGATATTCATGTCGTTGGAAAGCTAGCGAAAAATTAAGAACTTTTCATTTAGATATCGAATGATTTCGATGAACGGATTTGAAGTTATAGTCCATCGAATTTTTGTATTATTATTAAAAATGATTATTATTATCATCGTTATTATCGTCGTTCTAGTTTTTTCTTATTATTATTATTATTATCTTTATCAATAAAAGGATTTATCATTAAAAATTGTTATTTTTTTTATTATTACTATCGTTATTATCGTTAAAGTTATAATTAGTATTATTATTATTATCCAATTATTATTATTATTATTATTATTATTATTATTATTATTATTATTATTATTATTATTATTATTATTATTATTATTATTATTATTGGTATTATTATTATTATCATCATTATTAATATATATATCATTATTTAAAAATGGTTATTGTTATTGTTATTATTATTATTACTATATTATCATTAAGATAATTATTAGTATTATCGTTAATAATGTTATAGTAACTATCATTATTAATATTAGTGTAATTAAAACAAATAGTTGTAACACCTAATTATTTTGATTACTATTATTATCATTATTACGAACACGATATAAAAGACGATTAAAAGCTATTAAACGAAACGATTAGGAAATAATGGGTAAGAGTATCATGATGAAATTAAAATATTATAAGATATTGATTTAGATAAAATTATCGTTCTTATTATTTTTATCATTACTATTATTATTAAAATTATCGTTAGTATTAAAACTATCATTTTAACAAAAATTATCATTTTAATACAAATGTCATTGTTACTATAAAATATCATTATTATTATTATTTTAAATAGAATTATTATTTTAAAGATAATATTAAAAATTATCGTAAATATTAAAGTTATCATAATTAGAATTATCGTTTTATCATAATGTCATCTTAGTAATTATAAATATTGATATTTTTATAATAATAATTATTATTACAAAATAATACAACTTTTACTTACTATCATTATAGATATTATTTTATCAAATAAATATTTGATACAAACATATTTTACTACGTGTAATAACTTACTTTAATAATACGTATCATATTATCTTTATAATATTAAATGAACCCTATAAATTTTATTACTTAATATATATAAAAGTATATTTTATTATATAAATATAATATAAAATTTTATTTATTAATAAATAAATTATATTATTTACTCTAATAAATCTTTTAAAAATATTTAAAAATATAAAACGACGATATTTAAACTATATATTAATCATGTATAAATTTTTGGAAATTATTTTGAGTCAAATTTACTTTTGTTGACTTTTGCATATTAGTCTCGAGCATTAGGATTGTGGTACACTATGACTTGACCTAATTTGTTAGACAAATATTGACCAACACATAAATATATATAATTAATTTAGGTTCGTGAATCCGAGGCCAACCTTGCACTTGTTCAATGACGTTATATGTATTTTTACTACGAAATACAGTATGGTGAGTTTCATTTGCCTTTTTACCCTTTATATTTTTGGGCTGAGAATACATGCGCAATTTTTATAAATGTTTTTCGAAATAGACACAAGTAATCGAAACTACATTATATGGTTGAATTATCGAAATCGAATATGCCCCTTTTTATTAAGTCTGGTAATCTAAGAATTAGGGAACAGACACCCTAATTGACGCGAATCCTAATGATAGATCTATTGGGCCTAACAAACCCCATCCAAAGTACCGGATGCTTTAGTACTTCGAAATTATATCATGTCCGAAGGAGGATCCCGGAATGATAGGGGATATTCTTATATGTATCTAGTTAATGTCGGTTACCAGGTGTTCACCATATGAATGATTATTTTTTTGTCTCTATGCATGGGACGTATATTTATGAGAACTGGAAATGAAATTCTTGTGGTCTATTAAAATGATGGAAATAAATGATTATGATAAACTAATGAACTCACCAACCTTTTGGTTGACACTTTAAAGCATGTTTATTCTCAGGTGTTAAAGAAATCTTCCGCTGTGCATTTGCTCATTTTAAAGATATTACTTGGAGTCTTTCATAGCATATTTCGAAGAACGTTGCATTCGAGTCATTGAGTTCATCAAAGATTATTATTAAATCAATTTATAGTTGGATAGTGGATATTATGAAATGGTATGCATGCCTGTCAATTTTTGATGTAAAGAAAGATTGTCTTTTAAAAACGAATGCAATGTTTGTAAAATATATCATATATAGGTCAAATACCTCGCAATGTAATCAACTATTATGAATCGTTTATAATGTATATGAACGGGTCCTTTCAGTTGGTATCAGAGCGGTGGTCTTAGTGAACCAGGTCTGCATTAGTGTGTCTAACTGATATGTCGTTAGGATGCATTAGTGAGTCTGGACTTCGACCGTGTCTGCATGTCAAAAGTTTTGCTTATCATTTCTAGTCGGAAATCATCTACTTATCATCCATAGGAAATTACCTGCTTATCATTATTAGTCTAGACACGTCTTGCTACATTAATTGCATGAGTAGTGTATAGACAAACTTCATATCTTAGCGTATCTGCTAAATCATATCTTATCGTATCTGTTACTTTAAACTTTACCTGACATACCCCGCAAATTCCTCCGTAATCTATGAAATCTTTTGATCTCTATATATAGATATCCTATGTAAATAGAATACCACCCGATAGCCGAAAAATCATTTTTATATCGAAAATCCTTTATCCAATCGTACGAAATGGAATTTGTCATCAGTTCAAGTCACTCGGATTCCGAAATGGAATCTCACTCAAGCACCGAAAGCAGTGTGACCGGAATGGATCAACCAATCAGTCATCACCTATTCTGGATGAATTGGGGATGGGTTCGTAGCCTCCTCAATCATTGGAAACAAGAAGAAGGCGATCCTTTCCATCCACCACATTGCCCTCTTGGCGAAGAACCTGAAGCACTTACCGGCGAACCTATTCGAGACACCATTTTCTCTCTCATTTCCAGGGTATCTCGTCACGATTATATACTACATCAAATTCTAGATTTTATTTATCCGCTCGTTCCGACCGACAATCATCCTGGAATAATAGAAGAAGTCAACGAACTTCGCGCTCGGGTAGTGGCTTTGGAGAATATGGTGCAGAGATTACAAACACCAGCAGCAGCACCAGCAGCATAACCAGTACCACCATCATCAACGCCAACAGTACCATTACCACCTCCAACCACAACCGCATTGTAAACCTCAACTTCACAATCTGTCCCACGAGCATCAACGTCATACGCACCATAGATACCAAGGAGTACCAACAACAATAACTGACGAAGTATTAATTCATAACTTCATTGGAGAAACATTCCGCGGCGATTATATAATCTCTAAAGTCTTAGAGATTATCTAATCTAGCCCTAACCAAAAATCAGTTAAGCGAACCAAAATGATAGAAAGAAGAGTAGAAACCCTGACAAAAATGGTGTGTGATTAACAAGTTAAACTTGTTTTACCAACAGCATCAACAATACCGTCAACATCACCAGCATCGTCAGTACAGTCAACATCAGAATCAACAACACCTATAACATCACAAACTCCGTCAGTTCAAGAATCACTGTGGACATCATTACGAATCAATAACGTGTATATTGTATCAACAAGTTATGAAGAATTAACTCATTCCCTCTGAAGAAATTATATATATATATATATTATATATATATATATTTTTTGAAATAAAAAAACAAATCTTTCCGTGCTAAGCTATTGTGTGTGAATCTTAACTACTCAGTTAATTCATATTACAAATATGCAATAATGTACGTCCCTCACCCGCGACTTAACCATCGTTAACTACAATCTCTGTTTCAATTCAACAAATTTCAATTCCTAATAAATCAAGTATATATTTGATTTTACACTTCATCATTGATGTAACCGAAACTTTTCAGATAACATCATTCGTACTTTGCGAAGTTCACAAGAATTTAACGAAAACCAACATCACTTCTCAACAAATAACGAAGTATTGATTCATAATTTCAATATTATTGAAGAAATACTTATGTAACCTCTAAACCTTCAAGGAATTATTCAATTCTAGTTCCAATCGTAAATCGAATGAGTTTAATTTAGTATTAACTCATTAAAATCTATGTTACATCTGAGGAGAATATATACATATATATTTTCATAAAGACTGTAATAAAATTCTTATGTACAAAATATTAATTGTGAAAATTTTTTAACGGGTAGGTAATACCCGAGAGATATATATAAATTCACAATTAATATGTTACATTCTTCGAATCAGATTAAGCAAATTATCAATTATACTTCCTACTTTCACAATAATATACATTCTTTCATAGAAATCAAAACAACCATACTCATTCAAACCCAATTACGTATTCTGATTTTAAAATCTCAGAATTCAATTCGAGATATAACCGGTACCATTACTTTTAGATTCCTACATCTTTCAAAGCTATACTTTGACTTCAAAAGTGTGTTAGAACATCAAATGTATACAAACGATTATAATCTATGTTCAAACCCTTTGAAAATCTCTGAAGACACTTCAAATAATGAGCAATCGAGATGATGATCCAACCACATATTACCCACAGTTATGTACTTAAAAAGCTCTCGAAACCAAAGTCATAATTCAACACATATCTGTGTCAGATCTTTTAGCATTTATTAGCAAAAATAACCTTGCAATTTCTTTGCAAAGTAGCAAATTATATCACAGCTCCAGCAAGACAACTTCGATTTTTTCATTCGGAGTAGCCTTATCATAATTTTGATATATGTGATTACCCTTTTGTTACCGGAGAACCTTTCATATTCCACTACATTAGCAATAAACTTACCAACAACTTCACTGATCTTGGGCATTCCGAAGAATCTTTATATTTATCGAAACCTCATCATTTACTCATCTGCCTCTTGTAACGAGAATTGTCATACGAATCATTGGGAGTTAGCAATCAGTATTTTGAAATCTCACAGCATGTTGACGCCAACAGTTATACATAACGTCTATTTCCAAGGCTTACATACTTCGAATGTGAAGTTTCTGAAAAACACTCTGAACCGCGAACTAGTTCTCGAAATGCTGATGAAGCAACAAAAACTGTAAATGACCTTAGCAGTAAAAAGTTTGATGATGAAGATTAGTGTATTAACAAAGCTCAGAAATAGAGAAGTTTTGGAACTAGAAAACGGATTGAGCAAAGTATGACGGAGGCTGTGGACAAATCACAAAGACTGAACCTGCCTTCAAAGAATCCAAATGATTCAGTGTCTGCTGAAGTCATTAACGAATACCTTGCTCCTGACACTAAACCCTTACAGACAATATTCTTCATCATCCTCTGATATTAGAAATTCTAAGATATCATCGTATCTTTCATTATAAATATCCTCCATATTTCTGAAGATATTTCCATAACTATTCTTATCTGGAATCATTTATCTCTTTGCGCTATCTGTATTACATCAAAAATGAAACTGTTTAGTTCCTATACTCTGTAAACCTTTGAGTTTAAAATATGAATGTTTTTGAAGTAGTGTTGGAAACTGAAGCATGAGTTAGTATAATATAATGATATTTGATCAACGTGATTATATTACAGTAATTCATGCTGAGTTTCTAAATGGAACGTGATGATTCACAGATCATAACATCATCATGTGCCATGTTATACGACTCTTGTATTCTATTTAACCTCTAAAATATTAAGAAAATATTTCTTGATGATTCGGCCTTTTCCAAGGTATTCTAGTAATTTGACAAGTCAAGATCGTGCCATCACAATTTCCTTCCTAGAACATTAACAATGTTCATTCCGAAAATCATATTTGTGAATTCTGGACCATTACAAGCGGTGCTTAATCGCAAGAAGAAGAAACGAAAGGACAAAACTCTGAAATAGAAATTGGGGTATAAATTGCAGCAAATAAAAGAGAGCATTAACTGTGGATGACAATGATTATAGAAGATAGAAACAGAGACTTTGAAATATAAGGGAAGATATAAAGCCCAACGACAAATCAAAAATTATAAACCATATATATCGATGCATATAGCAATATAAAGACACGGGAGAACTAGAAACACTATAAACCCAAGAGTATAGTAGAAGTAAATAGATTCTTCCAGCGGTAGATGAAAAAGAAGAATGACCGATATGAAAGTTATAAGTATATCGAGAATCAGAACTGGATGGAGCATATTGATGAATACTTTAAAATATGAGTTGAGGGGGAAAGAATAGAAGGTGATGAAACATGACTAGGAACTTAGAAATCAACAGATTTAACTCACACAATGACGGAATAAGTGAATCAAACCCTCTAGTGAATAGGTTAAGCTTTTTGTGATTTATTTAGTCATACCACAACTAAATCAAGTGTGATTAGATCAACACCTAGAGCTATTATTCACCACCTGGGTGATTTGGGTTGAGAGAGAATCGGAGGAGCTCACCAGATCTGAGTGTGTGTAACAAATGAGAGGCTTAACCTAAAAATGAAGAACATAAGACTTTATATACCCCTGCTGTTGACTCACCCGTACAATTCATCCATCACACATACGAGTTGGCTTCATTAGCCGTACGGGTGATCACTCACTCGTGTCTTCTCATTTAGATTGTAATTATGACTTAGCTCAGCATCAACCGTGCGTATGAGCCTGTCAGCCGTACGAGTGAGGCTTCACTCGGACGTCTGACTAAGTCTAACATAGTCAAACATCCACATCTTGTTCCTGCAGTTGCTGTAACCACACACAAACACAAATAGGATAATAACGAACTATCATGGTGGCCTGTAAACTGTTGTACCTGCAATGAACGTGGGTAGATGTCTAGGGACTTGCATAAAATGCATCAACAGAAGGTGTGAGTTGTAAGAAAAGGAAGGAGGTGAATTTATAAGAAAATCTCCGACAAAACAATTAAAATGGACGATCGCATTTAAAGCGGATCCTAATTCCTTTTGTTACCGGAGAATCAAATCTTATTACAAAGATTTTCTTCAAATCCCTTGAAATCTGGAAATCAATCATATCTACGTCAAATGATAAGATGAATCTACACTTACTCATTTCACTCTTCTATGTTAGCTTCATTCGTACTCTTCATATAAATGGATTGTTTATCCAAATTATTCGCTGATGATAAAACTCTAATTTTCAGCATGTATGCATCATGAAAACATACTTATTATCATTCACGACCTTTCCACTCAAATTTCGGGACGAAATTTCTTTAACGGGTAGGTACTGTGACAACCCGGAAATTTCCAATCAAATTTAAACTTTATCTTTATATTATTCCGACACGATAAGCAAAGTTTGTTAAGTTAAATCTCAAGAATTTTAAATTGTGTTCATACATTCATTATAACCTCGACCAAATTCAGACGATTCACGAACCGTTATATATAAATAAATATGTATATATATGTATATATATATTATAACTTGAGAATATTAATAAAGTATTAAACGTATAATACTTTACATGATCGTATTTGTTTCAATATGTTTATCGATGGAATTAGAAGATAATATCAAATTGTTGATTTATCAGATACATTATGATATGATTACGGGTCTATGTTATGAGGTCCACTGTGATTTAAGAAATCTATTCTTTTTGACAACATTCGGAAAATGGTAAAGTGATTTATAAGTAAGAACGTGAAGTGTAAATAACTTAGATGTTGGATATCGACAAGTTAAGTAACTCGACATTTTTCATTAAGATGATTTCATACGTTTATTTAACCTTTGAACTTTATCCCATGCTTCACCAACAAACTGTAATTTAAAAACTTGAAACCTATTATGAATATATATGATTCTACTTTTTTAAAACATTTTATGATATAACGATTTCCATTATTTTAACCTTTAAACAAAATGATTCTTAAAAATATATTTGGTTTTGGAAAACAAAATTATTATATTTATTTGATTTAGTTTCAAACGTACAAAAACGTTTTCAGTTTAAAAAGAACTTTATTATTAAAACGTATATAACTTTTATAAATATCTAGAACCACTTTTGACAACTCATTACTTAACCAGTATGATAAAGATAACGATATTTATATTTTATTTTATTAAATATATATAACGATTTAAATTAATATTATATATATTTATACGCGTATTATACGTACATAGTTTTATACTTTTACTATACTTAAACTTTATCTTTACTTTATTTTTACTTTACTTTAACTTTAATAATTCACTTTAATAATTCATACTTTAATAATTTACTTTAATAATTCATACTTTAATAATTCACTTTAATAATTCATACTTTAATAATTCACTTTAATAATTCAAAAATCTATTATAAATAGAATTCAATAGGTTTCATTATTTCATAGAAACTTGAAAATATTTTTCTCTAAACTCTCTCAATCGATTTACATATATATATTTACTCCGTATTATTTCAAGATATTATTAGTATACATAAAATATTACGTCAGAGTGCTGCCCGAGTGATTTCGAAATTGTTTTTCGAGTGGGATTGGATTAAGGAAATTATGGGTTATAGCTATGGAGGTGATTGGTATGGTTCATGGGTATGCTCGTGAGGTCAATATAGTGTTTATCATCTCCGTTGCGTCTACGTACCTTTCCTGTAATATTGAATCTCAATATTGATACGTGAGTACTCATAATTTAACTTTTACACATAATAGTGTATCCCTGACTAGTGCTCGAGTATATAGGATTATGCATGTTTGTACTTTTGATATTGCCTTTAGTTAGGTTATGTTGAATCCTGAATTAGTTATATATGCGACTGAGATAAGGTATAAGATATGCATGTCGTTGGAAAGCTAGCGAAAAATTAAGAACTTTTCATTTAGATATCGAATGATTTCGATGAACGGATTTGAAGTTATAGTCCATCGAATTTTTGTATTATTATTAAAAATGATTATTATTATCGTCGTTATTATCGTCGTTCTAGTTTTTTCTTATTATTATTATTATTATTATTATTATTATCTTTATTAATAAAAGGATTTATCATTAAAAATTGTTATTTTTTTTATTATTACTATCGTTATTATCGTTAAAGTTATAATTAGTATTATTATTATTATCCAATTATTATTATTATTATTATTATTATTATTATTATTATTATTATTATTATTATTATTATTATTATTATTATTATTATTGGTATTATTATTATTATTATCATTATTAATATATATATCATTATTTAAAAATGGTTATTGTTATTGTTATTATTATTATTACTATATTATCATTAAGATAATTATTAGTATTATCGTTAATAATGTTATAGTAACTATCATTATTAATATTTGTGTAATTAAAACAAATATTTGTAACACCTAATTATTTTGATTACTATTATTATCATTATTACGAACACGATATAAAAGACGATTAAAAGCTATTAAACGAAACGATTAGGAAATAATGGGTAAGAGTATCATGATGAAATTAAAATATTATAAGATATTGATTTAGATAAAATTATCGTTCTTATTATTTTTATCATTACTATTATTATTAAAATTATCGTTAGTATTAAAACTATCATTTTAACAAAAATTATCATTTTAATAGAAATGTCATTGTTACTATAAAATATCATTATTATTATTATTTTAAATAGAATTATTATTTTAAAGATAATATTAAAAATTATCATAAATATTAAAGTTATCATAATTAGAAATATCGTTTTATCATAATGTCATCTTAGTAATTATAAATATTGATATTTTTATAATAATAATTATTATTACAAAATAATACAACTTTTACTTACTATCATTATAGATATTATTTTATCAAATAAATATTTGATACAAACATATTTTACTACGTGTAATAACTTACTTTAATAATACGTATCATATTATCTTTATAATATTAAATGAACCCTATAAATTTTATTACTTAATATATATAAAAGTATATTTTATTATATAAATATAATATAAAATTTTATTTATTAATAAATAAATTATATTATTTACTCTAATAAATCTTTTAAAAATATTTAAAAATATAAAACGACGATATTTAAACTATATATTAATCATGTATAAATTTTTGGAAATTATTTTGAGTCAAATTTACTTTTGTTGACTTTTGCATATTAGTCTCGAGCATTAGGATTGTGGTACACTATGACTTGACCTAATTTGTTAGACAAATATTGACCAACACATAAATATATATAATTAATTTAGGTTCGTGAATCCGAGGCCAACCTTGCACTTGTTCAATGACGTTATATGTATTTTTACTACGAAATACAGTATGGTGAGTTTCATTTGTCTTTTTACCCTTTATATTTTTGGGCTGAGAATACATGCGCAATTTTTATAAATGTTTTTCGAAATAGACACAAGTAATCGAAACTACATTATATGGTTGAATTATCAAAATCGAATATGCCCCTTTTTATTAAGTCTGGTAATCTAAGAATTAGGGAACAGACACCCTAATTGACGCGAATCCTAAAGATAGATCTATTGGGCCTAACAAACCCCATCCAAAGTACAGGATGCTTTAGTACTTCGAAATTATATCATGTCCGAAGGAGGATCCCAGAATGATAGGGGATATTCTTATATGTATCTAGTTAATGTCGGTTACCAGGTGTTCACCATATGAATGATTATTTTTTTGTCTCTATGCATGGGACGTATATTTATGAGAACTGGAAATGAAATTCTTGTGGTCTATTAAAATGATGGAAATAAATGATTATGATAAACTAATGAACTCACCAACCTTTTGGTTGACACTTTAAAGCATGTTTATTCTCAGGTGTTAAAGAAATCTTCCGCTGTGCATTTGCTCATTTTAAAGATATTACTTGGAGTCTTTCATAGCATATTTCGAAGAACGTTGCATTCGAGTCATTGAGTTCATCAAAGATTATTATTAAATCAATTTATAGTTGGATAGTGGATATTATGAAATGGTATGCATGCCTGTCAATTTTTGATGTAAAGAAAGATTGTCTTTTAAAAACGAATGCAATGTTTGTAAAATATATCATATATAGGTCAAATACCTCGCAATGTAATCAACTATTGTGAATCGTTTATAATGTATATGAACGGGTCCTTTCACCCGCTGCCCCCTCTGACACCATATTTTGATGTACGCAGCCCAGTAGAATTACTCTCTGTGTGTTTCCGACCCATCCCTGACCACCACTAAAACAACAGCAGTTAAGGTTGTCAAATAAATTAGCCTTTTATTTTATATGAAATATGACATTTTACTATAATTGTGACAGCTTCTAGTCTCAATCTTGCGAACACATAATCATACCAAGGTAATAAATGCACTTGCTCATAATCTTGTGAAGCTGACAAATGAAAGGATAGCATAAGATCTAAACATATTGTCGCAATGAGCAATAGATCAGACGTTACACCTACAGGTAGCAACTTCAACATGTTTACCTGTAAATGGGTCGAGGTTGCCTTTATCACAAACGGGCCAAGTTGGTAAACTTAGAAAAAAGTATCAGGAGAAATATGTTGATGCGTACAACCTCTTCAATCATTTTATTTTAGTCAATTTATTTGATGCACTAAATATAAATTCTGCGATCATGATCAACACATACCTCCTTCCTAATTTTTTTTTTTTAAAGCAATATTGAAACATACAAAAGATGGACAGAAAAATACCTGAAGGTCGACCAGTGCCAACCCAGCCCCGCCCCCACCCACACTAACAAAACCTGTATTGACAAATTACCGTTTTACCCTTTACACCGTGGCCTTCTTCAGCAACATCCTTTCAAAGACTTTTGTCAGGGACCGAATATATATATTTTGAGAATATTTTTCCCAATAACTTTCAAAAAATGATCAGCAAAAACATGTGCACTTTTTCGACTTAGAATTAAGAGCGGCTGCAGCATGTGCTCATGGAAGACTATATAACTGCCAACAACTACACAAACAAACTCTACTCCGTATTTCAACAATATTTGTTCTTTCTGTTGACACAACTTCAAATTCAACTTCGTTGGCACGTAACACTTGATAGCAACAGGAATCAAGAATTCCTTTTAAATGAGCGGCTACAGCACGTGCTCACGTAACACTTGTTCTTTTCATTGACGCAACATCAATTTCAATATTTGTTCTTTCCGTTGACACAACTCCAAATTCAACATCGTTGGAACAAACCATCATCAGCATCAATAGCCGAAGCACATATAAGTTTACCTATGTATTTCCCTTTTAAATGAGCTCTATCATTTTCCAAAAGTGCTCTACAGGCATTCAAAAATCCAACATTACCGCACGATAAGATACAAAAAGGCATTGAAAACGATTATCTTGGCCAGATGAGAAAACAGAGGCTACACTTCCAAGATTACATTTTTTGAACTTGTTCAAAGTATGACATCAAAAGTCAACGCCTTCTTCAGAAGTCCCATGTGAGTATGTGACGAAGCCATAATACGTTCTTTCCCATCCTATGCTTGCATATACGAAACTGCAACACCGTGTTGATCACGAATAGTAATATCTTGTAAAATCTCTTTCAGTTTATACTTATACTGTGGATTATCACTATTCTGAGATCAAAATGTAAGGCTATGGCAATATCAGTTAAAGCCCTGCCACATATATCAATTTGCTTATGCTGAGACCATCCCCTATAGTTCACCCTTTTGAACTTCTCTCTTATCATTCAATGTCATATCCAACTATTCACTATTTAAATATATAAAATAAATAAGATTAAGATATATTACATTATATAATAACTAAATAACATTACATTAATAATGTGAACACATTACATTACATTAAATAAATAAAATTCACTACAATAATAAAATATGATACATATTCAACAACAACAAAAAAAAACTAGTCCGAGTCCGTGTCTTCCACACCTCCTTCAGATGGCAGTTGTGGCAAAATTTTATTAATATATTAGCGATGATAGGCAAGAAGCTTTTGTTCCTTAATTAATTGGCATATTCAGATTGATAGATTGATGGTAGTGTTGAGCACCTTGAACGTCCTACTTATTCGTTTAACAATGGACGATTTTTGTTTTTCTTTCTTGTTGGGCTTTAATGATTTCATTGTGGACATCGTGAGATGTGCAACGTGAGGAAGCGGCATCAGACGAACCCGAACTTTTGTGACTTTTTTTGCTAAGTCGTGATTGGGTGTAGAACGGATCGGGTTGTCCACGAATAAAAGTCCCAAATTCGGGTTCGTATCAACTCTCACTAGTTTGTTCTCTTCCATATTAATAGGTGGTTCTGGTTGTTGTCGTCTTTTCTTGCCCATAACACCTTTCGTGCCTCCGTGGAGCGAAACTTCGGGCAGTCATAAAGCAACTTGAACGAGGACTTGGTGAATGGGTGACCTGTTCGATCTCTAAATCCTTAACGTGTAGCTTCCATGATGTCGAGGTCATTGGCCTCGCGTTTTTATGATGTTCGTAAATGTTAATAACTAACTTGACGTTTCTTTGTAGTTTTGTCCATTTGCCAGTTAGTTGGTCAATATTTCTTTCTAGGAGCTGATCCTCATACACCACTTTTTAATCCATATACACCTAATTACCTATTATACCCTTAATTATACTTATATTATACTTAGAAAAATAATATAAGTTCAACTTCCTAAATTAATCTAGGGATATAATTGTAAGTTTATGTGACAAAATTGTACATGGATAAAAAGTAGCGAGTGAGGATCACCTCCCTTTCTTTTTAGATCAACCAAGTGGTTATAATTGTGAAGAATTGTGACGCCCCGTACAAAACCATCGTGTACGGTTCATCAACAACAGGATCATCACAAGGTCAAACACTATATGCTATTTGAAAACCGATTTGCATTCATTAAAAAGATAATGTTTTACAAAGATAACATGTCATAAGACTTATTACAAACCATTGTTCCAAAATAACATAAGTTTACGAATGCAAAACATAGGTTTCATAATTTGAGACATCTCTAGTAATGCAGCGGATAACTAATACAGCAGGTCCTTAACAGCAATTCAATAACAGCATGACATCAAGTCTAACAGCGGAAGCAATAAAACTCTAGGCACCTGAGAAATACACGCTTAAAAAGTCAACACGAATGTTGGTGAGCTATTGATGAATGGAGCAGAGTGGTATAAAATACTATTAATTTTTAGCAGGAAATACTATTAAATACGATACAATTTTACACAAGATATTTATTTATTTAGAGAATGGATATACTTAAACCTTGCTACAACACTTATAGGCAGTGTACCTAATCGTACAGTAGTGTAGTTTTTAGTAAGTCCGGTTCGTTCCACAGGGAAAATCTTTAAACAAAGCTTAACGCTATATTAGTTTACTTTTATAAAAATACAAATATATATATAAGTAATATTATTGTTATAAAGGGGGGTTTTTACCGTTTAATGACCGGTTTGTCGATTTTAAAACTTTAGTCGCAGTTAAAACCAAATGTAAAATAATAAATAAATACAAGACTTAATTTAAAGTGTAAAGTAAATAACAATAATGAAATTGCGAATAATAAAAGTGCGATAAACTTGCGATAATTAAAAAGTACGATAATTAAAAGTGCAATTAAATACAATAACAATTAAAATGCGATAATTAGAAGTGCAATTAAATATAAAATAAAGGAAATTAAATATGAAATAAAAGAATTATGCTTATTTAAACTTCCGTAACCATGATGTTTGACGTGTTGATTTTAGTTTTATGCCTATGGGTTAATTGTCCTTTGTCCTGGATTATTTAATATGTCCGTCTGGTTTTTGTCCATAACAGTCCATCAGTCATAAATATAAAGTGCGAGTGTCCTCGTCAAATTATCCTTATACCCGAAGTTAAATATTCCAACTAATTGGGGACTTAAACTGTAACAAGATTTTAATACTTTGTTTAATAATTACACCAGGATGTCGACTGAGTGTAACCCAAGGTTTTAATATTTTGTTATCAATTATACCAAGTGTCCTTGTACATAATTTCACCCCTATTTTAATTATTCTAGTGGCTATTAATCCATTCCCGTGTCCAGTTAAATGAACGATTATTCGTACATATAAATACCCCGCCCATCGTGTCCGATCGAGTGTATATGGTAATTTATAGGGATGCCCAATTGTAAATCTTTATATTAACATTAACAAACTATCATTTAGTTAAACAAATATAAAGCCCATTAATAGCCCATAGTCTAATTTCCACAAGTGTCGTTCTTTTGTCCAAACCCCAATTATAGTACAAAGCCCAATTACCCAATTTTAGTAATTAGCCCAACATCATGATTACTTCGGATTAAATAAGCATAATAATAACTTAGCTACGAGACATTAAATTAAAAAGGTTGAACATAACTTACAATGATTAAAAATAGCGTAGCGTTACACGGACAGAATTTCGACTTACACCCTTACAACATTCGCTAACATACCCTTATTATTAGAATTATAATTAAAATTAAAATTAAAATATAAATATAAATATATTTACGTATACATATATAGAGAGAGATTGAATTTGGATATGAAAATGATCAGAATTCGGTTGGCTTTATAGGGAATTGAGTTCAGGGGTACTCCGCGACTCGCGGCAACTTTTGCCTTCAAACTCCGCGAGTCGCGGAGTTTGAAAATACAGCTCACCATCCTTTGGCTTCTTTCTTACCGACGATTTATAAATATATTATAATATATATATTAATTTTAAGAATTAATTATATATTATATTATATTTATGTGCATAGTTAACTCGTAATTTTTAGTCCATTGCGTCGAGCGTTGAGAGTTGACTCATGTCCCGATTCCGGATTTTCGAACGTCCTTGCGTACAATTTAATATCTTGTACTTTGCGTTTTGAATCTTGTACTCTTGTAATTTCGAGACGTTTCTTATCAATAATTGGAACCTCTTTGATTGTATTTTGTACTTTTGAGCTTTTTGGTCGTTTGCGTCTTCAATTCGTCGAATCTGTCTTTTGTCTTCACCTTTTATTATTTAAACGAATATCACTTTTAAATAGAACAATTGCAACTAAAAGCTTGTCTTTCTTGAGGAATAATGCTATGAAATATATGTTCGGTTTTAGCATTATCAAATATTCGCACACTTGAGCGTTGCTTGTCCTCAAGCAATATCGTCTTGAAATACTAGAATCACTTCTTTATTCTTCACACTTTGTACATCAGTGATTTCTTTACGGCGGTATAAACAATGGTAGTAACGATATGGTTTACAGTCCCACATGACTATAAAAATTTAGATCCATTAAGGAAACTGGATCTTTATGAAAACATTTGATCTTTTGAAAATTAAATCTAGTTTTTACCCTAGATAAGTTTTCCGGAATAACCCTTCACCGGTGTTTGCAAAATATTTTTGTGGGTTTGGTGGGTTTCAGATTTGAAAATTTTAGCTCAAAACTTGCGGTTTTGTGTCACCCACTTGCTAACCTTGTATTTGGAAAGCAACACGTCCAGTTTACTTGTCCCGTATATTACCTTTCGGTAAACTACCGTCCGGTTGTAAAGGAAAGTGTTGAACAAGCAACTGTTAAGGTAATGTCCCCTGACATGCTTTTAATTATGGTCTATAACGTGTCGGACGCAATTACTATCCTTGGTAGGAGCAATAGTAAAGCTCACCCTTATAATTTTCCGGTTTGGCACAAGGTCCTGTCCTTGACCATGCTATGCAACCACCGTTCTTACGGTTGACACCCGATTTGGTTCAGGTGACCTAATGAATTCCAGGTGAATTCCTAGGATTTTACGTTCAATGGTAATGAACGCATTGAAAATAGGGTTTTCAGAAAACAAATCGGTTTGTAATTTTGATCAAAATATTTTCTCGTTCAAGCTCGAGTTTAGATATCATTGAATTCCATGAGTTTGAATTCTCAATCTTTAAGGTCAATCTCTAGGATTGAGTAATATCAGGCTTAAAAGCTGATTTTTAATCTTTAAGGAGATTATCCTTTCTGGGGATCTGATTCATTAGTCTTATCCAGCTAATTTGCACGGTGCCCCCCCATTGTACGAGATAAATCCTTCTCATAGTTAGGATAAATCTGACCACTTGGCGACCCTGTTTGATGCTGAGGTCCGTGGATTTCCTGCTGATTTTAGTGATGACTTTTCTAGATGTTTCGTCAACCTACAGCTGGTCTGGACGACAGCTTCCTGACCTAAATCAAGAAGCGCGTTTCTTTTTCAGAAGACTTTACTTCCTTTTAATGATGGAATTGATTCATCGTGTAGATCCATCTTTCTTACAGTAAATCAGGTAAAACTTTTTAGTTTAGTCCAAAGCAAAAGTATTTTCAGTTATTTGTACAAAAATATGTGATATATGTTTTGAATAACTTGGAGAATTTTCCCACACTTGGCTTTTATTTTCCTTTTTATTGTCCTCTATTCCATTTTAAATGAATTTTAACATTTTGGTTTGTTTATCAATTTATGTCCTTTCCGAGGTAACAATAATTTCGGTGTTAAAACCTAGTTTTATCGTTCATAAATATGTATAAACATGATTTTGAGTTCATTTAATTGAAAATTTTGAAAAATTTTACTAGAATTGGGTAGTCAGTATATAAGACTAGGGCTGTTCTTTATTATCAGAGAGCACTAGATTCTAATACAACTACTACTTTACTAGTATTTCTAATGGTAACCAAGTGTATAAAGTAAAAATTTTAAAATCCGAAAGAATTTAACCCCTTCCCACACTTAAGATCTTGCAATGCCCTCATTTGCAAGAAATCAGTAACAATTTAAATTATTGAGGGTGATTTGTGTGAAAATGATTAAATTTTACCAAAGTTTCCAAACATATTTGTGTTTGTTTGCTGAATGATAAATGGTGCACATCATTTGTTCATTCCGTCTTGTTGTTATTTCACATATATTTTGCATCTTGTCGTCAAAATTAGTTGCTTTTGCTGAACTTAATGCCAGTCTTTGAAAATGCGTTGGTTTACCCTGTTGTGTACATAAGATAAACTGCATACATATAAATATGTAGTTTGGTATATTACCCCACATTCAAAAATTATTAAAATCTAAGAATAAAAGTTAGAAAATTATTAAGACTATTACAATATTAAATAAGTATTAAACGTATCAACATTACAAATTACAAAATAAATAAAACTAAGTAGACTAGGGATGATACTGATACCAGTAGGGGTTCCATGCATAACCATAGGTGCTATAAAATGCTTCGGCTGGGTTATACGTAGGATACGGTGGTTGAATCTCTATAGACCAGGGAGGGAATATGGGCTTTGTAGTAGGAATATAGTTTCTACCTATATGTTGGCAATAAGCTATGATTTGGTTTTGATGAACTTGCCAATCTTCAAATGCTCTATGTCTAGCATTTTCGTACTCCTGTGAAGCTATAAACCTTTGCATTTCTTGCATTTCATTTCCCCCTCCTACATTACCTTGCTGTTGGTTTCTCTCAACCTGTGGATGTCTACCATGGTATTGTACTGCGGCATTATTTCGCCTCTTCAAAACTTTCGCACCATGGTATACATTTAAACCTATTGTATCGCGGGGTTCTGGTTCTTCTACTAATAATCCCCCCCGACTTATATCCACACCGAGATATTCAGCAATCAAAGTAATAAATATACCACCTCCTATTATGCTATGCGGTCTCATCCCCCTAACCATAGCTGATAAATAATAACCCACACAATAAGGTATACTTACAGTGCTTTGTGGGTCTCGAATACACATATGGTAAAACAAATCCTGTTCATTTACCTTTTCCTTGTTCTTACCTCTTTGTGTAATCGAATTAGCTAAAAACCTATGAATTACTCTTAATTCAATCGGTGATGGCTTGTCATTTGACTCCATACACCATGTGTATCAAAATTTTCATCTATCTTTCTACCATTTAGTATCAACCCTCTACAATCGGCAGATGCTAACTCCTCAGGCGTATATATACGTAAAGCCTGAGCCATGTCTAGTAAAGACATGTGGCGCATCGAACCTCCTAACAAAAATCTAATAAAAGATCGATCGGTTAAACTAGCTACTCGATCATTTAATTCTATACTACACAACAATTCTTCACACCATACTTTATATACAGGTCTACGCATGGTGAATAAACGTACCCAGTCGTTAAAAGTAGAATTACCATACCTCTGTGCAAGTAATTCCCTAATTGGCCCGGCCAATTCTACAGCTTCTAATGGTCCCCATTCTATGACCCTAGGTACCTCAACAACTTTAGAATGAAGAGTATGCAAACCCCTTTGGTATTTTGGATAATCTATCCAAAGTCTGTCAAATCTCAGATTCGGGTGCAAATCTTCCAAGTGCATATCAGAAAATGTCATGACTGGATGAGGTATATCTTGTTTGTAGTAGTTATCCACCTCCTGTTGTTCCGCATTCTCAGTAGGAGCATTGCGAGCTTGGGATGAAGATTCACCCCTTTCAGTCTGCAAAACACATCAAACACAATTTTTGTGCATCCAAATTTGCATTAGTGTCAGCAAAATCATCAATCAAAATAATTACAATGACATGATCAATTTATATCAAACTTAAGCTCATTTCCATATTTTTATCAAATCTACACTTTTTCAAATAAGCATATACGAAAATGTTCGCCAAGTTCATAAGCATTTAACTGAAATAACATGTCAAAATAATCATTACTAGCAATTAAACAAGTTTCAAATGGCATTATCTTTCAAAAATCAAGTTCATGAATTTTAGACTTGAAAAAGTCCACTTTAATTCTCAAAATCATGTTTAGGCTCAAAGTTTGGATCATTTAACTACCTAAACATGTTACACTACTTAATTTAGCAACAATTCATGACAAAAATCGGCCATAACCTGTTTATATCAAAAAGCCCCAAATTGCTCAAGAACACAAACCCTAGATTATTCAAAATTTGAAGTTTAAGGCTTCTAATCATGTTAAATAGCATCAATCTAGGTTATACAAGCATAATACATAAACAATTTAAGCATAATTACACTAGAAAGCATCAAAATCGAATTGGGTATAAAATTGCTCAAGAACACTAATTTTCGGATTAAATGGTGTTTAGGTGTAGAAATTTACCATTTTTCTTGAGTAATTCCTTGATAGCATCCTTCTCAACATGATTTTAGTAAAAGATTTGATGATTAACGGTTAAAAATTGTGATTTTGGGGGTGTTTTCTCGGGTTTTTTGCGGGTTATTTTCGCAGTATTTTCATTTTTGTGGTGTGCAACTGAGCTGTTCTTGCGTTTTATTTTTTTTTTCTGTAATTCGGTCCCTCCGCGAGTCGCGGGGTTTTTACCCTTCAAACTCCGCGAGTCGCAGAGTTTGTATATTTTTTTTTATCTTATACTAATTAAAACGATTAAGTAATTAATTTTAAAATTTTGTTTCCCTTGTTATTTAGGACGAGGTCGTTTCGGATCGATGTCCTAGTCCGTCCCTCGACAAAATTTTAAAATTTGTCTTTTTGTAGCGATTGTTTTAAAAGCTAAGATTTTTGGGTTTTTTTTAATGTTTTTGGCATACTTTAATTCAATAAGATTAAAAATAATGATAATAAAAGTTCTCGTCCCTCTCTCGGGTAAAGCAATTTCGGTTCAATGACCTAGTCTTCAACTTACGACGAATTTTAAAAATCATATTTTTAACTTAATGAGATAAAGTAAATTTTTGTTTTTAAATTCACACAACTTAAATATAAAATTCAAAATTAATATTAAAAATTCACACCAAACTTAAAATTTGAAATGCATAAAATTAAAAATTCATATTTTAAAAATTAAAAATTCACACCAAACTTAATTTAAAAATTCATATTATAAATTCACACCAAACTTATATTAATTTTTCAAATATTTACAATTTTAAATATATTGATTTTACAAAGTTTATAATATTAATTTAAGATTTATATATTAATTTTAAAAATATGGTAAAAATAAAATTAAAAATCTTTTTTTTGCTTTTTATCCCACTTTAATCAATCAAATATTATCAAAAATATGCGCCCCTCTTTTCGGTAAAGTAATTTTGGTTCCATGACCTAACTTAACTCATGACGAATTTTTGAAATATTTTGGGTTGATTTGATTAAAGATATTTATACCTTAAGAATAAACGTTAAATTTCGCAGTGATGTAATAAATTTTTGAATGATATCAATAATTTCGGTCGCCAAACCTAATTTTATTCAATACCAATTTAATACTTTATAGCGAACAAATTAGCGTTTATTATCAAAAGGTTAAAAATAAAAATAAAAAAAATAAAAACTGTACAAACATACCTGTGAAATAGATTTCTTAGTTATATGATCTATCCCATTCATAAGATAGTCGGTTTAATTGGTTTTCCATAGCTACATAGGCGTAACCTCGAGCATTCAGTGTTTTTTCTTCTAAACATATGAACGGTCCGTCTCTGCATAAAGTAACAAATTCGGTATTTGAATAGGTTTGATTATTTGAACATTTACCTCCATGTGACCATTTTCCGCATTTGTGACATCTTTCTAGGTGTCGTGCTCTTCTTTTCGCTGCGGATTTTGATTTCCCTTTACCAAATTGTAACTTATTATCTTCGCATCTGGATTCTTTTCTTACTCCGTCCAATCTTTCTCTGATTACTGATACTATTTCACTCGGTAGTGTGTCATTATTACGTTTAGTGATCAAAGCGTGTAGCATTAGACCATGGTTTAGTTCACAGGCAGTCTTCATTTTGTAAAAACCTAAAAAAAATAAAAATTCAGAATGGGGGGAGAAGACTAGTTCTTTAGGGTCTGCTAAGGAAAGACCGTTCGGGTTCCATTTTCGAGAACTACACGAAAACAGATAATCTAACTCTAACAGAAATACATATTATCCTTTAAAGACTTGATTCTCCCCACACTTAGTTAGCTGTGGTATCGAAATTGTGATTAACTTCATTGTCGACTTCCATTGGACTATCTATGTAGTGTTTAACTCTGTGACCATTAACTTTAAATTAAATCCCATTTGAATTTATTAATTCTACTGTTCTGTATGGGAAAACTCTTTTGACTATGAATGGTCCAGACCATCTTGATTTCAATTTTCCAGGAAATAGCTTGAATCGTGAATTGAAAAGAAGAACTCTGTCTCCTTCTTTAAATTCTTTTGAACTTCTGATTCTTTTATCATGCCATTTCTTCGTTCTTTCTTTATAGATTAACGAATTTTTGTATGCTTCATGTCTTAATTCTTCTAATTCGTTTAGTTGACTTAATCGTAGACGTCCAGCTTCATGTAAATCAAGATTACATGTCTTCAAAGCCCAAAATGCTGTATGTTCAATTTCTACTGGAAGATGACATGCTTTTCCATAAACAAGTCTAAAAGGTGTGGTTCCAATTGGAGTTTTGTAGGTTGTTCTAAAAGCCCAGAGTGCATCCTCCAATTTAATGGACCATTCCTTCGGATTTGATCCTACGGTTTTCTCTAGAATACATTTTAAAGCTCGGTTGGTATTTTTAACTTGTCCACTTGTTTGTGGATGATATGCGGTGGAGATTTTATGAGTTACTCCATATCTTTTAAGAACTTTCTTAAGTTGATTATTACAGAAATGAGTACCCCGATCACTTATTAAAGCTTTCGGTGTTCCAAACCTTGCAAAAAGACGTTTTAAAAAGTTAACTACAACTCGTGCATCGTTAGTTGGGAGAGCTTGTGCTTCCGCCCATTTAGATACATAATCAATGGCTATGAGAATATAGAGATTATTATGAGATTTTGGAAATGGACCCATAAAGTCAATACCCCAAATGTCAAATACTTCACATACTTGTATCACATTTTGTGGCATTTCATCACGTTGACTTATTTTTCCGGCCCTTTGACAAGCATCACGGGATTTGCAAAGAAGGTGTGAGTCTTTGTAAATTGTAGGCCAATAGAATCCAGCATCATAAACTTTTCTTGCTGTTAGTTGAGGCCCATAATGCCCTCCTGTTGGTCCTGTGTGACAATGGTTTAATATTTTACTGGCTTCATCCCCGAATACACATCGACGTATTATTCCATCTGGACAACTTTTAAACAAATGTGGATCTTCCCAAAAATAGTGTTTTATATCACTGAAGAATTTCTTTCGTCTTTGGTACGATAATCCTTTTTCAAGGAATCCACAAACTAAGTAGTTTGCATAGTCTGCAAACCATGAAATTTCTTTATAATCTATCTTCAATAGATATTCATCAGAAAAGTTGTCTTGTATGGCCGATTCATTTAGAACTTCTAACTCAGGATTTTCAAGACGAGAAAGATAATCAGCGGCGAGATTTTCTGCTCCTTTTTTATCTCGAATTTCAATATCGAACTCTTGTAAGAGTAAGATCCAACGGATTAATCTTGGTTTAGCATCTTGTTTTGAAAATAGGTATCTAAGAGCAGAATGGTCGGTATAGACCACCGTTTTTGCTAGAACGAGATATGATTGAAATTTGTCAAAAGCAAAGACAATAGCAAGGAGTTCTTTTTCAGTAGTTGTATAGTTCGTTTGTGCTCCTTGTAACGTCTTACTAGCATAATATATAGGTTGAAATCGTTTTTCAATCCTTTATCTTAAAACGGCTCCCATTGCAAAATCACTTGCATCGCACATTAGTTCAAATGGTAGATTCCAATTTGGTGTTATCATGATCGGCGCATTAGTGAGTTTCTCTTTAAGAATATTAAAAGATTTGATACACTCATCTGAAAAGATGAATGGAGCATCCTTTTCTAGGAGTTTATTCATAGGAGTGGCAATTTTAGAAAAATCTTTTATGAAACGTCGGTAAAAACCGGCATGCCCTAGAAAACTCCTAACTCCTCTAACATTGGTGGGATGTGAAAGTTTAGCAATTACATCTACTTTAGCTCTATCCACTTCAATTCATTCTTTTGAAATTTTATGTCCAAGAACGATGCCTTCTTTAACCATGAAATGGCGTTTCTCCCAATTAAGTACTAGATTTGATTGTTCGCATCTAATAAGCATTCGTTCCAGATTAACTAGACATGATTCAAATGTATCACCGAAGACTGAAAAGTCATCCATGAAAACTTCCATGCATTCTTCCATCATGTCGTGAAAAATCGCCATCATACACCTTTGAAAGGTTGCAGGGGCGTTACAAAGTCCAAATGGCATGCGTTTGTAAGCAAAAGTACCATAAGGGCACGTGAATGTGGTTTTCTCTTGATCTTCGGGTGCTATTGGAATTTGAAAATATCCGGAAAATCCATCTAGAAAACAATAGTAACTATTTCCGGCTAATCTTTCCAACATTTGATCTATGAAAGGTAAGGGAAAGTGATCTTTTCTGGTGGCGTCATTTAATTTTCTATAATCAATACACACACGCCATCCTGTTACAGTTCTAGTAGGAATAAGCTCATTTTTCTCATTTATAATGACAGTCATGCCACCCTTCTTAGGCACGCATTGAACTGGGCTTACCCATGGACTATCAGAAATTGGATAAATTAGACCTGCATCTAGCAGTTTAATAATCTCTTTCTACATCTTGCATATTAGGATTTAGTCTTCGTTAGCGTTGCACATACGTTTTATGACCTTATTCCATAAGGATTTTATGTGTGCAATACGAAGGACTTATTCCTTTAATATCATGAATCTTCCATGCAATGGCTGGTTTATGAGCTTTCAACACAGAAATGAGTTGTGATATCTCATTTTCAGTAAGAGAAGACGATATTATTACAGGTAATTCAGATTCACCATGTAAATAAGCGTATTCCAAATGGTCTGGAAGTGGCTTTAACTCTAATTTCGGAGGTTCTTCTATCGATGATTTGTATCGATATCTGTCTTCTTCTTTTAGCATTTGAATTTCTTCTGTTATTGGTTCATATCCATTAGCTATAAGTGTAGCTAACATTTCAGCTTCATCAATTTGTTCTGTTCCTTCTCCTAAAGAACATTCTCATGTTCCTTGTAACTCTGGAAATTCTTCTAATAATTCTGCATGTGCATCTATAGTTTGAATATAATAACATGTATCATCTGCAGATTGTAGTTGTTGCATTGCTCTATCAACTGAAAAGGTAACACTCTCGTCCTCTATACTTAGGGTCAGTTTCTTACCGAACACGTCTATCATTGCTTTAGCCGTATTTAAGAATGGTCTTCCTAATATGAGAGGAACTTGAGAATCTTCTTCCATGTCTAGAACAACAAAATCTACTGGAAATACTAAAGTACCAACTTTAACTAGCATGTTCTCCATTATCCCTCTAGGATATTTTATTGATCGATCGGCTAGTTGTATACTTATTCTAGTTGGTTTCAATTCTCCAAGGTCTAGTTTAGCGTATAATGAATATGGCATTAGATTTATACTAGCACCTAAGTCTGCTAATGCTTCTATTGAACTAAGACTACCCAGAAAACATGGAATTGTGAAACTTCCTGGATCAGATAGTTTTTCTGGTATCTTATTCAACAGCACTGCTGAACAATTAGCATTCATAGTAACAGCCGAGAGTTCTTCCATTTTCTTTCTATTCGTGATCAGATCTTTCAAGAATTTAGCGTATCTAGGCATTCCTGAAATCACATCAATGAAAGGAAGATTTACATTTATCTGTTTAAACATATCCAAGAATTTGGATTGCTCGGCTTCAAGTTTCTCTTTCTTCATTTTACTCGGGTAAGGAAGTGGTGGTTGGTATGGTTTAACATAAGGTTTAGCCTTAACTGTGTTATCTTCATTAACCTTCTCAACTACCGGTTCTTTTTCCTTATCTTAATCAGGTTGTGGTTCTTGTGGAGTAGGAATAGCTTCATCAGAAGTTACAGGTATTTCAGGTGGTTTAAGTGTTGTACCACTTCTTGTGGTAATGACTTTAGCTGTTTCATTCCGGGGGTTAGTATTTGTATCACTAGGTAGACTTCCCGGTTTTCTTTCACCTATTAATCTTGCTAGGTTACTTACTTCTTGTTCCAGATTTTGAATAGAAGCTTGTTGATTTTTAAATGCTTGAGCATTTTGTTCATTAGTTTGTTTCTGAGATGTGAAAAACTGCGTTTGAGTTTCAACTAGCTTCGTCATCATATCTTCTAAGTTCGGCTTTTTATCATCGATTTGTTGTGGTGGTTTGTTTTGAAAATTAGGTCTTTGCTGATTGTAATTATTATTGGATAATTGTTGATTGCTAGGACCTTGTTGGTTGTTGTATGGAATATTTCTGTTATAATTCTGGTTTTGATTGTAAATCGGTCTTGGCGGTTGATAATTATTCTGATAATTATTTCCAGGCCTTTGGTTTATGTATGAAATATTCTCTCTTTGTTCCATTGTTAATTCAATACTGAGACAATCTTTTGTCAAATGTGGTCCTCCACACTGCTCACAACTAATTCGTATTGAGTGAATATCTTTAGTCATCTTTTCCATTCGTCTCTCCACAGCATCTATCTTTGCGGAAATGGAATCTAAGTCATGGCTAGAATCGGCTCTAGCTGCTTTAGATGATCTAACGATATCTTTTTCTTGGTGTCACTCATGTGAGTGGGAAGCAGTGTTATCAATAATTTTGTAAGCATCAGTTTCGGTTTTCTTCATAATAGAACCACCAGCTGCTATATCTATGTCTTTCCTTGTAGTGATGTCGCATCCTTGGTAGAATATTTGTACTATTTGACAGGTGTCTAAACCATGTTGCGGACATCCTCTTAACAACTTTCCAAATCTAGTCCACGCCTCATATAGAGTTTCATTTGGCTTCTGTGTAAACGTAACAATTTCTCCTTGAAGTCTTACGGCTTTAGATGCAGGAAAGAATTGTTTAAGAAAATTTTCAACTAAAACGTCCCATGTATCAATCGCCCCTTCAGGTAACGATTCCAACCAATCTTTGGCTTCTCCCTTTAAAGTCCAGGGAAATAACATGAGATATATCTGTTCATCCTCTACTTCTCGGATTTTAAATAGTGTGCAGATCCTATTAAAGGTACGTAGATGTTCATTTGGATCTTCCTTCGGCGCACCACTAAATTGGCATTGATTAGTCACCATGTGTAGAATTTGTCCTTTGATTTCATAATCTGGCGCATTAATGTCTGGATGAGTAATTGCGTGACCTTGGCCAGTGCGTTTAGCTCTCATTCGGTCTTCCATACTTAATGGTTCTGTTACTTCCATAATTGAATTTGTTGAATCGGAATCACTAGAGGATTCTGATTTAATGGTTCGTTCCTCAACAATCTCTGTTTGAATGATTGGTGGTTCCGGAGGAAAGGTTAGTGGTTCAGGATCTACGAATCGTTCCTGAATATTCTCCGGATTCTCAATTGTGAGGTCGGGTTCAAAAAATGGATTATCGGAAATTTGAACTGGAGTACTTGGTCGACTGGATGACGATTCTAAAGAAAAATCAACGGCGGTAATATTTGCTAAATGTCTTGATCTAGTTACAGGTGGTGAATGTACAAAAGTTGGTGAACGTCTTGCTCGGTGCATTCACTGAATATCCTATTAGTTTTTAAAAGGAAAGAAAAATTATAATAAGTTATCCAATCAATAGACTTTTCTGATTTTGCCCACGTTTCGAATAGCCAAAAGATGCAGCAGAGGGGCAGGATTCATTTGGTCTCAATATAATTGAGGACTGTTTGGCTCCAATAACCCGGTCCACGTACAAATCCAACTATTACTACGAACCAGAAAATTTTGATGTCTATCAATTTAACCACTTAAAATAAAATTTCGTAATTTTAAGAAATTTAGATAAGAAGTAGAATAAAAATCTATGTCCTAAAAACTAGAATAGCGAGAAATAAGAAAGAAAAAGAGTTCGTCGAAAAAGGTCGAAAAAGAAAAATGGTTGAAAAATAAAAGGTGACGGAAAAATAAAAGAAACTTATAAACCTTAAAAACACTTGACTAACCTAACCTTATTACTACAACTAACTGAAAATTATAATCGCAAATTGAGATTAATAATTAGAATGATAATTGATACATAGGTAAAAGTCGTCTAAAAATATTAAAGCTTACAGGAAAAACTAAGTCCCAAATGGAAATAACTTAAAAAGAAACTAAAACTTAAAAAGGCGTCGCAAAATTCTAAAGTACCTAAATCTTAGTCTAAAGAAAAAGCACTTAAGGAATTCTACGGCAAAGCCTAAAAATCTAGAAGTAAAAATAACTATGGAAAAAACTAAGTTTAAAACTAAATATGAGCTAAAAATACAAATATTACGCTAAAATGATTAAAATGGAAAAAAATATAAAAATATACAAAAAGTTGTAAAAATTACAATTTTTATAAAAATATTATTTTTATATTATTTATTTTTATAAAAGTATTAATTTTATAATTTATAAAACTAAATAAACTAAATATACAAAATAATAATAAAAACTAAAAATTAATTAAAAACTATAAACCTAATTAGGGTTTTAATTAAAAATTAATAATAATAATTACTCCGTAATAAATGCTGATTAGGGTTCTGTCAGGCGCGTCACAGAGAACTTCGCGAGTTGCGGTATTCCAAGCAGCAAACTCCGCGAGTCGCGGGGTTCCAAATTTCAACTCAGGTACAGTTTAAAATTCGATGCGATTTTTTTTTATTTTTTTTTCTGTTTTATATTTTCTGTTTAAATCAAAATATTTATATAATAAAAACTTATATTTAAAAACTAAAATAAGAATAGAACTACTTTATAATTTTAAAAATATCTTAAAAATAGATTTATATATATATATTAAATTTTTTTTTCGGTTTTTTTTTAAATAAAAATTTTTAAATAAAACTTATATTTTTATAAAATAAAAATAAAGAAACTTTATAAAACTTAAATATTTGACAAAATCTTAAAAAAATATATAAATTTTTGTGTTCTTTTTATATTTTCGAATAATAAAAAAACGTATTTTTACAAAAGTGAATTTTAATAAAAGTAAACTAAAAATAAAAATCTTTTTTTTTAATTAGCGTTGCGCTTCCGGCTTTTAAGCTAGATTCGATCCCCGGCAGCGGCACCAAAAATACTTGATGAATGGAGCAGAGTGGTATAAAATACTATTAATTTTTAGCAGGAAATACTATTAAATACGATACAATTTT
Source organism: Rutidosis leptorrhynchoides (assembly GCF_046630445.1). Taxonomy (NCBI): domain Eukaryota; kingdom Viridiplantae; phylum Streptophyta; class Magnoliopsida; order Asterales; family Asteraceae; genus Rutidosis; species Rutidosis leptorrhynchoides. The sequence continues at coordinate 20,232,877 of NC_092336.1, forward strand.
ACACAAGATATTTATTTATTTAGAGAATGGATATACTTAAACCTTGCTACAACACTTATAGGCAGTGTACCTAATCGTACAGTAGTGTAGTTTTTAGTAAGTCCGGTTCGTTCCACAGGGAAAATCTTTAAACAAAGCTTAACGCTATATTAGTTTACTTTTATAAAAATACAAATATATATATAAGTAATATTATTGTTATAAAGGGGGGTTTTTACCGTTTAATGACCGGTTTGTCGATTTTAAAACTTTAGTCGCAGTTAAAATCAAATGTAAAATAATAAATAAATACAAGACTTAATTTAAAGTGTAAAGTAAATAACAATAATGAAATTGCGAATAATAAAAGTGCGATAAACTTGCGATAATTAAAAAGTACGATAATTAAAAGTGCAATTAAATACAATAACAATAAAAATGCGATAATTAGAAGTGCAATTAAATATAAAATAAAGGAAATTAAATATGAAATAAAAGAATTATGCTTATTTAAACTTCCGTAACCATGATGTTTGACGTGTTGATTTTAGTTTTATGCCCATGGGTTAATTGTCCTTTGTCCTGGATTATTTAATATGTCCGTCTGGTTTTTGTCCATAACAGTCCATCAGTCATAAATATAAAGTGCGAGTGTCCTCGTCAAATTATCCTTATACCGGAAGTTAAATATTCCCACTAATTGGGGACTTAAACTGTAACAAGATTTTAATACTTTGTTTAATAATTACACCAGGATGACGACTGAGTGTAACCCAAGGTTTTAATATTTTGTTAACAATTATACCAAGTGTCCTTGTACATAATTTCACCCCTGTTTTAATTATTCTAGTGGCTATTAATCCATTCCCGTGTCCAGTTAAATGAACGATTATTCGTACATATAAATACCCCGCCCATCGTGTCTGATCGAGTGTATATGGTAATTTATAGGGACGCCCAATTGTAAATCTTTATATTAACATTAACAAACTATCATTTAGTTAAACAAATATAAAGCCCATTAATAGCCCATAGTCTAATTTCCACAAGTGTCGTTCTTTTGTCCAAACCCCAATTATGGTACAAAGCCCAATTACCCAATTTTAGTAATTAGCTCAACATCATGATTACTTCGGATTAAATAAGCATAATAATAACTTAGCTACGAGACATTAAATTAAAAAGGTTGAACATAACTTATAATGATTAAAAATAGCGTAGCGTTACACGGACAGAATTTTGACTTACACCCTTACAACATTCCCTAACATACCCTTATTATTAGAATTATAATTAAAATTAAAATTAAAATATAAATATAAATATATTTACGTATACATATATAGAGAGAGATTGAATTTGGATGTGAAAATGATCAGAATTCGGTTGGCTTTATAGGGAATTGAGTTCAGGGGTACTCCGCGACTCGCGGCAACTTTTGCCTTCAAACTCCGCGAGTCGCGAAGTTTGAAAATACAGCTCACCATCCTTTGGCTTCTTTCTTACCGACGATTTATAAATATATTATAATATATATATTAATTTTAAGAATTAATTATATATTATATTATATTTATGTGCATAGTTGACTCGTAATTTTTAGTCCATTGCGTCGAGCGTTGAGAGTTGACTCATGTCCCGGTTCCGGATTTTCGAACGTCCTTGCGTACAATTTAATATCTTGTACTTTGCGTTTTGAATCTTGTACTCTTGTAATTTCGAGACGTTTCTTATCAATAATTGGAACCTCTTTGATTGTATTTTGTACTTTTGAGCTTTTTGGTCATTTGCGTCTTTAATTCGTCGAATCTGCCTTTTGTCTTCACCTTTTATTATTTAAACGAATATCACTTTTAAATAGAACAATTGCAACTAAAAGCTTGTCTTTCTTGAGGAATAATGCTATGAAATATATGTTCGTTTTTAGCATTATCAGCTATAATTTAAGTTGTAATAGTAACGTAAGATAGGCCACGAGATTTCAGTGCTTCAACAGCTTATCAAAACAGTATGAAAAGTATATGCATAACCGTGGACACCCGGTAACTAGACTTAACGTTTATAACCCCCTGAAAGTACACTTGGCGAGTGCGTATGTTCACGAAGTATTAAACACTCGTTAAATGCTAGCGCGACTAGCCCGAGTGGGGATGTCAAACCTTATGGATCCATATCTAAGATTCGCGTTCACCGGTTCAAAGACCAATGACTAAACGTTACCGTGCTAAAGGGAATGTTTATGCCGTTATATAACCCACACACATATAAAGTTTAAGTACTCGTGCCTAACAAGTAAAACTTAAAAAGCGCATGTATTCTCAGTCCCAAAAATAGTAAAAGTGGTAAAAAGAGATGCTATAACTCACAGTGATAAAAGCGGTAAAGTCGGTAATGAAAGTACACAAGTAGTAAGTCGGTCCGAAAGGTCGTCAACCTAAATCAAAGGTTAATAGGTCAGTAGGTTGTCTTTATAAGTTCAAATAGTTCATAATTAAGTTTAAGTGTCATCATCATCATCATTCATCATCATAAAAACTAAGTAAGTTCGACGAGAATAGAGATCGAAACAATAGGCTGACTTCAGTCAGCTGCTACGACCTCTACGTAAATAGAAAAGACGCATAGTCACTGGCTATGGCTCCGTATATGAGTCCCCTAACAGCTGACCAATTTTCAGAACCTAACTTGTCTTCGTTTGACCGTGGCGACGGTTTAAGTGCGAGTAAGTCAGAAATTTCAGCACAACGTTAATAGGGTGTAGTGACTCTCGGAGGGCCATAACTCCTAAACCGTAACTCGTATTAAGACGAGGCCTAAGGAAAATCATCTACTCGAACCGAACTAACTGAAAATCAACTTTCCAGTAGCCCAGGTTGTAGTGACCCGAACTTTTCCATGTTTATATATATATTAATTGAGATTGATATTTACATGATTAAATGTTTCCAACATGTTAAGCAATCAAACTTGTTAAGACTTGATTAATTGAAATATGTTTCATATAGACAATTGACCACCCAAGTTGACCGGCGATTCACGAACGTTAAAACTTGTAAAAACGACATGACGATATATATATGGATATACATATGGTTAACATGAGATTATGATAAGTAAGTATCTCCATAAGTATATTAACAATGAGTTATATACATATAAACAAGACTACTAACTTAAGGATTTCGAAACGAGACATATATGTAACGATTATCGTTGTAACGACATTTAAATGTATATATATCATATTAAGATATATTAATATATCATAATATCATGATAATATAATAATTTAACATCTCATTAGATATAATAAACAATAGGTTAACAACATTAATTGAGATCGTTAACTTAAAGGTTTCAAAACAACACTTACATGTAACGACTAACGATGACTTAACGACTCAGTTAAAATGTATATACATGTAGTGTATTTAGATGTATTAAAATACTTTTGGAAGACTTCAAGACATATATCAAAACACTCATACTTAACGAAAATGGTTACAGTTACTTTTCCATTCTTTTCTTTCATCAAGAATTCTAGTCGTATTCTTACCCGTATTATACACAGCTTCAAAACGTACTTACTATGAGTATATACCAATAGGAACTAGCATGGGATTCCACTCTTGATTATGTCATGTATGACTAATCAATTTTAACTTCTACCATGAGCTAGTCAACTAACTAGAACTCCTTTTAACCCCACTCACCACTCACCAATTACCACTCATCATTCACTCCATTTCACTTCCAATTCTCTTTCTAATTCTCTCTCAACACACACACACACACTATTATGAACGTATTTTTCCAGTAGTTAATCATCATCTTCATCAAAAATCACTTCAAGAATCAAGCTATAATCATCATAGGAAGAACACTTCAAGAACACTTCAGAAATCCCTTCAAGTTTACTAATTTACTTCCAAGCTTTCTAATCCATTCCAAGTAATCATCTAAGATCAAGAAACCTTTGTTATATACAGTGGGTTATCTTTCTTATTCAAGGTAATATTCATATTCAAACTTTGATTCAATTTCTATAACTATAAACTATCTTAATTCGAGTAAAAATCTTACTTGAACTTGTTTTTGTGTCATGATCCTACTTCAAGAACTTTCAAGCCATCCAAGATCCTTTGAAGCTCGATCATTTCTTGTCACTTCCAGTAGGTTTACCTACTAAACTTGAGGTAGTAATGATGTTCATAACATCATTCAATTCATATATATAAAACTATCTTATTCGAAGGTTTAAACTCGTAATCACTAGAACATAGTTTAGTTAATTCTAAACTTGTTCGCAAACAAAAGTTAATCCTTCTAACTTGACTTTTAAAATTAACTACACACATGTTCTATATCTATATGATATGCTAACTTAATGATTTAAAACCTGGAAACACGAAAAACACCGTAAAACCGGATTTACGCCGTCGTAGTAACACCGCGGGCTGTTTTGGGTTAGTTAATTAAAAACTATGATAAACTTTGATTTAAAAGTTGTTATTCTGAGAAAATGATTTTTATTATGAACATGAAACTATATCTAAAAATTATGGTTAAACTCAAAGTGGAAGTATGTTTTCTAAAATGGTCATCTAGACGTCGTTCTTTCGACTGAAATGACTACCTTTACAAAAACGACTTATAACTTATTTTTTCGACTATAAACCTATACTTTTCTGTTTAGATTCATAAAATAGAGTTCAATATGAAACCATAGCAATTTGATTCACTCAAAACGGATTTAAAATGAAGAAGTTATGGGTAAAACAAGATTGGATAATTTTTCTCATTTTAGCTACGTGAAAATTGGTAACAAATCTATTCCAACCATAACTTAATCAACTTGTATTGTATATTATGTAATCTTGAGATACCATAGACACGTATACAATGTTTCGACCTATCATGTCGACACATCTATATATATTTCGGAACAACCATAGACACTCTATATGTGAATGTTGGAGTTAGCTATACAGGGTTGAGGTTGATTCCAAAATATATATAGTTTGAGTTGTGATCAATACTGAGATACGTATACACTGGGTCGTGGATTGATTCAAGATAATATTTATCGATTTATTTCTGTACATCTAACTGTGGACAACTAGTTATAGGTTACTAACGAGGACAGCTGACTTAATAAACTTAAAACATCAAAATATATTAAAAGTATTGTAAATATATTTTAAACATACTTTGATATATATGTATATATTGTTATAGGTTCGTGAATCAACCAGTGGCTAAGTCTTACTTCCCGACGAAGTAAAAATCTGTGAAAGTGAGTTATAGTCCCACTTTTAAAATCTAATATTTTTGGGATGAGAATACATGCAGGTTTTATAAATGATTTACAAAATAGACACAAGTACGTGAAACTACATTCTATGGTTGAATTATCGAAATCGAATATGCCCCTTTTTATTAAGTCTGGTAATCTAAGAATTAGGGAACAGACACCTTAATTGACGCGAATCCTAAAGATAGATCTATTGGGCCTAACAAACCCCATCCAAAGTACCGGATGCTTTAGTACTTCAAAATTTATATCATATCCGAAGGGTGTCCCGGAATGATGGGGATATTCTTATATATATGCATCTTGTTAATGTCGGTTACCAGGTGTTCACCATATGAATGATTTTTATCTCTATGTATGGGATGTGTATTGAAATATGAAATCTTGTGGTCTATTATTACGATTTGATATATATAGGTTAAACCTATAACTCACCAACATTTTTGTTGACATTTTAAGCATGTTTATTCTCAGGTGATTATTAAGAGCTTCCGCTGTCGCATACTTAAATAAGGACGAGATTTGGAGTCCATGCTTGTATGATATTGTGTAAAAACTGCATTCAAGAAACTTATTTTGTTGTAACATATTTGTATTGTAAACCATTATGTAATGGTCGTGTGTAAACAGGATATTTTAGATTATCATTATTTGATAATTTACGTAAAGCTTTTTAAACCTTTATTGATGAAATAAAGGTTATGGTTTGTTTTAAAATGAATGCAGTCTTTGAAAAACGTCTCATATAGAGGTCAAAACCTCGCAACGAAATCAATTAATATGGAACGTTTTTAATCAATAAGAACGGGACATTTCAGTTGGTATCCGAGTGTTGGTCTTAGAGAACCAGAAAATTTGCATTAGTGTGTCTTATCGAGTTTGTTAGGATGCATTAGTGAGTCTAGACTTCGACCGTGTTTTCTTTAAAAATGATTGCTTAACATTTTTGTTGGAAACTATATATTTTTAACATATGAATATTATGTGATATATTAATCTCTTAACGTGTTTGATATTATGTGATAGATGTCTACCTCTAGAACAAGTCCCATTGACTCACCTAATAATAATGAAGAGTCAAATATAAATTGGAATGATTCGTGGACTGATTCACAAGTTCCCGAAGAGGAACCGGAAGAAGAGTCGGAACCGGAAGAAGAATCGGAACCGGAAGAAGAAATAGAACCAGTGGGGGGAATAATAAAACGGTTAAGTAAAAGAGAATCCTCAACCAACCGACCAAGGTTAATTATGGTCAATGGTGTTTCCGCCAAGGAAGCAAAATATTGGGAGGATTACCAATTCTCCGATGAATCGGATTCCGACGAGAATTCCGATGATGTTATAGAAATTATCCCAACTGAATTTAAAAAGGCAAAAGAAAATAATAAGGGAAAGGGCATAAAAATAGAGAAATCTAATTCCAACCCCGATGAACTTTATATGTATCGTCAACCCCCGAAGTCCTTAAGTTGTAACAATGACCCGGGAACCTCTAAACCACCAGGTTTTTCTAAACCAATGTGGACAACGACGACTCGTATTAGGGGAACATCATATATCCCTAGAAACTTGGCAAAACGAACCAAAACCGAACAAGAAGAAACGAGCGAGTCGGAATAAGATAGTTGTATTCGTGTGGTGTAATATATGTAATATAGTGTGCTTATGCTTTATGATATATGTAAAAATTGCTTGTATTAATAAGTATTTTTTTTATGAATCTAACTCTTGTCTATTTTACAGTATAAAAACACAAAATGGATAGACAACCCAATATTTTAAGAGACCTACCCGGAGACATGATTGATGAAATCTTGTCTAGAGTCGGTCAGAATTCTTCGGCACAACTATTTAAGGCGAGATCAGTTTGTAAGACATTCGAAGAACGTTCCAAGAATGCCTTGGTTTATAAAGGGCTTTCGTTCGAAAGATGGGGGATATCACATTGGAAAATCCATAAGTTACGATGTGTTTACTTTGACGCATATATTGCGGGGAACCCAAATGCTATTTTACGCAATGGGTTAAGAAATTATTTTGACTCAATATATCCGAATATTGGACTTCGTGATTTAGAAAAAGCGGCTAACATGCAACATAAAGAAGCATGTTATGCTTACGGATTAGTAATGTTCGCTTCTCACCAAAGTGAGAATAAGAACATCGGGCTACAACTATTAAATAAAACGTTCCCACAAGTGACGGAGTCGGTAATTGGGGTAAGAAATGAGGTTTTTAGATTGTTACGGGACTGTTGGACATTACGTAACCCTCGTCCCTTTGACGACGTTACAACACGATGTCTTATCAACGGCCATAACGGTTATGTTCCACAAGACCAAGGATGGGAAGTAATCCTAGTAAAACCAGAATGCATGACTTGTTTCTGGACGTATGAATTACGTGTCTTTATTGCCTTTGTTGAACGACTTGTGTACTAGCTAGAATTATCTTCACAACCATCTTGTAATCAAATTTATTGTGTGCTATATTTCATGCTATATGTAAAATAAGCGGTATTGTAAGTTTGTAAAATATTGTGTAAAAGTTTGAACGCAAAATATTATTATAATCAGTTTTTCATATAGAATTGTAGTAGTTGAATTGTATATTAGCTACTAAGTATGAACTTAACGGGTAGGTACTACCCGAATTTAAACTTATAAAATGCTAATATGAAGAAAAAGCTTTTATAAATGAGTTCATATTATGCTACGAAATACTATTAACTACTCTTAATATTCTGTATGATTAACTTGTTCCATTTGACTATTTTGAAGGAAATGGCACCGACTACTCGACACACTGTGAATATGAATGAATAGGAATTCCGTACTTTTCTAGCTTCAAACATAGCCGCAGTACAGGCTGCGCTACATACCAACAATAACCTTGGATCTAGCAGTATATGAAATCGTGTAGGATGCACCTACAAAGAATTCACTGCCTGCAAACCTTTGGAATTTGATGGAACCGAAGGACCGATCGGATTGAAACGGTGGACCGAGAAGGTCGAATCGGTGTTTGCCATAAGTAAGTGTACTGAAGAGGACAAAGTGAAGTACGCTACGCATACCTTCACAGGTTCTGCGTTAACATGGTGGAATACCTATCTAGAGCAAGTGGGACAAGATGATGCGTACGCACTACCGTGGTCAGCATTCAAGCACTTGATGAACGAGAAGTACCGTCCCAGAACCGAGGTCAATAAGCTCAAGACAGAACTTAGAGGGTTACGAACACAAGGATTTGATATTACCACGTGTGACGACCCGGAAATTTCCGACCAAATTTAAACTTTAATCTTTATATTATTCCGACAAGATAAGCAAAGTTTGTTAAGTTAAATCTCAAGAATTTTAAACTGTGTTCATACATTCATTATAACCTCGACCAAATTCCGACGATTCACGAACCGTTATATATAAATAGATATGTATATGTATATATATATTATAACTTGAGAATATTAATAAAGTATTAAACGTATAATACTTTACACGAACGTATTTGTTTCAATATGATTTTCGACGAAATTAAAAAAAAAATATTAAATGGTTGAATTATCAGAAACATTGAATTATGATTACAAATCTCTGTTGAGAGGTCCACTATGATTTGAGAAAATCTATTCCTCTTAACGATATTCAGAATAATTTGTAAAGCTATTTATAAATAAAAACAAAAAGTGTCATTTACGAAAGTTAGACAAAAGTTAGTGGAGAATTGGTTTCCATAATATTCTATTAATCTATTTTCAAACGTACAAAGACGTTTTCAGTTTAAAAAGAACTTTATTATTAAAACGTATATAACTTTTATAAATATCTAGAATCACTTTTGACAACTCATTACTTAACCAGTATAATAAATATAACGATATTTATATTTTGTTTCATTAAATATATATAACGATTTAAATTAATATTATATATATTTATACGCGTATTATACATACATAGTTTTTATACTTTTACTATACTTTAACTTTACCTTTACTTTACTTTTACTTTACTTTAACTTTAATAATTCACTTTAATAATTCATACTTTAATAATTCACTTTAATAATTCATACTTTAATAATTCACTTTAATAATTCATACTTTAATAATTCACTTTAATAATTCATACTTTAATAATTCACTTTAATAATTCATAATTTAATAATTCACTTTAATAATTCATACTTTAATAATTCACTTTAATAATTCATACTTTAATAATTTAAAAATCTATTATAAATAGAATTAAGTAGGTTTCATTATTTCATAGAAACTTGAAAATATATTTCTCTAAACTCTCTCACTCGATTTATATATATAAATATATATATTTGCTCTGTATTATTTCAAGATATTATTAGTATACATAAAATATTACGACGGAGTGCTGTCCGAGTGATTTCAAAATAGTTTTTTTGAATGAGTCGAAGCTAAGGAAATTATGGGTTATAGCTATGGAGGTGATGGGTATGGTTCATGGGTATGCTCGTGAGGTCAATCTAGTGTTTATCATCTCCGTTGCGTCTACGTACTTTCCTGCAATATTGAATCTCAATATTGATACGTTCGTGAATCCGAGGCCAACCTTGCACTTATTAAATGACGTTATATGTATTTTTACTACGAAATACAGTATTGTGAGTTTCATTTGCTCCCTTTTTAATTGCTTTTGCAATATATATTTTTGGGCTGAGAATACATGCGCTGTTTTATAAATGTTATACGAAATAGGCACAAGTACTAAAACTAATTCTACGTGGGTTTAAACCAGAAATATACCCTTAGCTTGGTAACATTAAACTACTTGTCTATGTACGGTAGGCGCGAATCCTAAAGATAGATCTATTGGGCCTGACAAACCCCATCCTGACTATGGGATGCTTTAGTACTTCGAGGTTATTTTAAACACACCTGATCTGGTGTACTTCAGAGGGTAAAACATGAACGTTAAGGCTTGTTACCGGGTGCCTACAACTTATAGAATACTTTTATACACTTGCGAGTGTACATATATTTATAAACGGAAATCTTGTGGTCTATTAATATATTGAAATGATTGTTATGATAAACCTATGAACTCACCAACCTTTTGGTTGACACTTTAAAGCATGTTTATTCTCAGGTATTAAAGAAATCTTCCGCTGCGCATTAGCTCATTTTAAGGATATTACTTAGAGTCATTCATGGCATATTTTGAAAGACGTTGCATTCGAGTCATTGAGTTCATCAAGATTATTATTAAGCCAATTATAGTTGGATGTATTATGAAATGGTGTGCATGCCGTCAACTTTTGTTGTAAAGAAAGTTTGTCTTTTAAAAACGAATGCAATGTTTGTAAAATGTATCATATAGAGGTCAAATACCTCGCGATGTAATCAACTATTGTGAATCGTTTATAATGTATATGAACGGGTCCTTTCAGTTGGTATCAGAGCGGTGGTCTTAGCGAACCAGGTCTGCATTAGTGTGTCTAACTGATAGTCGTTAGGATGCATTAGTGAGTCTGGACTTTGACCGTGTCTGCATGTCAAAAGTTTTGCTCATCATTTTTGTCGGAAATTACCTGCTTATCATTCTTAGTCTAGACACATCTTATTGCATTGATTGCATGAATAGTGTATAGACAAAATTCATATCTTAGCATATCTGCTAATTCATATCTTAGCGTATCTGTTACTGTAAACTTTGCCTGACATATTCCGTAAATTCCTCCGTAATCAACGAAACCTTTTGCTCTATATAATTAGGATACCACCCGATAGCTGAAAAATCATTTCATATCGAAAAATTCTTTATTCAATCGTACGAAATGGAATTCGTCATTAGTTCAAGTCCCTCGGATTCCGAAATGGAATCCCACTCAAGTCCCGAAAGCAGTGTGACCGGAATGGATCAACCAATTAGTCATCATCTATTCTGGATGAATTGGGGATGGGTTCGTAGCCTCCTTAATCATTGGAGACAAGAAGAAGGTGATCCCTTCCATCCACCACATTGCCCTCTTGGCGAAGAACCTGAAGCACTTACCGGCGAACCTATCCGAAACACCATTTTCTCTCTTATTTCTAGAGTATCTCGTCACGATTACATACTACCCCAAATTCTAGATTTTATTTATCCGCTCGTCCGAACCGACAATCACCCCGGTGTAATAGAAGAAGTCAACGAGCTTCGCGCTCGGGTAGTGGCTTTGGAGAATATGGTACAAAGGTTACAAACACCAGCAGCAGCACCAGCAGCATAAACAGTACCACCATCAGCAACACCAACAGTACCATCACCACCACCAACAAAAACATCCACATCCCACACCGCAAAATCACAATATGTATCTCAAACATCAACGTCATACGCCCTGTAAATATCCAGGAATATCAACAACAACAAACGATGAAGTATTAATTCATAAACTTCATTGAAGAGATATCTCTGCGGCAGTTATGTAATCTCCAAAATCTTAGAGATTATTTAATTCTGACCGTAAATCGGATGAGTGAACGGAGATGGTAGAGTAGAAACTTTGATCGAAAATGGTGTACGATTTACAAGCTAGAATTGTTTTACCAACAGCATCAACATGACTGTAGCATCATCAACACAGTCAGTGCCGTCAGTATCGTCAGAATCAACAGCACCTGTAACATCACAAACTCTGTCAGTTCAAGAATCATTGTGGACATCATTACGAATCAACAACAAATATATTGTATCAACGAGTTATGAAGTATTAACTCATTTCCAATCGAAAGATTTATATGTATATTTTATATGTATAAATTTTTAAACCATAATAAATCTTCCCGTACTAAGCTATTATGTGTGAATCTTAACTACTCAGTTAATTCATATTACAAATATGAAATGATGTACGTCCTTTGTCCGCAACTTAACCATCGTTAATTACAATCTCTGTCTCAATTCAATAAAAAAATCCAATTCATAATAAATCAAGTGTATTATTCGAATATATGTTTGATTTTACACTTTCATCATCGATGTACTCGAAACTTTTCAAATAACATCATTCGTACCTTGCGAAGTTCACAAGAATTTCACGAAAACCAACAAATAACAAAGTAATGATTCATAATTTCAATATTATTGAAGAAATACTTATGCAATTTATAAAGTTTTAGGGATTACTCAATTCTAGTTCCAACCATAAAACAAATGAGTTTAATTTAATATTAACTCATTAAATCTATGTTACATCTAAAGAAAATATACACATATATTTTCATAAAGACTGTAATAAACTTCTTTTGTACAAAATATTAATTGTGAAATTTTTTAACGGGTAGGTAATACCCGAGAGATATATAAATTCACAATTAATATATTACATTTTTCGAAACTGATTCAGCAATCATCAACTATACTCCCTACTTTCACAACAATATCCATTCTTTCATATAAATCAAAACAATCATACTCATTCAAATTCAATTACATATTCTGATTTTGAAATCGCATAATTCAATTCGAAATATAACCAGTATCATCACTCTTAGATTCCTATATCTTTCAAAGCTATACTTTGACTTCAAAACTGTGTTAGAACATCATGTGTATTAACGATTACAATATGTGCTCAAACCCTTCGAAATTCCTGAAGACACTTCAACTAAGGAACAATCGAGATGATGATCCAACCACATGTTACCCACAGTTATACACATGAAAAACTCTCAAAACCCAAGTCATAGTTCGACACGTATCCGTGTTAGACCCTTTGGCATTTACTAGCTAAAATAACTTTTCAAGTCCGTTTCAAAATAGACAGTTTTGTCACAGCTCCAGCAAGTCATCTTCGACTTCTCAATCAAAATAGTCTTATTATAACCTCGATAGATACGTTGCCCTTTCGCCAACGTTACCGAGGAATCGTTTATATTCACCACATTAGCAATAAACTTACCAACAACTTCATTGATCTTTGACTTTCCAAAAAAAAAAATCATTATAATTATCGAAACCCTATCATATACTCATTCGTACCTTATAACAAGAATTGCCATACCAATTATTGAGAATCAGCAATCAGTATTTTGAAACCTCGCAGCATGTCTACATCAACAATTACATATACACACAACATCTACCTCCAAGAATTACATTCTTTGAATGGGAAATTTCTAAAAAACACCCTAGACTGCGAACCAGTTCTCGAAATTTTGAAAAATGCTGATGAAGCAGCAAAAACTGTAAACGACCTTAACAGTAAAAAGTTGGATGATAAAGGATAGTATATTGGCAAAGCTCAGAAAAAGAGAAGCTTTGGAACTGGAAAACGGATTGAGCAAAGTATGAAGGAGGCTGTGGACAAATCACAAAGGCTGAACCTGCCTTCAAAGAATCCAAATGATTCAGTACTTGTTGAAGTCATTAACGAATACCTTGCTCCTGACTCTAAACCCCTGCAGACAATATCCTTCATCATCCTCTGATATTAGACATTCTAAGATATCATCGTATCTTTCATTATAAATATCATCCATACTTCTGAAGATATTTTTATAATTATTCTTATCTAAAATCATTTACCTCTTCACGCTATCTGTATTATATCATAAAAGAAACTATTTTAGTTTCTAAATTCTGAAACATTCGAGTTTCAAATAGGAATATTCTTGAAGAAGTATTGGGAGCTGAAGCATGAGTTAGTATAATATAATGACACTTGATCAACGTGATTATATTACAGTAATTCATGCTGAGTTTCTAAATGGAACATGATGATTCACAGATCATAACGTCATCATGTGCTATGTTACACGACTCTTGTATTCTCTTTGATCTCTAAATATCAAGAAAATATTTCTTGATGATTCGGCTTTTTCCGAGGTATTCTGGTAATTTGACAAGTCAAAATCGTGCCATTACAATTTCCTTCCTAGAACATTTACAATGTTCATTCCGAAATTTATATCTGTGAATTCTGGACCATTACAAGCGGTGCTTAATCGCAAGAAGAAGAAACGAAAGGACAAAGCTCCGAACTAGAAATGGGAGTATAAATCATAGCAAATAGAAGAGAGCATTAACTGTGGATGACAATGATTATTTCATTCATTTACGATAACTTCACTCATACGCTTCGAGTAATCGAATTATTTTATCCATTCTTCTTGAACATGATAAAACTCTATAATCGTTATAATAACATTCTCATTGTTAGTATTGACGACCTCTATCAAATTTCGGGGACGAAATTTCTTTAACGGGTAGGTACTGTGACGACCCGGAAATTTCCGACCAAATTTAAACTTTAATCTTTATATTATTCCGACAAGATAAGCAAAGTTTGTTAAGTTAAATCTCAAGAATTTTAAACTGTGTTCATACATTCATTATAACCTCGACCAAATTCCGACGATTCACGAACCGTTATATATAAATAGATATGTATATGTATATATATATTATAACTTGAGAATATTAATAAAGTATTAAACGTATAATACTTTACACGAACGTATTTGTTTCAATATGATTTTTGACGAAATTAAAAAAAAAATATTAAATGGTTGAATTATCAGAAACATTGAATTATGATTACAAATCTCTGTTGAGAGGTCCACTATGATTTGAGAAAATCTATTCCTCTTAACGATATTCAGAATAATTTTTAAAGCTATTTATAAATAAAAACAAAAAGTGTCATTTACGAAAGTTAGACAAAAGTTAGTGGAGAATTGGTTTCCATAATATTCTATTAATCTATTTTCAAACGTACAAAGACGTTTTCAGTTTAAAAAGAACTTTATTATTAAAACGTATATAACTTTTATAAATATCTAGAATCACTTTTGACAACTCATTACTTAACCAGTATAATAAATATAACGATATTTATATTTTGTTTCATTAAATATATATAACGATTTAAATTAATATTATATATATTTATACGCGTATTATACATACATAGTTTTTATACTTTTACTATACTTTAACTTTACCTTTACTTTACTTTTACTTTACTTTAACTTTAATAATTCACTTTAATAATTCATACTTTAATAATTCACTTTAATAATTCATACTTTAATAATTCACTTTAATAATTCATACTTTAATAATTCACTTTAATAATTCATACTTTAATAATTCACTTTAATAATTCATAATTTAATAATTCACTTTAATAATTCATACTTTAATAATTCACTTTAATAATTCATACTTTAATAATTTAAAAATCTATTATAAATAGAATTAAGTAGGTTTCATTATTTCATAGAAACTTGAAAATATATTTCTCTAAACTCTCTCACTCGATTTATATATATAAATATATATATTTGCTCTGTATTATTTCAAGATATTATTAGTATACATAAAATATTACGACGGAGTGCTGTCCGAGTGATTTCAAAATAGTTTTTTTGAATGAGTCGAAGCTAAGGAAATTATGGGTTATAGCTATGGAGGTGATGGGTATGGTTCATGGGTATGCTCGTGAGGTCAATCTAGTGTTTATCATCTCCGTTGCGTCTACGTACTTTCCTGCAATATTGAATCTCAATATTGATACGTTCGTGAATCCGAGGCCAACCTTGCACTTATTAAATGATGTTATATGTATTTTTACTACGAAATACAGTATTGTGAGTTTCATTTGCTCCCTTTTTAATTGCTTTTGCAATATATATTTTTGGGCTGAGAATACATGCGCTGTTTTATAAATGTTTTACGAAATAGGCACAAGTACTAAAACTAATTCTACGTGGGTTTAAACCAGAAATATACCCTTAGCTTGGTAACATTAAACTACTTGTCTATGTACGGTAGGCGCGAATCCTAAAGATAGATCTATTGGGCCTGACAAACCCCATCCTGACTATGGGATGCTTTAGTACTTCGAGGTTATTTTAAACACACCTGATCTGGTGTACTTCAGAGGGTAAAACATGAACGTTAAGGCTTGTTACCGGGTGCCTACAACTTATAGAATACTTTTATACACTTGCGAGTGTACATATATTTATAAACGGAAATCTTGTGGTCTATTAATATATTGAAATGATTGTTATGATAAACCTATGAACTCACCAACCTTTTGGTTGACACTTTAAAGCATGTTTATTCTCAGGTATTAAAGAAATCTTCCGCTGTGCATTAGCTCATTTTAAGGATATTACTTGGAGTCATTCATGGCATATTTTGAAAGACGTTGCATTCGAGTCATTGAGTTCATCAAGATTATTATTAAGCCAATTATAGTTGGATGTATTATGAAATGGTGTGCATGCCGTCAACTTTTGTTGTAAAGAAAGTTTGTCTTTTAAAAACGAATGCAATGTTTGTAAAATGTATCATAGAGAGGTCAAATACCTCGCGATGTAATCAACTATTGTGAATCGTTTATAATGTATATGGACGGGTCCTTTCACCACGTACGAAAGACGATTCACAGAATTGTGCCTATTGTGTCCGGGAGCATTCGAAGATGAGGAAGAGAAGATCGACGCGTTTGTGAAAGGATTACCGGAAAGAATCCAAGAAGATATAAGTTTACACGAGCCCGCCTCCATACAACAGGCATGTAGAATGTCTCACAAACTAGTGAACCAGATTGAAGAAAGAATTAAAGAACAGACTGCTGAAGAGGCCAATGTGAAGCAAGTCAACAGAAAGTGGGAGGAAAACGGTGATAAGAATCACCAATACAACAACAACAGCAATTACAACAATAATCGCAACAATTGTCCCAACAATCGCAACATCAATCGCAACTACAACAAACGGCCCAACAACAACAACAACAACAACAGCAACTACAACAATCATCCCAACAACAATAATAACTGCAACAACAACAACAATCAGAAGCAGCTATGCCAAAGGTGTGAAAAGTATCACTCGGGGTTCTGCACCAAATTTTGCAACAAGTGTAAAAGAAATGGTCATAGCGCGGCTAAGTGTGAGGTCTACGGACCAGGGGTTAATAGAACGAAAGGAACAAATGGTGTCGGAACGAGTAATGGCGGAGCAAGTAGTGTCGGAGCAAGTTATGCCAATGTAGTTTGTTATAAATGTGGAAAACCGGGCCACATTATTAGAAATTGCCCGAACCAGGAGAACACGAATGGACAAGGCCGCGGAAGAGTTTTCAATATTAATGCGGCAGAGGCACAGGAAGACCCGGAGCTTGTTACGGGTACGTTTCTTATTGACAATAAATTTGCTTACGTTTTATTTGATTCGGGTGCGGATAGAAGCTATATGAGTAGAGATTTTTGTGCTAAATTAAGTTGTCCATTGACGCCTTTGGATAGTAAATTTTTACTCAAATTAGCAAATGGTAAATTAATTTCAGCAGATAATATATGTCGGAATCGAGAAATTAAACTGGTTAGCGAAACATTTAAGATTGATTTGATACCAGTAGAGTTAGGGAGTTTTGATGTGATAATCGGTATGGACTGGTTGAAAGAAGTGAAAGCAGAGATCGTTTGTTACAAAAATGCAATTCGCATTATACGAGAAAAAGGAAAATCCTTAATGGTGTACGGAGAAAAGGGCAACACGAAGCTACATCTTATTAGTAATTTGAAGGCACAAAAACTAATAAGAAAAGGTTGCTATGCTGTTCTAGCACACGTCGAGAAAGTACAAACTGAAGAAAAGAGCATCAATGATGTTCCCATTGCAAAAGAATTTCCCGATGTATTTCCGAAAGAATTACCGGGATTACCCCCACATCGATCCGTTGAATTTCAAATAGATCTTGTACCAGGAGCTGCACCAATAGCTCGTGCTCCTTACAGACTCGCACCCAGCGAGATGAAAGAACTGCAAAGCCAATTATAAGAACTTTTAGAGTGTGGTTTCATTCGACCAAGCACATCACCGTGGGGAGCTCCTGTTTTGTTTGTCAAGAAGAAAGATGGTACATTCAGGTTGTGTATCGACTACTGAGAGTTGAACAAACTTACCATCAAGAACCGCTACCCACTACCGAGAATCGACGACTTATTTGATCAACTACAAGGCTCGTCTGTTTATTCAAAGATTGACTTACGTTCTGGGTATCATCAAATGCGGGTGAAAGAAGATGATATTCCAAAGACTGCTTTCAGAACACGTTACGGTCATTACAAGTTTATGGTCATGCCGTTTGGTTTAACTAATGCACCAGCTGTGTTCATGGACCTTATGAACCGAGTGTGTGGACCATACCTTGACAAGTTTGTCATTGTTTTCATTGATGACATACTTATTTACTCAAAGAATGACCAAGAACACGGTGAACATTTGAGAAAGGTGTTAGAAGTATTGAGGAAGGAAGAATTGTACGCTAAGTTTTCAAAGTGTGCATTTTGGTTGGAAGAAGTTCAATTCCTCGGTCACATAGTGAACAAAGAAGGTATTAAGGTGGATCCAGCAAAGATAGAAACTGTTGAAAAGTGGGAAACCCCGAAAACTCCGAAACACATACGCCAGTTTTTAGGACTAGCTGGTTACTACAGAAGGTTCATCCAAGACTTTTCGAGAATAGCAAAACCCTTGACTGAATTAATGCATAAAGGGAAGAAATTTGAATGGAATGATGAACAAGAGAAAGCGTTTCAGTTATTGAAGAAAAAGCTAACTACGGCACCTATATTGTCATTGCCTGAAGGGAATGATGATTTTGTGATTTATTGTGACGCATCAAAGCAAGGTCTCGGTTGTGTATTAATGCAACGAACGAAGGTGATTGCTTATGCGTCTAGACAATTGAAGATTCACGAACAAAATTATACGACGCATGATTTGGAATTAGGCGCGGTTGTTTTTGCATTAAAGACTTGGAGGCACTACTTATATGAGGTCAAAAGTATTATATATACCGACCACAAAAGTCTTCAACACATATTTAATCAGAAACAACTGAATATGAGGCAGCGTAGGTGGATTGAATTATTGAATGATTACGACTTTGAGATTCGTTACCACCCGGGGAAGGCAAATGTGGTAGCCGATGCCTTGAGCAGGAAGGACAGAGAACCCATTCGAGTAAAATCTATGAATATAATGATTCATAATAACCTTACTACTCAAATAAAGGAGGCGCAACAAGGAGTTTTAAAAGAGGGAAATTTAAAGGAAGAAATACCCAAAGGATCGGAGAAACATCTTAATATTCGGGAAGACGGAACCCGGTATAGGGCTGAAAGGATTTGGGTACCAAAATTTGGAGATATGAGAGAAATGGTACTTAGAGAAGCTCATAAAACCAGATACTCAATACATCCTGGAACGGGGAAGATGTACAAGGATCTCAGGAAATATTTTTGGTGGCCGGGTATGAAAGCCGATGTAGCTAAATACGTAGGAGAATGTTTGACGTGTTCTAAGGTCAAAGCTGAGCATCAGAAACCATCAGGTCTACTTCAACAACCCGAAATCCCAGAATGGAAATGGGAAAACATTACCATGGATTTCATCACTAAATTGCCAAGGACTGCAAGTGGTTTTGATACTATTTGGGTAATAGTTGATCGTCTCACCAAATCAGCACATTTCCTACCAATAAGAGAAGATGACAAGATAGAGAAGTTAGCACGACTGTATTTGAAGGAAGTCATCTCCAGACATGGAATACCAATCTCTATTATCTCTGATAGGGATGGCAGATTTATTTCAAGATTCTGGCAGACATTACAGCAAGCATTAGGAACTCGTCTAGACATGAGTACTGCCTATCATCCACAAACTGATGGGCAGAGCGAAAGGATGATACAAACGCTTGAAGACATGCTACGATCATGTGTTATTGATTTCGGAAACAGTTAGGATCGACATCTACCATTAGCAGAATTTTCCTACAACAACAGCTACCATTCAAGCATTGAGATGGCGCCGTTTGAAGCACTTTATGGTAGAAAGTGCAGGTCTCCGATTTGTTGGAGTGAAGTGGGGGATAGACAGATTACGGGTCCGGAGATTATACAAGAAACTACCGAGAAGATCATCCAAATTCAACAACGGTTGAAAACTGCCCAAAGTCGACAAAAGAGCTACGCTGACATTAAAAGAAAAGATATAGAATTTGAAATTGGAGAGATGGTCATGCTTAAAGTTGCACCTTGGAAAGGTGTTGTTCGATTTGGTAAACGAGGGAAATTAAATCCAAGGTATATTGGACCATTCAAGATTATTGATCGTGTCGGACCAGTAGCTTACCGACTTGAGTTACCTCAACAACTCGCGGCTGTACATAACACTTTCCACGTCTCGAATTTCAAGAAATGTTTTGCTAAAGAAGATCTCACTATTCCGTTAGATGAAATCCAAATCAACGAAAAACTCCAATTCATCGAAGAACCCGTCGAAATAATGGATCGTGAGGTTAAAAGACTTAAGCAAAACAAGATACCAATTGTTAAGGTTCGATGGAATGCTCGTAGAGGACCCGAGTTCACCTGGGAGCGTGAAGATCAGATGAAGAAGAAATACCCGCATCTATTTCCAGAAGATTCGTCAACATCTTCAACAGCTTAAAATTTCGGGACGAAATTTATTTAACGGGTAGGTACTCTAGTGACCCGAACTTTTCCATGTTTATATATATATTAATTGAGATTGATATTTACATGATTAAATGTTTCCAACATGTTAAGCAATCAAACTTGTTAAGACTTGATTAATTGAAATATGTTTCATATAGACAATTGACCACCCAAGTTGACCGGCGATTCACGAACGTTAAAACTTGTAAAAACGACATGACGATATATATATGGATATACATATGGTTAACATGAGATTATGATAAGTAAGTATCTACATAAGTATATTAACAATGAGTTATATACATATAAACAAGACTACTAACTTAAGGATTTCGAAACGAGACATATATGTAACGATTATCGTTGTAACGACATTTAAATGTATATATATCATATTAAGATATATTAATATATCATAATATCATGATAATATAATAATTTAACATCTCATTAAATATAATAAATAATGGGTTAACAACATTAATTGAGATCGTTAACTTAAAGGTTTCAAAACAACACTTACATGTAACGACTAACGATGACTTAACGACTCAGTTAAAATGTATATACATGTAGTGTATTTAGATGTATTAAAATACTTTTGGAAGACTTCAAGACATATATCAAAACACTCATACTTAACGAAAATGGTTACAGTTACTTTTCCATTCTTTTCTTTCATCAAGAATTCTAGTCGTATTCTTACCCGTATTATACACAGCTTCAAAACGTACTTACTATGAGTATATACCAATAGGAACTAGCATGGGATTCCAATCTTGATTATGTCATGTATGACTAATCAATTTTAACTTCTACCATGAGCTAGTCAACTAACTAGAACTCCTTTTAACCCCACTCACCACTCACCAATTGCCACTCATCATTCACTCCATTTCACTTCCAATTCTCTTTCTAATTCTCTCTCAACACACACACACACTATTATGAACGTATTTTTCCAGTAGTTAATCATCATCTTCATCAAAAATCACTTCAAGAATCAAGCTATAATCATCATAGGAAGAACACTTCAAGAACACTTCAGTAATCCCTTCAAGTTTACTAATTTACTTCCAAGCTTTCTAATCCATTCCAAGTAATCATCTAAGATCAAGAAACCTTTGTTATATACAGTGGGTTATCTTTCTTATTCAAGGTAATATTCATATTCAAACTTTGATTCAATATCTATAACTATAAACTATCTTAATTCGAGTAAAAATCTTACTTGAACTTGTTTTTGTGTCATGATCCTACTTCAAGAACTTTCAAGCCATCCAAGATCCTTTGAAGCTAGATCATTTCTTGTCACTTTCAGTAGGTTTACCTACTAAACTTGAGGTAGTAATGATGTTCATAACATCATTCGATTCATATATATAAAACTATCTTATTCGAAGGTTTAAACTCGTAATCACTAGAACATAGTTTAGTTAATTCTAAACTTGTTCGCAAACAAAAGTTAATCCTTCTAACTTGACTTTTAAAATTAACTACACACATGTTCTATATCTATATGATATGCTAACTTAATGATTTAAAACCTGGAAACACGAAAAACACCGTAAAACCGGATTTACGCCGTCGTAGTAACACCGCGGGCTGTTTTGGGTTAGTTAATTAAAAACTATGATAAACTTTGATTTAAAAGTTGTTATTCTGAGAAAATGATTTTTATTATGAACATGAAACTATATCCAAAAATTATGGTTAAACTCAAAGTGGAAGTATGTTTTCTAAAATGGTCATCTAGACGTCATTCTTTCGACTGAAATGACTACCTTTACAAAAATGACTTGTAACTTATTTTTACGACTATAAACCTATACTTTTCTGTTTAGATTCATAAAATAGAGTTCAATATGAAACCATAGCAATTTGATTCACTCAAAACGGATTTAAAATGAAGAAGTTATGGGTAAAACAAGATTGGATAATTTTTCTCATTTTAGCTACGTGAAAATTGGTAACAAATCTATTCCAACCATAACTTAATCAACTTGTATTGTATATTATGTAATCTTGAGATACCATAGACACGTATACAATGTTTCGACCTATCATGTCGACACATCTATATATATTTCGGAACAACCATAGACACTCTATATGTGAATGTTGGAGTTAGCTATACAGGGTTGAGGTTGATTCCAAAATATATATAGTTTGAGTTGTGATCAATACTGAGATACGTATACACTGGGTCGTGGATTGATTCAAGATAATATTTATCGATTTATTTCTGTGCATCTAACTGTGGACAACTAGTTATAGGTTACTAACGAGGACAGCTGACTTAATAAACTTAAAACATCAAAATATATTAAAAGTGTTGTAAATATATTTTAAACATACTTTGATATATATGTGTATATTGTTATAGGTTCGTGAATCAACCAGTGGCCAAGTCTTACTTCCCGATGAAGTAAAAATCTGTGAAAGTGAGTTATAGTCCCACTTTTAAAATCTAATATTTTTGGGATGAGAATACATGCAGGTTTTATAAATGATTTACAAAATAGACACAAGTACGTGAAACTACATTCTATGGTTGAATTATCGAAATCGAATATGCCCCTTTTTATTAAGTCTGGTAATCTAAGAATTAGGGAACAGACACCCTAATTGACACGAATCCTAAAGATAGATCTATTGGGCCTAACAAACCCCATCCAAAGTACCGGATGCTTTAGTACTTCAAAATTTATATCATATCCGAAGGGTGTCCCGGAATGATGGGGATATTCTTATATATATGCATCTTGTTAATGTCGGTTACCAGGTGTTCACCATATGAATGATTTTTATCTCTATGTATGGGATGTGTATTGAAATATGAAATCTTGTGGTCTATTATTACGATTTGATATATATAGGTTAAACCTATAACTCACCAACATTTTTGTTGACGTTTTAAGCATGTTTATTCTCAGGTGATTATTAAGAGCTTCCGCTGTCGCATACTTAAATAAGGACGAGATTTGGAGTCCATGCTTGTATGATATTGTGTAAAAACTGCATTCAAGAAACTTATTTTGTTGTAACATATTTGTATTGTAAACCATTATGTAATGGTCGTGTGTAAACAGGATATTTTAGATTATCATTATTTGATAATCTACGTAAAGCTTTTTAAACCTTTATTGATGAAATAAAGGTTATGGTTTGTTTTAAAATGAATGCAGTCTTTGAAAAACGTCTCATATAGAGGTCAAAACCTCGCAACGAAATCAATTAATATGGAACGTTTTTAATCAATAAGAACGGGACATTTCACAGGTGGTCTGATCAGATACAAAAATCAGTGGACAAGTGCTCCGGTGGGGTTCTTAGTGCTTGATGCTCATCACGGTTCTCATCCTTGATGCTTGTAGCTTCAAGTGTACAACTCGTTGATGGTTTAGCATCACTTTTGACCAAGATTCACCATCAATATACAATATGTTAAGACCAAGTAAGCACACAACTCATTCATGAGTCTTAGATGGATGATGAACCAAGGTTACATCATATCCTTAGTCTTAACACAATTTCAATTCACAATGACAACTAAAGCTACAAACTTTACATCAATTCAATAAGTATAAGCACAATCCAAGTCAAATGTGGTGATGGAACCCTAAGCTAGAGAGCTAGGATCCATTTCACACAAGTTACAAGGTTAAAAAGCTAGAAAGCTTGAACCTTTAAGTGTTCTTGAAGATCTTGAAGCATAAAGCTTGGATCTTGAAGATACATGAAGATTACAAATAAAAGTTTGAATCTTTTCAACAAAATAACAAGATCAAAGCAAAAAGAACTTAGATCTAACAAAAAGATATGAAGATTCAAGCTAGAAAGCTTGCATCTTGTTTGTTCTTGAAGATCTTGAAGCATAAAGCTTGGATCTTGAAGATGCATGAAGATTACAAACAAAAGTTTGAATCTTTATCACAAAATAGAAAGATTAAAGTATAAAAGAAGTAGATCTACAAAAGATATGAAGATTCAAGCTAGAAAGCTTGAATCTTCCATGTTCTTGAAAGATTCATGCTTGAATCAACAAGATATAAGTAAGATCAAAGCTAAAAGGAACTTTGATCTCCATATTATGATGATGATGACCACGAAATTGGAAGGAAAAGAAGAAGGAAAAGAAAACTTACAAGAAGAACTAGAGAGGAAAGAAAGAAAGAACAAGTGTGTGTGAAAACCAAATGATCAAGTGTGAGGTAAATGGCTAGTATTTATAAGCAAATAAAATGACATGGATTGCTGACATGGCACCTAAGGGTGCCGTGATTTTGAGGGGAGGGGGAGGGAGACAAAGTTTTGCTTTATGGCTAATGGTGTCTAAAGTGTAGTGACCCGAACTTTTCCATGTTTATATATATTAATTGAGATTGATATTTACATGATTAAATGTTTCCAACATGTTAAGCAATCAAACTTGTTAAGACTTAATTAATTGAAATATGTTTCATATAGACAATTGACCACCCAAGTTGACCGGTGATTCACGAACTTTAAAACTTGTAAAAACTATATGATGACATATATATATATATGGATATATATATAGTTAACATGATATTATGATAAGTAAACATATCATTAAGTATATTAACAATGAACTACATATGTAAAAACAAGACTACTAACTTAATGATTTTTAAACGAGACATATATGTAACGATTATCGTTGTAAAGACATTTAATGTATATATATCATATTAAGAGATATTCATACATGATAATATCATGATAATATAATAATTTAAAATCTCATTTGATATTATAAACATTGGGTTAACAACATTTAACAAGATCGTTAACCTAAAGGTTTCAAAACAACACTTACATGTAACGACTAACGATGACTTAACGACTCAGTTAAAATGTATATACATGTAGTGTTTTAATATGTATTTATACACTTTTGAAAGACTTCAATACACTTATCAAAATACTTCTACATAACAAAAATGCTTACAATTACATCCTCATTCAGTTTCATCAACAATTCTACTCGTATGCACCCGTATTCGTACTCGTACAATACACAACTTTTAGATGTATGTACTATTGGTATATACACTCCAATGATCAGATCTTAGCAGCCCATGTGAGTCACCTAACACATGTGGGAACCATCATTTGGCAACTAGCATGAAATATCTCATAAAATTACAAAAATATGAGTAATCATTCATGACTTATTTA
This sequence comes from Rutidosis leptorrhynchoides, assembly GCF_046630445.1. Classification (NCBI taxonomy): domain Eukaryota; kingdom Viridiplantae; phylum Streptophyta; class Magnoliopsida; order Asterales; family Asteraceae; genus Rutidosis; species Rutidosis leptorrhynchoides. The sequence continues at coordinate 20,258,886 of NC_092336.1, forward strand.
CATGAAAACAAAATTACATATCCTTTATATCTAATCCATACACCAACGACCAAAAACACCTACAAACACTTTCATTCTTCAATTTTCTTCATCTAATTGATCTCTCTCAAGTTCTATCTTCAAGTTCTAAGTGTTCTTCATAAATTCCAAAAGTTCTAGTTTCATAAAATCAAGAATACTTTCAAGTTTGCTAGCTCACTTCCAATCTTGTAAGGTGATCATCCAACCTCAAGAAATCTTTGTTTCTTACAGTATGTTGTCATTCTAATACAAGGTAATAATCATATTCAAACTTTGGTTCAATTTCTATAACTATAACAATCTTATTTCAAGTGATGATCTTACTTGAACTTGTTTTCGTGTCATGATTCTGCTTCAAGAACTTCGAGCCATCCAAGGATCCATTGAAGCTAGATCCATTTTTCTCTTTTCCAGTAGGTTTATCCAAGGAAATTTAGGTAGTAATGATGTTCATAACATCATTCGATTCATACATATAAAGCTATCTTATTCGAAGGTTTAAACTTGTAATCACTAGAACATAGTTTAGTTAATTCTAAACTTGTTCGCAAACAAAAGTTAATCCTTCTAACTTGACTTTTAAAATCAACTAAACACATGTTCTATATCTATATGATATGCTAACTTAATGATTTAAAACCTGGAAACACGAAAAACACCGTAAAACCGGATTTACGCCGTCGTAGTAACACCGCGGGCTGTTTTGGGTTAGTTAATTAAAAACTATGATAAACTTTGATTTAAAAGTTGTTATTCTGAGAAAATGATTTTTATTATGAACATGAAACTATATCCAAAAATTATGGTTAAACTCAAAGTGGAAGTATGTTTTCTAAAATGGTCATCTAGACGTCGTTCTTTCGACTGAAATGACTACCTTTACAAAAACGACTTGTAACTTATTTTTCCGACTATAAACCTATACTTTTTCTGTTTAGATTCATAAAATAGAGTTCAATATGAAACCATAGCAATTTGATTCACTCAAAACGGATTTAAAATGAAGAAGTTATGGGTAAAACAAGATTGGATAATTTTTCTCATTTTAGCTACGTGAAAATTGGTAACAAATCTATTCCAACCATAACTTAATCAACTTTTATTGTATATTATGTAATCTTGAGATACCATAGACACGTATACAATGTTTCGACCTATCATGTCGACACATCTATATATATTTCGGAACAACCATAGACACTCTATATGTGAATGTTGGAGTTAGCTATACAGGGTTGAGGTTGATTCCAAAATATATATAGTTTGAGTTGTTTTCAATACTGAGATACGTATACACTGGGTCGTGGATTGATTCAAGATAATATTTATCGATTTATTTCTGTACATCTAACTGTGGACAACTAGTTGTAGGTTACTAACGAGGACAGCTGACTTAATAAACTTAAAACATCAAAATATATTAAAAGTGTTGTAAATATATTTTGAACATACTTTGATATATATGTATATATTGTTATAGGTTCGTGAATCAACCAGTGGCCAAGTCTTACTTCCCGACGAATTAAAAATCTGTGAAAGTGAGTTATAGTCCCACTTTTAAAATCTAATATTTTTGGGATGAGAATACATGCAGGTTTTATAAATGATTTACAAAATAGACACAAGTACGTGAAACTACATTCTATGGTTGAATTATCGAAATCGAATATGCCCCTTTTTATTAAGTCTGGTAATCTAAGAATTAGGGAACAGACACCCTAATTGACGCGAATCCTAAAGATAGATCTATTGGGCCTAACAAACCCCATCCAAAGTACCGGATGCTTTAGTACTTCGAAATTTATATCATATCCGAAGGGTGTCCCGGAATGATGGGGATATTCTTATATATGCATCTTGTTATTGTCGGTTACCAGGTGTTCACCATATGAATGATTTTTATCTCTATGTATGGGATGTGTATTGAAATATGAAATCTTGTGGTCTATTGTTACGATTTGATATATATAGGTTAAACCTATAACTCACCAACATTCTTGTTGACGTTTAAAGCATGTTTATTCTCAGGTGAATATTAAGAGCTTCCGCTGTTGCATACTAAAATAAGGACAAGATTTGGAGTCCATGTTTGTATGATATTGTGTAAAAACTGCATTCAAGAAACTTATTTTGTTGTAACATATTTGTATTGTAAACCATTATGTAATGGTTGTGTGTAAACAGGATATTTTAGATTATCATTATTTGATAATCTACGTAAAGCTTTTTAAACCTTTATTGATGAAATAAAGGTTATGGTTTGTTTTAAAATGAATGCAGTCTTTGAAAAACGTCTCATATAGAGGTCAAAACCTCGCAACGAAATCAATTAATATGGAACGTTTTTAATCAATAAGAACGGGACATTTCAGTTGGTATCCGAGCGTTGGTCTTAGAGAACCAGAAAATTTGCATTAGTGTGTCTTATCGAGTTTGTTAGGATGCATTAGTGAGTCTGGACTTCGACCGTGTTTTCTTTAAAAATGATTGCTTAACATTTTTGTTGGAAACTATATATTTTTAACATATGAATATTATGTGATATATTAATTTCTTAACGTGTTTGATATTATGTGATAGATGTCTACCTCTAGAACAAGTCCCATTGACTCACCTAATAATAATGAAGAGTCAAATGTAAATTGGAATGATTTGTGGACTGATTCACAAGTTCCCGAAGAGGAACCGGAAGAAGAGTCGGAACCGGAAGAAGAATCGGAACCGGAAGAAGAATCGGAACCGGATGAAGAAATAGAACCGGTGGGGGAAATAATAAAACGGTTAAGTAAAAGAAAATCATCAACCAACCGACCAAAGTTAATTATGGTCAATGGTGTTTCCGCCAAGGAAGCAAAATATTGGGAGGATTACCAATTCTCCGATGAATCGGATTCCGACGAGAATTCCGATGATGTTATAGAAATTACCCCAACTGAATTTAAAAAGGCAAAAGAAAATAATAAGGGAAAGGGCATAAAAATAGAGAAATCTAATTCCAACCCCGATGAACTTTATATGTATCGTCAACCCCAGAAGTCCTTAAGTTGTAACAATGACCCGGGAACCTCTAAACCACCAGGTTTTTCTAAACCAATGTGGAAAACGACGGCTCGTATTAGGGGAACATCATATATCCCTAGAAACTTGGCAAAACGAACCAAAACCGAAGAAGAAGAAACGAGCGAGTCGGAATAAGATAGTTGTATTCTTGTGGTGTAATATATGTAATATAGTGTTCTTATGCTTTATGATATATGTAAAAATTGCTTGTATTAATAAGTATTTTTTTATGAATCTAACTCTTGTCTATTTTACAGTTTAAAAACACAAAATGGATAGACAACCCAATATTTTAAGAGACCTACCCGGAGACATGATTGATGAAATCTTGTCTAGAGTCGGCCAGAATACTTCGGCACAACTATTTAAGGCGAGATCAGTTTGTAAGACATTCGAAGAACGTTCCAAGAATGTCTTGGTTTATAAGAGACTTTCGTTTGAAAGATGGGGGATATCACATTGGGAAACCCATAAGTTACGATGTGTTTACTTTGACGCATATATTGCGGGGAACCCAAATGCTATTTTACGCAACGGGTTAAGAAATTATTTTGACTCAATATATCCGAATATTGGACTTCGTGATTTAGAAAAAGCGGCTAACATGCAACATAAAGAAGCATGTTATGCTTACGGATTAGTAATGTTCGCTTCTCACCAAAGTGAGAACAAGAACATCGGGCTACAACTATTAAACAAAACGTTTCCACAAGTGACGGAGTCGGTAATTGGGGTAAGAAATGAGGTTTTTAGATTATTACGGGACTGTTGGACATTACGTAACCCTCATCCCTTTGATGACGTTACAACACGCTGTCTTATCAACGGCCATAACGGTTATGTTGCACAAGACCAAGGATGGGAAGTAGTCCTAGTAAAACCAGAATGCATGACTTGTTTCTGGACGTATGAATTACGTGTCTTTATTGCCTTTGCTGAACGACTTGTGTACTAGCTAGAATTGTCTTCACAACTATCTTGTATCAAAGTTATTGTGTGCTATATTTCATGCTTTATGTAAAATAAGCGGTATTGTAAGTTTGTAAAATATTGTATAAAAGTTTGAACGCGAAATATTATTATAATCAGTTTTTCATATAGAATTGTAGTAGTTGAATTGTATATTAGCTACTAAGTATGAACTTAACGGGTAGGTACTACCCGAATTTAAACTTATAAAACGCTAATATGAAGAAAAAGCTTTTATAAATGAGTTCATATTATGCTACGAAATACTATTAACTACTCTTAATATTCTGTATGATTAACTTGTTCCATTTAACTATTTTGAAGGAAATGGCACCGACTACTCGACACACCGTGAATATGAATGAAGAGGAATTCCGTACTTTTCTAGCTTCAAACATAGCCGCAGTACAGGCTGCGCTACATACCAACAATAACCTTGGATCTAGCAGTACAGGAAATCGTGTAGGATGCACCTACAAAGAATTCACTGCCTGCAAACCTTTGGAATTTGATGGAACCGAAGGACCGATCGGATTGAAACGGTGGACCGAGAAGGTTGAATCGGTGTTTGCCATAAGTAAGTGTACTGAAGAGGACAAAGTGAAGTACGCTACGCATACCTTCACAGGTTCTGCGTTAACATGGTGGAATACCTATCTAGAGCAAGTGGGACAAGATGATGCGTACGCACTACCGTGGTCAGCATTCAAGCACTTGATGAACGAGAAGTACCGTCCCAGAACCGAGGTCAATAAGCTCAAGACAGAACTTAGAGGGTTACGAACCCAAGGATTTGATATTACCACGTACGAAAGACGATTCACAGAATTGTGCCTATTGTGTCCGGGAGCATTCGAAGATGAGGAAGAGAAGATCGACGCGTTTGTGAAAGGATTACCGGAAAGAATCCAAGAAGATATAAGTTCACACGAGCCCGCCTCCATACAACATGCATGTAGAATGGCTCACAAACTAGTGAACCAGATTGAAGAAAGAATTAAAGAACAGACTGCTGAAGAGGCCAATGTGAAGCAAGTCAAAAGAAAGTGGGAGGAAAACGGTGATAAGAATCACCAATACAACAACAACAGCAATTACAACAATAATCGCAACAATTATCCCAACAATCGCAACATCAATCGCAACTACAACAAACGGCCCAACAACAACAACAACAACAACAACAACAGCAACTACAACAATCATCCCAACAACAATAATAACCGCAACAACAACAACAATCAGAGGCATCTATGCCAAAGGTGTGAAAAGAATCACTCGGGGTTCTGCACCAAATTTTGCAACAAGTGTAAAAGAAATGGTCATAGCGCGGCGAAGTGTGAGGTCTACGGACCAGGGGTTAATAGAACGAAAGGAACAAATGGTGTCGGAACGAGTAATGGCGGAGCAAGTAGTGTCGGAGCAAGTTATGCCAATGTAGTTTGTTATAAATGTGGAAAACCAGGCCACATTATTAGAAATTGCCCGAACCAGGAGAACACGAATGGACAAGGCCGTGGAAGAGTTTTCAATATTAATGCGGCAGAGGCACAGGAAGACCCGGAGCTTGTTACGGGTACGTTTCTTATTGACAATAAATCTGCTTACGTTTTATTTGATTCGGGTGCGGATAGAAGCTATATGAGTAGAGATTTTTGTGCTAAATTAAGTTGTCCATTGACGCCTTTGGATAGTAAATTTTTACTCGAATTAGCAAATGGTAAATTAATTTCAGCAGATAATATATGTCGGAATCGAGAAATTAAACTGGTTAGCGAAACATTTAAGATTGATTTGATACCAGTAGAGTTAGGGAGTTTTGATGTGATAATCGGTATGGACTGGTTGAAAGAAGTGAAAGCGGAGATCGTTTGTTACAAAAATGCAATTCGCATTATACGAGAAAAAGGAAAACCCTTAATGGTGTACGGAGAAAAGGGCAACACGAAGCTACATCTTATTAGTAATTTGAAGGCACAAAAACTAATAAGAAAAGGTTGCTATCCTGTTCTAGCACACGTCGAGAAAGTACAAACTGAAGAAAAGAGCATCAATGATGTTCCCGTCGCAAAAGAATTTCCTGATGTATTTCCGAAAGAATTACCGGGATTACCCCCACATCGATCCGTTGAATTTCAAATAGATCTTGTACCAGGAGCTGCACCAATAGCTCGTGCTCCTTACAGACTCGCACCCAGCGAGATGAAAGAACTGCAAAGCCAATTACAAGAACTTTTAGAGCGTGGTTTCATTCGACCAAGCACATCACCGTGGGGAGCTCCTGTTTTGTTTGTCAAGAAGAAAGATGGTACATTCAGGTTGTGTATCGACTACCGAGAGTTGAACAAACTTACCATCAAGAACCGCTACCCACTACCGAGAATCGATGACTTATTTGATCAACTACAAGGCTCGTCTGTTTATTCAAAGATTGACTTACGTTCCGGGTATCATCAAATGCGGGTGAAAGAAGATGATATTCCAAAGACTGCTTTCAGAACACGTTACGGTCATTACGAGTTTATGGTCATGCCGTTTGGTTTAACTAATGCACCAGCTGTGTTCATGGACCTTATGAACCGAGTGTGTGGACCATACCTTGACAAGTTTGTCATTGTTTTCATTGATGACATACTTATTTACTCAAAGAATGACCAAGAACACGGTGAACATTTGAGAAAGGTGTTAGAAGTATTGAGGAAGGAAGAATTGTACGCTAAGTTTTCAAAGTGTGCATTTTGGTTGGAAGAAGTTCAATTCCTCGGTCACATAGTGAACAAAGAAGGTATTAAGGTGGATCCGGCAAAGATAGAAACTGTTGAAAAGTGGGAAACCCCGAAAACTCCGAAACACATACGCCAGTTTTTAGGACTAGCTGGTTACTACAGAAGGTTCATCCAAGACTTTTCCAGAATAGCAAAACCCTTGACTGCATTAACGCATAAAGGGAAGAAATTTGAATGGAATGATGAACAAGAGAAAGCGTTTCAGTTATTGAAGAAAAAGCTAACTACGGCACCTATATTGTCATTGCCTGAAGGGAATGATGATTTTGTGATTTATTGTGATGCATCAAAGCAAGGTCTCGGTTGTGTATTAATGCAACGAACGAAGGTGATTGCTTATGCGTCTAGACAATTGAAGATTCACGAACAAAATTATACGACGCATGATTTGGAATTAGGCGCGGTTGTTTTTGCATTAAAGACTTGGAGGCACTACTTATATGGGGTCAAAAGTATTATATATACCGACCACAAAAGTCTTCAACACATATTTAATCAGAAACAACTGAATATGAGGCAGCGTAGGTGGATTGAATTATTGAATGATTACGACTTTGAGATTCGTTACCACCCGGGGAAGGCAAATGTGGTAGCCGATGCCTTGAGCAGGAAGGACAGAGAACCCATTCGAGTAAAATCTATGAATATAATGATTCATAATAACCTTACTACTCAAATAAAGGAGGCGCAACAAGGAGTTTTAAAAGAGGGAAATTTAAAGGATGAAATACCCAAAGGATCGGAGAAGCATCTTAATATTCGGGAAGACGGAACCCGGTATAGGGCTGAAAGGATTTGGGTACCAAAATTTGGAGATATGAGAGAAATGGTACTTAGAGAAGCTCATAAAACCAGATACTCAATACATCCTGGAACGGGGAAGATGTACAAGGATCTCAAGAAACATTTTTGGTGGCCGGGTATGAAAGCCGATGTTGCTAAATACGTAGGAGAATGTTTGATGTGTTCTAAGGTCAAAGCTGAGCATCAGAAACCATCAGGTCTACTTCAACAACCCGAAATCCCGGAATGGAAATGGGAAAACATTACCATGGATTTCATCACTAAATTGCCAAGGACTGCAAGTGGTTTTGATACTATTTGGATAATAGTTGATCGTCTCACCAAATCAGCACACTTCCTACCAATAAGAGAAGATGACAAGATGGAGAAGTTAGCACGACTGTATTTGAAGGAAGTCGTCTCCAGACATGGAATACCAATCTCTATTATCTCTGATAGGGATGGCAGATTTATTTCAAGATTCTGGCAGACATTACAGCAAGCATTAGGAACTCGTCTAGACATGAGTACTGCCTATCATCCACAAACTGATGGGCAGAGCGAAAGGACGATACAAACGCTTGAAGACATGCTACGAGCATGTGTTATTGATTTCGGAAACAGTTGGGATCGAAATCTACCGTTAGCAGTTTCCTACAACAACAGCTACCATTCAAGCATTGAGATGGCGCCGTTTGAAGCACTTTATGGTAGAAAGTGCAGGTCTCCGATTTGTTGGAGTGAAGTGGGGGATAGACAGATTACGGGTCCGGAGATTATACAAGAAACTACCGAGAAGATCATCCAAATTCAACAACGGTTGAAAACCGCCCAAAGTCGACAAAAGAGCTACGCTGACATTAAAAGAAAAGATATAGAATTTGAAATTGGAGAGATGGTCATGCTTAAAGTTGCACCTTGGAAAGGCGTTGTTCGATTTGGTAAACGAGGGAAATTAAATCCAAGGTATATTGGACCATTCAAGATTATTGATCGTGTCGGACCAGTAGCTTACCGACTAGAGTTACCTCAACAACTCGCGGCTGTACATAACACTTTCCACGTCTCGAATTTAAAGAAATGTTTTGCTAAAGAAGATCTCACTATTCCGTTAGATGAAATTCAAATCAACGAAAAACTTCAATTCATCGAAGAACCCGTCGAAATAATGGATCGTGAGGTTAAAAGACTTAAGCAGAACAAGATACCAATTGTTAAGGTTCGATGGAATGCTCGTAGAGGACCCGAGTTCACCTGGGAGCGTGAAGATCAGATGAAGAAGAAATACCCGCATCTATTTCTAGAAGATTCGTCAACACCTTCAACTGTTTAAAATTTCGGGACGAAATTTATTTAACGGGTAGGTACTGTAGTGACCCGAACTTTTCCATGTTTATATATATTAATTGAGATTGATATTTACATGATTAAATGTTTCCAACATGTTAAGCAATCAAACTTGTTAAGACTTGATTAATTGAAATATGTTTCATATAGACAATTGACCACCCAAGTTGACCGGTGATTCACGAACTTTAAAACTTGTAAAAACTATATGATGACATATATATATATGGATATATATATAGTTAACATGATATTATGATAAGTAAACATATCATTAAGTATATTAACAATGAACTACATATGTAAAAACAAGACTACTAACTTAATGATTTTTAAACGAGACATATATGTAACGATTATCGTTGTAAAGACATTTAATGTATATATATCATATTAAGAGATATTCATACATGATAATATCATGATAATATAATAATTTAAAATCTCATTTGATATTATAAACATTGGGTTAACAACATTTAACAAGATCGTTAACCTAAAGGTTTCAAAACAACACTTACATGTAACGACTAACGATGACTTAACGACTCAGTTAAAATGTATATACATGTAGTGTTTTAATATGTATTTATACACTTTTGAAAGACTTCAATACACTTATCAAAATACTTCTACATAACAAAAATGCTTACAATTACATCCTCGTTCAGTTTCATCAACAATTCTACTCGTATGCACCCGTATTCGTACTCGTACAATACACAACTTTTAGATGTATGTACTATTGGTATATACACTCCAATGATCAGATCTTAGCAGCCCATGTGAGTCACCTAACACATGTGGGAACCATCATTTGGCAACTAGCATGAAATATCTCATAAAATTACAAAAATATGAGTAATCATTCATGACTTATTTACATGAAAACAAAATTACATATCCTTTATATCTAATCCATACACCAACGACCAAAAACACCTAAAAACACTTTCATTCTTCAATTTTCTTCATCTAATTGATCTCTCTCAAGTTCTATCTTCAAGTTCTAAGTGTTCTTCATAAATTCCAAAAGTTCTAGTTTCATAAAATCAAGAATACTTTCAAGTTTGCTAGCTCACTTCCAATCTTGTAAGGTGATCATCCAACCTCAAGAAATCTTTGTTTCTTACAGTATGTTGTCATTCTAATACAAGGTAATAATCATATTCAAACTTTGGTTCAATTTCTATAACTATAACAATCTTATTTCAAGTGATGATCTTACTTGAACTTGTTTTCGTGTCATGATTCTGCTTCAAGAACTTCGAGCCATCCAAGGATCCATTGAAGCTAGATCCATTTTTTCTCTTTTCCAGTAGGTTTATCCAAGGAAATTAAGGTAGTAATGATGTTCATAACATCATTCAATTCATACATATAAAGCTATCTTATTCGAAGGTTTAAACTTGTAATCACTAGAACATAGTTTAGTTAATTCTAAACTTGTTCGCAAACAAAAGTTAATCCTTCTAACTTGACTTTTAAAATCAACTAAACACATGTTCTATATCTATATGATATGCTAACTTAATGATTTAAAACCTGGAAACACGAAAAACACCGTAAAACCGGATTTACGCCGTCGTAGTAACACCGCGGGCTGTTTTGGGTTAGTTAATTAAAAACTATGATAAACTTTGATTTAAAAGTTGTTATTCTGAGAAAATGATTTTTATTATGAACATGAAACTATATCCAAAAATTATGGTTAAACTCAAAGTGGAAGTATGTTTTCTAAAATGGTCATCTAGACGTCGTTCTTTCGACTGAAATGACTACCTTTACAAAAACGACTTGTAACTTATTTTTCCGACTATAAACCTATACTTTTTCTGTTTAGATTCATAAAATAGAGTTCAATATGAAACCATAGCAATTTGATTCACTCAAAACGGATTTAAAATGAAGAAGTTATGGGTAAAACAAGATTGGATAATTTTTCTCATTTTAGCTACGTGAAAATTGGTAACAAATCTATTCCAACCATAACTTAATCAACTTTTATTGTATATTATGTAATCTTGAGATACCATAGACACGTATACAATGTTTCGACCTATCATGTCGACACATCTATATATATTTCGGAACAACCATAGACACTCTATATGTGAATGTTGGAGTTAGCTATACAGGGTTGAGGTTGATTCCAAAATATATATAGTTTGAGTTGTGATCAATACTGAGATACGTATACACTGGGTCGTGGATTGATTCAAGATAATATTTATCGATTTATTTCTGTACATCTAACTGTGGACAACTAGTTGTAGGTTACTAACGAGGACAGCTGACTTAATAAACTTAAAACATCAAAATATATTAAAAGTGTTGTAAATATATTTTGAACATACTTTGATATATATGTATATATTGTTATAGGTTCGTGAATCAACCAGTGGCCAAGTCTTACTTCCCGACGAATTAAAAATCTGTGAAAGTGAGTTATAGTCCCACTTTTAAAATCTAATATTTTTGGGATGAGAATACATGCAGGTTTTATAAATGATTTACAAAATAGACACAAGTACGTGAAACTACATTCTATGGTTGAATTATCGAAATCGAATATGCCCCTTTTTATTAAGTCTGGTAATCTAAGAATTAGGGAACAGACACCCTAATTGACGCGAATCCTAAAGATAGATCTATTGGGCCTAACAAACCCCATCCAAAGTACCGGATGCTTTAGTACTTCGAAATTTATATCATATCCGAAGGGTGTCCCGGAATGATGGGGATATTCTTATATATGCATCTTGTTATTGTCGGTTACCAGGTGTTCACCATATGAATGATTTTTATCTCTATGTATGGGATGTGTATTGAAATATGAAATCTTGTGGTCTATTGTTACGATTTGATATATATAGGTTAAACCTATAACTCACCAACATTCTTGTTGACGTTTAAAGCATGTTTATTCTCAGGTGAATATTAAGAGCTTCCGCTGTTGCATACTAAAATAAGGACAAGATTTGGAGTCCATGTTTGTATGATATTGTGTAAAAACTGCATTCAAGAAACTTATTTTGTTGTAACATATTTGTATTGTAAACCATTATGTAATGGTTGTGTGTAAACAGGATATTTTAGATTATCATTATTTGATAATCTACGTAAAGCTTTTTAAACCTTTATTGATGAAATAAAGGTTATGGTTTGTTTTAAAATGAATGCAGTCTTTGAAAAACGTCTCATATAGAGGTCAAAACCTCGCAACGAAATCAATTAATATGGAACGTTTTTAATCAATAAGAACGGGACATTTCATAAAGTGTGTCCTTATGCTAGAATCCTAAGTGACAATATGGATAATCATTATCCATTATGCTAGTATGACTCACTAATTAATTTCTTTATTTATTTATTTATTATTATGGGCCACTAGTAATAATACTTGGGCTAATTAATTGGGTCACTAGCTAGAGTAGGGTGGGCTTGAGCCCAACAAAGGTAGAAAGTCCAACAAGACTAACTATTGGGCTTTAGCAACTAAATAAATAAAATTAAGCATCCAAATGCCCAAGTAATTATTATTATAAAATAATAATTAATATTTCACAGTCCAAAAGTTCCGGTTCCAACAGAAGTCAAACGTGCGCGCAGTTCGCGGTTTATTCGTAACGGCAAGTAACACTAACGGTTATAAAGCATCCAATGGACAAGTTAAGCATTCCATAAACACCAAGGCATGTTTTAGGGTAAATATGAATATAAAACACGTGTGCCAAGGTTCCAGAGTAACAGAGTAACACAGTACGCACAAAAACGCAGTTTCGCTAAAATACAAGGCATAAAAGCAAGTCGAAAAAGTCGGGTCGTTACATTACCCACCTGTTAATGGAAATTTCGTCCCGAAATTTAAGCTGAGGCGGGTGTTGGAGTCGGGAAAAGGTGAGGATACTTCTGCTTCATTTGATCCTCTCGCTCCCAGGTAAACTCAGGTCCACGCTTGGCATTCCATCGAACTCGGACAATTGGAATCTTATTGCGTTTCAAGGTTTTAACCTCACGGTCCGTAATTTCTACAGGTTCCTCCACGAAGTGGAGTTTGTCATCAATCGTAAGTTCTTCTAATGGTATGATAAGTTCCGGTGGAGCAAGGCACTTCTTCAAATTCGATACATGGAAGGTAGGATGAACAACACTCAATTGAGTTGGAAGATCTAGCCGATAAGCAACGGGTCCAACACGTTCCAAAATCTCAAAAGGACCAATATATCGCGGGTTTAACTTTCCGCGCTTTCCAAAATGAATTACACCTTTCCAAGGTGCGACCATCAACATTACTCGGTCACCCACGTTGAATTCGAAGTCTTTACGTTTAAGATCAGCATAACTCTTTTGGCGATCGCTGAAATGTCCCGTTCTTATTGATTAAAAACGTTCCATATTAATTGATTTCGTTGCGAGGTTTTGACCTCTATATGAGACGTTTTTCAAAGACTGCATTCATTTTAAAACAAACCATAACCTTTATTTCATCAATAAAGGTTTAAAAAGCTTTACGTAGATTATCAAATAATGATAATCTAAAATATCCTGTTTACACACGACCATTACATAATGGTTTACAATACAAATATGTTACAACAAAATAAGTTTCTTGAATGCAGTTTTTACACAATATCATACAAGCATGGACTCCAAATCTCGTCCTTATTTAAGTAAGCGACAGCGGAAGCTCTTAATAATCACCTGAGAATAAACATGCTTAAAACGTCAACAAAAATGTTGGTGAGTTATAGGTTTAACCTATATATATCAAATCATAATAATAGACCACAAGATTTCATATTTCAATACACATCCCATACATAGAGATAAAAATCATTCATATGGTGAACACCTGGTAACCGACATTAACAAGATGCATATATAAGAATATCCCCATCATTCCGGGACACCCTTCGGATATGATATAAATTTCGAAGTACTAAAGCATCCGGTACTTTGGATGGGGCTTGTTGGGCCCGATAGATCTATCTTTAGGATTTGCGTCAATTAGGGTGTCTGTTCCCTAATTCTTAGATTACCAGACTTAATAAAAAGGGGCATATTCGATTTCGATAATTCAACCATAGAATGTAGTTTCACGTACTTGTGTCTATTTTGTAAATCATTTATAAAACTTGCATGTATTCTCATCCCAAAAATATTAGATTTTAAAAGTGGGAGTATAACTCACTTTCACAGATTTTTACTTCGTCGGGAAGTAAGACTTGGCCACTGGTTGATTCACGAACCTATAACAATATATACATATATATCAAAGTATGTTCAAAATATATTTACAACACTTTTAATATATTTTGATGTTTTAAGTTTATTAAGTCAGCTGTCCTCGTTAGTAACCTACAACTAGTTGTCCACAGTTAGATGTACAGAAATAAATCGATAAATATTATCTTGAATCAATCCACGACCCAGTGTATACGTATCTCAGTATTGATCACAACTCAAACTATATATATTTTGGAATCAACCTCAACCCTGTATAGCTAACTCCAACATTCACATATAGAGTGTCTATGGTTGTTCCGAAATATATATAGATGTGTCGACATGATAGGTCGAAACATTGTATACGTGTCTATGGTATCTCAAGATTACATAATATACAATACAAGTTGATTAAGTTATGGTTGGAATAGATTTGTTACCAATTTTCACGTAGCTAAAATGAGAAAAATTATCCAATCTTGTTTTACCCATAACTTCTTCATTTTAAATCCGTTTTGAGTGAATCAAATTGCTATGGTTTCATATTGAACTCTATTTTATGAATATAAACAGAAAAAGTATAAGTTTATAGTCGGAAAAATAAGTTACAAGTTGTTTTTGTAAAGGTAGTCATTTCAGTCGAAAGAACGACGTCTAGATGACCATTTTAGAAAACATACTTCCACTTTGAGTTTAACCATAATTTTTGGATATAGTTTCATGTTCATAATAAAAATCATTTTCTCAGAATAACAACTTTTAAATCAAAGATTATCATAGTTTTTAATTAACTAACCCAAAACAGCCCGCGGTGTTACTACGACGGCGTAAATCCGGTTTTACGGTGTTTTTCGTGTT
Source organism: Rutidosis leptorrhynchoides (assembly GCF_046630445.1). Lineage (NCBI taxonomy): Eukaryota > Viridiplantae > Streptophyta > Magnoliopsida > Asterales > Asteraceae > Rutidosis > Rutidosis leptorrhynchoides. Next base: position 20,273,939 of record NC_092336.1, read on the forward strand.
TCCAGGTTTTAAATCATTAAGTTAGCATATCATATAGATATAGAACATGTGTTTAGTTGATTTTAAAAGTCAAGTTAGAAGGATTAACTTTTGTTTGCGAACAAGTTTAGAATTAACTAAACTATGTTCTAGTGATTACAAGTTTAAACCTTCGAATAAGATAGCTTTATATGTATGAATCGAATGATGTTATGAACATCATTACTACCTTAATTTCCTTGGATAAACCTACTGGAAAAGAGAAAAATGGATCTAGCTTCAATGGATCCTTGGATGGCTCGAAGTTCTTGAAGCAGAATCATGACACGAAAACAAGTTCAAGTAAGATCATCACTTGAAATAAGATTGTTATAGTTATAGAAATTGAACCAAAGTTTGAATATGATTATTACCTTGTATTAGAATGATAACCTACTATAAGAAACAAAGATTTCTTGAGGTTGGATGATCACCTTACAAGATTGGAAGTGAGCTAGCAAACTTGAAAGTATTCTTAATTTTATGAAACTAGAACTTTTGGAATTTATGAAGAACACTTAGAACTTGAAGATAGAACTTGAGAGAGATCAATTAGATGAAGAAAATTGAAGAATGAAAGTGTTTGTAGGTGTTTTTGGTCGTTGGTGTATGGATTAGATATAAAGGATATGTAATTTTGTTTTCATGTAAATAAGTCATGAATGATTACTCATATTTTTGTAATTTTATGAGATATTTCATGCTAGTTGCCAAATGATGGTTCCCACATGTGTTAGGTGACTCACATGGGCTGCTAAGAGCTGATCATTGGAGTGTATATACCAATAGTACATACATCTAAAAGCTGTGTATTGTACGAGTACGAATACGGGTGCATACGAGTAGAATTGTTGATGAAACTGTACGAGGATGTAATTGTAAGCATTTTTGTTAAGTAGAAGTATTTTGATAAGTGTATTGAAGTCTTTCAAAAGTGTATAAATACATATTAAAACACTACATGTATATACATTTTAACTGAGTCGTTAAGTCATCGTTAGTCGTTACATGTAAATGTTGTTTTGAAACCTTTAGGTTAACGATCTTGTTAAATGTTGTTAACCCAATGTTTATAATATCAAAAGAGATTTTAAATTATTATATTATCATGATATTATGATGTACGAATATCTCTTAATATAATATATATACATTAAATGTCGTTACAACGATAATCGTTACATATATGTCTCGTTTCAAAATCATTAAGTTAGTAGTCTTGTTTTTACATATGTAGTTCATTGTTAATATACTTAATGATATGTTTAATTATCATAATATAATGTTAACTATATATATAACCATATATATGTCATCATATAGTTTTTACAAGTTTTAACGTTCGTGAATCACCGGTCAACTTGGGTGGTCAATTGTCTATATGAAACCTATTTCAATTAATCAAGTCTTAACAAGTTTAATTGCTTAACATGTTGGAAACATTTAATCATGTAAATATCAATCTCAATTAATATATATAAACATGGAAAAGTTCGGGTCACTACAGTACCTACCCGTTAAATAAATTTCGTCCCGAAATTTTAAGCTGTTGAAGGTGTTGACGAATCTTCTGGAAATAGATGCGGGTATTTCTTCTTCATCTGATCTTCACGCTCCCAGGTGAACTCGGGTCCTCTACGAGCATTCCATCGAACCTTAACAATTGGTATCTTGTTTTGCTTAAGTCTTTTAACCTCACGATCCATTATTTCGACGGGTTCTTCGATGAATTGGAGTTTTTCGTTGATTTGGATTTCATCTAACGGAATAGTGAGATCTTCTTTAGCAAAAAATTTCTTCAAATTCGAGACGTGGAAAGTGTTATGTACAGCCGCGAGTTGTTGAGGTAACTCAAGTCGGTAAGCTACTGGTCCGACACGATCAATAATCTTGAATGGTCCAATATACCTTGGATTTAATTTCCCTCGTTTACCAAATCGAACAACGCCTTTCCAAGGTGCAACTTTAAGCATGACCATCTCTCCAATTTCAAATTCTATATCTTTTCTTTTAATGTCAGCGTAGCTCTTTTGTCGACTTTGGGCGGTTTTCAACCGTTGTTGAATTTGGATGATCTTCTCGGTAGTTTCTTGTATAATCTCCGGACCCGTAATCTGTCTATCCCCCACTTCACTCCAACAAATCGGAGACCTGCACTTTCTACCATAAAGTGCTTCAAACGGTGCCATCTCAATGCTTGAATGGTAGCTGTTGTTGTAGGAAAATTCTGCTAATGGTAGATGTCGATCCCAACTATTTCCGAAATCAATAACACATGCTCGTAGCATGTCTTCAAGCGTTTGTATCGTCCTTTCACTCTGCCCATCAGTTTGTGGATGATAGGCAGTACTCATGTCTAGACGAGTTCCTAATGCTTGCTGTAATGTCTGCCAGAATCTTGAAATAAATCTGCCATCCCTATCAGAGATAATAGAGATTGGTATTCCATGTCTGGAGACGACTTCCTTCAAATACACTCGTTCTAACTTCTCCATCTTGTCATCTTCTCTTATTGGCAGGAAGTGTGCTGATTTGGTGAGACGATCAACTATTACCCAAATAGTATCAAAATCACTTGCAGTCCTTGGCAATTTAGTGATGAAATCCATGGTAATGTTTTCCCATTTCCATTCCGGGATTTCGGGTTGTTGAAGTAGACCTGATGGTTTCTGATGCTCAGCTTTGACCTTAGAACACGTCAAACATTCTCCCACGTATTTAGCAACATCGGCTTTCATACCCGGCCACCAAAAATGTTTCTTGAGATCCTTGTACATCTTCCCCGTTCCAGGATGTATTGAGTATCTGGTTTTATGAGCTTCTCTAAGTACCATTTCTCTCATATCTCTAAATTTTGGTACCCAAATCCTTTCAGCTCTATACCGGGTTCCGTCTTCCCGAATATTAAGATGCTTCTCCGATCCTTTGGGTATTTCATCCTTTAAATTTCCCTCTTTTAAAACTCCTTGTTGCGCCTCCTTTATTTGAGTAGTAAGGTTATTATGAATCATTATATTCATAGATTTTACTCGAATGGGTTCTCTGTCCTTCCTGCTCAAGGCATCGGCTACCACATTTGCCTTCCCCGGGTGGTAACGAATCTCAAAGTCGTAATCATTCAAATACACTCGTATAATTTTGCTCGTGAATCTTCAATTGTCTAGACGCATAAGCAATCACCTTCGTTCGTTGCATTAATACACAACCGAGACCTTGCTTTGATGCATCACAATAAATCACAAAATCATCCTTCCCTTCAGGCAATGACAATATAGGTGCCGTAGTTAGCTTTTTCTTCAATAACTGAAACGCTTTCTCTTGTTCATCATTCCATTCAAATTTCTTCCCTTTATGCGTTAATGCAGTCAAGGGTTTTGCTATTCTGGAAAAGTCTTGGATGAACCTTCTGTAGTAACCAGCTAGTCCTAAAAACTGGCTTATGTGTTTCGGAGTTTTCGGGGTTTCCCACTTTTCAACAGTTTCTATCTTTGCCGGATCCACCTTAATACCCTTTTTGTTCACTGTGTGACCGAGGAATTGAACTTCTTCCAACCAAAATGCACACTTTGAAAACTTAGCGTACAATTCTTCCTTCCTCAATACTTCTAACACCTTTCTCAAATGTTCACCGTCTTCTTGGTCATTCTTTGAGTAAATAAGTATGTCATCAATGAAAACAATGACAAACTTGTCAAGGTATGGTCCACACACTCGGTTCATAAGGTCCATAAACACAGCTGGTGCATTAGTTAAACCAAACGGCATGACCATAAACTCGTAATGACCGTAACGTGTTCTGAAAGCAGTCTTTGGAATATCATCTTCTTTCACCCGCATTTGATGATACCCGGAACGTAAATCGATCTTCGAATAAACAGACGAGCCTTGTAGTTGATCAAATAAGTCGTTGATTCTCGGTAGTGGGTAGCGGTTCTTGATGGTAAGTTTGTTCAACTCTCGGTAGTCGATACACAACCTGAATGTACCATCTTTCTTCTTGATAAACAAAACAGGAGCTCCCCACGGTGATGTGCTTGGTCGAATGAAACCACGCTCTAAAAGTTCTTGTAATTGGCTTTGCAGTTCTTTCATCTCGCTGGGTGCGAGTCTGTAAGGAGCACGAGCTATTGTTGCAGCTCCTGGTATAAGATCTATTTGAAATTCAACAGATCGATGTGGGGGTAATCCCGGTAATTCTTTCGGAAATACATCGGGAAATTCTTTTGTAATGGGAACATCATTGATGCTCTTTTCTTCAGTTTGTACTTTCTCGACGTGTGCTACAACAGCATAGCAACCTTTTCTTATTAGTTTTTGTGCCTTCAAATTACTAATAAGATGTAGCTTCGTGTTGCCCTTTTCTCCGTACACCATTAAGGGTTTTCCTTTTTCTCGTATAATGCGAATTGCATTTTTGTAACAAACGATCTCTGCTTTCACTTCTTTCAACCAGTCCATACCGATTATCACATCAAAACTCCCTAACTCTACTGGTATCAAATCAATCTTAAATGTTTCGCTAACCAGTTTAATTTCTCGATTCCGACATATATTATCTGCTGAAATTAATTTACCATTTGCTAATTCGAGTAAAAATTTACTATCCAAAGGCGTCAATGGACAACTTAATTTAGCACAAAAATCTCTACTCATATAGCTTCTATCCGCACCCGAATCAAATAAAACGTAAGCAGATTTATTGTCAATAAGAAACGTACCCGTAACAAGCTCCGGGTCTTCCTGTGCCTCTGCCGCATTAATATTGAAAACTCTTCCGCGGCCTTGTCCATTCGTGTTCTCCTGGTTCGGGCAATTTCTAATAATGTGGCCCGGTTTTCCACATTTATAACAAACTACATTGGCATAACTTGCTCCGACACTACTTGCTCCGCCATTACTCGTTCCGACACCATTTGTTCCTTACGTTCTATTAACCCCTAGTCCGTAGACCTCACACTTCGCCGCGCTATGACCATTTCTTTTACACTTGTTGCAAAATTTAGTGCAGAACCCCGAGTGATACTTTTCACACCTTTGGCATAGCTGCTTCTGATTGTTGTTGTTGTTGCGGTTATTATTGTTGTTGGGATGATTGTTGTAGTTGCTGTTATTGTTGTTGTTGTTGTTGGGCCGTTTGTTGTAGTTGCGATTGATGTTGCGATTGTTGGGATAATTGTTGCGATTATTGTTGTAATTGCTGTTGTTGTTGTATTGGTGATTCTTATCACCGTTTTCCTCCCACTTTCTTTTGACTTGCTTCACATTGGCCTCTTCAGCAGTCTGTTCTTTAATTCTTTCTTCAATCTGGTTCACTAGTTTGTGAGCCATTCTACATGCCTGTTGTATGGAGGCGGGCTCGTGTGAACTTATATCTTCTTGGATTCTTTCCGGTAATCCTTTCACAAACGCGTCGATCTTCTCTTCCTCATCTTCGAATGCTCCCGGACACAATAGGCACAATTCTGTGAATCGTCTTTCGTACGTGGTAATATCAAATCCTTGGGTTCGTAACCCTCTAAGTTCTGTCTTGAGCTTATTGACCTCGGTTCTGGGACGGTACTTCTCGTTCATCAAGTGCTTGAATGCTGACCACGGTAGTGCGTACGCATCGTCTTGTCCCACTTGCTCTAGATAGGTATTCCACCATGTTAACGCAGAACCTGTGAAGGTATGCGTAGCGTACTTCACTTTGCCCTCTTCAGTACACTTACTTATGGCAAACACCGATTCGACCTTCTCGGTCCACCGTTTCAATCCGATCGGTCCTTCGGTTCCATCAAATTCCAAAGGTTTGCAGGCAGTGAATTCTTTGTAGGTGCATCCTACACGATTTCCTGTACTGCTAGATCCAAGGTTATTGTTGGTATGTAGCGCAGCCTATACTGCGGCTATGTTTGAAGCTAGAAAAGTACGGAATTCCTCTTCATTCATATTCACGGTGTGTCGAGTAGTCGGTGCCATTTCCTTCAAAATAGTCAAATGGAACAAGTTAATCATACAGAATATTAAGAGTAGTTAATAGTATTTCGTAGCATAATATGAACTCATTTATAAAAGCTTTTTCTTCATATTAGCGTTTTATAAGTTTAAATTTGGGTAGTACCTACCCGTTAAGTTCATACTTAGTAGCTAATATACAATTCAACTACTACAATTCTATATGAAAAACTGATTATAATAATATTTCGCGTTCAAACTTTTTCACAATATTTTACAAACTTACAATACCGCTTATTTTACATATAGCATGAAATATAGCACACAATAAATTTGATACAAGATGGTTGTGAAGATAATTCTAGCTAGTACACAAGTCGTTCAGCAAAGGCAATAAAGACACGTAATTCATACGTCCAGAAACAAGTCATGCATTCTGGTTTTACTAGGATTACTTCCCATCCTTGGTCTTGTGGAACATAACCGTTATGGCCGTTGATAAGACAGCGTGTTGTAACGTCGTCAAAGGGACGAGGGTTACGTAATGTCCAACAGTCCCGTAACAATCTAAAAACCTCATTTCTTACCCCAATTACCGACTCCGTCACTTGTGGAAACGTTTTGTTTAATAGTTGTAGCCCGATGTTCTTGTTCTCACTTTGGTGAGAAGCGAACATTACTAACCCGTAAGCATAACATGCTTCTTTATGTTGCATGTTAGCCGCTTTTTCTAAATCACGAAGTCCTATATTCGGATATACTGAGTCAAAATAATTTCTTAACCCGTTGCGTAAAATAGCATTTGGGTTCCCCGCAATATATGCGTCAAAGTAAACACATCGTAACTTATGGATTTCCCAATGTGATATTCCCCATCTTCCGAACGAAAGCCTTTTATAAACCAAGGCATTCTTGGAACGTTCTTCGAATGTCTTACAAACTGATCTCGCCTTAAATAGTTGTGCCGAGGAATTCTGACCGACTCTAGACAAGATTTCATCAATCATGTTGTAGCGACCCCGACAAATCGTCAAGTGACGGCGTCGGCTACGTGGGTCCCATTACCTGATTATAAGTCTTTAAGATAACGTTTGACCAAAATATGTCGCCTTCATTTCAAAATAAAGATTGTTTCAAAGTTTACAAGAATTGTTCAACCAAAAGTTAAGTTACAACGTTATAAGTACGATTGAAATCTAGGCGACACGGTTTAAAGTAAAGTCAAAAGACGCTCCATGAAAAGCATGTATACTCGACATCCAATGCAAGTATCAAATAATGAGCGGAAGCATGTATCACATATCGTGCAAGACCTGAGAAAAACATAGAAATCTGTCAACGAAAAACGTTGGTGAAATCATAGGTTTAGTACGTAAATTGTATTGAACCACAAGGTTCTTTAAGAATTGCTCAACCAGAATCATTCACATTCCAAAATAGTATTTGTATCACGAGCACCCAATTATCAAGGCTTAACCGAATCTTCCCTCTGAATTTTGAATTTAGTGTTAGAACTTACACTATACATTGTTGAAATTATATTTCATTCACTAACGGTAGCGAACCGTCTGAATGAGGGTTTGTTAAACCCGTATGGCCACACAACATAATTACACGCTTACACTTACACCCTGCAAGTGGAACTAATGATAATTGGATTGAGGACTTTTGTTCAAACTCGTATGCATCTTTGTATTCGTATTTGTTCACAATGTAAAAGCATGAAAAGTAAATAAGTATGAAATGTATGTGTTTCTCAGCCCACGATGTAAAGAATAAAAGTGATTGAAAAAGTGGGACTATGATCTCACCTTTGATTGCAAGAGTGAAATAGTACTTCAACAAGTAAACGTGCAAAGAACAATGCTAGTCTCGACCTAAACAATTAGGTTATATCAATAACGATAGTCACGAAGGGTCAAAGATGTTCAATTAGTCCTATGGCTCGACACGACTCGATTATGTAGCATGTGAGGCAAATTGTCAAGTTTCATGCAAGATACAAGTATAGAATCATGTTGGAAAGATTGCATAATTAATTGGTTAAGTTTGACAAAAAGTCAAACTTGGTCAAAGTCAACGAAAAAGTCAACATGTTCGGGTCGGGTCCCGGACTATTTTTCTATGCTAAATATTCATATACAAGTATATTAAAACAAGTTTCATGTGAATCGGAGGTCGATAGCTAGTCAAACATTTTACGTGAAAAGGGACAAAGTGGGCAGAATCTGGCCAGGCCAGATTGCGCGCCGCGCGGGGAAGGGGCGCGCCGCGCCACCCTCTGTGCAGGCATTTTCTGTTTTTTTTTTCAAAAGTATGCACGAGCTAAAAACCAAATAACCACATTTTATGATCCGTAAACAATTAGGACATGTATCTTATATCATCGGAAAGGTAATTTGACGAGGAAAACACCTAGACACATTTCATCAAGCAATTCAACACTTACAACAACCCAAAACCGCATTAAACGTTCATAATCAAAGTTTCAAGTTCTAAAAACGCATTTCATGATTCGGGCAACCAATTTACATGTATAATATGCCGTTTCGAAGGTAATCAAACACACATTGCAACTAAACACTTATCAACAACAATTCATAGCATTTGATGCACCAAAAGTTCATATAAAGCTTATCAAACCCTAATCCAAAATCACCAAAATCACTAATCAAGTTTATGAAGTTTTACAAATCAACCTACACATCAAATTGAAGCTAGTAACACTAGGAACACATCTAATACTTGCACTTTAACATGTTAACAACATTTAAGCATCCAAATCATAAATCAAACACACCAAACTTTCAAGTTCATGCTAGTTATCAAAAATAACGAAATCGAACATATAAATCATATATTCATGTTAGACTTGAGCCATAGACACTAATTAACAACTTTATAAGTTAAAAACACGAATTTAGAGAAATCTAGAGTTTTAGAAATGTTACCCAAACGAGATGAAGTTGGTATCAAATTGTAGAGGATGAAGAGAGGATTCCAAATATGTAATTTGTTTTGTTGTAAGCCTCCTAGATCGAATTTAGATGATGAATGATTGAATTTGGTGTTTGTGTGTGTGTTCTTGCTAGAGAGAAAGAGAGAGAGAGGGGGATGGTTGAATGGTGGTGATTGGGGTGGACTAGGTGACCTAGTCAACTAGTTTGCCCCGTGTCAATTTTAGTCCCTCGAGTTTGTAGTCGGGTGCGGAAAATACCTAAACGGAATATTTTAAAACGCGTATTAAAATCCGATAACGAGAATATTTAGAATGTTAGCTAACGGAGGTTACGAATCTAGATACGAGGAATATTATCTAAAAAGAAAAAGACGGCGTTAAAAATAATTTAACGGAAAAATGCGGGATGTTACATTATCCACACCTCAAAAGAAATTTCGTCCCGAAATTTAGTTGGAAGTAGTAGTCGATATCTCTTACTCGAGACTTAGAGTAGTAACTCTACGAATGAGTGAAGGTACTTTCTTGGACATTCCACGAATCCGGATAGTCGGGGTGTTACGTTGTATTGAAGTTCGATTTCACGATCCATGATTTCAATCAGTTTTCCCATGAAGAGGAGTTTGTCATCAATAGTTGGTGCATCTAAAAGGATTGCACATTCCTGTTCCGCATGACACGTTTCTAAGTTTGTTACACGAAATGTAGGATAAACGGAAACTTAATTGAGTCGGCAGTTCTAAACGGTAGGGAGCGGTTCCAATACGCCCCAAAGTTTCAAAGGTTAAATATTGCGAATATAACCCTCCTCGATTTCCCAAAATGGATTACACCTTTCCAAGGTGCGGTTTCTCAATATTTTGCGGTTACACACTGGGATTTTGTGAGGTTTTCATCTAAGTTTGGTATAACTCTTTTGGCGACTACGGGTCGTCTCGAGCCCTTCTCGGACTTGAATGATCTCAATTGTTGTTTCCTGATGTAGTTCAGATTTCGGTGTTTGTTTGCCACATGCGTTGGTCCAACGAATAGGGGTATGACATTTGCGGTCATATAGGGTTTCGGAAGTGCGGCGTTAGTACAAGAACGGTAACTATCGTAGTATGAGGGATCAACTAAAAGCGGTAACGCGAGTTTGAAACATGTCCTTCCAGGATGTAAATCGTTCGTTTGCTCGGTTCGTCGGTTTGTGAGAGATACGTGGTACTCATGTCTAAGCGGGTTCCCAAGGTTTCTTGCAAAACTAGAAGCGATACGAGTATTTTGATCTGAGGTAATTGGCATTGGCAATGGTACACCATATTAGAAAAAGAATTCCTTAAGATATGTTTGAACAAGTTAGTTAGGGCTCAAAAATGTTCGTTAGGACTATTCACCCTCGTGGCGAATACTAATGTAATATGAAGAGTTTCTCTATCCATTGAGAAATGTTACAAAAGTTTTCTTAAACGGAAATGCGAGCGATGAGGATAGGAGTGAAATGAGGACTTTGAATAGGATGAGCTTACATCTCGAGGTTGCCATAACGTGCCTCTAGTTGTCAAAAGTTGAAGTCTGAAAGAGAAACGAGATAGTACACGTAGTTGTATAGTTCGGGGTTGCATAATAGTTGGCCGATTATTAGAAACACGAGGGCGTTAAGTCAAAGAAGAGTGAAGTATCGTTGGGTTGTGTGTTATCTTAAATTCCAGTAATATCAGACGGTAATGGTGAAATATCAGAGGTATGTAGTGTGGTACGTGATGACGAGAAAATTGATCGGATCCACAATTTAGTATTCGTCCTCTCCGTGCAAAATAACGAATTTAACTAGAAATGTTGGTGTGAAGAATCACGCTCAAGGTTCGATCGCGGAGAGATTAAAGTCGTGTAACACGAGAAAAGTCAGAAATGAATTCTCGGTAATAACAGACGAGATCTAAGATTTTACGAATACAAGTCTGAGTGGGGAGAGTTTCCTGATTACATGTGGCTTGATTTCGAGATTGATTGTAATGCCTTGTCCATTAACATTATGGTCTAGAAAATTGGACTTCGTTCAACAGAAATTCTCACTTGGAGAATTTGGTATAGAATTGCTCTTTTCTCAAAAGTTCGAGCGTAAGATGGTGATGTTGTTCGTTTTCCTTCTTTACTTGAATAAGTTAAGATGTCATCTATAAATACGATAACAGATTTGTCTAGATAAGTTTGCATACGTGGTTTAGGAGGTTTATGGATACGGACGAGCCTTGGATAAATCGAATGGTACTAAGAGGGATTTACAACTAACGTTGCGAGTTCGGAAAAGACCCAGGAGACATTGTCTCCCTTAACCCCCAATTGATGATAACCGGAACGGAGGTCGTTTTGGAATACACACGGGATTCATGCAAGAAATCATGAGGTCATGGATGCGAGGGAGAGGGTATCGGTTTCCAACCGAAAATTACTCAGTTCACAATAATCTATACAAGACGATGGGGAAACATTTTTTTTTTTTTTTTTTTTTTTAACGAATATGTTCCGAACTCCCTAGTTCTATAGGTGTCAAGTCAAAAGTCTTAATGTATATCCTCCAATAAAATTCATAGGCACACAATATTTTTCCGTTGGTCACTTAAATCGTCTAAGTAGTATCTAGGGGAAAAAGTGGAATGTAAAGAGCACGAGTCAAAGACTTGTTTATAAAACGTCTAACGGTAACCGAATCGAATAAACATGAAACGTGAGAATTTCGAGAAGAAACATACCCGTGACTAGTCCATCGTCGTCTCGGGCATCCTAGGCGTTGATGTTGAAAGTTTAACGGCGTGCGTTGGGGTTGATTTTCTTATTTGGGCACGCACTCCTAAAATGACCCGGTTGGCCACATTCAAAACAAACACCCGTCTTGGGTGCATTGTGCTCCTTTTGGGCGACGGGAGCGGTATTCCTACAATCGTGGGCTACATGGCCACTTCTTTGACACTTCAAGCAAAATGGTTTGCCACATTCACCTAAATGATGTTTGTAGCACTCGTTACAATACGGTAGGTGTCCGGTATAACCTTTCTTGCCGTTGGGGATGAAGGGCTTCTTGGCGAGGTTGTTGTAATTGCTTGATTGGGGGGCTTCCCATTTTCTTTTGTTGTCACCCGACTCATCCTCGGCTTTAGGTGCCGGCACTTCAATCTCGTCTACCGTTTCGATCAATTGACGGGCCATACTCAGGGCCTCTTGGTGATTACTGGGTTTGGATGACATTACTCCTTGTTTGATGTTCTTGGGAAGACCATCCATGTAAAGTTCAACCCTTAGAGGTTCGGGGGTCACGAGGTTTGGGCACATCAAGGATAGCTCAGAAAATCGTTGATTATATGCCTTTAGGTCATTCCCGACCGCTTTTAAAGTTCTTAGTTCGTGTTCGAGCTTACGGGTCTCTTCGCGCGGGAAGTATTCGGTGATCATCTTTTTCTTTAAGTCGGCCCATGAGAGAGTGTGAGCTTCATCGATACCCACCGACAGCACATACGTATTCCACCATGTGAGGGCGATACCGGCAAAAGTGTGGGTGGAATATTTGACTTTGTCTTGGTCCCGACAACCGCTTATGCTAAAAACGGCTTCTGTTTGCTCAAACCATCGGGTGAGCACAACCGGTCCTCCGGTCCCATCGAAGGTGTGAGGTTTGCACCCCATGAAAGTTTTGTAGGAGCAACCCTCGTTTGAATTACCGGCTCCATGGTTGTTGTGGTTGTGGTTGTTATTGATGTCGGAGGAGATACTAGCCATAGCCGCACCTATGGCGGTGGCTATCATGCGTTGAAAAGCTTGTTCGGAAGTTTCATTACGTGGTCCGCGACGGGGAGACATTGTTCCTTCAAGACACAATAATATCGTTGATTAGTATTCTCAATAATACTAATCATGATAGGGAATGATGATGTAGAGAAAAATTTTCCTTGACTCGCCTTAAATTCTTTATGTCATAATGTCGGAATGTCCATATGAATCACCGTAATATAATCCCGGAAATTATATTACCCTGATTCTCATGTGCATTTAACATTACCTCATAAAGTCAAGGTGGCGCGTCAACAAAATTTATCAACGTAAGATCAAGATCGAATACGAGTTAGATATGATTGAAGAGTTCGAGTATAAATGCACAAATAGTCAAGTAATTCCTACTTCAGTCTATATGCCGGTTGTAGTCTAGATTCACCTATGTACCCTATGACTCGGGGTGGACACAAATGAACTCTAAATCCCTACAACCAAGGCTCTGATACCACTTGTAGCGACCCCGACAAATCGTCAAGTGACGGCGTCGGCTACGTGGGTCCCATTACCTGATTATAAGTCTTTAAGATAACGTTTGACCAAAATATGTCGCCTTCATTTCAAAATAAAGATTGTTTCAAAGTTTACAAGAATTGTTCAACCAAAAGTTAAGTTACAACGTTATAAGTACGATTGAAATCTAGGCGACACGGTTTAAAGTAAAGTCAAAAGACGCTCCATGAAAAGCATGTATACTCGACATCCAATGCAAGTATCAAATAATGAGCGGAAGCATGTATCACATATCGTGCAAGACCTGAGAAAAACATAGAAATCTGTCAACGAAAAACGTTGGTGAAATCATAGGTTTAGTACGTAAATTGTATTGAACCACAAGGTTCTTTAAGAATTGCTCAACCAGAATCATTCACATTCCAAAATAGTATTTGTATCACGAGCACCCAATTATCAAGGCTTAACCGAATCTTCCCTCTGAATTTTGAATTTAGTGTTAGAACTTACACTATACATTGTTGAAATTATATTTCATTCACTAACGGTAGCGAACCGTCTGAATGAGGGTTTGTTAAACCCGTATGGCCACACAACATAATTACACGCTTACACTTACACCCTGCAAGTGGAACTAATGATAATTGGATTGAGGACTTTTGTTCAAACTCGTATGCATCTTTGTATTCGTATTTGTTCACAATGTAAAAGCATGAAAAGTAAATAAGTATGAAATGTATGTGTTTCTCAGCCCACGATGTAAAGAATAAAAGTGATTGAAAAAGTGGGACTATGATCTCACCTTTGATTGCAAGAGTGAAATAGTACTTCAACAAGTAAACGTGCAAAGAACAATGCTAGTCTCGACCTAAACAATTAGGTTATATCAATAACGATAGTCACGAAGGGTCAAAGATGTTCAATTAGTCCTATGGCTCGACACGACTCGATTATGTAGCATGTGAGGCAAATTGTCAAGTTTCATGCAAGATACAAGTATAGAATCATGTTGGAAAGATTGCATAATTAATTGGTTAAGTTTGACAAAAAGTCAAACTTGGTCAAAGTTAACGAAAAAGTCAACATGTTCGGGTCGGGTCCCGGACTATTTTTCTATGCTAAATATTCATATACAAGTATATTAAAACAAGTTTCATGTGAATCGGAGGTCGATAGCTAGTCAAACATTTTACGTGAAAAGGGACAAAGTGGGCAGAATCTGGCCAGGCCAGATTGCGCGCCGCGCGGGGAAGGGGCGCGCCGCGCCACCCTCTGTGCAGGCATTTTCTGTTTTTTTTTTCAAAAGTATGCACGAGCTAAAAACCAAATAACCACATTTTATGATCCGTAAACAATTAGGACATGTATCTTATATCATCGGAAAGGTAATTTGACGAGGAAAACACCTAGACACATTTCATCAAGCAATTCAACACTTACAACAACCCAAAACCGCATTAAACGTTCATAATCAAAGTTTCAAGTTCTAAAAACGCATTTCATGATTCGGGCAACCAATTTACATGTATAATATGCCGTTTCGAAGGTAATCAAACACACATTGCAACTAAACACTTATCAACAACAATTCATAGCATTTGATGCACCAAAAGTTCATATAAAGCTTATCAAACCCTAATCCAAAATCACCAAAATCACTAATCAAGTTTATGAAGTTTTACAAATCAACCTACACATCAAATTGAAGCTAGTAACACTAGGAACACATCTAATACTTGCACTTTAACATGTTAACAACATTTAAGCATCCAAATCATAAATCAAACACACCAAACTTTCAAGTTCATGCTAGTTATCAAAAATAACGAAATCGAACATATAAATCATATATTCATGTTAGACTTGAGCCATAGACACTAATTAACAACTTTATAAGTTAAAAACACGAATTTAGAGAAATCTAGAGTTTTAGAAATGTTACCCAAACGAGATGAAGTTGGTATCAAATTGTAGAGGATGAAGAGAGGATTCCAAATATGTAATTTGTTTTGTTGTAAGCCTCCTAGATCGAATTTAGATGATGAATGATTGAATTTGGTGTTTGTGTGTGTGTTCTTGCTAGAGAGAAAGAGAGAGAGAGGGGGATGGTTGAATGGTGGTGATTGGGGTGGACTAGGTGACCTAGTCAACTAGTTTGCCCCGTGTCAATTTTAGTCCCTCGAGTTTGTAGTCGGGTGCGGAAAATACCTAAACGGAATATTTTAAAACGCGTATTAAAATCCGATAACGAGAATATTTAGAATGTTAGCTAACGGAGGTTACGAATCTAGATACGAGGAATATTATCTAAAAAGAAAAAGACGGCGTTAAAAATAATTTAACGGAAAAATGCGGGATGTTACACATGTCTCCGGGTAGGTCTCTTAAAATATTGGGTTGTCTATCCATTTTGTGTTTTTATACTGTAAAATAGACAAGAGTTAGATTCATAAAAAAATACTTATTAATACAAGCAATTTTTACATATATCATAAAGCATAAGCACACTATATTACATATATTACACCACACGAATATAACTATCTTATTCCGACTCGCTCGTTTCTTCTTGTTCGATTTTGGTTCATTTTGCCAAGTTTCTAGGGATATATGAGGTTCCCCTAATACGAGCCGTCGTTATCCACATTGGTTTAGAAAAACCTGGTGGTTTAGAGGTTCCCGGGTCATTGTTACAACTTAAGGACTTCGGGGGTTGACGATACATATAAAGTTCATCGGGGTTGGAATTAGATTTCTCTATTTTTATGCCCTTTCCCTTATTATTTTCTTTTGCCTTTTTAAATTCAGTTGGGGTAATTTCTATAACATCATCGGAATTCTCGTCGGAGTCCGATTCATCGGAGAATTGGTAATCCTCCCAATATTTTGCTTCCTTGGCGGAAACACCATTGACCATAATTAACCTTGGTCGGTTGGTTGAGGATTCTCTTTTACTTAACCGTTTTATTATTTCCCCCACCGGTTCTATTTCTTCTTCCGGTTCCGATTCTTCTTCCGGTTCCGATTCTTCTTCCGGTTCCGACTCTTCTTCCGGTTCCTCTTCGGGAACTTGTGAATCAGTCCACGAATCATTCCAATTTACATTTGACTCTTCATTATTATTAGGTGAGTCAATGGGACTTGTTCTAGAGGTAGACATCTATCACATAATATCAAACACGATAAAAGAATAATATATCACATAATATTCATATGTTAAAAATATATAGTTTCCAACAAAATTGTTAAGCAATCATTTTTAAAGAAAACACGGTCGAAGTCCAGACTCACTAATGCATCCTAACAAACTCGATAAGACACACTAATGCAAATTTTCTGGTTCTCTAAGACCAACGCTCGGATACCAACTGAAATGTCCCGTTCTTATTGATTAAAAACGTTCCATATTAATTGATTTCGTTGCGAGGTTTTGACCTCTATATGAGACGTTTTTCAAAGACTGCATTCATTTTAAAACAAACCATAACCTTTATTTCATCAATAAAGGTTTAAAAAGCTTTACGTAGATTATCAAATAATGATAATCTAAAATATCCTGTTTACACACGACCATTACATAATGGTTTACAATACAAATATGTTACAACAAAATAAGTTTCTTGAATGCAGTTTTTACACAATATCATACAAGCATGGACTCCAAATCTCGTCCTTATTTAAGTATGCGACAGCGGAAGCTCTTAATAATCACCTGAGAATAAACATGCTTAAAACGTCAACAAAAATGTTGGTGAGTTATAGGTTTAACCTATATATATCAAATCATAATAATAGACCACAAGATTTCATATTTCAATACACATCCCATACATAGAGATAAAAATCATTCATATGGTGAACACCTGGTAACCGACATTAACAAGATGCATATATAAGAATATCCCCATCATTCCGGGACACCCTTCGGATATGATATAAATTTCGAAGTACTAAAGCATCCGGTACTTTGGATGGGGCTTGTTGGGCCCGATAGATCTATCTTTAGGATTCGCGTCAATTAGGGTGTCTGTTCCCTAATTCTTAGATTACCAGACTTAATAAAAAGGGGCATATTCGATTTCGATAATTCAACCATAGAATGTAGTTTCACGTACTTGTGTCTATTTTGTAAATCATTTATAAAACTTGCATGTATTCTCATCCCAAAAATATTAGATTTTAAAAGTGGGACTATAACTCACTTTCACAGATTTTTACTTCGTCGGGAAGTAAGACTTGGCCACTGGTTGATTCACGAACCTATAACAATACATACATATATATCAAAGTATGTTCAAAATATATTTACAACACTTTTAATATATTTTGATGTTTTAAGTTTATTAAGTCAGCTGTCCTCGTTAGTAACCTACAACTAGTTGTCCACAGTTAGATGTACAGAAATAAATCGATAAATATTATCTTGAATCAATCCACGACCCAGTGTATACGTATCTCAGTATTGATCATAACTCAAACTATATATATTTTGGAATCAACCTCAACCCTGTATAGCTAACTCCAACATTCACATATAGAGTGTCTATGGTTGTTCCGAAATATATATAGATGTGTCGACATGATAGGTCGAAACATTGTATACGTGTCTATGGTATCTCAAGATTACATAATATACAATACAAGTTGATTAAGTTATGGTTGGAATAGATTTGTTACCAATTTTCACGTAGCTAAAATGAGAAAAATTATCCAATCTTGTTTTACCCATAACTTCTTCATTTTAAATCCGTTTTGAGTGAATCAAATTGCTATGGTTTCATATTGAACTCTATTTTATGAATCTAAACAGAAAAAGTATAGGTTTATAGTCGGAAAAATAAGTTACAAGTCGTTTTTGTAAAGGTAGTCATTTCAGTCGAAAGAACGACGTCTAGATGACCATTTTAGAAAACATACTTCCACTTTGAGTTTAACCATAATTTTTGGATATAGTTTCATGTTCATAATAAAAATCATTTTCTCAGAATAACAACTTTTAAATCAAAGTTTATCATAGTTTTTAATTAACTAACCCAAAACAGCCCGCGGTGTTACTACGACGGCGTAAATCCGGTTTTACGGTGTTTTTCGTGTTTCCAGGTTTTAAATCATTAAGTTAGCATATCATATAGATATAGAACATGTGTTTAGTTGATTTTAAAAGTCAAGTTAGAAGGATTAACTTTTGTTTGCGAACAAGTTTAGAATTAACTAAACTATGTTCTAGTGATTACAAGTTTAAACCTTCGAATAAGATAGCTTTATATGTATGAATCGAATGATGTTATGAACATAATTACTACCTTAATTTCCTTGGATAAACCTACTGGAAAAGAGAAAAATGGATCTAGCTTCAATGGATCCTTGGATGGCTCGAAGTTCTTGAAGCAGAATCATGACACGAAAACAAGTTCAAGTAAGATCATCACTTGAAATAAGATTGTTATAGTTATAGAAATTGAACCAAAGTTTGAATATGATTATTACCTTGTATTAGAATGATAACCTACTGTAAGAAACAAAGATTTCTTGAGGTTGGATGATCACCTTACAAGATTGGAAGTGAGCTAGCAAACTTGAAAGTATTCTTGATTTTATGAAACTAGAACTTTTGGAATTTATGAAGAACACTTAGAACTTGAAGATAGAACTTGAGAGAGATCAATTAGATGAAGAAAATTGAAGAATGAAAGTGTTTGTAGGTGTTTTTGGTCGTTGGTGTATGGATTAGATATAAAGGATATGTAATTTTGTTTTCATGTAAATAAGTCATGAATGATTACTCATATTTTTGTAATTTTATGAGATATTTCATGCTAGTTGCCAAATGATGGTTCCCACATGTGTTAGGTGACTCACATGGGCTACTAAGAGCTGATCATTGGAGTGTATATACCAATAGTACATACATCTAAAAGCTGTGTATTGTACGAGTACGAATACGGGTGCATACGAGTAGAATTGTTGATGAAACTGTACGAGGATGTAATTGTAAGCATTTTTGTTAAGTAGAAGTATTTTGATAAGTGTATTGAAGTCTTTCAAAAGTGTATAAATACATATTAAAACACTACATGTATATACATTTTAACTGAGTCGTTAAGTCATCGTTAGTCGTTACATGTAAATGTTGTTTTGAAACCTTTAGGTTAACGATCTTGTTAAATGTTGTTAACCCAATGTTTATAATATCAAAAGAGATTTTAAATTATTATATTATCATGATATTATGATGTACGAATATCTCTTAATATGATATATATACATTAAATGTCGTTACAACGATAATCGTTACATATATGTCTCGTTTCAAAATCATTAAGTTAGTAGTCTTGTTTTTACATATGTAGTTCATTGTTAATATACTTAATGATATGTTTAATTATCATAATATAATGTTAACTATATATATAACCATATATATGTCATCATATAGTTTTTACAAGTTTTAACGTTCGTGAATCACCGGTCAACTTGGGTGGTCAATTGTCTATATGAAACCTATTTCAATTAATCAAGTCTTAACAAGTTTGATTGCTTAACATGTTGGAAACATTTAATCATGTAAATATCAATCTCAATTAATATATATAAACATGGAAAAGTTCGGGTCACTACAATCGCGGGCCGTCTTAAGTCTTGCCTGAATCTGGGAAATCTTCTCCGTCGTTTCATGGACTATCTCGGGTCCGGTGATTTGTACTTCACCTAACTCAGCCCAACAAATAGGAGAACGGCACTTGCGGCCATACAACGCTTCAAAAGGCGCGGCTTTAATACTCGAATGATAACTGTTGTTGTAAGAGAATTCAGCTTACGACAGATGCCTTTCCCAAGACTTTTCGAAGTCAATAACACAGGCACGCAACATGTCCTCCAAAGTCTGGATCGTTCGTTCGCTCTGACCGTCGGTCTGGGGGTGATACGAGGTGCTCATGTCGAGACGGGTTCCCAAGGCTTCTTGCAAAGAACGCCAGAATCTGGAAGCAAAACGGGGATCGCGATCTGAGATGATTGATAAGGGCACACCATGACGAGATACAACCTCTTTGATGTACAGTTGAGCAAGTCTCTCCATTGTATCTGTTTCTTTCATTGCTAGAAAATGAGCAGATTTGGTAAGACGGTCAACGATAACCCAGATTGTATCGTATCCGCCCACCGTCTTTGGTAGCTTCGTGATGAAATCCATTATAATTGCTTCCCATTTCCATTGTGGGATTTCTGGTTGCTGAAGTAATCCAGATGGCCTCTGATGTTCAGCCTTAACCTTCGAACAAGTCAAACACCTTCCAACATAAGTTGCAACATCCTTCTTAAGATTTGGCCACCAATACTGTTCCTTAAGATCGTGGTACATTTTTCCGGCTCCTGGATGAATCGAATATCTCGACTTGTGGGCTTCATCAAGTAAAAGGCTTCGTAAATCCCCATAACGAGGTACCCAAATTCTTCCGGCATAACATCGGATCCAGACTCCTTAACCTCGAATTTAGAGACGAGGATGTTCAGGTATTCACGAGATATGTTCTCCTCCTTGAGAGCCTCTTCTTGGGCTACTCTGATCTGGCTATGGATGTTCGAATGGATGGTGATGTTCAGAGCCCGAACGCGAAGAGGTACCGTCCTCTCCTTTCGACTTAATGCGTCAGCTACAACATTGGCCTTGCCCGGATGGTAGCGAAGTTCACAATTATAGTCGTTCAGCGTCTCAATCCATCGTCGTTGTCTCATGTTCAGCTGCTTCTGATCAAAGATGTGCTGGAGGCTTTTGTGATCGGTGAATATGGTACTCTTTGTTCCATAGAGATAGTGTCTCCACAGCTTCAATGCGAAGACAACGGCTCCAAGTTCGAGATCGTGAGTAGTGTAGTTTCGCTCATGAATCTTCAGCTGACGAGATGCATAAGCAATGACCTTCGTTCTTTGCATCAATACACAACCAAAACCATTCTTCGAAGCATCGCAGTACACAACAAAGTCATCACTGCCTTCGGGAAGAGATAAGATGGGTGCGGTGGTTAACTTCTGCTTCAGGGTTTGAAATGCTGCTTCTTGTTCGGTTTCCCAAACGAACTTCTTTCCTTTGTGAGTCAGTGCGGTCAAAGGACGTGAAATCAACGAAAAACCTTCAATAAACCTTCTGTAGTAACCGGCAAGACCTAGAAATTGGCGGATGTGAGTCGGAGTAGTGGGTGTCTCCCACTTGCTAATAGCTTCAATCTTGGCGGGGTCAACTTTGATACCTTGATCACTCACAATATGACCCAGAAATTGGACTTCCTTCAGCCAAAATTCACATTTGGAGAATTTGGCATAAAGCTGCTCTCGTCTCAAGAATTCAAGCACTAACCGAAGATGTTGCTCATGTTCTTCTTCGCTCTTGGAGTAGATGAGGATATCAACTATGAAGACGATAACGAATTTATCTAGGTAAGGCTTGTAGACACGATTCATGAGATCCATGAACACAGCAGGTGCGTTGGTTAATCCGAACGGCATCACGAGAAACTCGTAATGACCATAGCAGGTTCTAAACGCAGTCTTCATCACATCACTCTCTTTCACCCTCAACTGGTGATAACCGGATCACAAATCGATCTTAGAGTAAACGCTTGATCCTTGCAGCTAATCAAAAAGATCGTCAATTCGGGGAAGAGGATATCGATTCTTGATCGTCAATTTATTGAGTTCGCGATAGTCGATACACATGCGGAAATATCCGTCCTTCTTCTTCACGAATAAAACAGGTGCGCCCCAAGGAACGAGCTCGGTTGGATAAACCCTCGGTCGAGCAATTCCTGTAGTTGACTCTACAATTCTTGCAGTTCTGAAGGTGCCAGACGATAAGGCGCACAAGCTACGGGTGCAGCTCCCGGTACTAGATCGATCTGGAACTCCACTGCTCTTGGTGGCGGTAATCCAGGCAACTCTTCCGGAAAGACATCAGGGAATTCATTCACGATTCGCACGTCATTCACACTCTTCTCCTCTAATTCTAAAGCCTTCACGTGTGCTAAAACAGCAAGACGTCCTTTCTTCATGATCTTCTGCGCTTTCATACAACTAATGAGGTTCAGTTTCGAACTACATCTCTCTCCGTATATAACCAGTGGCTCACCATCTCCTTGTGGTATACGAAGAGCTTTATCTCCACAGATAACATCGGCCCTTACTTTAGTCAACCAGTCCATGCCGACAATCACGTCAAAGCTTCCCAATTTGATGGGTATCAAGTCAATTTCGAAATCCACGCCAGCTATGTTAATAATAGCTCCTCGGCCAATTTGGTCAACTTTCTCAAGTTTCTCATTGGCAACCTCAACTAGCATACTTTCTTTTAAAGGAACTAATGACCAATTTATCTTATCGCGAAAGTGTCTACATACATAACTTCTATCGGCACCGGTATCAAATAGGACAGAAGCTAAAAGATTGTTGATAGTGAATATACCTGTCACCAAGTCGGGGTTCTCGCGCGCATCCCTTGCATTAACATTGAAAGCTCTACCACGCGGTGGTCCGCCGTCCTTCTTCTTATTGGGACAATCATTCCTAAAGTGGCCCTGCTGTCCACACTCGTAGCATTTTCTTGGTCCGTTTTGGTTTGTCCTTGCAGCTGGGACGGGAATCTTGCAGTTCTTGCCAACATGCCCGATCCTGTTTGTAATGACCCGGAATTTTCTGACCAAATTATACTTATGAGATTAATATTTACATAAATTAAACCATACCAACATGATAAGCAATCCAAATTGTTGAGACTTGTGTTTTTGAAAAGAGTTTTACACAACGTTTGACCGTCCAATATGACCGATGATATCACGAACTATATAACATACGATAATTATACGTTTGTGTATATATATGTATTTATATATATTTAAGATGATCTAAGGATGGTTTAACATCTCATTGTGTACTAATAACAATGAGTTATAAGTATATTTTGAAACTACTAACTTAAGTTTTCAAAACGATAACTATACGTAACATTCTTTGATATATATACTTATAATCTATAATGCTTATACATGTATCGTATATATAATGTATTTAATCACTTTTTAAGGACTTAAATACATAAAACAATATAAGTATATTCACAAAAGATAGCTATATTTGAATTCTCGTTCCGTTTCCTTAAGATTTCTATACGTATATCTAGGGTATATGTACCCGTATCATACCCAGCTTCTATACGTATTTACTATTGGTATATACACATCAAATCAATATCCTAATCAACATTATTACTGCCCTAGATATGAGGTAACTAGAATTTGTCAAGTAGTATGAATTATTAGTAAGAAAGCAAAATTAGGAATCCTTTTCTTTCTTTATAAACTAAAAACGTTTTTATAAATGAACACCATTTCTTCACTCCATTTTCTCATACCTACACCCTCATTTCTCTCTCAAAATACTCCTAACTTCATACTTGATCATCTCCAAGCATTTTCCCCATCATTTAGCTTCAATTATAAGCCTTAAACACCATAAGAAAACTCTTTCAAGAACATATCAAAATAACCACCCATTTGAAGAAGTTTACTTCCAGCCTTTTGATCTAACTCCACCACTCTTTGATTCCAAAATTATTTCTTATCTTTTGCAGTAACTTTGTCCAAGTAACTTGAGGTAGTAACCTTGTTCATAATCTTATTCAATTCATATTCATATAGCTATCTTATTTTGTGGTATAAAATTTTAACAACAAGAACATAGTTTGAATGATTTCAAACTTGTTCGCAAACTAAATAGATCCTTCTAACTTGACTTTTAAAACACTTCAAGACCTGTAATATATCATAATGATATGCTAACCTAACAAGATATAACTTGGTTTTACAAAGAACATCTTAAAAACTGAATCTACGTCGTCGGAGTGCAACCGGGGGCTGTTTTGGGTGGGATAATTAAAAACCATCTTGAACTTTGAATTGGAAGTTCATGTTCTGAAAAAATGATATTTCTTATGAATATGTTAACACATAAAAATTTCATGGTTTAACTCAAAGTGTAAGTATTTTTAGAAAAATGATCATTAAATGTTATTTTTATGATGAAAAATGATCACTTTCATAAGTTTCACTAAAGTTTGACCTATAACCTATGATTTTGAATAAAAACTAAGGTATTTTCAGTTCATATTCTTAAAATTTGACTCGATCCAAGGAAGTGGCAAGTTGAACCAACAAAAACAGAGTTGTAATGAAGAAACTACGACTAAAACAAGATTGGGTATCCGAAGCTAGTTTAGCTACGAAAATATTTGGAGAAAAAGTAAATTAATCATATCTTTTCTAATTAATATGATATTTTATATATAATTACTTATGATTTGATTTTATATATTTCAGGACCACCCGTAAATAACACGAGAAGATTAATCATAAGACCTCATGATTGTACGCAACACGTCATTTGACAACACGGTACTTTATGTACGCAACACGTCATTTGACAATATGGTATCATGGTTCGAGATTAATTCTGATCAATACAAATACGATGGGGTCTTTATTTATTTTATTTAAGCAACTAATTGTGGACCACTAACATCGGACTGCTAACTACGGACTAAGAAAAATATTAAAAGTATATATATTTGTAACGATTACTTAAAAAGAAAATATGTTGATATATTATATATATGGTTAGGTTCGTGATATCTATCGGAGACCAAGTCGAATTAAATACCTTCAAGGCAAAAGTGAGTTTCATTTGCTCCCTTTTTAATTGCTTTTGCAGTATATATTTTTGGGCTGAGAATACATGCGCTGCTTTTATAAATGTTTACAAAATAGACACAAGTACTTAAAAATATATTCTACGTTGAGTTGTACCACTGGCATATTTCCCTGTAGCTTGGTAACTACTATTTACATGGGTATTGTAAACGCGAATCCTGTTGATAGATCTATTGGGCCTGACAACCCCAACCGGACTGGACGACCAGTATTCAACGGTTGCACAGTACTTCGTTTTGGTGACTACACTTGGTACGGTGTAGTGAGATTTCATAATAAAGGGAATATGCGACGTTGATTAAATGTTAAGTATGGTTACCAAGTGCTCAACCACTTAGAATGCTTTACATACACTTGCGAGTGTATTATGTTTATGATTATGAAATCTTGTGGTCTATTAACATATTGAAATGATTGTTATGATAAACCTATGAACTCACCAACCTTTTGGTTGACACTTTAAAGCATGTTTATTCTCAGGTACGAATTAAGTCTTCCGCTGTGCATTTGCTCAATATAAGGACATTACTTGGAGCCGATCATCGCAATGGGACCAAATGTTGATGACTTCGTCCAGGTGGATTAGGACGAGTCCTTTCAGTTGGTATCAGAGCGGTGGTCATAGCGAACCAGGTCTTGCATTAGTGTGTCTAACTAGTAGTTGTTATGATGCATTAATGAGTCTGGACTTCGACCGTGTCTACATGTCAAAAGTTTTGCTTATCATTTCTAGTCGGAAATCATCTGCTTATCATCCTTAGGAAATTACCTGCTTATCATTCATAAGTCTAGACACGTTTTACTGCATTTACTGCAT
The DNA here is from genome assembly GCF_046630445.1 of Rutidosis leptorrhynchoides. Taxonomy (NCBI): domain Eukaryota; kingdom Viridiplantae; phylum Streptophyta; class Magnoliopsida; order Asterales; family Asteraceae; genus Rutidosis; species Rutidosis leptorrhynchoides. The sequence continues at coordinate 20,299,680 of NC_092336.1, forward strand.
TGATAGTGTATAGACAAATTCTTATCTTAGTATATCTGTTATTGCGAACTTTGACTGATATCTTTTCAAAGATTCTCCGTAATTTACGGGATTTTGGTATTATATATACATATGTAAATTATGTATTGAAGAGTACCAAATCTAACTCCTATAATCTATTCCATACCAAAAATTCATTTTTCTCATTATACAAGATGGATTCCGCATCTAGTTCGAATTCTTCAGTTTCCGACAGTTATGCCGATATGGATTTCCATTCGGGCTCCGAAAGCAGCATCATCGGAATGGATCAACCAATTTCCCATCATCTATTCTGGATGAATTGGGGATGGGTTCGTAATATACTAAATCACTGGAGACAAGAAGAAGGTGATCCATTCCATCCACCAAATTACCCTCTTGGCGATGAACCTGAAGCACTTACCGGCGAACCTATTCGAAACACCATTTTCTCTCTCATTTCTAGAGTATCTCGTCACGATTATATACTATTCCATATTACAAATCTTGTTCATTCGCTCGCTCCAACCGCCAATCATCCCGGTGTACTAGCAGAAGTTAACGAACTTCGCGCTCGCGTGACGGCTTTGGAGAACATGGTGCGAAGGTTGCAAACACCAGCAGCAGCACCAGCAGCATAATCAGCACCACCATCAATAACATCAACAATACCATCATCACCACTAACAAACAACATCCGCATCACACGTCTCGACATCATAATCTATCCCACAAACATCAACATCATACGCACCATAGATACCAAGGAGTACCAACAATAATGAACGATGAAGTATTGATCCATAACTTCATTGATATTCTGCGAAGAATATGTGGTTTCAAAATGTTTTAGAGATTTCTTATTCTAGCTCAAACCGAAAAGCAAATGAGATTAATATCATATTAACTCATTAAATTCATGATTTCATCTGAAGAAAATATATATGTATATATGTTTTCATAAAGATTGTAATTAAAAGTTCTTTTGTACAAAATATTAATGGTGAAATTTTTTTTTTTAACGGGTAGGTAATACCCGAGGAATAATTAGATTTCATCTTAATAAGTTACATTGTACATTCGTCGAAGCTGATTCAACAGTCATTTACTATCCTACTTACAACCATCGATATACGTATCCGTTCACCGCAGAATAACCATTTTCATTCAATTTCATATTTGGATTTTGACTTCCCAGAATCCAACAAGTGGCATATGAAGAAAACATATGACAAAATAAAATCTGTTAGAAACAAACAAATTAACTATGAAAAATTTTGTTAAGAATCCACGCTAACTGTTCCAGCTAACTGTTCCTAGCTAACTGATTACATTTTATTTATCGCAGTTTATTTATCGCAATTTAATTATCGCACTTTTATTTATCGTCATTTAATTTCTGTAATTATTTTACGCACTTTAAATATCGGGACACGTATACAATGTTTTGACATATCATATCGACGCATCTATATATATTATTTGGAATCACCATAGACACTCTATATGCAGTAATGATCGAGTTCTCTATACAGGGTTGAGGCTGATTCTATAATAATATATATAGTTTGAGTTGTGATCGAGTCTGAGACGTATACGGGTCACGACACGTATTAATTAATTCGTATATTATATATTAAACTATATATGAATTATTGGACTGTTACTGTGGACTATCGACTGTGGACTAATGACATTGGACAATTAAAATGAATTAAAATATTGATTATAACATATGAAACTAAACATTTCTTCAAGATTGCCACTTGATTTCATCTTAAACCTCATTGTATCTCGACGATTACAATCAGCATTCAAATCTATCATGAATCTTAAAAACACCTCAATCGAGAGGATAAACCAACCGCACTTCATCTACAGAAGAAAAGATTGATGCATATAGTTATGCACCTGAAAAACCCTCGGAAACTGAGTAAACATTTGACACGTATCTGTTCTAGTTCCTTTGACATTGTTATTACCGAAGATCGTTTTGCAATTCCTTTCCAAAGTAGCTAATTTTGTCACAGCTCCAGCAAGTCAACTCCGACTTTTCATCCGAAACAACTTTATTATAACCGCGATATATATGCGTACTCTTTATTGTTACTAGAGAACCTTTTATATTCCACAATATTACCATCAGCGATTAATCATTCTAAAAACACAAATCTCCTGAAACTACCTCGGTTTGATAACCGATGACCCAGATCAGTTAACTTTGAAAATGCTGACGAAGCAGCATGTTGTAGATGATCTTAATGGCCAAAAGTTTGATGATAAAGAAAGGAGTGTTAGGAACGCTCGATAGAAAATTTAGTACCGAAAAGCGGATTATGCGAAACTATGAAGAAAGCCGTGGAAAAATCACAAAGAATAAGTTTGCCTTCAAAGAATCCAAATGATTATGTGCCTGCTGAAATCGTTAGCAAACATCTTATTTCTCATTCTAAACCTTCACAGACAAATCTTCTTCATCATCCATTGATATTAGAAATTCTAAGATATTCTCGTATGTTCTATTATAAATATCCTCCATATTTCTGGCGATATTTTCACAACTATTCTTATCTGAGATCATTTATCTCTCAGTAATATCTGCAACATAAAAGAAACTGGGTTAGTTTCTAAATTCTGAAACCTTCGAGTTTAAAATATGAATGTTTTGAAGTAGTGTTGGGAACTGAAGCATGGATTAGTATAATATAATGACACTTGATCAACGTCATTATATTACAGTAAGTCATGCTGAGTTTCTAATGAAGCTTGATGATTCACAGTACCGTCATCATGTGCCATTTACACGACTCTTACATTCTATCTAATCTCTAAACATATCAAGAGAATATTTTTCTTGATGACTCGGTCTTCTCCAGGGTATTCTGGTAATTTAATAAATCAAAATCGTTCTATTACCATTTTCTTCTTAGAGCATTAGCTATGTTCATTATGAATTTCATATCTCAGAATTCCGGACCATTACTTGCTTGACTCGAAGTCGGGAAGAGAAAACGAAAGCATGAAGCTCCGAAAAATAATGAAGAATATAAACTCCGATAATAACCCCGAAATTACAAACCATATATATCGATGCAGATAGCAATATAGAGACACGAGAGAATTAGAAACACTATAAACACAAGAGTATAGTAGAAGTAAATAGATTCTTCTGGTGGTAGATGAAAAAGAAGAATGACGAATATAAAAGTTAGGAGTATATCAAGAATCAGGACTGGATGGAGCATATTGATGAATGCTTTAAAGTAAGAATCAAGGGAGAAAGAATATAAGGTGTGAGTCGTGGAAAATAAGGAAACGAAGGGGTGAATTTATAGTGAAATATCCGACAGAGCAATCGAAACAGATTATTGCATATAATCAAAGAAGATCCTGATTTCCTTAATCACCAAAGAACCAAATCTTATTACGTAAGATTCTCTTTAAATCCCGAAAATCAATCATAACTACGTCATCGGTTAAGACGAATATATTTTACTCATCTCACTCTTTTACGATAGTCTCATTTATATTCTTCGCATAATCGAATCGTTTTATCTACATTACTCAATGATGAAAAAACTCCAATATCACCTTATATTTGTCATGAAAACCTTCTTATTGTTATCCATAACAACCTCTATCAAATTTCGGGGACGAAATTTCTTTAACGGGTAGGTACTGTAATGACCCGGAATTTTCCGACCAAATTATACTTATGAGATTAATATTTACATAAATTAAACCATACCAACATGATAAGCAATCCAAATTATTGAGACTTGTGTTTTTGAAAAGAGTTTTACACAAAGTTTGACCGTCCAATATGACCGATGATATCACGAACTATATAACATACGATAATTATACGTTTGTGTATATATATGTATTTATATATATTTAAGATGATCTAAGGATGGTTTAACATCTCATTGTGTACTAATGACAATGAGTTATAAGTATATTTTGAAATTACTAACTTAAGTTTTCAAAACGATAACTATACGTAACATTCTTTGATATATATACTTATAATCTATAATGCTTATACATGTATCGTATATATAATGTATTTAATCACTTTTTAAGGACTTAAATACATAAAACAATATAAGTATATTCACAAAAGATAGCTATATTTGAATTCTCGTTCCGTTTCCTTAAGATTTCTATACGTATATCTAGGGTATATGTACCCGTATCATACCCAGCTTCTATACGTATTTACTATTGGTATATACACATCAAATCAACATCCTAATCAACATTATTACTGCCCTAGATATGAGGTAACTAGAATTTGTCAAGTAGTATGAATTATTAGTAAGAAAACAAAATTAGGAATCCTTTTCTTTCTTTATAAACTAAAAACGTTTTTATAAATGAACACCATTTCTTCACTCCATTTTCTCATACCTACACCCTCATTTCTCTCTCAAAATACTCCTAACTTCATACTTTATCATCTCCAAGCATTTTCCCCATCATTTAGCTTCAATTACAAACCTTAAACACCATAAGAAAACTCTTTCAAGAACATATCAAAATAACCACCCATTTGAAGAAGTTTACTTCCAACCTTTTGATCTAACTCCACCAATCTTTGATTCCAAGATTATTTCTTATCTTTTGCAGTAACTTTGTCCAAGTAACTTGAGGTAGTAACCTTGTTCATAATCTTATTCAATTCATATTCATATAGCTATCTTATTCTGTGGTAGAAAATTTTAACAACAAGAACATAGTTTGAATGATTTCAAACTTGTTCGCAAACTAAATAGATCCTTCTAACTTGACTTTTAAAACACTTCAAGACCTGTAATATATCATAATGATATGCTAACCTAACAAGATATAACTTGGTTTTACAAAGAACATCTTAAAAACTGAATCTACGTCGTCGGAGTGCAACCGGGGGCTGTTTTGGGTGGGATAATTAAAAACCATCTTGAACTTTGAATTGGAAGTTCATGTTCTGGAAAAATGATATTTCTTATGATTATGTTAACACATAAAAATTTCATGGTTTAACTCAAAATGTACGTATTTTTAGAAAAATGATCATTAAATGTTATTTTTATGATGAAAAATGATCACTTTCATAAGTTTCACCAAAGTTTGACCTATAACCTATGATTTCGAATACAAACTAAGGTATTTTGAGTTCATATTCTTAAAATTTGACTCGATCCAAGGAAGTGGCAAGTTGAACCAACAAAAACAGAGTTGTAATGAAGAAACTACGACTAAAACAAGATTGGGTATCCGAAGCTAGTTTAGCTACTAAAATATTTGGAGAAAGAGTAAATTAATCATATCTTTTCTAATTAATATGATATTTTATATATAATTACTTATGATTTGATTTTATATATTTCAGGACCACCCATAAACAACACGAGAAGATTAATCATAAGACCTCATGATTGTACGCAACACGTCATTTGACAACACGGTACTTTATGTACGCAACACGTCATTTGACAACATGGTACCATGGTTCGAGATTAATTCTGATCAATACAAATACGATGGGGTCTTTATTTATTTTATTTAAGCAACTAATTGTGGACCACTAACATCGGACTGCTAACTACGGACTAAGAAAAATATTAAAAGTATTAAAAGTATATATATATGTAACGATTACTTAAAAAGAAAATATGTTGATATATTATATATATGATTAGGTTCGTGATATCTATCGGAGACCAAGTCGAATTAAATACCTTCAAGGCAAAAGTGAGTTTCATTTGCTCCCTTTTTAATTGCTTTTGCAGTATATATTTTTAGGCTGAGAATACATGCGCTGCTTTTATAAATGTTTACAAAATAGACACAAGTACTTAAAAATATATTCTACGTTGAGTTGTACCACTGGCATATTTCCCTGTAGCTTGGTAACTACTATTTACATGGGTATTGTAAACGCGAATCCTGTTGATAGATCTATCGGGCCTGACAACCCCAACCGGACTGGACGACCAGTATTCAACGGTTTCACAGTACTTCGTTTTGGTGACTACACTTGGTACGGTGTAGTGAGATTTCATAATAAAGGGAATATGCGACGTTGATTAAATGTTAAGTATGGTTACCAAGTGCTCAACCACTTAGAATGCTTTACATACACTTGCGAGTGTATTATGTTTATGATTATGAAATCTTGTGGTCTATTAACATATTGAAATGATTGTTATGATAAACCTATGAACTCACCAACCTTTTAGTTGACACTTTAATGCATGTTTATTCTCAGGTACGAATTAAGTCTTCCGCTGTGCATTTGATCAATATAAGGACATTACTTGGAGCCGATCATCGCAATGGGACCAAATGTTGATGACTTCGTCCAGGTGGATTAGGACGGGTCCTTTCACTGTTGCACTTTTCACAGACCGCATTACAATACCCAGTGTGGTGTTTGTAACACCTCTTGCATTGCAGTAGGGTACCTTTGTAGTTCGGGTTGGAGCTTGTGCCGGGGTTGGGGTTTCCACCGTTGTTGTGTCTCTTAGCGGGGGTTTGATCATAGGTCCTCCCCTTGTTGTTGTAGTCCCACTTACGCTTCTCACCACTGGCTCCCGATTCGGATTTAGCCTTTTCTGGTTCATCGATGAGGATCTGATTCATGAGTGTATGCGCCATGCGCATTGCTTCGGGAACATTCGGTGGCTTGGACGAGGTGACATTACCCTTAATGGACTTAGGGAGTCCCCAAAAGTATCTCTCCATACGCTTGAATTCTGGGGTGACCATGGTAGGACACATAAGAGCTAACTCAAGAAACCTCCGATTGTAACCATCGAGATTGTTGCCAACAGCTTTCAATTGCATAAACTCCATTTTCATCTTTTGTATCTCGGTTCTCGGACAATACTCATCAATCATAGCCGCTTTGACTCCTCCCATGGCGTAGCGTACGCCTCATCAATACCTTGTGCCTGAGCCATGGTGTTCCACCACGTGAGGGCGCCATCAGATAGCGTGCAGGAAGCAAATTTGGTTTTGTTAGACTCGGAACAGTTGCTGACTCGGAATACTGATTCAAGCTTTTCAAACCATCTTGTGAGACCAACAGGCCCCTCAGTTCCGCTGAAGTTATGCGGTTTACAGCTCTGGAATTCCTTGTAGGTGCACCCGTTTCGAACGGGTTGGATAACCGGCGGTGGTTCAGCTTGAGGGTTCATTTCCGCCAAGGCTGCGGTGACTCGTTCATTAATCATCTCTTCAATTTGAGCTGCTGTGGGTGTTGTTCGTGTGTTTGCCATTGCCCTTCGAAACAAAAGTTTTGACTTAAGTCAAAATCCAGCAAACAACATACAATAATACCGTATATAGTAAACAGGGAAACAACACAACGCATGTCAATATAGTAACGCAACCAGGTATAAATACCACAAAACCAACATACAGTAATGTAGATAGAACACTGTGCAAGAATTTAACAATACAAAGTTCCATTCATTAATAAAGAGTTGCATACATCCACATAAGTTCGCACATTACATAAGGAAAACATGGAGCTACAAACGAGATTACAAAATGAAACCTACTACAAAGCTCTATGGTGACGGTGGGTAAAGGATGTCCAGCACATGGGACATCTGCTCCTCGAGCTCAGTCACCCGAGCACGGAGGATCTCCACCTCCCTTGCCAGTTCCTCGACAGAGGGAGGGGCTGGCAGAGCAGGCGGTGCTGCTGGTGCAGGTGGTGCAGATGGTCCGGCTCCAGAGGTAGATGCTGCACGGCGGTAAGGCTTACGCACTAACGGATCAGCCGGGTAAGGCACGACCCGCTTACGGGCGGTAACCCTACAACGCTGGCCATGTGCGTCAGTGAATGCTCGTCCTCCGTTGATCCCCGGAATGACGGTGCCATCAAAACGGTACCGCTTCTTCGGCGGGGTGGAGGGTGGCTGCACAGGTGCATCATCAGGGTTCTCCTCGTCGGGGTCATCATCACTAGTGTCATCTGTGGATGAGTCATCGGATGATGAATCAGCTGGGGGTGGCGGCGATCGGCGACCGGTAGTCATGATCCGATATCTGAAAGGTGGGATCGGTATGACACGTCCATCAGGAAGGCGTCGGCACCAATGGTTATGCTCATTACGGAACGGAACGTCTCTGTATTCCCCGGGAATCACAACACCACCGGGGCAGGGCTGTGGCTCCTGAGGTACCGGGGAAACTGGAGCTGGAATCTCCGGAGGGTCCTGGGCTCCGACTGCGGTAACCACTGGTACAGGTGTATGGCTGCTGGTTCCGGAGGATGAAGCACCGGGGTCACTGGTTAACGGGATCTGTGTGTCGGTAGCAGCAGTAGGTGAGGTGGCTGACGAGTCTGAATCGCTGTCCAAAATGATGACAGGTGGAATATCCGACATCTGAACAAGGAAAATAACTTTTCCATATCAGTAAGTCATAAGCAAGCATGTATTAGGCACTATAGCAACCTAGCATGGCAATAACAACAGTGCTAAACAGAAATAACATGTGAAAGCAGATTGTAATCATGCAATAGCGGAAATAAGCATACAACAGGTTCGCATGGCAGTGAAGATAAGCAATAGTATGCAGTAAGATCACATAGCAGTAAAAGTAAGCAGTAGCATGCAGTAAGTCTCGCAGAAACAAGTAAACTAGCAAGTTGTAGATTAGTCCTATTAGTGAATCCTACTCGGGTCGGTCTAGACTCACTAATGCAACATAATTCCCTACAACCAATGCTCTGATACCAACTGTGACGCCCCGTACAAAACCATCGTGTACGGTTCATCAACAACAGGATCATCACAAGGTCAAACACTATATGCTATTTGAAAACCGATTTGCATTCATTAAAAAGATAATGTTTTACAAAGATAACATGTCATAAGACTTATTACAAACCATTGTTCCAAAATAACATAAGTTTACGAATGCAAAACATAGGTTTCATAATTTGAGACATCTCTAGTAATGCAGCGGATAACTAATACAGCAGGTCCTTAACAGCAATTCAATAACAGCATGACATCAAGTCTAACAGCGGAAGCAATAAACCTCTAGGCACCTGAGAAATACACGCTTAAAAAGTCAACACGAATGTTGGTGAGCTATAGTTTAAGTTGTAATAGTAACGTAAGATAGGCCACGAGATTTCAGTGCTGCAACAGCGTATCAAAACAGTATGAAAAGTATATGCATAACCGTGGGCACCCGGTAACTAGACTTAACGTTTATAACCCCCTGAAAGTACACTTGGCGAGTGCGTATGTTCACGAAGTATTAAACACTCGTTAAATGCTAGCGCGACTAGCCCGAGTGGGGATGTCAAACCCTATGGATCCATATCTAAGATTCGCGTTCACCGGTTCAAAGACCAATGACTAAACGTTACCGTGCTAAAGGGAATGTTTATGCCGTTATATAACCCACGCACATATAAAGTTTAAGTACTCGTGCCTAACATGTAAAACGTAAAAAGCGCATGTATTCTCAGTCCCAAAAATAGTAAAAGTGGTAAAAAGAGATGCTATAACTCACAGTGATAAAAGCGGTAAAGTCGGTAATGAAAGTACACAAGTAGTAAGTCGGTCCGAAAGGTCGTCAACCTAAATCAAAGGTTACTAGGTCAGTAGGTTGTCTTTATAAGTTCAAATAGTTCATAATTAAGTTTAAGTGTCATCATCATCATCATTCATCATCATAAAAACTAAGTAAGTTCGACGAGAATAGAGATCGAAACAATAGGCTGACTTCGGTCAGCTGCTACGACCTCTACGTAAATCGAAAAGACGCATAGTCAGTGGCTATGGCTCCGTATATGAGTCCCCTAACAGCTGACCAATTTTCAGAACCTAACTCGTCTTCGTTTGACCGTGGTGACGGTTTAAGTGCGAGTAGGTCGGAAATTTCAGCACAACGTTAATAGGGTGTAGTGACTCTCGGAGCGCCATAACTCCTAAACCGTAACTCGTATTAAGACGAGGCCTAAGGAAAATCATCTACTCGAACCGAACTAACTGAAAATCAACTTTCCAGTAGCCCAGGTGGTCTGATCAGATACGAAAATCAGTGGACAAGTGCTCCGGTGGGGTTCTTGGTGCTTGATGCTCATCACGGTTCTCATCCTTGATGATTGTAGCTTCAAGTGTACAACTCGTTGATGGTTTAGCATCACTTTTGACCAAGATTCACCATCAATACACAATATGTTAAGACCAAGTAAGAACACAACTCATTCATGAGTCTTAGATGGATGATGAACCAAGGTTACATCATATCCTTAGTCTTAACACAATTTCAATTCACAATAACAACTAAAGCTACAAACTTTACATCAATTCAACAAGTATAAGCACAATCCAAGTCAAATGTGGTGATGGAACCCTAAGCTAGAGAGCTTGGATCCATTTCACACAAGTTACAAGGTTACAAAGCTAGAAAGCTTGAACCTTTAAGTGTTCTTGAAGATCTTGAAGCATAAAGCTTGGATCTTGAAGATACATGAAGATTACAAACAAAAGTTTGAATCTTTTCAACAAAATAACAAGATCAAAGCAAAAAGAACTTAGATCTAACAAAAAGATATGAAGATTCAAGCTAGAAAGCTTGCATCTTGTTTGTTCTTGAAGATCTTGAAGCATAAAGCTTGGATCTTGAAGATGCATGAAGATTACAAATAAAAGTTTGAATCTTTATCACAAAATAGAAAGATTAAAGTATAAAAGAAGTAGATCTACAAAAGATATGAAGATTCAAGCTAGAAAGCTTGAATCTTCCATGTTCTTGAAAGATTCATGCTTGAATCAACAAGATATAAGTAAGATCAAAGCTAAAAGGAACTTTGATCTCCATATTATGATGATGATGACCACGAAATTGGAAGGAAAAGAAGAAGGAAAAGAAAACTTACAAGAAGAACTAGAGAGGAAAGAAAGAAAGAACAAGTGTGTGTGAAAACCAAATGATCAAGTGTGAGGTAAATGGCTAGTATTTATAAGCAAATAAAATGACATGGATTGGTGACATGGCACCTAAGGGTGCCGTGATTTTGAGGGGAGGGGGAGGGAGACAAAGTTTTGCTTTATGGCTAATGGTGTCTAAAGTGTCTCCTTATGCTAGAATCCTAAGTGACAATATGGATAATCATTATCCATTATGCTAGTATGACTCACTAATTAATTTCTTTATTTATTTATTTATTATTATGGACCACTAGTAATAATACTTGGGCTAATTAATTAGGTCACTAGCTAGAGTAGGGTGGGCTTGAGCCCAACAAAGGTAGAAAGTCCAACAAGACTAACTATTGGGCTTTAGCAGCTAAATAAATAAAATTAAGCATCCAAAGGCCCAAGTAATTATTATTATAAAATAATAATTAATATTTCGCAGTCCAAAAGTTCCGGTTCCAACAAAAGTCAAACGTGCGCGCAGTTCGCGGTTTATTCGTAACGGCAAGTAACACTAACGGTTATAAAGCATCCAATGGACAAGTTAAGCATTCCACAAACACCAAGGCATGTTTTAGGGTAAATATGAATATAAAACATGTGTGCCAAGGTTCCAGAGTAACAGAGTAACACAGTACGCACAAAAACGCAGTTTCGCTAAAATACAAGGCATAAAAGCAAGTCGAAAAAGTCGGGTCGTTACAAGAATGGTGGACCAAAATGAATTAGCCGTTTGTGAGTTTCCAACGACCGGATTTTCACCAACATTGCGCCACTGCTCCGACAAAACTTTTTCTTCCTCCGATGTCCAACGCACTACTTGACGTTTTGGGCGTTCACTTGTTTCACCTACCTTTTTTATCCCTTTACTTTTAGCTTTTTGTTGTTCAATTTCGGTTTGGGATTCAGGTTCGGGTTGGGTTTTGGGTTCGGATTGGGTTTCAGGTTCGGGTTGGGTATTAGGTTCGGATTGGGTTTCGGTGTTATGAACTTCCTGGATTCATACGAATCGGAGAAGCTCTCGAAACAACTTGAAGACGTCGAAGGAAGAATCGGTCTTGAAGATTGAATTAAAATGAACTATGTTGATATTAATCAAATGATAGTTCAAGATTACAAGAAAGAGGGAGAGAAATGTGTAAACACACACAACAATTCGTAAGCTATCTATTACAGATGGTAGGATCCAGTACTTATACTACTTTAGAAATGATAACGACTAACTGATTCTGTTATGTTCAGTTGTGTAGTCACGTGCTCGGCACACTTGTAATTGAGTCCATAACAATACCCTCTCCTTGAAAACATGCTTGTCCCCAAGCATGTGTAAGTGTTCATAGCTAGTCATAGATCATAGTGAATCAAAACGCTCCAAAATTTTCCACGATCAAAAACGAACGTGCTGTCAACAATAATTGTAGGTTTTCCCCGATCAAAAATGAATGTGGCTTCAGTTGAACAAATTCGAAGTAAAGCTATGCTCTTTTTTATTCCATCTTCATCATTTTGACTTTCATTTTTGTTGTCCTTAGTGAACTGATTTTGTGATGAAACTATATGACTTATTGAAGCATGAAGCATACTACTCATTTGTTCTTGTTTTCCATTACATGAAGGTTGAAATGCCCTACCAACTTCCTTTTCAGTTGGTGTTGTGGGACTCTTAGTGACATGTAAGTCACTATGAATGTCAGTGTATAAGAAAGTAGAACTATCCTCATCATTATAAGCACTATTTTGATGAGCATATTCAGTTTGATGTTTGTTGAATATTTGATCTTTTTTCTCGTCAACAAATTTAGGAATATCCTTCACCACCAATTCGACATCAAGGCTCACAACTTCACAAAGGAGTAACATTTGGCTCTCATCATTTTGATTTGCTAATACACCTTCTTTAAACGTAAGTGTGTCATCAAAATGAATGAGACTTTGTGGCCTGGGTAGCTAGTCAACATGTTCACCACTGAATTTATTACCATAGGTTGTAGTTACTGAATCATGAAAATGAAGGTCAAAGATTTGATTCCTGCGCTCTAAAACCTCTATTGTATCTTCTTGAAATTTAGCCAACATATATGCATCATAGAGGGTTTTGGGTTTAAAATTGGTAACACCTTTCTTAATTTCCAAACGTAACCCCGAAACAAATAGATGAATACCATAATATTCTGTATATTCCATAAAAATTTTCATCTTGTTAAACCAAGCATCAAATTTCTCATAGTACTCCTTAACGGTTCCAATTTGTTCCGGAGGATCGGGGATAGACATGTTATCTTTAATTGTTATCGAGGATTAACACCTAATAGGCAATAACCCTTTGTCCGTTGTCAACTCAAATCAACAGATTCCACGTACTTGTTACTTTCTCAAAAATTACCAGTTGATTAAATTGAGCCAACAACAATTTCTTGTGCCAAAATTTGGAAATTTATATCAGTACACTTTAAAAAAAAAAAATTGAGCAGCCCAATAATTGTGTAATCCACTTACTTGAAGCCCACTAACAAATTAGACCTGCACCTAATTCACTTGTAGGAATTAAGCAACAATATTTGTACGTCTGTTTCCCTTTTTCGTCTTTCCCAACAACAACCCCTAATTTTGTTGTTAACAGTTTACAACCCCCAAATGAAATCAAAAACAGGAGTTAATCGCAGATAGTTCATACGAATCGGAGCTTGAAACTTGAAATCTGATACCACTGTTATGAACTTCCTGGATTCATACGAATAACAACTTGAAGACGTCGAAGGAAGAATCGGTCTTGAAGATTGAATCGAAATGAACTATGTTGATACGGAGTATTAATCAAATGATAGTTCAAGATTACAAGAAAGAGGGAGAGAAATGTGTAAACACACACAACAATTCGTAAGCTATCTATTACAGATGGTAGGATCCAGTACTTATACCACTTTAGAAATGATAACGACTAACTGATTCTGTTATGTTCAGTTGTGTAGTCACGTGCTCGGCACACTTGTAATTGAGTCCATAACATTCGGGTTGTGTTTTCAGTATGGTTTCGGATTGCTTCACGCAACCATTGTGACTGCTCTGATGATGACAGTCTGTTAAATTAACAAAACTTTGTTCTGGGATTCCAATTACCGAATCTTCAGCCATGATAATTATAATTACTACTGTAATCCCTATTTAAGGTCTTAATATAGAACCGCAAATTTCAAGAAAGTATTTGAGTCATAATATGATGCAAAGTTTTGATCTTTTTCAAATGGTTAAGTTTATAATTTGGTAAAATCAAATGGCCGTGAAACAAATTGGGGGTTTTGAAGTGGGTGAACAAATTTCAAGTTGCAGATGATATTTTTGTCTATTTTCAAATGGGAAAAAATAGGGAAAGTTGAATAGAGGGATTTACCTTTGAATTTTGACCTGGGGATCTCTGAAGGAGATGAATTGGGGGAAGAAAATGCATTAAGAGAGTAGTATAAGGTGTAGTCATGTCTTCTTGAAGTGCCCTAAAATCCTTTTTGTTCCTATGAAAAATCTGCAACTGATGAGAAAGTTGTCATTCTCACACTGATCAGTATTCAGTATTTTGGTATAAAGGCTAAAGTTATTTAACTTAACTAATAGTGGAATTACAGAGTACTATTAAAAAACTCGTCAGCATTTCATCACACACTTAAAATGTATATTAAACAATTCACATTCAATCATAAGAAATAATATTGATTGTTATTTTATTTTAAAAGTGTAAATTAAAATATAAATTTATAATATCTTCTCGTACTCAATTCAAAATAATTAATTAAAATTATTTAAAATTATTTAATTTTAATAATTAAAATAATAATTTATAAGATTTAATAATAATAATTAATTAATAAGATTTAATTTTAATTCAAAATTATTTAGATTAATGACATCACCCACCATGCTTAGATTTTTTTTTTAAAAAATTTTTTCTTAACAAAAGAATTAGTCTAATAATGATATCATCATTATAAGATTTTAATATTAAAATTAAAATATAGATAGATAGATTCTATATTAGTTTGAAGTTCTAAATAAATTGCATTTTACATCGAAACAAGAAAAAGAATTTATCATAAAAAATTGACAAAATTTCATTCCTCGTTCCTGAACTTTACATCGATTTTGACTCCCTGTCCTTTTTCTTTTTTTTTTGTGCATTCCTCGTCCCTAAACTATCAAAAGAGTACATCCCTCGTCCCACCGTCTACTTTCTGTCAAAACCTACCGTTACCCCTTATTACGTGCATGTCATGTGAGGGTATTTTTGTCATTGTTTGTATAAACCCCCAATTAAATATTTAAACCACAGTCACTAGCGTCTCTCTAAAACCTCTCTCTAAAACTTTCATCTCTCTAAAACTTTCATTTACAATCACTGACTCAATTAAAAATCACATAAATGGGTGTAATTGAAAATCAAATCAAACCACAAGATCTTTAGGCAACCACATATTCAATCTCATATATCATTTCTCCTGTTAGGCAACCACATATTAAATCTTCATGGGGAACAGGCAATCGGATCTTCATGGGTTTTGAACCTTCGATTTTGGGTCTTCGATCAATTGCAAGGGATCTTCGAATTGGTTTTTGAGCCTTTGATTTGGGTATTCGACTTAGGTCTTCTATCAATCTTCGATTTGGGTCTTCGATTTGGGTCTTCGATTTGGGTCTTTGATGATGAGGTTATTGAAGAAAAAGCAAGAATTTGCAGGTAGGTGATGAAAGAAAAAGTGAAAAAGAAATTTTGATTTAAGTTTTTTTCGAAAGTGTGTTTCGTTTAAGAATTTTGATTGTAATTTAGTTAGGGTTTACTCGTATTTGTTTAGTTTGGATTTAATTAGATATTCGGGTTTATATTTTGTGATGAATGAGGGAGATGAAGCTTCAAGGTAAGTACTTTTATGAATTAGGGTTACATGAACAGTGTAGGTGAAGAACCTTGCAGTTAAGTACTTTTATGAAGCTTCAAGGTAAGTACTTTTGTTCAATTTTGTTCTTCATTGCAGGTGAAGAACTTTCAAAATGGAGTTGGATCTCCAGGACAGTGTACGGAAGCGATGGATACTTGATTGTGGAATTAGCGAAATTGATGCTTGAACTAAACTCAAAACATAGGGATGGATACTCGATTGTGAAATTAGCGTATTTGATGCTTGAAAAGAGAGATGATATTTTTAATGGAATATTTGTAAATTTATTAGATTTAATCGTTTAATGTGGTTTGTATTTGAGTGTGTTTGTATTTGTATTTGGATTTGTTCAAGTGTAGCTTGAAGATAAAGATGAATTGAAGATGAATTGAGTACTTGTATTATGTGTTTTAGTAGTAGTATATTTTATTTGAGAAAGAAGACCACTTTGGGAAAAAAACATTAAAAAGACTAAAATACCCTCACATGACATGCATGTGATAAGGGGTAACGGCAGGTTTTGACAGAAAGTAGACGGTGGGACGAGGGATGTACTCTTTTGATAGTTTAGGGACGAGGAATGCACAAAAAAAAGAAAAAGGACAGGGAGTCAAAATCGATGTAAAGTTCAGGGATGAGGAATGAAATTTTGTCTAAAAAATTTAAAGACTTCGTTAGAAAAACTTTCATATTGAGATATCTAACACTACTGGTTTTTCGTATTTAACAACATAAGCTACAAGTCATTTTTCTTAAATTTCATTCACTGTTTCATAACAATCATGTATACATCTTAAAATCATTAGATCCTTCCACGATATGAAATAAGAGTGTAGTAAAGTATCTTGATGTAAATTATCTTTGACTGTCAGTTAATTAATCTTTGCATTTTTAAGTGTTAACTTCATAATACCTTAACGTAAAGTTCGTTTTGAAAGTCATCACGGATGGACGTATTAAGTCAAAAAAATAATACACACCAACTAATAAAACTTCAACGCAATTCTCAATCACTACGAATTAACTTTATCTGCATGTGTTATAGAAAACTCATATGGTCGGGATAGCATTGAAGCTGAACATGTAGTTCAATTTGAGTCTCATATCCCTTTAAGATCAATCCCAACCATGACGCCTTCCTTAACACTTCCTCAGCGCCACATCAGCTTTTGCTCTCTTCCTTCCTCACAACTTCCTCCCATAAGACCAGGGGCAGAGCCAGGAATTTACGATAGGGGAGGCTTACTCGATAACTAAAAGAGACAAACCAAATAAAACTAAAGGAGGTCAACTTCCTACGTAAAACCTATTATATTTGTTTTAAACATATATAGATAACTACTTTACGAAACTTTGAGAACTATTAAACAGTAAAAAATGCTACTATAAAATTTGCAGTATGAAATCCAAATTAAGTTTTTCGAGTGGATTTCCAATAGATCGAGAGGAAGAAAGCTTGAGTGGCTCACTTGGCTTTCTAACCTAAGTTCATATCTTAACATTCCATGACTTGTATAGTATTGATGCTCTTTTGCATCCCTATTTTAATAGCTTGTAATCTTCGTGTGATTTGTTTATACTCTTGAGCAATGGGATGATTGATGAGATGTATGGATCCCCCTCTTTATTGTAACTTTTCGTTGAATTAATATATTTGCTTTATAAAAAGAAAAAATTTGCAATATGAAAATTGATATGGCCCATTGATCATGCATATTTTTACCATTGGGTTTAACATGTCTGCTCAATGCGTTAGTGGGGTTTAAGGATCTTAGAACAAGGCTCTCCGGTCCGGCTACCGTGAATAACCCTGGCCGACATGATGATGTCGGCGGGGTGGCCAAGTGATTAAGTCCACCTTTGATAGCGATCGCTGATCAGAAGGCCCCAAATAAGGTTGTAGGTGCTAGTTTAATGAAGAACTAACCTGTTAACCTTAAAAAGACGAAGAATGATGCTAAATTACGTAAAGCGTGTGGTAGATGATAGTTACGTAATGTGATGATCATTATAATGATAGTTAGGGTTTGTATATATAGGCAAACCCTAATTCTAGAACCATCCGAGATATTGGCAATCCTTTCCATAACAAACTCCCCCGAATCACGGATGTGATTATGGAAAAGATATTTACTTGTTAGCCAAGTAATCGCTGTACCGAGAATAAAGGCATCAGATACGAATCCGCATACCGCATAACGCACACAAGCACACGCATACACACACTAGTAAGCGCCCGCATACATATGAGGTGCGCATGCGGGTTGCGGTATCATTATGTCCCCCCAGTTTGATGTTATATGACGCAAGACATATGACATCAAATTATTAAAGGGAAAAAACAAGAAAACGGCTAGCATTCAATGTTCCGCGTGCGTTTCGAGGTCATTTAATGCCTGTTACTGTCGCAGAAGACCATTCGGCTGACAAGACGTAAAGTGGCAGTTGGCAGGCGCGTGTCAGCCACGCGCTCATAGGTAACCATACCCATCTGACATCCACACGTGCACTCAAAATGCTACCCGTTGATCGCTGAACACGTGTACAGCCACGATAAACCCATTCCAACCCATGGCTCCAAATCGTCACTATAAATAGCCCCAATTCACACACATTTCCATTTTTCTGCTCCAAGCTTTCCCAATACGCTGCTACATTCAATTCCGATCAAATCCTAAATACTCCGGCCACCGTCTAAAGGTTAGTGATTCTCCAACCACTCTATAGAAAATGACTAAGGCTAACGAAACCTATGTAGATAGTGTCAGATCTATTATAGAGCAGAAACACATTGACCACTTAGTTAAACAATACCCGCCGTTAGCAAAGTACAATCCGGTGTCACCCTTGCCCAATCAGCGTGCTCACGAGCCACCGGAGAAGAAGGTGGCCATCTACGAACATGCGTTCAAGCATGGTAACTTTAGGGTTCCCCCATCCGACTTCTTCCTAGGCGTATTAGATCACTTCAGAGTGGGATTAGGGCAACTACACCCTTATGCCATAGGCAAAATAGTTCTGTTTGAAATGTGGTGCGTCGCACTCGATAGGGTTCCGTTGGTTAAAGTTTTCTGTCATCTATACCGCTTAGCCAATCACCACAAATCCTGGTTCACCTTCTTTGCCCGACAAAATTTCACCAAAACTCCAAAGTCGAATGCGGGTAACTGGAAAGAAACTTTCTTTTTCATTGACCAAACTGTAGTTGGTACCACTTTTCTGCAAACGCTTATATGGTGCGAGAAGGTGGAAAAGGATGTGAACAAAACCCCGGTCCTTGATGACGAGGAAACAAAGCTGTTAGAGGAGTGCGCTAACGCACAGCTGGTGCATCGGTCATACGGGAACGTGATGTTGCGTCTAGGGAAGATATCCGCACACTGGCCATGGGAGGATGTGCGTCCAGCCATAGTCGGACCGGATGGAAAGGGTAGGAATAGTATAATCACGTACTAACAACAGTTTGCTATTTATGTGTTCTAACGCATGCGTGCATGTTTGCAGAGATGAAGATGAAGAAAGTACTGACTGCGGAGGAGATTGCGGGCATCGCCCTCCGCAAGCAGAATGTGAACCAGCAGTTAGAGCAGGAGAAGACTGGCGAGAATGCACCTGCCACCTCCGGCAATAAGCGCAAGGCCGCCGAAGCCTCCCAATCCCAACAGAAGAAGAAGAAACTCACTCCCAAACAGAGGGAGGACAAGCGGAACGACAACTTCGTTCCCATCGAACCCCGTTCTGCGGATCTACCTCCCCCATCTTCTGGTAAGAGTTCTGCTTTTGCGCATACCGCACATTTAAGTTTGCATTTATTTAACCATTTATGAATACGCAGGGCATGCTGAAGAGACTCATCACACCCCACCGCGGGTCAATCCGGACCTCGAAGCTACTGCCGAGTCAAAGGACAAGACGATACACCTGGACTCCGAGTCTACACCTCGAAGCTATTGGCGAACCTGGCGCAGCTCACCCAGTCATCTGCAGAAAACGCCGCAGAGCAATCCGCCTTCCTCTAACAAATCTTCCCTGCTGAGTTCCGCAACCAACTAGCCGCACTGCCTTTTAATCAGGCGCTCAACGCCTTCGTCCAAAACGGCCTCGTCTTTTTTGGCATGGTTGCAAATCAAGCCCGCCGTTCCACTAACTTGTATCAAGTGGTCGTGCGGAAAGAAACAGAACTAGGGCTGCTGCAAGCGGGGGTTGATCAGGTGAAGAAAGACAGGGACGCCGCGGAAGAAGCGCGCAAGGCGGTAGAGTTAACTGCGGCGGAAACCAAAACTGCACTGATTGAAGAGAGAAAGAAAAACCGCGAGCTGGTTGGGGCGGTTGACCAGTCCAAGGGGGAGGCGGAGCACCTGCGGATGGAGCTAGAAAAGGTGACGAGGGAAAAGGATGACGCGGTTACAGGTCGCGAGCTGGCGGAGGCGGACTTGACAAAACTCCGCACCGCTCTTCCTACCATTGCGCAGAAGGTAATGGATTCCGGGCCTATGTCCGACAAGTTCAACGCCTATGTTGACACAGTTAAAGACCACGAAATCAACAAGGCAGTGCTAGAGGTGATCCAAGCCTACGAGCTCACACCGCCGTACCCCGACGTCGTGCAGAAAAAATTGAAGGAGGGTACGGCTGCGGTGCTCATGGAAGCGGAAGAAGCCATCACTGCCATCCCGATCCCCCTAATTAATGCGTTTGCCGCGGACCCTAATATGTCGATTGATGGGTTCCTCAAGGAGGAGTTTTAGTTTGTTGTAATAGTTTGCGCCGTAAGTCCTATGCTTAGGCAGGCAATTGTAAATACAATTTTTGAGCCATAAGTCCCGTGATGGGCAGACGTTTAAAACAATTACCATTTGTAATAACTTCATGTATATGTTATCGTGTTATGCATGCGTAGTGTATTAATTTGTTTATATATCGCGAATCAAAACAAAGAAGTAACCGCATGCCCATGCGCATAGTTAACCAAAACTTACGCGTATACGCAGGTACTGCGTAAAATAAACCAATACTTTAGCAATTTACCTTGAACAACTTAGACTCAAAAGGTACTGCGTTATTGCTTTGTCATGTACTAGGGGTGCACTTTAGTTGTATGGTATGCAACGCAACTAAAAAACAAACCAATGCTTTTATGCTTGAGAGTTCCTCACGCAAACCAATGCGAGAGTAATTACGCACAAGCAAACCAATGCTTGTATTTTTAAGTCGACTTGGCAACCATCTAGTCTGCGTGGCGCTTGGCTAGGGGAAAACCAATTCCCTTCGCCTGCCGTTAATGTCTAGCCTTGTAACCAAACAGGCTTCTGCCGCACGGGGGCTAGAGGACACCCCTTAAGTAGGCAGGAACCGCATACAAAAAGAAATAAACAATAAAAATATGCGCGAGTAAATATTCAATTGGCATTAATCATGATTACAACCGCGACGCATCCAAACGGACGGAAAATACATAGAAAAAATAATGCGCTAAAATAAATTGGAGTGATCAAGTCCATCCAGCTACATATAACATTTTTTCAATAATGTCGCGTGCCAAGTGCGTTTCACCGGTTTTCCATCTAATGTCTCGAGATGGTATGCCCCGGTGTTGCTTGCTTTTGCTACCCTATACGGACCTTCCCAGCGGGGGCCCAATTTCCCAGTATCCTCCGCATGACTTGCGTCATTCTGACGCCAAACTAAGTCTTCGCACTTATAAGAGCGCGAACGCACACGCTGATTGTAGTACTTTGCAATTTTCTGCTTGTTATTGGCTTCGTTTACCGCCGCAGAGAGTCTGCATTCTTCAAGCAGATTAAGATTTTCCCGCAAAGCTTCTGAGTTATTTTGTTCGTCAAAATTCTGTATGCGGAACGTTGGTACCCCAATCTCTGCGGGCACAACAGCTTCTGACCCGTAAACCAAACTGAACGGAGTTTCGCCAGTGCTTGATTTCGACGTGTTCTATGTGCCCACAAAACTTTTGGTAGTTCATCCACCCAACCAACTCTGCCATGGCCCAATCTAGCTTTGATTCCGGCCACTATATCCCGGTTGGTGACTTCGCACTGGCCATTCGCCTGCGGATGCGTAACGGAAGTAAAAGTTTGCTTAATATTAAGCTCTGCGCACCAACTACGAAAAGGATCCCCCGCAAACTGTGTACCGTTATCACTAACGATTTCGTTTGGTATGCCGAATCGACAAACAATGTCTTCCCATACAAAGTTTCGCACCCTTTTTCTCGAAATTGTTGCCAGCGGTCGCGCTTCAACCCACTTCGTGAAATAATCGATTGCAACAATCAAGAATTTGATGTTTCCTGCGTGTGCAGAGTATGCGTAAGATACTGACATAAATAGCATATGTATAAAATAAATGATAATATTACCTCGGCCTTTTGGAAATGGTCCGACTATGTCAATTGCCCATTTGCAGAATGGCCATGGCAAGGAGACTGGTATCATTGGATGCACAAGTGCCCTGCTGATAGGTGCATGTATTTGGCAGGATTCGCATTGCTTAACTATTCGCGCAGTATCTGCATACATTGTGGGCCAATAATAACCTAGCCGCATAATTTTTGACACAATAGACCTGTGCCCCGAATGAAGAGCACATGCACCCTCATGCACCTCGTGTATAACCTCCTCTGCCTCTTTCGGACCAATACATCTTAAGTGCGGCCCTAAATAATTTTTTCGATATAGGACATCACCCTCAAGGGCATACAGTGGTGCCTTGATGCGGACCTTCTTCGCATCAATGGAATCCGCAGGTGATGTGCCGTCCCGCAGGAAAGCAATAATAGGTGTCATCCATGTTGAGCTGGATTCCTCAACAGGTGCTACCAAAGGCATCATAACAATGGATTTCGCATGCAGTTCTTCTATAAGAACTTTCTTCCCCAGATGATCAAAAGCCAAAGCAGCCAATTTGCTAAGTGCATCCGCTTTCTTATTTTGCCCCCGCATTACGTGGGAGATTTGAAAAGCTTCAAATTGGTCAGCGAGGTTATGAACAAGCGATAAATATTGCTGCATGGCAATGTCGTACGCTTCAAAATCCCCGCTGACTTGACTACATACCAGCTTTGAATCCACATAAGCGTGCAGGATTTTAACATTCAAATTATGCGCAATGCGCATACCCGCTAACAGAGCCTCATATTCTGCTTCGTTGTTCGTAACGGCGAAATTAAACCTTAGCGCATATGTATGCTCTTCGCCTTCCGGACCAGTTAAAATTACACCCGCACCCACGCCAGCTGCGCTGCAGGCACCATCGGTATATAACTCCCATGGCGACAGAGTTGGTGCATGAGTATCTTGATGTTCTGCTGATGCCTCAACATCCGCAGGTAACTCTGCGAGGTAATCCGCAAGTATTTAACCCTTAACCGTGCTTCGCGAAGAAAAATTTATTTCATGCTCCCCTAACTCAACAACCCATTTAGCCATTCGGCCAGAGATTTCAGGTTTGTAAAGTACCTGAAACATAATGTGATTGCGTTAGTCAATGCGGTATTCCCGGTCATTGCCGCAAATTAGGTTTTTACCAACCTGCTTGATTGGCTGATCAGTTAGAACCACAACTGGGTGTGCTTGAAAATATCGGCGCAAACGCCGCGCTGTGTGGACAAGCGCATACACTAGCTTTTCTATTGGTGCATAGTTTACTTCGCTTGCTGTCAGCGTCTTGCTTACAAAGTAGACCGGCATTTGCGTCTGAGAAAACCTCAGCATTAATTGTATACGAAATAAATAATTCACTAGTAAAAGGGAATGGATTACCTTTCCACGATCTGCGATAAGAACCGAGCTGATTGCTTCTTTTGATGCCGCAAGGTACAGCGTAAGCGTTTCTCCTGTTACTGGCGCAGTGAGTGTTGGTAATTCAGCGAGCACCTTCTTCATCTCCTGAAAGGCTGATTCCGCCTCCTGAGTCTATACAAAGTCTTTTTTCTTTAAGCAATTCTTCAAAGTATTGAAGAATGGAAATTGTCGCTCTGCGGCCTTCGACAAAAATCGCGTGATCGCCGCAAGCTTCCCGGTTAGACTCTGCACGTCTTTCTTTGTTTTCGGAGATGGCAAACTATCAATGGCTTCAATCTTTTTGGGATTTGCCTTGATTCCCCGCGCTGTCACCACATGACCTAGAAACTTGCCTTCCTCTTCCCCAAAACTACACTTGAGCGGGTTAAGCTTCATGTTTATTCTGCGTAGAGACGCAAACATTTCTAGGATGTCCACGAGCATTTCTTCTTCAGTGTTGCTCTTAATTACCAAGTCGTCAACGTACGCTTCAAGATTCCTGCCAATTTGGTGTTTGAATGCCGCATCAATTACGCGCTGATAGGTTGCGCCTGCGTTTTTTAATCCGAAGGGCATCTTCTTATAACAGTAGATACCTTGCGGCGTATGAAAAGCAGTTTTGTCCTCGTCTTCCGCAGCCATTAAGATTTGGTGATAACCTTTGTATGCATCTAGAAAATACTTGTACCGAAAACCTTACAGTGATTCCACCTTCCAATCTATCTCCGGGAGAGGATAGTTGTCCTTGGGACATGCTTTATTAATATCCTTAAAATCAACACACATCTGCCAGTTACCGTCAGCCTTTTTCACCAACACAGGATTAGCAACCCATGTCTGATAGCGCACTTCCCGCAAAATGTTTGCTTTGACTAGGTTATCTACTTCTGCGCACAACCAATCACTGCGTTCAAGAGCCATATGCCGCTTCTTTTGCCTAACGGGCGTGAGTGATGGATTAACATTCAATTTATGTTCCGCAATATCTCGCGGAACCCCAGTCATGTCTAATTCGCGCCACGCGAAAACATCTGCGTTTGCGGATAATATTCCATGTAGCTTAGCCTTGGTTTCAGCTGACAAACCTGCGCCGATTTTAATTCGCTTATCCGGATGTAAATGATTCGCTATGACCGCACAGCTTGCGAGCTGTTCCCCTACGCTGGGAGTGCTGATAGGCACAACTGAGCCACACAACTCGGTTATTTGATGTGACACAATCGTGGCAACGCCTCCCACGGTAGGAAACTTAATCAAGCCATGCACCACTGATGGTATAATGTTAAAACGCCGTATGAAGTTTCTTCCTAGCACCGCGTTATACCGCGAAGTCGATCGGACCACATAAAAATCAACCAACTCATGTCTGACCATCTGTGGATTCCTGTCATCCGCAAGCTCTACCATCAGCTCTATCCGCCCTATCGGCCATGAGCTTTCTCCGGAGAACCCAGATAACGTAACATCAGACTGGCGTAGCTGCATCCTAACTTCTGCAGGAAGGAAACGATAGCAATGTTCGTACATAATGTCGACGCCACTCCCGGTGTCAACATGCATGCGTTTAATTTGTACTCCGCAAGTAGGGATACGAAACTTGATGATAATGGGCTCGTTAACTGTGTCGATTGACATTCCAGGAGGAAACGTGATTGGGAGAAGTTCCCAGTCATGATGATCATTGTACTTTCTCCGCTGGCAAACTTTCTCTGCGTCAACCATATTGATGGTTAAGTCAGCGTTTTTTGTTTTATCAACTTTTTGCCATGCGAAAGTTTTAGCCTTCGAACCTTCCTCTGCGGATTTTCCCTTGTCCTTCTTAGGTGGTTTTAAGTGATCCAATTTGCCTGCGCGTAGTGCCTCGAGCACTCGTTCCATCAAGTTTTTGCATCGATTAGTGTCATGCCCGTAATCGTCATGGAATTCGCAATACTTTGTTTTATCCCGCTTACCAAAATCTGTAAGCGGAGTTGGAACCGCAAAGGTTGCGCATACCGGTTCGGTTGCCAAAATTTCTTTTGGAGTTTTATATAGACTTTTAAGCAGTGCATAGTTCTGATTATTGATGCCGCGCTGATTATTGTTTCGATAATTGCCACTTGATTTCCCTTTATCATTCCTGATAGGACCACCGCTAGAATACCTTCCTCGGGAGTTGTTACCATGATTTTGATCGCGCGAACGATCATCGTCATCCTTCCTCTCGTTGCGTGAGCTAGCTGTTGGGATATCATTATCTTCGCCACTCCACATATAGTCGTGGCATTCATTAAGCGCCTCAGCATAAGTTGTTGGGACTGTATGGCGCAGACACCTTACCATTGTTGGATGACATTCTGAGTTTATACCATGTATGAGTCCGGAAATCTGTTGCTCTGGTTTGAGATCTGGTATGCGCAGACACTCATTAGTATATCTTGTGAGAAATTCACCCAAAGATTCCTTGGATTTCTGCACAATATCATGACATTCAATATGAGTGCGTTTGCGTGGCCTCTGATTCTGATATTGCAGCAAGAATTTCGTTCGCAGGTCCATAAACCCGGCTATACTACCCGCCGGCAGCTTATTAAACCATTCACGAGCAATACCCTGCAGTGTCATTGGAAATATCTGACACGCAACCAGATCCACCCAACCTTGAGTGCGCATTGCGCCTTCAAAACGCTGTAAGAAGTCATCTGGATCAGTTAAGCCATTGTAAGTACCCAACGTATGAGGTATCTTTGGCGCAGTTGGAAACGGATATGCAGTTATATGCGGAGGAAACTTATCGAAAGTAGTTGGTAGCTCAAAAGGTGGTTTAACAGGGTCACCTTTGAGCCCTGCGAAGAAACGCCTCATCATATCCTGAACAAAATCAGGTTGTGAAAATAGGTGGACCATGTCAGGAGGTGTCGCCTGCATAAATTGGCTTGCGAGGTTTGCCTGCCCCTGAATATTTTGCCAGGGCTGCCCTGACATCTGCGGATACAACCAAGGCTGATTTGGAAAAGAAGGCAGGCTTGCCGACGCAGAGTATACGGGTATCTGAAAAGGTGCCAAAACCTGTGGCGCGGATGCCTGCGAGACCTGAGGATATGCTGCTATAAGCCCAACCGTATGCGCAGTGCTTTGTTGTTCTGCGGTTATCGGCGTCCAATGAGAATTGGCATCCGGAATGACACCGAACCCCCAACTATTAAGTAATGCCTGCGCATCCGCTGGAGTCAAAAACTGCGAAATTGGACGCGGTGGTTGCCAAGGTTGCAACGGTGTAAACGATGAATTCTGCTGAACACTCTGCGTCTGCAGAGGGATTGAAACCGTGGTACTATTAATAGGTAACTGGCCGCAGCATACTACGTGCGGGCCTACTGTTTCACCGCTAGTGCCTACCAAGATGACCCTTGGAACCACTGCGGAAAAATTCAACCGCGTGGTGGTAACTGGCGAGTTTTCCCTTGGCGGTGTAATCCCATCTGGATATATCGGCTTATACCTCTGAAAAGGCTCTCTGGATACAGGTGGAAGATATGGCGCGTATCCCGCCCCCGTAGTCATAGCCTGCGTATGCTGACTGCCAGATGGTGTGTTTTGATTATCCGTTTGAGTACGTTCCGACGAGTCCCCGGAAGTCATGATACTGTTAAAAGAAAAAATTCAAAAAATTTCGTGAACAATAAGCCTTATAATTCAAAACCTTTTAAAAGAGAAAGCAATTAAAC
The DNA here is from genome assembly GCF_046630445.1 of Rutidosis leptorrhynchoides. Taxonomy (NCBI): domain Eukaryota; kingdom Viridiplantae; phylum Streptophyta; class Magnoliopsida; order Asterales; family Asteraceae; genus Rutidosis; species Rutidosis leptorrhynchoides. The sequence goes on from NC_092336.1 coordinate 20,327,048, forward strand.
AGTCTTGAACTAGTTCGGCTCTCAATGAAAGCACCACTTGATCATGCATATTTTTACCATTGGGTTTAACATGCCTGCTCAATGCGTTAGTGGGGTTTAAGGATCTTAGAACAAGGTTCTCCGGTCCGGCTACCGTGAATAACCCTGGCCGGCATGATGATGTCGGCGGGGTGGTCAAGTGATTAAGTCCACCTTTGATAGCGATCGCTGATCAAAAGGCCCCAAATAAGGTTGTAGGTGCTAGTTTAATGAAGAACTAACCTGTTAACCTTGAAAAGATGAAGAATGATGCTTAATTACGTAAGGCGTGTGGTAGATGATAGTTACGTAATGTGATGATCATTAGAATGATAGTTAGGGTTTGTATATATAGGCAAACCCTAATTCTAGAACCATCCGAGATATTGGCAATCCTTTCCATAACAAACTCCCCCGAATCACGGATGTGATTATGGAAAAGATATTTACTTGTTAGCCAAGTAATCTTTGTACCGAGAATAAAGGCATCAGATACGAATCCGCATACCGCATAACGCACACAAGCACACGCATACGCACACTAGTAAGCGCCCGCATACATATGAGGTGCGCATGCGGGTTGCGGTATCATTACCCATCAAGAAATTGGTAAGTAAATTGTACGATATGTTCCAGTTAATATTACTCTGTACTTAGGTTTGGAAGGTTGGTAACCCAAACAATTGGGTTAGATGAATAATTGAGGGATGTTTAGCTAAAATAATTAAATATGAACTATTAATATTTCATTGGAATCGGGTCTATTGGAGGAGGCTGAGCATCCCTCTGTCCCCTCCCTGTCTCCGCTACTGCATAAGACTATTTGTAGTGGTTGGGGGCGTGGGTTGAGAGCATGAGTTGCTTTTTGTACCTTTCTGATGACTATGGCGTGTGGGTTGTTTTGTGGAGTAGTGGTGGTGTGGGGTTTTGATGTGGGTTAGAAGTATTGTGATGATGTGTTAAAATGTAATTAGGTTAAGTATTAAAAGGGGTAAAAATAAGATTTTTAAAATAATAAAAATTAATAAATTTGCAAGCCACACCGTTGCCAATCCCGTTGGATTCCCAGGAACGCTCCATCTTTTTGGTTGTGCCACGCCTCGATATGGCTAGAAGGGGGCGACGCCGGGTGCCATGTCACCCCCACGCCGTTGCACTACACCGCTACAAGCGGTCTAACACTCCCATAACACACTATTGCCAACCATGACATACTTCCTCAAAATTTATTATTATTATTTATTATTATTATTATTATTATTATTATTATTATTATTATTATTATTAAATTATTATTATTATTATTATTATTATTATTATTATTATTATTATTATTATTATTATTATTATTATTATTACTATTACTATTTAACTAACAAATAAATATTGGTTTTTGAACATCACATATAACAATCATACGGTTACATTTTTTTTAAAAGATATAATTGGAAACAAACATAAGTACATAAAACAATAAAAACTACTCGTCGTTGTCGTTGGATAACTCAAACGCATTTTGGTATTTCTTGGTGATTTTTGTTCGGGCTCTTAATACCAAAGCGCGTTGTTCCTCCGTCAAGTCGGGTGCACATGGCTGGGTGAGAAATGACAATTGATCCAACATTTCACGTGTCTTGGTCGCGTCGTATATCCTATCCATCGTCCGCATCGGATGACCCCGAACTCCTTGGTTTTTGAACGACCCGGTGGATGACGCAGAGGCTATGGATTATCACTATTATACTGTGGATTATCACTATTATGAGATCAAAATGTAAGGCTATGGCAATATCAGTTAAAGCCCTGCCACATATATCAATTCGCTTATGCAGAGACCATCCCCTATAGTTCACCCTTTTGAACTTCTCTCTTATCATTCAATGTCATATCCAACTATTCACTATTAAAATATATAAAATAAATAAGATTAAGATAAGATATATTACATTATATAATAACTAAATATAAATAACATTACATTAATAATGTGAACACATTACATTACATTAAATAAATAAAATTCACTACAATAATAAAATATGATACATATTCAAAAAAAAAAAAAAAAAAAAAAACTAGTCCGAGTCCGTGCCTTCCACACCTCCTTCAGATGGCAGTTGTGGCAAAATTTTATTAATATATTAGCGATGATAGGCAAGAAGCTTTTGTTCCTTAATTAATTGGCATATTCATATTGATAGATTGATGGTAGTGTTGAGCACCTTGAACGTCCTACTTATTCGTTTAACAATGGACGATTTTCGTTTTTCTTTCTTGTTGGGCTTTAATGATTTCATTGTGGACATCGTGAGATGTGCAACGTGAGGAAGCGGCATCAGACGAACCCGAACTTTTGTGACTTTTTTTGCTAAGTCGTGATTGGATGTAGAACGGATCGTGCTCGACAATTGCTTCAAGGTGACATTTTCCAGGGCGGTTACCTCGAGGGCGGCCGAGGGAGGAGGAGGGCAGCCATATTTCCATCGGCGCCCTCGAGGAAGATAGATGGTGACTTGGTTGAGCACGGGCCATTAGAATTGGTCTAATGAATTTATGAAATCTACCACTTCTATACAATGCTTATAAAATGCCATTGTAATTACATCACTTCTTAATTTAAACCTTACCTTAAAAAATTAGCAAGGACACATGTCACTTTTCTAAACCCGCATGCTTACATCATTCATATTATTAAGTTTTAAATTAATCTTAATATAAAAAAATCCATGGAATACAGAACCCGTGAAAAATAAATAGCAGAATCCGATCTATTTATACGGAATAAATATCTATATACGAAACTTTTAAAACAGAAGCCCTAGAAAATTGCATCGGCCTTCTTCTGCATCTTCGTTTAGTTCCAAGAAAAACTTTTTAGAAAGCATACACTTGTTTGCTCATTTCACCACACTTATATAATGATCATGAATTTTGATTTTAAAGTGGCTGCAAAATTTTCCTTACTGTTAGCCGCTCATTACATCGGCTTCGAAAATTGTGAACGTCTTGCGTTTGGGCCTCATCCGAGGGAGTTTTGTCACACGTGATGTCCGTATGAATACGTCGTGTGAGTTTCCTCCTGAGGGACGATAGGATTGTAATGATTCATACCAAGGAAATGATGGAAGGGTGGGTGTCGACACCGCGTTCGACCCCGTCAATGACTCTGAAACGCCGATAAAAAATGGCTAACCCTAAATTCATATAGTTTTTCTCTATGTAAATAATGGTTGCACATTCATTAGGATGGCAACTGTAATTATTCAATTATGTATACACATTCATTAGACCTATCTGTGTGCAAGGGTAAACGAAAAATGAAACTCTTTCGTTAGTAGGTTAACGTGATAAGTACCGCATTGTCAAAGGAAGAAATTTGTGAGTCGCATCGCAATGACTTGTCTTTTAATTATTATACAGTGGAGGGAAAAAATTACTAAGCATGTGTTAGAAAATTAGGGTTGTGAATTGATAATCATGGATTGGTTCTTCAATCGTGAAACACTTTCTTAATTAAGTATTTCGCCCCTCACAAGCCTCGGGTTTACACGAAATCCTAATTGGAATAAAACAAGAACAATTTTGTTTCCAGGCAAGAAGAAATCAAAATCACGTATAGAGAATTTGTATGTTTTGTGTATTTGTTTTTTATGAAAACAAAATCATATTCCTATATTTATAGGAAGTGAAAAGGTATGAGTGACGGGACGCATTCTTTCAACCAAAAGATGTAATCTTTCAACGAAAAGACACAACTTTTTATTCACACCTAATGGAAAATGGTGGACAATTTCCATATTAGTATTAAGTTAACTCTTACGGGCGTGTACTCCACACTCTCCTAACCTGTTATTAGCTATAACTTGATTACCTTTGTTTTCAAGTAAATTCCAATTAACTAAAATGCTTGTTGATAACACTAAAATCACCAACAACATGTAGGGTTTTATTCTTTTTTATCTTATAAATTTCGTAAGAAGAAGAAGTATTATAGATATGACAAGAAAATTTTAATAATAAAAACTTGGAGGTTGTTGATGCATATTTGTATGGTCGTCGCTGGGCGAATAATTTTTATTATTCCATTGTACACCTAGGATTGTATTGAACAAGTAAACTCTAGTCACATGAGCATATGTGACAAAACGTCCTATATAAAGAGTTACTTGGTTCATTTGTCATTTGAGCACCTCCAAAGTTAGTGTGAGCACATAATGTGAGAGAGAGGTGAGCTCCACCTCTTCACCTTCATGGTGGAGAGGATCCACGGTGGATTGATGCTCCAACCACCATGGAAATGACAAAGTGTGATAGCTTAGATTATGTAACACCCTGATTTTTTTTTAACATAGCGGAAGTAAATACTTAATTACCAAAATAGCCTTATTTAACGTTTACATAACTTTGTTTACAAACCAACTTTATACAACAACGGTGTTACGTGAAAACATCATTAAAATAGAAAACATCAGAGTTAATCACATAGTCAAACATGTCTTCAAACCCGACCGCAACACTCATCCAAAACAGCAGTACCTAAACCTGCAAGGGTGGAAATGTGGGGAATTAGCACAACTGCTAAGTGAATGGATATTATCTAACAGATCAAGCATAAGCAACTGAACATGCAAAGGCCACAGATATGCTAACGTCCTGAACTAGCATATAACAACAACTGACAATATGAGGATCGGCGGCTTGTACGAACACACGACTTAGTTGATCAAGCTACAGTCTACCGATAGTCCGCTTTACTGACTCCACTGCATAACTGTCCAGACGCAACACATGCGTCCTTCTATGCTATACTGAACAATCAGTAACACCATGACCTGACCAGGCTACCACAGTTGACCTCACATCAACCCTACCTTGCCGCCTCGGTGGGTTCCCAACCTTGCCGCCTCGGTTGGTGTCCAACTAACAGTGCGCACATAAGATCACAGATAAACAGTCATGCAATCGTCCTAACTAGCATGGCAATATTTAACTATGCATGGTAATCATACTGAACATAAACATAATAATAAAGAGTCTGAACAAGTAGCGTGTCAGCTACTTAATACTCTATCCGGAGATAGATCCACTCACCGAATACCAGTAATAAGCTCAAATAATCTATCACTGAGCGGCTTCCTTATCCTTATCACCTAAACATAAGGCAAATCAAGTTAGTTTCTGTCTGTTAACACAAAACTGCACAGTACAGAAAATCAGTCACAAAAAGCATCCTGATAATCATAAGTCACGCGGATAGCATAACGGCTAGGAAACAGCCAGTGTTGTAAATCTCCCGAGATCTCCCTGAGATCTCCCCCGAGTTCTCATTTTTAGAAGGAAATCGATACGAGATGTTCATCTCCCGAGATTTCTCGGTCAACGGGGTCAAACTTAGTCAAAGCCACGATTTCTCGAATTTTCTTTCTAATTTGTAAGATTTTCTTGTAAAATTCTTAATTTCTAAGATTTTCTCGCCCATTTCTCGAATATTTTTGTAAAATCACGTAAAACGTATATAAATATACATATATTTATATTTTTATGTATATTTTATTGAAAAAAACTATAAAGTCAACGTAAGTCAACGTCTGAGATCTCCCCGAGATTATTCCGAGATGCCGAGATCTCCCTAAAAAGTCCAAACGAGATCTCCCCGAGATCCGAATTCTCCAACCTTGGAAACAGCTAAATTAAACAACAACTACTGATCTGATCTGCATCCTTACGGTTGCATATGCATCCGTACGGTTGCAAGTCCATCCGTACGGTTGCATAGTGCATTCGTACGGTTTCACACTTTCTGCCCGGTTGCACCAACACCACTGCATCCGTACAGTTGCACATGCACCCGTACGATTGCACCGTGTACCCGTGTGGTTGCAAACTACAACCGTACGGTTGTGCTCATCGAGCAACAGCAGCAGAAAAGACGGGTTTTTGAACCAAAATCGCTCAATCTCGTTTCCAGACATGTTTTTGACTCAAAATCCACACACAACATGTTAGGAAAACATTTAGGGACTTGAACCCACAAATCTTACACATCAATCAACATTAAAATCAACCAATTTGACATAAAACCCACTTTGATAAAAACCTAACTTAAAACCACACAAATCCATCAATTTGAGACTAAAATCATTGATTGTTACCTTGAGATAATCACGAAATCAGTAAGAACAAGCTTTGTAACACAATTTCAAATTCAAAAACAAGATTGAGACAATTAGGGTTTCAAGTGTGAGAGTGAGTTTAGGTACGGAGTGATTGAGAAATTTCCAGAAAATGGAAGAAGTGAGTTGGTCACAAGCTTATATATTTAAGCTAAATACAATACCCCATCACACACGGGTATTTACCAGTTATCTAAAATCTTTCGTACTTAATTTGACTGCCCTAACGGAGTCCAATTTAAATAAACGAACCTGTTCTGTGACCCTTGTCACAAACTGGTATTAACCAAATAATAAAATAACAATAAACATTATATTAAAATAAAAGCATAATTACCCACACAATTACGCCTAAGGGCAATAAAGTCATCTTACATCTAGGCCCTATCTGAGGATGTTACAAATCCACCCCCTTAAAGAGATTCCGTCCTCGGAATCTGGTCTTGGTCAAACAGACGTGGATAACGAGCCTTCATCAGCTCTTCGGTCTCCCACGTAAGGTTCGATCCTAAACTATGCTTCCACTCAACAAGCACCATATGAATCTCCTTCTTTCTCAACTTTGTTGAAAGGACCCGTTCATATACATTATAAACGATTCACAATAGTTGATTACATTGCGAGATATTTGACCTCTATATGATACATTTTACAAACATTGCATTCGTTTTTAAAAGACAATCTTTCTTTACATCAAAAATTGACAGGCATGCATACCATTTCATAATATCCACTATCCAACTATAAATTGATTTAATAATAATCTTTGATGAACTCAATGACTCGAATGCAACGTTCTTCGAAATATGCTATGAAAGACTCCAAGTAATATCTTTAAAATGAGCAAATGCACAGCGGAAGATTTCTTTAACACCTGAGAATAAACATGCTTTAAAGTGTCAACCAAAAGGTTGGTGAGTTCATTAGTTTATCATAATCATTTATTTCCATCATTTTAATAGACCACAAGAATTTCATTTCCAGTTCTCATAAATATACGTCCCATGCATAGAGACAAAAAATAAGCATTCATATGGTGAACACCTGGTAACCGACATTAACTAGATACATATAAGAATATCCCCTATCATTCCGGGATCCTCCTTCGGACATGATATAATTTCGAAGTACTAAAGCATCCGGTACTTTGGATGGGGTTTGTTAGGCCCAATAGATCTATCTTTAGGATTCGCGTCAATTAGGGTGTCTGTTCCCAAATTCTTAGATTACCAGACTTTAATAAAAAGGGGCATATTCGATTTCGATAATTCAACCATAGAATGTAGTTTCAATTACTTGTGTCTATTTCGTCAAACATTTATAAAAGCGCATGTATTCTCAGTCCCAAAAATATAAAGGGTAAAAAGGTAAATGAAACTCACCATACTGTATTTCGTAGTAAAAATACATATAACGTCATTGAACAAGTGCAAGGTTGGCCTCGGATTCACGAACCTAAATTAATTATATATATATTTATGTATTGGTCAATATTTGTCTAACAAATTAGGTCAAGTCATAGTGTACCACAATCCTAATGCTCGAGACTAATATGCAAAAGTCAACAAAAGTAAATTTGACTCAAAATAATTTCCAAAAATCTATACATGATTAATATATAGTTTAAATATCGTCGTTTTATATTTTTAAATATTTTTAAAAGATTTATTAGAGTAAATAATATAATTTATTTATTAATAAATAAAATTTTATATTATATTTATATAATAAAATATACTTTTTTATATATTAAGTAATAAAATTTATAGAGTTCATTTAATATTATAAAGATAATATGATAGGTATTATTAAAGTAAGTTATTACACGTAGTAAAATATGTTTGTATCAAATATTTATTTGATAAAATAATATCTATAATGATAGTAAGTAAAAGTTGTATTATTTTGTAATAATAATTATTATTATAAAAATATCAATATTTATAATTACTAAGATGATATTATGATAAAACGATAATTCTAATTATGATAACTTTAATATTTACGATAATTTTTAATATTATCTTTAAAATAATAATTCTATTTAAAATAATAATAATAATAATGATATTTTATAGTAACAATGACATTTCTATTAAAATGATAATTTTTGTTAAAATGATAGTTTTAATACTAACGATAATTTTAATAATAATAGTAATGATAAAAATAATAAGAACGATAATTTTATCTAAATCAATATCTTATAATATTTTAATTTCATCATGATACTCTTACCCATTATTTTCTAATCGTTTCGTTTAATAGCTTTTAATCGTCTTTTATATCGTGTTCATAATAATGATAATAATAGTAATCAAAATAATTAGGTGTTAAAAATATTTGTTTTAATTACACTAATATTAATAATGATAGTTACTATAACATTATTAACGATAATACTAATAATTATCTTAATGATAATATAGCAATAATAATAATAACAATAACAATAACCATTTTTAAATAATGATATATATTAATAATGATAATAATAATAATAATACCAATAATAATAATAATAATAATAATTGGATAATAATAATAATACTAATTATAACTTTAACGATAATAACGATAGTAATAATAAAAAAAATAACAATTTTTAATGATAAATCCTTTTATTGATAAATATAATAATAATAATAATAAGATAAAACTAGAACGACGATAATAACGACGATAATAATAATCATTTTTAATAATAATACAAAAATTCGATGGACTATAACTTCAAATCCGTTCATCGAAATCATTCGATATCTAAATGAAAAGTTCTTAATTTTTTGCTAGCTTTCCAACGACATGCATATCTTATACCTTATCTCAGTTGCATATATAACTAATTCAGGATTCAACATAACCTAACTAAAGGCAATATCAAAAGTACAAACATGCATAACCCTATATACTCGAGCACTAGTCAGGGATACACTATTAGTATGTAAAAGTTAAATTATGAGTACTCACGTATTAATATTGAGATTCAATATTGCAGGAAAGGTACGTAGACGCAACGGAGATGATAAACACTATATTGATCTCACGAGCATACCCATGAACCATACCCAATCACCTCCATAGCTATAACCCATAATTTCCTTAATCCAATCCCACTCGAAAAATAATTTCGAAATCACTAGGACAGCACTCTGACATAATATTTTATGTATACTAATAATATCTTGAAATAATACGGAGTAAATATATATATGTAAATCGATTGAGAGAGTTTAGAGAAAAATATTTTCAAGTTTCTTATGAAATAATGAAACCTATTGAATTCTATTTACAATAGATTTTTAAATTATTAAAGTGAATTATTAAAGTATGAATTATTAAAGTGAATTATTAAAGTATGAATTATTAAAGTGAATTATTAAAGTATGAATTATTAAAGTGAATTATTAAAGTATGAATTATTAAAGTGAATTATTAAAGTTAAAGTAAAGTAAAAATAAAGTAAAGGTAAAGTTTAAATATAGTAAAAGTATAAAACTATGTACGTATAATACGCGTATAAATATATATAATATTAATTTAAATCGTTATATATATTTAATAAAATAAAATATAAATATCGTTATCTTTATCATACTGGTTAAGTAATGAGTTGTCAAAAGTGGTTCTAGATATTTATAAAAGTTATATACGTTTTAATAATAAAGTTCTTTTTAAACTGAAAACGTTTTTGTACGTTTGAAACTAAATCAAATAAATATAATAATTTTGTTTTCCAAAACCAAATATATTTTTAAGAATCATTTTGTTTAAAGGTTAAAATAATGGAAATCGTTATATCATAAAATGTTTTAGAAAAGTAGAATCATATATATTCATAATAGGTTTCAAGTTTTTAAATTACAGTTTGTTGGTGAAGCATGGGATAAAGTTCAAAGGTTAAATAAACGTATGAAATCATCTTAATGAAAAATGTCGAGTTACATAACTTGTCGATATCCAACTTCTAAGTTATTTACACTTCACGTTCTTACTTATAAATCACTTTACCATTTTCCGAATGTTGTCAAAAAGAATAGATTTCTTAAATCACAGTGGACCTCATAACATAGACCCGTAATCATATCATAATGTATCTGATAAATCAATCATTTGATATTATCTTCTAATTCCATCGATAAATATATTGAAACAAATACGTTCATGTAAAGTATTATATGTTTAATACTTTATTAATATTCTCAAGTTATAATATATATATATACATATATATACATATTTATTTATATATAACGGTTAGTGAATCGTCGGAATTTGGTCGAGGTTATAATGAATGTATGAACACAATTTAAAATTCTTGAGATTTAACTTAACAAACTTTGCTTATCTTGTCGGAATAATATAAAGATAAAGTTTAAATTTGGTTGGAAATTTCCGGGTTGTCACATTTGTCACCTTTCTATCAACAATCCTAACCGGTTCTTCAACTAACTTTTGATTTAAGTTAACCCTCAAATCACTTAAAGGAACCAGTTGCGTCTCATCGTCAACCTTACACTTCCTAAGGTAACACACGTTGAAAGTGTTATGTATCCCTGCTAACTCTGCTGGAAGCTCTAACACAACCGTCTGATCATTAATCCTTTGAATAATCTTGAACGGCCCAATGTACCTTGGAGCTAACTTACCTCGCTTACCAAACCTGATAACTCCTTTCCACAGCGAAACTTTCAAGTAAACACGGTCACCCACCTCAAAGTTTATCGGATGTCTACGTGGATCGGCATACATTTTCTGTCTGTCACGTGCCGCTTTTAAATTTTCACGCACTATCACTACCTTGTCGGCTGTTATCTGAACTAATTCTGGACCTGTAAACTGTTTCTCACCGGCTTCTAACCAACAAGTCGGCGTTCTACACTTGCGACCATACAACATTTCATAAGGTGGCATACCAATACTCGAATGATAAGTATTGGTGTAAGCGAACTCGATCAACGGTAGACGTATATCCCACGGACCACCGTACTCTAATACGCAGGATCGAAGCATATCCTCTAGTGTCTGTATTGTACGCTCAATCTGACCGTTGGTCTGTGGATGATACGCTGTACTCAAATTTACCCTCGTTGCCAAACTTTTCTGTAAATTGTTCCAGAAGTTCGATACAAATCTAGAATCCCTGTTGGATACGATAGACAACGGAACTCCATGTCGACTAACTGTTTCTTTCAAGTACAATTCTGTCAAAGTACTCAATGAAGCTCTCTCTTTTGTAGCTAAGAAATGTGCACTTTTCGTCAGTCAATCAACAATTATCCATATCATATCATTACCTCTCTGAGAACAAATATGACATCTTTCTACTAATTGAGCAACATTTTTTTCATCGTTGGCCACCAATACATCGGCTTTAGATCATTATACATCTTGGTACTACCTGGATGGACAGTCAACCTCGATTTGTGCGCTTCCTTTAAGATCAATTTTCTTAAATCTCCAAGCATAGGCACCCAAATTCGGTTCTTAAACGTCTTAAGTCCACGGGAATCGTCAGTCAATTGGTCCTTGATTTTGGTCATCAGTTCAGTCTTTAAGTTCTCCTCCAATAAAGCTTGGGCTTGAACTAGTCTTATCTGTTCAATAAGGTCTGAAACTATTTCGGTTCTCATAAATTTCACGGTCTCTACTGTCTTTTTACGACTTAAAGCATCGGCAACAACATTTGCTTTACCCGGGTGATACTTTATTTCACAATCGTAGTCTTTTATAAGCTCAATCCACCGTCTCTGTCGCATATTCAGTTCTTTCTGCGTGAAAATATATTGGAGGCTCTTAAGGTCTGTACATATTACACACTTTGTACCGTATAAGTAGTGTCTCCATAACTTCAATACAAATACCACTGCGGCCATTTCTAAATCATGAACTGGATAATTACATTCGTGTGTCTTTAACTGACAAGAAGCGTACGCGATAACTTTATCTCTCTGCATCAGTACACACCCCAGCCTGGCAATTGACGCATCACAATAAACCACGAAGCCGTCTGAACCCTCTGGTAATGCTAACACTGGAGCTTGACACAACAATTGTTTGAGTGTCTGAAAAGCCTATTCCTATTGGTCACTCCATCGAAAACTTACGTTTTTTCTGGTCAATTTGGTTAACGGACCCGCTATTTTAGAAAAATCTTTTATAAATCGGTGATAATAACCCGCAAGACCCAAGAAACTCTTAACTTCTGTCAGCGTCTTCGGCGAATTCCAACCCATTACCGCTTCTATTTTCGATGGATCTACTTTAATACCTGTCTCACAGATAACATGACCCAGAAATTGCACCTCTCGAAGCCAAAACTCACACTTCGAGAAATTAGCGTATAACTGCTCTTTCTTTAACAACTCTAACACCAATCGAAGATGTGTCGTATGATCAGCCTCTGACTTTAAATACACCAATATATCATCGATAAACACAATCACAAACTGATCTAAATACTGTTTACAAACTTTGTTCATCAGATCCATGAAAACTGTTGAAGCATTTGTCAACCCAAATGGCATAACCAAGAACTCGTAATGCCCATATCTCGTTCTGAACGCTGTCTTCAGTATATCTGATTCTGCAACCCGAACCTGATGATACCCGGATCTAAGATCTATTTTCAAAAAATACGAAGCACCCTAAAGCTGGTCAAACAGATCATCGATTCTAGGTAAAAGATACTTATTCTTAACCGTCCTCTTATTCAATTCTCAATAATCTATACACATTCTCAGAGTACCGTCTTTCTTCTTTACAAACAACACTGGCGCACCCCACGGCGAGGAACTCGGTCTTATAAACCCTATGTCTAACAATTCTTGTATCTGAGACATCATCTCTCTGATTTCAGAAGGTGCTAACCTATAAGGAGCCTTAGCAACTGGAGTTGTTCTCGGAACCAAGTTAATCTTATACTCTACTTCTCTTACCGGCGGCAACCCCGGTAACTCGTCAGGAAATACCTCAGGAAATTCCGAAACCACTGGAATATTAGTAACAAATCTTTTCTCTATCTTAGCATCAATAACATAAGCCATAAAAGATTCACACCCCTTAGAGAGTGACTTCTTCGCCTTCATCATAGAAATCAACGGAAAACTAAACCCACTTCGTTCCCCTCGGGCCACAATACGGGTTCTGTCGGTCAAACGGAAGGTCACAATCTTCTTATCACACTTAATGTGGGCCTTATGTAGGCTCATCCAGTTCATCCCTGATGCGTTGAAACAGTACCTTTATTTATGAACGGATTTGAGTTATTTTATTACACGAATCGTTTTATTGTATATATGGTATTTTAATGAATTCAGGTTGGTTTCACACATATATAGGCAACTAGTCCTATCCGCGTAGTTTAGTTTGTTGGTAAATCCGGTTCGTTCCACAGGGAGACAGTGTTCAATGGTTTTTTAATAGTCTTTGAAGTTAAACTTATTTTAAAGGGGTTTTGGATTAGGAATTGATAATACTACATATAACTTAATCCTAATTTAATTGAACTACTTATTAATTTATACGAATACATTATTTATAATTATTAACTTAAAAGTGAATTAATTGAAATTATACTAATAAATTTATTACTAAATGATAATTAATAAAATAATAACTTTTAATAAAACTAATTGTTTAGAATTTTGTTTTGAGCAATTATAATATAAATTTATTGAAATTAACTAAATAGCATGTTTTAACTAAATTAATATAAATTAAGAGGAATTGTAATATTTAACTAATTATAAACTAATTACTAATTATAAATTATAATAATTAATACTAATTATAAAATAATAACTTAAATATAATAATAAAATAATTAAAACCCTAAATTTTAACCTAATTCTCTACAGTATTTGTATTTATACTTACGCGTTTCACGTAGTATTATACGCGTTCCGCGTATATTTTAAATCGTACGCGTATCGTGTAGAGTTGTACGCAATCCGCGTATGATATGATTGATGTGACAAAACAGTGACGAATAAACTGAATTATAATGTTGTGTAATAATTTTTTTTTTAGTTTTACTTTACTGAATAAATAAACGTAAATAATAATAATAATAATTAGCAATATATAAATAGGGAGTGTTTACTTAAATGTGTCACCTCTAGACCCATGGATTGTTTTAAGTTTAAGCTCGTATTAAAATGTTTAGTATAAAACTTATATTTTCCTTTCGAATAAATAATAAGTTTTGACTAACTAAATTAAATCTAATTTTCATTGGATTATATTTAGATAGTTACTAGTTTTTAAGTATTTAAATTGAGACCCAACCCAGTTTTGACCTTCGCCAAAACCCAAATCATAACGGTTTCCCTTTTTACAATTTCACTTTTATGTAGCTAATGATATTACCCAAACCACCGAACCTTATTCCTAATTTAGTGTTAGTAAAATATTCATGAGTTCGTCTAAATCACTTTTAAATGTTGAAGCTTAATTTATATAAATAAAAATAACTTTCGTTATTTTAATCTAATAAATTAAGTGACAGGGGTTAAATATCCAAGTACATAATAATGGTTCTTTTAATTAGGCTCAATGTTAAAAATACTAAAGTTACATTTTAATTTTTACAAGTGATAACAATCCATTTCACTAGGGTCTCTACATCTAAGCAAACACTAGGGAAATTAGCTATTCATTATACTAAGGAAAACATGAAAATATAAATGTACAAACATAATAATAACGATAAAAACTGATAACGATAATTTTAACAGAATATACTTACGAAAATCTTCACTCTCATTTACTTTAAACGGTAGAAAATTACAATAATAACACCCCTTTAGCGCGTACAATAATACCCTTAATCACGAACAATACACCCTTGAAATAAAAACTATCCTAAATATTGAATTTTTAAACTAAAAATAAAATACAGTAAATGAAAATAATTGTGATGTTGTATATGGATTTTCTCTTTGAACTGTGTACTACTCCTCACTCTGTATCTCTCTCTGGTAACCCTTTTTCTATGTATCTCTTCACTGTATATGTACTCCGTATTATAAGAGTTTGAGATTCAAGTAGTAGGTGAAATGAGTGTACACTGCCTTTCTTGCTGTACCACTAAAAAAAGAAGTAATATTAAACAGAAAAGAAACCGTCCCATTTACATTTGGAATCTGGATCTGAACAAAAGATTACGCGTTTTGCGTAGATGCCCACACGATCCGCGTAAGACTTAAATACTACGCATTTCGCGTAGACCCTCACACGTTTCGCGTAAGTATAGCCGACAGTTTTCTTATTTTTATTTTATGTTTTACTCTCTGTTTATCCCGTGTTTACATATATCGACTTGGAACTTTTTATTTGAACTCTTCTCTTCGATCATCTTGAACTTGCATTCGGGTAAACATTATCTTGATACATATTTGGTTTGAATCCGTCGTTTTATCGTTGTTTTATCAAACTTCAAGCGCGTGTTTACTTTTGTCGTTTTTCTCGTGAATTATACATTTGAATGTCTTCGTTTCGGTAAAAGCTGATGAAATATAAATGATATTGCGTCGGAATATAGGTATGTTTAAAGCAATATCAAAATACCCCACACTTGAACGTTGCTTGTCCTCAAGCAATTACATCTTCTAAATAGAATCCGAACATTACATATTTTCCATATCGAACATTAAATCACACAACACACACTGCACGAAATGAAACACACGCTATATGGAATAAGTTGGAAACACTACACAATTTTTTATTGGATCACACACACAACACACGAAATGAAATTCTGACAACAAAAACAAAGTTGAAATTCGTGATTAAGGTTTAAAAATTTGGATCCTTAGGGAAAATTGGACCTTGTGAAAACGTTTTATGATTTTTTAAAATGTCATGCTAGTTTTTACACTAGACACGTTTTCAGGTTTTAACCTCAAATTCCGGTCGAGGGTAACTGAAAACCGTAGTCTCAGTCGGCGATTAGCAAACTATCCGCCCCCATGATTGAAGTATCATGGAACTTGAAACCGAATGTCCTAAAAATGGTTTTACACAATATAATTCATAAAATAGCATAAGTTTTAGAATAAAATTATATCGTGTCCAAATATCATCGGTGAACCATGAGTTTGCACACCTCAATTTGTTATGGCATATGTATGTTGACCGCGGTCAAACATAGATGCGATTGATCTTTACGGAGATCATCCATCTGGGGATTAGATTCATTAGTCTTAAAAGCTAATTTGCAATGTGCCCCCCCCCCCATTGTACAAGACAGATCCATCTCATGGTTAGGATAAGTCTGACCACCAAAAACCCTGTTTGATGCTGAGGTGAGGTGGATTTCCAGCCGATGATAGAGATGACTTTTCAAGATTTTTCGTCAACCTACAGCTGTTCTGGACTACATCTTCTAACATAAGTTAGCAAGTGTGTCATTTTGGAAGACTTTACTTCCTTAATGAGATATTCAGGTTTATACATTCCAAAGCGATGATATCTGCAATAAACTTCATAGAAATATGTGATAAATGGTTCTAAAAATATGGGCTTATAAATTCCTTTATACTTGGTTTTCTTTTATATATTTTAATCAAATAAACTTATGTATTTTTAATGTATGGAGACAATAATTTCGGTTTTTGACACCTAATCTTTAATTGCTATTTATTACATTAAAAATTGATTAGTCATATTTGTTTAAAAATTGCAAAAATTTTCATAAAAACCACTAAATAATAAGTTATCGAGAATTTATATACTCCCACCCCACACTTAAGATTATGTAATGCCCTCATTACATAAAATCAGATTAAATGTATAAATTTGAGAGGACAAAAAGTGTAAAGTGTTTACAACTTCCTTTGTTAAGCAATTGGAGATTGTAAAATGCTTAATGTATGAACATATCTAATCCTTTTTATCACAATAATGCTTTCGTGTTTCGCTATGTCGAATCTTATCATCGTAAGTACCTGTCAACAAATATGTCAAACACAAACGAGATGGGGTTGTACTTTAGTAGTACAAAAATTTTACCTCACACTAAAAGTTTTTGTAAAGATAAATAAAGGTAAAAATAAATTAACACACCATAAAAATCATTATATACAAACAAATACAAAATAAATAATTCTAAAAATAAAAAGAAAAACTAGAAAAATGACCACGCAGGGCCTCCCTAATCTTCCTGTTCTCGCTCCTGTTGCTGCCGTTGTTCATTTAGGCGTTGTTCCTTGTAAAAACGCTTATAGGCTTCCTGACTTGCGGCTAGGGCAGCGTTGGGGTCATAAGGTGGAGGTAGAGGGTCACTGGGTCCTTGCCATTGGGGGTATGATGGAAAGGCTGAGGGTGCGTATTGTTGTGGGTTAGCCGCGTATAAATATGCGTGATGATGCGCCCACTCTAATTGTGCTCCTTGGCCCCTCTGATCGTAGCGGATGTTTTCTAATATATTACCCTGAGCTAGTTGGGTATGCCTAATGTCCCCTATTTGCCTAGACAAACTAGTGTATTGGTCTTCTGATCTTCGTCCCCAATTATCATACGAGTTCCTTAAATCTAAACTCAATGAATCAAACGAATTTTGCAGCATATCGAAATCAGAAACACCTACATTAGACGAACTAGCCTGATCTGGCTATCTTCGTCTCCTCCTAGTTTCCCTAGCGGGTTCCTCATCCTCCTCCATAGGAGCGTGAGCGACAACTTCTTGCCGTCTCAAACTAATTACCCCACCCCTCACTTGTATAGCCTTAACCGTCCTATACACGTCCAATCCTAAAGTTTTAACAGCTTGATCTACCTGTTGGATTGGAGGTTCTGATTCACTCGGGTCGAGTCCGAACCAGCTTCCTAGACATGTGATGTAGTGACCCCCCGACATGTCACTTGTCTGTAATAACCCGACTTTTTCCGTTAACTTTCCGTTAAAAAATATAACAACCGTTACTTAAAATCTACAATTTTATATGTAAATTTTTTTTTATAATATACTACTATTAATATTGGTTACATTTTTTTTGAAAACACTACGGTTAGTGAAAACGAAAAAAAAATATATTTTAAGACAACAAAATGTATGATTATTAATTTTAATAATTAGGTTATATAACAATTGAGTTTTAAAAATCATTTTAATTAAGTAGGATGATGATACTTATATTTTTATTCAACAAGTATTTATACGCGTATTATATGAACGTTTCTAGATATATTGTTCTATACACTAATAATTCAAACTAATAAATGAATTAATAATTCAAAGTAATAATTCGGTTTAATAATTTAAACTAATAATTCAGTTTATTATTATAATATTTTATATTATATAATGGATATAAAAATTCGTAACCCACTTGCCAACTACTCCCATAATTTACGTAACACATGACTTATAAACATTATAATTACTCTATCATATAATTTAAATATTATAGTGATATTTAAACATAAATTTTATAATTGACTGAAATTAAATATAAAAGGTTTCGAACAATATACATAGGTGTATTTTTTTAAATATAAAATTTATCAATCACGGAAACATGTTAAGGCAAAATACATTGGGTTTTAGATAACGGATAAAAATCTAATAAATATGTAATATATATATTTTAGGGATACCCGTAAATGCCATTGTTAATTACCCTTGACTATATATTATATCTATATTTCTTACTATTAAACCCGTGACTACAAAAATTTATAACCCGTGTTTATTTAATATTACACCCATGATATATCTATACCCGTGACTATACAGTTAATACCCGTGATATCTATTATTGAGATAGATATTTACCCGTGACTCTATCTTATCTATATTATCTATATCAGATTCATTTCATCAAACAACCACGTACACAATTTTTCTCTTAAGAACACCCATCTACTATTCATCATCTTCATCGATCTTCTTTCCTCAAAAACACCTTCAAGAAATCACTTGATCATAAAATCGTTTACATATTCGGACTACTCTCGAAGAGCTCTACACATCTATACCAATAATTTCTTGATTAGGGTAAGTTTTAAAAACTCTAATTTTTGAGTTTTCATGTTTTTGATACATATTAGGGTAGATATAGTGTCTAGTGCTCAAGTCCTTGAATATATACAAATGAAATGGTGTTTAATTGATCATTTGAGTAGTTATAATGAAATCCCATTTTTAAACTGATATGAACTCATTCTTACATGTTAAATACAGTTAATCAAAGTTCATAATTGAATTGCTATCGAAGAGTAGTTAATTTTTCATATAGATATTGCGCGATTTTGATTTCTAGATCAAAAATTGTGATTAATTGATTTTGGTTTGAAAATTCGTATTTGATATTGCTAATCTGGAAAAGTTGAGTTTACAATCTGTTCTTGGCATGATAATATTTGAAAAGAGCTTGAAAATTTATTAACTTTTCGTTTAGATATCATATGTTTTCGATTTATAGAACTTAAGTTATGAACGATTGAAGTTATGTTTTTGTATGAATAAAGGTGAACGTTTTTGGCATGCTAAATGACATATAACTGATAATATAAGTTCATAGGGTTATTGGACTTGAAAAACCACTGATATTAGACTCAATAATTGGGTCGATTCGAATTTTCTTTAGACTTTTACGCTCGTTCAAAGTTTGGTACATGTTAATAAAAATGCTGTTTGATTTCTGAAAACTGCACGAACATAGTTTAACGTATTCTGTAACTGGGGCTTTTCTGGGACAAATCAGACTATACAAAAAATTGAGTAGATTCTCCACTTAAAAAAGCCTCATCCCCAATTGGCGGTGACTGATTTGGAGTTGGGATGATTTTTCTAAAAATCACAGAAGTTGCTGCTGTAAACCTTGTTTTAAACTTGTGTTTTTGCAAATGTTTCGGGTTATAAAAATAATGACCAATACTTGAGACTTGAAACTTTTTGTATGAACTTATATACTTATATTAACTATTTCATATAGTGTGGGGTTTTCTAAAGTGATAATTTTGTATATGTATAAACCATGTAATTTAAACCGTCCGTTTAGACATTTAACCCGTTTAAGCCAAAAAGTGTCAAAATGGGTAACGGGCGCCGAGGACACGTCCGATATATCAATTTAAGTAAGTTTGAAGTTTGTAATGTTTTAAAAATGATTTTTGGCATGTTTTGATCAAAATGGGTATTTATGACTCATTTGAGTCATACGCGTCTACTTTGACCAATATGCGAAATTTTGAGGATCAAAGGTATGTAACATGTCTAAAATATCATTTTTAAACTTATGACATGATTTTTACATGCTCAAGTATTATGGTTTGGAATTTGAGTTGTCAATGAATTTTTTTTATTATTTTAGTGAAAGTGTCAAAATGACTCTCGGGCTCACTTTGTAGGCTCGTAAATTATAAATGATTAAGTTATGGCAAAAGCTATTAATTGGATCAGAAAGTAGATATGAGATGCTTCAAAATGATATAAGATATGTATGATTTTGTCGAGTCAAAACTAGTTTAAAACGAGCCTGAAAACAGGATGTTGAGGCTGACTTTTAGTTTTGGTAAAGTGTCAAAAATGACTCTTGGGTCTATTTGCGGACTCGTAAGTTGAAATTAGTTAAGTCTGGATAAAAACTATTAATTGGCATTGAAAGTATTTACGACATGCTTTAAAACGATATATTATATGTATGATTTTGTTAAGTCTAAACAGGTTTAAAACTAGTGTGAAAATGGGTAATCGTTGCTGATTTTGAACACTTAGCATTTTATCAGCAGTTTACATTTTATCAGCAGTTTACATTTTATCAGCAGTTTATGTTTCGGGAGGCTGTTTTCGCGAGGCCATAACTTTCAAACCGTAACTCCGTTTTCGTCAAATAAACTGTCTATAGAAAGGTGGGATGATATACTTTCCAATGGTCACAACCTAAGGTATTATATCAAAGTTAGTGGGACTCGGAATCAGCTGCAAAATACCTAAAAAATACATATATGTAAATAATATTTTTTTCTAAGTAAAAATAGATAACCTAAGTTTGACTTATGTTTGACTATTTGACCAACTTGGGTAATATTATGAGATTGTTTATTTGTGTTGACCATTTTGACTGTGTTTGACTTGCGTTTGACTTACATTTGACTTACTTTGACTTCTGTTGACTTTTGTTGACTTTTGCTAAACTTTGCTAAATTTATGAGTCGGAGTTGAGCAATAGGACTATACTTACCCTATTGACCGACCTAGCTTATTAGACACTTATTGACCAATATCTGTTCTCTAGGTTGAGGTCTACGGTTACTTGCATTCCGATATTCGGTCACATCTCTGTGATTTATTTCTGAAGTTGTCAGGTGAGTTTCATTTGCTCCCTTTTTAATTGCTTTTGCAATCTATATTTTTGGGCTGAGAATACATGCACTTTATTTTAAACGCAATGGATACAAGTACATATTAAATTCTACACCGAGTTTGAACCGAAAATCCCTTAGCTTTGCTAACTAGTAACTGCCGGTTATAAGAACTGGTGGGCGCGAGTAGTTATATATGATAGGGCTTGACATCCCCGTCTGTTCTAGGTATAGTAACCCTAGCCTGAACTATAAAATAGACGTATGCTATTTGAGTTTAGTACACGTTGGTTTACGTGTATTGTACATTTTGATTGCATGTATGTTAAAACAGGGGTACTTATTAGATATACGTTAAAGTTTAGTTACCAGGGTGCTCAATCTTGTAGAATATTTTGATAAATGTTTCTGGATGAAACAACTGAAATCTTGTGATCCACCTTTATATACAGATTATGCGCAATATTAAAACTATGAACTCACCAACCTTTGTGTTGACATTTTTTAGCATGTTTATTCTCAGGTCTCTAGAAGTCTTCCGCTGTTTGCTTATACGTTATACAAGCTATGTGCATGGAGTCATACATGCTTTATTAGAGAAAACTTTGCATTCACAAAATCATCACCATGTATCTTATTTTGACTGTATTATCAACGGATGTATTATTGTAAACTATTATTTACGGTGATTGTCTATATGTAGAAATCATCAGATGTCGAAAGCCTTGGATTTAGATATTCATTTATGGTGTGTCTTTTCAAAAGAATGAAATGTTTACAAAACGTATCATATAGAGGTCAATACCTCGCAATGAAACCGGTGAATAACGTATTGCGTCAATAGCGATTTTGGCGGGTCGTTACAAGTTGTCCCTCGAGCACCCTTACCAACATGGGCCAAAAAGTAAGCAACTCCATAGGGTATACTAATAAATGTATCCCTATCTCTGATCGCATCCAAGTACCAAAGGTCAATATAATTAATTTTTTCTGTATTAGTAAACGACCTTTGGTTTATTGTGTTCGCTATAAACTTATGAATTATTCTAAAGCGAACATCAGTGATCTTTAGATAAGATTCCTGACCTGGCTCATATGTATTTCTATTAGTGAAAGATTACCAAACTATACCAGAATTATAGTTACCTGTATATCTAGCCCCTGTAAAAATATATTCCCTAAAACCGGGAGCTATCATCTCCTCAACGGTGTAAATCCCTAATGCGGTAGTTACGTCGCTTAGGGACATTGCTCTATCTACCCCACCCAGCCTAAATTGTAGAAAATTAATATCATCGATATTTTCTGGGTGTAAACTTATTCTAACGGTAGAGTAGAACTCTAAACACCATTCTCTATATACAGGGCTATTTAAACTAAATAACCTCTCGAAATCATTAAAAACCAAAGTCATTCCAAATTCGTTTGTAAAACTTTGGTTTAAAATTCCCCTTATTTGCTCATCTAAATTGACTGGTGGTCCTAAAGGAGCCCAGTCCACAACATATACCGGAGAGATGTTTCTACTGACCAGAGAAAGTAAGTCCTTAACCTTTTGTAATCGGTTAGGTACATCATCAGGAAATCTCAGGTTTGGGTGTAGATTCTGAAGTTGTTGTTCCATTTCTGGTGTTACTTGTTCTTCCCCTTGCTGTTGGTTAACAGCTCTCATTCTAAAGAATCCCTGCATAATATTGTAAAACAAGAGAATTGTCCCGATTGGGTATGTTAATGCCAGCAGAGAGTTTATCCTTGACATACAAGCTTGTTTAAACACCACAGGAATCAATATTTCAACAACAGTCTACTCTAAAAATTAAAACAAACAACAATAAATCAAGTTTCATAAAAAACAAAGTTAAATTCACAAGTGGAAATACGCAATGAGCTAAGCATATATAATTCAATTCAATCACATTACGTATAATCCAGCTCCTAATCATCAATACAATCTATACTTGATTCATGACAATTACAAAAAATTATCAAATTTATACGAAAATTAAAATCACAAAATCAATCAAACAAACTTATATTCAAAGCTTTTACCACTATCAAAACATCTAACAACATCTAAAAAGACCCAAAATAACACAATTCAATAGTAATTCCTCAATTTCCCCAATTTACATAAACCCTAATTTTTCAATAATCCATTAAACATCAAATTCTTATGCTAATCGGGTTTAACATTACACTAACAACATAGATATAGCATTAATCAAGCAAAATTCAACAATATCATGCATTAATTCGGATTAAAGCCATAAAAATAATAAATGAAAAACTTGAAAAACAAGTGGTAAAAACGGGTTTAGGACCCTTACCAATCTCGGCATGTTGAAAGGTAGATGAATTGGAGGAGATTGATAGTGTTAATTTAGTGTTTGGGTGTGATTTTTGGGGTTTTTGTGTTTCTTCTTCGTCCACTGAGAGCAAAAACAATAATAAGAGTGTGGAGGAGAAGTGCAGGTCGACTGATTATCTGGACTTGTTTTTGACCTCACGCGTTTCGCGTAGTTCTACGTGTTTCGCGTAGATTTAATTTGTACGAGTTTCGTGTGGATTGTCACACGTTCCGCGTAAGTGTTTTTTTTTTTTCAACTTTATAATTAATCAAAACTTTAAAATTTCTTTTATAAATTTATATGTGTTGCTACGGAAATTTCGGTTGTTATACCTAGTCTTAATCCGTTTATAAATTTTAAAAATTAATTTATAAAATTTAATAATTTAAAAGTTAAAGTTTTTAATATTTTACAAAAATAAAAATAAAACAAAATATTCTATTTATTATTTATTATATATATATATATATATATATATATATATATATATATATATATATATATATATATATATATATATATATATATATATATATATATATATATATATATATATATATATTTCCAACTTTACAAGTACTTAAATTTCAAAATATCAATTTTAAATTTATATATGATGTAACGGAAATTTCGGTTGGTATACCTAGTCTTTATCCGTTTATAAATTTTGTAATTTCAATTTATAATTTAATACTTTAAAAGTTAAAGTTTTAATATTTTCCAAAAACAACTTAAAAACAAAACACTCTATATTTTTTTTTTTACGAAAATTAATATTTAAAATTAAAAACAAGTACATGAAAAATAAAAATTAAATGAATTTAAAATACACTCTATTTTTTTTTTCTTTTTAAATTTTTAAATATTAATATATATACTTTCAAACCAACTAATTTTCAAACTTAAAACTTTGTTTCCTATCAACTAGGTAGAGATAATCTCGGTTGTTACACCTATCATTACCCGCGACGAAGGTTTATAAGTTATATATCTTTACGGTTATTGATAAAAAAGTATATTTTTAGTAGTTTTAATTTTTCTTTTATTTTTGGTGGTTTACCATTTAAAAGATATATTATGAATCCAACAATAAATTTCGTGCAATTTGAAGAACGACAATTCAGTTATTACACTTAGCATTATCGTTTTCAATGAAAATAGGTTAAACTCAAGGTTTATCAATTTTAAATGGTAGACCCTTTTTAATAAAATCACAATAAACAAATACAAACTAAAACACACCAAAACATAAACACACAAGAATTCAAAAAAATACAAAAATGCGTAAAAATACAAAAAATGCACAAAAACACAATTGGCGAGAAAAAGACTTAGATTGTGAAACCGCGTTGATTTGCCTCATAGTGGAGTCGTACCATTTCCCCCCCCCCCCATGGCTTTGTAGGCATAACCGCGTTGGTTTAAGAGGTTTTCCTTTGAACATTTAAAAGGCCCTTCTCGGCATAAGGTTACGTACTCGAAATTAGAGTCCGTCTGGTTCTTTGGGCAATTTCCGTAATGAGCTGGTTTTCCACATTTTACACATTTGCCCAAATGAAGCGATCGACGTTTCTTAGCTGATTTTGATTTTCATTTGGCATAATTTTTCTCGTTAAGTTCTTGCCTTATTTCTTTACTCGCCTGATCGCATCTTCTCTTTATATCTAACACCACATCTCTCGATAAAATTTTATCGCATATCAAAAAGAAGTGGTTGTAGACATATTGATTGCGCATCTTGAAAATAAACAATAAATAAAAACGAAAAGAAGAAAATAAAAATAAAAAGGTAGAATGGAGGGAGAAGTCTAGTTCTTTAGTGTCTGCTAGGGAAAGACCGAACAAACCCCACTCTTAAATATGAAAATAAAGTTCGAGAATGGAGTTGAAAACCTTAAAGTTACCCTGAATTTACTTATCCTTAGGGTAGAATGTGATCTCGTCTCTTTCCGTAGTATTGATTCCTTCAAAGTATAATTTGAGTCGATGACCGTTTACTTTGAAAGTTCCACCGTCCTTGCTATATAATTCTGCATATCCAGATGGAAAAACTTGTTTTATTATATATGGCCCAGTCCATCGGGATCTAAGTTTCCCAGGTGAAAACTTAAAACGTGATTGGAATACTAATACTTTATCCCCTTGTTCAAATTCTTTCTTTTCTTTTAACCGTGCATCGTGCCATCTTTTAGTTTTCTCCTTGTATGTTTTAGAGTTTTCATACGCTTGTAGTCTTAATTCATCTAATTCATTTAGTTGTAAGAATCGATTTTCTCCAGCTTTCACAAGATCGGTATTACATTCTCTCAGAGCCCAGTATGCCTTGTGTTCAACTTCGACAGGTAGATGACACGCCTTACCGTAAATCAATCGGAAAGGTGTAGTACCGATGGGTGTTTTGAACGCAGTTCTAAATGCCCAAAGCGCATCATCTAGCTTTCGATGCTAGATTTTTGGATTATTTTTAACTGTTCTTTCTAAAATTCGTTTAAGACCTCTGTTCGTGTTTTCAACTTGACCATTCGTTTGAGGGTGGTAAGAAGTTGAAAAACGATGATTAACTCCGTACTTTTTAAGCACTTTCTCGAGTAGTTGATTTGTAAAATGAGTTCCACGATCACTGATTAATGCTTTTGGAATCCCAAAATGCGAGAAAAGATTTTTAAGAAAGCTGACAACAACTCGAGCATCATTAGTGGGTAGGGCTTTTGCTTCAGCCCATTTAGAAAAGTAATCGACTGCCACGAGAATGTATTTGCATTTGTTAGAAGCGGAAAATGGACCCATGAAGTCAATACCCCAAATGTCAAATACTTCGCATACTAGGATGCTTTGTTGTGGCATTTCGTCTCTCTTGGAGATATTTTCAGATCTTTGACAAGCATCACAAGTTTTTATCATATTGTATGCATCTTTAAAAATTGTAGGCCAGTAAAAACCTGAGTCAAAAACCTTTTTGGCTGTATAGCTAGGTCCGAAATGTCCACCAGCCGGTCCTTCATGACAGTGCTCTAGAATTTGTTGCGCTTCTTTGCCGTATACACATCGACGAATAACTTAGTCAGCCCCTATACGGAAGAGGTCAGGGCTTTCCCAGAAGTAAAATTTCAGATCATCAAAGAATTTCTTCTTTTGCTTATAAGTTTGATTTTTAACAAGAATTCCTGCGGCTAGATAATTAGCATAGCCCGCAAACCATGGAATTTCTTCTTCTATTTCAATTCTCATAAGGAACTCGTCCGGAAAAGTATAGTGAATAACAGATTCGTCGAGTGTTTCTAAATTAGGATTTTCAAGACGGGATAAGTGATTCGCAGCGAGATTTTCAGCACCTTTTTTATCCTTAATTTCAATGTCGAATTCTTGTAGGAGAAGAATCCAACGAATTAATCTAGGTTTAGCATCTTGCCTTTTGAATAAGTACTTTAGGGCTGAATGATCAGTATAAACAATTGTTTTAGATAACACTAAGTAAGATCTAAACTTATCGAAAGAAAAAACTACTGCAAGAAGCTCCTTCTCAGTAGTCGTGTAATTCAACTGAGCTCCTGTAAGTGTTTTACTTGCGTAATAGATTGGTTGAAATTTGTTATCTTGACGTTGACCTAAAACAGCTCCCATCGCGAAATCACTAGCATCACACATTAGTTCGAAAGGTTTGGACCAGTCGGGTGATACCATAATGGGTGCATTCGTAAGTTTATTTTTTAGAATGGAGAAAGCTTGTAAGCATTCGTCATTGAAGTCGAATGTACTGTCTTTCTCGAGAAGTTTAGTCATGGGTCGAGCGATTTTGGAAAAGTCCTTTATGAATCGTCGATAGAATCCCGCAAGACCTAAGAAACTATGAATTCCTTTAACGTTAGTTAGAGGAGGGAGCTTTGAGATTACATTGATTTTAGCTTTGTCTACTTCCATTCCATCTCGAGAAATCTTGTGTCCTAAAACAATGCCTTCCTTCACCATGAAGTGGCATTTTTCCCAATTTAAAACAAGATTTGATTCCTCACAACGAATTAACATTCGCTCGAGGTTGGAAAGGCATGAATCGAAGGAGTCTCCAAAAACAGAGAAATCGTCCATAAAGACTTCCATACTTCCTTCTATCATGTCATGAAATATTGCCATCATACACCTTTGAAAGGTGCCTGGCGCGTTGCATAATCCGAACGGCATTCGTCGATATGCGAATGTACCAAATGGACAAGTAAATGTTGTCTTGTCTTGGTCTTTTGGATCAATGGGAATTTGAAAATAACCGGAGAATCCATCAAGGAAACAATAGTACTCTTTTCCCGCTAAACGTTCTAGCATTTGGTCAATATAAGGAAGTGGAAAATGATCTTTCCTTGTGGCGTCGTTTAAACGACGGTAGTCTATACAGACTCTCCAGCCAGTGACTGTTCTTGTAGTAACAGGTTCATTATCATCATTAAGAACGACAGTTGTACCTCCTTTCTTGGGTACTACTTGTACAGGACTAACCCATGGGCTATCGGATATAGGGTATATTAACTCGGCATCAAGTAACTTGATAACCTCCTTCTTGACAACTTCTTTCATGTTAGGGTTTAACCTTCACTGTCTTTGTACTACGGGTTTAAAATCTTCTTCCATTAGAATCTTATGAGTACAATAAGCTGGATTAATCCCTGAAATATCGGTTGTTTTCCAAGCAATTGCTTTCATATGAGTTTTTAGAACGGACATTAACCTACTCTTTTCGTTATCAGAAAGTTTTGATGAAATTATAACGGGTAATTGTGATGTACCTTGGAGATAAGCATACTCCAAATGTTCCGGGAGTTCTTTAAGCTCCAAGGTTGGTGGTTCTTCCAAGGAAGATTTTATTCGGAACCTGTTACCATCGGTAATTTCTTCAAAGGGTTCATCTTCTTTGGGAGTTTCTTCCTCACAATAATCTTCATCGATTACTACTTTCAATAATTCGTCAAGTTCAAGTTCTACATCGAATTCATCACCTTCACTCACTGAGGTGAAGTTTGAGGTGTCGACATTTAGTAATTCTTGTAATTCTTTTTTGACACAACAATCAACAATATCTACCTTATAACATTCGTCATCGGAAGAGATAGGTTGTTTCATAGCTTTATCTATGTTTAGGGTAACTCTATCTTCCCCTACACCTAGACTAAGCTTTTTGTCTTTAACATGCACAATTGCGTCCGCGGTATTTAAAAATGGTCGCCCTAGAATTAGGGGAACCTTGCTATCTTCTTCCATTTCGAGGACAACGAAGCCGGCAGGAAAGATTAAATGATTGACTTTAACTGGTAGGTTTTCGACAATACCAATAGGATAGTTAAAAGTTCTATCTGCTAGGCGTATACATATCCTAGTTGGTTTTAGATCGCCTAGGTTTAGTTTTAAGTATAAGGAGTGTGGCATAAGATTGATACTTGCGCCTAAGTCAGCTAATGCATCGTACATTACTGAATCTCCCATCAGACACGGAATAATGAAACTACCAGGATCTCCAAGTTTCGGTGGCATCTTTTGCTTTTGCAAAATTGCTGACCATTCCTCATTGAGGAATGTGGTTGAAACTTCTTCATATTTACCTTTATCGGCTATGAGATCCTTAATAAACCTTCCATAATTTGGCATACCCCTAAGAACTTCCGCGAGTGGCGTGTTAATGCTAATTTGTTTGATCATATCTGCAAATTTTTGATATTGGCTCGCGAGTTTGTCTTTCTTTAATGCTTTCGGGTATGGAATAGGTGCTTTGTGCACCTTCAATGGTGGTTCTTCAATTTTCTTTGATATGATCTCAGGTGGATCATCTTTCTCTTGTTCTTTCTCAACATGTTCATCTATATCAACAGGTTCTTGTAAACTAGAAGAAGATAAAGGAACTTCTGAGGTCTTACTAGTTTCTGGGTTAACAGTTAAACCACTTCTAGTAGTTATAGCATTTACATGCTCATTCCTTGTTTGATTGTTGTTGGGATTCACTTGAGTATTTGAGGGGAGAGCGCCTGGTGGCCTCTCTGATAGTAACTGTGAGATCCTTCCAACATCTCTTTCTAAATTCTGAATCGTAGCTTGTTGATTTCGAATTTGTTGAGTTTGAATTTCTGCAGTTTGTTCATGCTTAACCATAAAATCTCTTAAGAGATCTTCTAAACCGGATTTCTTCTCGGGTTGTGGTTGTATAAGTGCTTGTGGTTGTGGTTGTGGTTATTGTTGATTGTGTTGGAAATTATTTTGATAAATTCGTTGAGGTTGATTTCGGTTGTTTAGGTTATTGTAACTTGGTGGTGCATTTCTTTGATTTTGATTTTGATTTTGATTTTGGAAATTCTGGTTGTTTTGGTAAACCGGATTTCCTCCTTGATAGTTATTATTTAAACCTGAAGGTCCTTCTGTTTGGTAGTTGTTAATTTGAGGATATTTTCGGTTATTTGCTTCTATCGCTGGAAAATCGTTGAAATTCATTTCACCTTTTCGCAAGTAACCTAGGAAATTTGCTTGCTCTTCCATCATTGTTTTATCACAATCTCTAGTAAGATGGGGGCCTTGGCACATTTCACATCCTACCCTGATAGCATGCATTTCCTTGGTTACTTTCTCAATTTGTCTTGCTTGATTTGCCATTTGTACTTTTAAAGAAGCAATTTCATCATTGCTTTCGATATTAGCAACGGTTGATGATCTAGAGAATTCTATTTCTTGATGCCAATTATGGGAATGTGCTGCTATATCGGCAATGATTGTGTGAGCGTCTTCCGGTGTTTTCTTCATTATCGAACCACCAGCTGCAACATCGATATCTTTTCTAGTAGCAACATTTACACCTTTATAAAATATTTGGACTTTTTGGAATGTATTCAACCCGTGTTGAGGACATACCCTAAGCATTTTGTTGAATCGGGTCCAAGCTTCATAAAGGGTTTCGTTAAGCTTTTGTTTGAAGTGATTTATATCACTTTGCAATTTTGTTGCTTTTGAAGCAGGGAAGAATTCTGACAAAAATTTGTCAATCATGTCATTCCAGTTTTCGATATAACCTTCTGGTAATGAGTCTAGCCAATCTCTTGCATCGTCCTTTAAGGACCATGGAAAGATTTTCAAACATGCGACTTCATCGGAGACATCCTTAATTTTGAATAGTTTGCAAATGCTTACAAACTTACGAAGATGCTCGTTAGCATCCTCATTTGGAGCTCCACCGAATTGGCATGTATTAGTCACCATGTGAAGGAATTGACCTTTTATTTCAAAGCCGTCAGTCATCGTAGGTTGAATAATTGTGTGGCCTTGACCTGTTCTTGTCGCCTTCATTAATGCTTCCATCGTTTGATTTGTAACAGCCATATCTGGTTCAATGATTTGTTGAAAATCTTGTTCAGAGTTAGAATCCAATGAAAGTGATTCTAAATCAAAAGCGAGAGATTCTACTTCTTGAGCTCTTAAATGTTCGTGAAATTCTCTTTCGGGTTCAGGATATGGAGGAGTTAATTCAGTGTTGGAGGAACGTAAATTCATGCATTAATTTCTATCATAACATTAAAAGCTTTTCTAGGAATGAATTCCTATAAAAGGATTGAATAACCTAAAGTCTATTAAAATCTTTTAAACGTAACTGCTCCCCGGCAGCGGCGCCAAAAAGTTGATGCGTTGAAACAGTACCTTTATTTATGAATGGATTTGAGTTATTTTGTTACACGAATTGTTTTATTGTATATATGGTATTTTAATGAATTCAGGTTGGTTTCACACATATATAGGCAACTAGTCCTATCCGCGTAGTTTAGTTTGTTGGTAAATCTGGTTCGTTCCACAGAGAGACAGTGTTCAATAGCTTTTTAATAGTCTTTGAAGTTAAACTTATTTTAAGGGGGTTTTGGATTAGGAATTGATAATACTACATATAACTTAATCCTAATTTAATTGAACTACTTATTAATTTATACGAATACATTATTTATAATTATTAACTTAAAAGTGAATTAATTGAAATTATACTAATAAATTTATTACTAAATGATAATTAATAAAATAATAACTTTTAATAAAACTAATTGTTTAGAATTTTGTTTTGAGCAATTATAATATAAATTTATTGAAATTAACTAAATAGCATGTTTTAACTAAATTAATATAAATTAAGAGGAATTGTAATATTTAACTAATTATAAACTAATTACTAATTATAAATTATAATAATTAATACTAATTATAAAATAATAACTTAAATATAATAATAAAATAATTAAAACCCTAAATTTTAACCTAATTCGCTACAGTATTCGTATTTATACTTACGCGTTTCGCGTAGTATTATAAGCGTTCCGCGTATGTTTTAAATCGTACGCGTATCGTGTAGAGTTGTACGCGATCCGCGTATGATATGATTGATGTGACAAAACAGTGACGAATAAACTGAATTATAATGTTGTGTAATAATTTTTTTTAGTTTTACTTTACTGAATAAATAAACGTAAATAATAATAATAATAATAATAATTAGCAATATATAAATAGGGAGTGTTTACTTAAATGTGTCACCTCTAGATCCATGGATTGTTTTAAGTTTAAGCTCTTATTAAAATGTTTAGTATAAAACTTATATTTTCCTTTCGAATAAATAATAAGTTTTGACTAACTAAATTAAATCTAATTTTCATTGGATTATATTTAGATAGTTACTAGTCTTTAAGTATTTAAATTGAGACCCAACCCAGTTTTGACCTTCGTCAAAACCCAAATCATAACGGTTTCCCTTTTTACAATTTCACTTTTATGTAGCTAATGATATTACCCAAACCACCGAACCTTATTCCTAATTTAGTGTTAGTAAAATATTCATGAGTTCGTCTAAATCATTTTTAAATGTTGAAGCTTAATTTATATAAATAAAAATAACTTTCGTTATTTTAATCTAATAAATTAAGTGACAGGGGTTAAATATCCAAGTACATAATAATGGTTCTTTTAATTAGGCTCAATGTTAAAAATACTAAAGTTACATTTTAATTTTTACAAGTGATAACAATCCATTTCACTAGAGGCTCTACATCTAAGCAAACACTAGGGAAATTAGCTATTCATTATACTAAGGAAAACATGAAAATATAAATGTACAAACATAATAATAACGATAAAAACTGATAACGATAATTTTAGCAGAATATACTTACGAAAATCTTCACTCTCATTTACTTTAAATGGTAGAAAATTACAATAATAACACCCCTTTAGCGCGTACAATAATACCCTTAATCACGAACAATACACCCTTGAAATAAAAACTATCCTAAATATTGAATTTTTAAACGGAAAATAAAATACAGTAAATGAAAATAATTGTGATGTTGTATATGGATTTTCTCTTTGAACTGTGTACTACTCCTCACTCTGTATCTCTCTCTGGTAACCCTTTTTCTATGTATCTCTTCACTGTATATGTACTCCGTATTATAAGAGTTTGAGATTCAAGTAGTAGGTGAAATGAGTGTACACTGCCTTTCTTACTGTACCACTAAAAAAAGAAGTAATATTAAACAGAAAAGAAACCGTCACATTTACATTTGGAATCTGGATCTGAACAAAAGATTACGCGTTTCACGTAGATGCCCACACGATCCGCGTAAGACTTAAATACTACGCATTTCGCGTAGACCCTCACACGTTTCGCGTAAGTATAGCCGACAGTTTTCTTATTTTTATTTTATGTTTTACTCTCTGTTTATCCCGTGTTTAGGTATATTGACTTGGAACTTTTTATTTGAACTCTTCTCTTCGATCATCTTGAACTTGCATTCGGGTAAACGTTATCTTGATACATATTTGGTTTGAATCCGTCGTTTTATCGTTGTTTTATCAAACTTCAAGCTCGTGTTTACTTTTGACATTTTTCTCGTGAATTATACATTTGAATGTCTTCGTTTCGGTAAAAGCTGATGAAATATAAATGATATTGTGTCGGAATATAGGTATGTTTAAAGCAATATCAATCCCTAACACTACGTCAAAACTAGGGATAGGCAACACTAAACAGGACATATCAAGCGGTCTACCATCAATTTTTATACTAGCTCCAGACACATACGTTGTGACTGGAACTGTCTTACCATCAGCTACCTCTACTCCAACAGGCTCAGGTAGCACAGTAGCAGGTAACCCTAACTTAGTACAGAAATCTATAGACATAAACATCCTATTTGCACCCGAATCAAACAATACTCTAGCAGGTATTGAGTTGATCAAGAACATACCGGTTATGACATCATCGTTATTAGTTGCGGCCTCAACTGTCATCTGAAAGGCCCTAGCTTCCGCAGTCGGCAGGTTCTTTCTCTTCTGTCCACTAGAGGCTGTGGAACCCCCGACAGATGCCGAACGCGCCCCTGACCCTGCCTCGGAACTTACGCCCTTTGACGCCTGACAACTTGCTGAACGATGACCTGGCTGATGACAACTCCAACACACATTCTCCCTGAACGAACACCCCTAAGATTCATGACCTACCATACCACATCTTAAACACCTTCTCGTTGTCTCAGAACACTGCCCACTGTGAGAAGACTTACAACCTTTACACCACTCTCTCTTCCCTGAACCAGACCCTGTGCTTGATTGATTACCTTTACCCTTCGGTCTAAACCCAAATGGTTTCTTAGACTTAGAACCTGACTGAGACTGACTGGTAGCCTGACTACCCTGCGGTACCACATTCCCTATATTTATGCCCCTTGCTGCTCTAACATCACTTTCTACCATCTTTGCCATCACAAAAGCCTGAGATAACGTCGGTGTTGACCTCACAAACGTCCTATATTTCGGCAAGATCATATTCACAAAATGTTGGATTCTTGATTGTTCATCAGGCACCCATTGTTGTACAAACCTCAACTTATCCATATATTTCTCAATTACCTCATCAATTGACATCTGAGGTGTCATCCGCATCTCTAAAAACTCCATTTTGATTCTATTCATGTCAAACACATTGCAGTACTACTCACATACCTTACCGTAAAACTGCTCCCAAGTGATCATTTGAACTTGTTCTGGAGGAACACTTGCTATCACATAATCCCACCACACCATTGCTCTATCTTTCAACAACCTACTCGCATAAGTCACCTTTAATTCTGGCTCACACTGACAGGCATCAAATGCCTTTTCAACCTCCCGTAACCAATTGAGAGTCACGGCTGGGTCAGTACTTCTCGAAAAAGAAGAAGGCCCACAATCCCTGAACTGTTTAAAGGTACATCTTTTTGGTGGCTGGTATTTTTGTTGGAATTGTTGTTGTGGAAATGATTGTTGATATATGGGTGGCTGAACTTGGTTTATCATCATTGGGTTTGGGTACTGTAGTTGATCTGTTGTGGCAAAACATGTTGAGGGAATTAGTTCTGTAATGGGTATTGGTACTGGTTCTGGTGTATTTGCGGTATGGTGTGTGATTGAGCAGTGGCAAAACCCGGTGGTGTATCCTCATTACCCAAATTTCTAGCTAACTCAACTCAGCAATCTTTTCCTGAGCTTCCTTAAACTTACTTTCAAGCTCATGCACATAATCAGCATCGTAAACCTCTACTTCATCCTCCACATCTGGAGCACTAAACGTTCCGAGGTGGATCGGGTTTGTAGCGTTAGCATCCCTGTCATCTGCCATCTGTGCTACAAAACACTCGCACAAAAGCTTAGTGGATAACTTTTAGTTTACTAAACACTAACATGCACAAACATCCTACATTCACTTAGCCCCCATCCCACTGACATGTTTGACTTAACTCAGGGTTTAGGAACAAATACGCACATGTACTTGCTGCTAAACCATGCTCTGATACCAAGTTGTAACACCCTGATTTTTTTTAAACACAGCGGAAGTAAATACTTAATTACCAAAATAGCCTTATTTAACGTTTACATAACTTTGTTTACAAACCAACTTTATACAACAACGGTGTTACGTGAAAACATCATTAAAATAGAAAACATCAGAGTTAATCACATAGTCAAACATGTCTTCAAACCCGACCACAACACTCATCCAAAACAGCAGTACCTAAACCTGCAAGGGTGGAAATGTGGGGGAATTAGCACAACTGCTAAGTGAATGGATATTATCTAACAGATCAAGCATAAGCAACTGAACATGCAAAGGCCACAGATATGCTAACGTCCTGAACTAGCATATAACAATAACTGACAATATGAGGATCGGCGGCTTGTACGAGCACACGACTTAGTTGATCAAGTTACAGTCTACCGATAGTTCGCTTTACTGACTCCACTGCATAATCGTCCAGACGCAACACATGCGTCCTTCTATGCTATACTGAACAATCAGTAACACCATGACCCGACCAGGCTACCACAGTCGACCTCACATCAACCCTACCTTGCCGCCTCGGTGGGTTCCCAACCTTGCCGCCTCGGTTGGTGTCCAACTAACAGTGCGCACATAAGATCACAGATAAACAGTCATGCAATCGTCCTAACTAGCATGGCAATATTTAACTACTCATGGTAATCATACTGAACATAAACATAATAATAAAGAGTCTGAACAAGTAGCGTGTCAGCTACTTAATACTCTATCCGGAGATAGACCCACTCACCGAATACCAGCAATAAGCTCAGATAATCTATCACTGAGTGGCTTCCTTATCCTTATCACCTGAACATAAGGCAAATTAAGTTAGTTTCTGTCTGTTAACACAAAACAGCACAGTACAGAAAATCAGTCACAAAAAGCGCCGCTAAAAGTCCATCTAACACTTATGCATTTTCAGAATTTACATCTTGATAATCATAAGTTACGCGGACAGCATAACGGCTAGGAAACCGCTAAATTAAACAACAACTACTGATCTGATCTACATCCTTACGGTTGCACATGCATTCGTACGGTTTCACACTTTCTGCCCGGTTGCACCAACACCACTGCATCCGTACGGTTGCACATGCACCTGTACGGTTGCACCGTGTGTAGTGACCCGAACTTTTCCATGTTTATATATATTAATTGAGATTGATATTTACATGATTAAATGTTTCCAACATGTTAAGCAATCAAACTTGTTAAGGCTTGATTAATTGAAATATGTTTCATATAGACAATTGACCACCCAAGTTGACCGGTGATTCACGAACGTTAAAACTTGTAAAAACGACATGACGATATATATATATGGATATACGTATAGTTAACATGAGATTATGATAAGTAAGTATCTCCATAAGTATATTAACAATGAGTTATATACATATAAACAAGACTACTAACTTAAGGATTTCGAAACGAGACATATATGTAACGATTATCGTTGTAACGACATTTAAATGTATATATATCATATTAAGATATATTAATATATCATAATATCATGATAATATAATAATTTAACATCTCATTAGATATAATAAACAATGGGTTAACAACATTAATTGAGATCGTTAACTTAAAGGTTTCAAAACAACACTTACATGTAACGACTAACGATGACTTAACGACTCAGTTAAAATGTATATACATGTAGTGTATTTAGATATATTAAAATAATTTTGGAAGACTTCAAGACATATATCAAAACACTCATACTTAACGAAAATGGTTACAGTTACTTTCCCATTCTTTTCTTTCATCAAGAATTATAGTCGTATTCTTACCCGTATTATACACAGCTTCAAAACGTACTTACTATGGGTATATACCAATAGGAACTAGCATGGGATTCCACTCTTGATTATGTCATGTATGACTAATCAATTTTAACTTCTACCATGAGCTAGTCAACTAACTAGAACTCCTTTTAACCCCACTCACCACTCACCAATTACCACTCATCATTCACTCCATTTCACTTCCAATTCTCTTTCTAATTCTCTCTCAACACACACACACACACTATTATGAATGTATTTTTCCAGTAGTTAATCATCATCTTCATCAAAAATCACTTCAAGAACCAAGCTATAATTATCATAGGAAGAACACTTCAAGAACACTTCAAAAATCCCTTCAAGTTTACTAATTTACTTCCAAGCTTTCTAATCCATTCCAAGTAATCATCTAAGATCAAGAAACCTTTGTTATATACAGTAGGTTATCTTTCTTATTCAAGGTAATATTCATATTCAAACTTTGATTCAATTTCTATAACTATAAACTATCTTAATTCGAGTAAAAATCTTACTTGAACTTGTTTTTGTGTCATGATCCTACTTCAAGAACTTTCAAGCCATCCAAGATCCTTTGAAGCTAGATCATTTCTTGTCACTTCCAGTAGGTTTACCTACTAAACTTGAGGTAGTAATGATGTTCATAACATCATTCGATTCATATATATAAAACTATCTTATTCGAAGGTTTAAACTCGTAATCACTAGAACATAGTTTAGTTAATTCTAAACTTGTTCGCAAACAAAAGTTAATCCTTCTAACTTGACTTTTAAAATTAACTAAACACATGTTCTATATCTATATGATATGCTAACTTAATGATTTAAAACCTGGAAACACGAAAAACACCGTAAAACCGGATTTACGCCGTCGTAGTAACACCGCGGGCTGTTTTGGGTTAGTTAATTAAAAACTATGATAAACTTTGATTTAAAAGTTGTTATTCTGAGAAAATGATTTTTATTATGAACATGAAACTATATCCAAAAATTATGGTTAAACTCAAAGTAGAAGTATGTTTTCTAAAATGGTCATCTAGACGTCGTTCTTTCGACTGAAATTACTACCTTTACAAAAACGACTTGTAACTTATTTTCCGACTATAAACCTATACTTTTTCTGTTTAGATTCATAAAATATATTTCAATATGAAACCATAGCAATTTGATTCACTCAAAACGGATTTAAAATGAAGAAGTTATGGGTAAAACAAGATTGGATAATTTTTCTCATTTTAGCTACGTGAAAAATTGGTAACAAATCTATTCCAACCATAACTTAATCAACTTGTATTGTATATTATGTAATCTTGAGATACCATAGACACGTATACAATGTTTCGACCTATCATGTCGACACATCTATATATATTTCGGAACAACCATAGACACTCTATATGTGAATGTTGGAGTTAGCTATACAGGGTTGAGGTTGATTCCAAAATATATATAGTTTGAGTTGTGATCAATACTGAGATACGTATACACTGGGTCGTGGATTGATTCAAGATAATATTTATCGATTTATTTCTGTACATCTAACTGTGGACAACTAGTTGTAGGTTACTAACGAGGACAGCTGACTTAATAAACTTAAAACATCAAAATATATTAAAAGTGTTGTAAATATATTTTGAACATACTTTGATATATATGTATATATTGTTATAGGTTCATGAATCAACCAGTGGCCAAGTCTTACTTCCCGACGAAGTAGAAATCTGTGAAAGTGAGTTATAGTCCCACTTTTAAAATCTAATATTTTTGGGATGAGAATACATGCAGGTTTTATAAATGATTTACAAAATAGACACAAGTACGTGAAACTACATTCTATGGTTGAATTATCAAAATCGAATATGCCCCTTTTTATTAAGTCTGGTAATCTAAGAATTAGGGAACAGACACCCTAATTGACGCGAATCCTAAAGATAGATCTATTGGGCCTAACAAACCCCATCCAAAGTACCGGATGCTTTAGTACTTCGAAATTTATATCATATCCAAAGGGTGTCCCGGAATGATGGGGATATTCTTATATATGCATCTTGTTAATGTCGGTTACCAGGTGTTCACCATATGAATGAATTTTTATCTCTATGTATGGGATGTGTATTGAAATATGAAATCTTGTGGTCTATTGTTACGATTTGATATATATAGGTTAAACCTATAGCTCACCAACATTTTTGTTGACGTTTAAAGCATGTT
Source organism: Rutidosis leptorrhynchoides (assembly GCF_046630445.1). Classification (NCBI taxonomy): domain Eukaryota; kingdom Viridiplantae; phylum Streptophyta; class Magnoliopsida; order Asterales; family Asteraceae; genus Rutidosis; species Rutidosis leptorrhynchoides. The sequence continues at coordinate 20,366,775 of NC_092336.1, forward strand.
TATTCTCAGGTGAATATTAAGAGCTTCCGCTGTTGCATACTAAAATAAGGACAAGATTTGGAGTCCATGTTTGTATGATATTGTGTAAAAACTGCATTCAAGAAACTGATTTCGATGTAACATATTTGTATTGTAAACCATTATGTAATGGTCGTGTGTAAACAGGATATTTTAGATTATCATTATTTGATAATCTACGTAAAGATTTTTAAACATTTATTGATGAAATAAAGGTTATGGTTTGTTTTAAAATGAATGCAGTCTTTGAAAAATGTCTCATATAGAGGTCAAAACCTCGCAACGAAATCAATTAATATGGAACGTTTTTAATCAATAAGAACGGGACATTTCAGTTGGTATCAGAGCGTTGGTCTTAGAGAACCAGAATTTTGCATTAGTGTGTCTTATCGAGTTTGTTAGGATGCATTAGTGAGTCTGGACTTCGACCGTGTTTACTTGAAAAATGAATGCTTAACAAATTTTGTTGGAAACTATATATTTTTAACATGTGAATATTATGTGATATATTAATCTCTTAACGCGTTTGATATTATGTGATAGATGTCTACCTCTATAACAAGTCCCATTGACTCACCTAATAATAATGAAGAGTCAAATGTAAATTGGAATGATTCGTGGACTATTTCACAAGTTCCCGAAGAGGAACCGGAAGAAGAGTCGGAACCGGAAGAAGAATCGGAACCAGATGAAGAAATAGAACCGGTGGGGGAAATAATAAAACGGTTGAGTAAAAAAAAATCCTCAACCAACCGACCAAGGTTAATTATGGTCAATGGTGTTTCCGCTAAGGAAGCAAAATATTGGGAGGATTACCAATTCTCCGATGAATCGGATTCTGACGAGAATTCCGATGATGTTATAGAAATTACCCCAACTGAATTTAAAAAGGCAAAAGAAAATAATAAGGGAAAGGGCATAAAAATAGAGAAATCTAATTCCAACCCCGATGAACTTTATATGTATCGTCAACCCCCGAAGTCCTTAAGTTGTAACAATGACCCGGGAACCTCTAAACCACCAGGTTTTTCTAAACCAATGTGGACAATGACGGCTCGTATTCGGGGAACATCATATATCCCTAGAAACTTGGCAAAACGAACCAAAACCGAACAAGAAGAAACGAGCGAGTCGGAATAAGATAGTTGTATTCGTGTGGTGTAATATATGTAATATAGTGTGCTTATGCTTTATGATATATGTAAAAATTGCTTGTATTAATAAGTATTTTTTTATGAATCTAACTCTTGTCTATTTTACAGTATAAAAACACAAAATGGATAGACAACCCAATATTTTAAGAGACCTACCCGGAGACATGATTGATGAAATCTTGTCTAGAGTCGGTCAGAATTCTTCGGCACAACTATTTATGGCGAGATCAGTTTGTAAGACATTCGAAGAACGTTCCAAGAATGCCTTGGTTTATAAAAGGCTTTCGTTCGAAAGATGGGGGATATCACATTGGGAAATCCATAAGTTACGATGTGTTTACTTTGACGCATATATTGCGGGGAACCCAAATGCTATTTTACGCAATGGGTTAAGAAATTATTTTGACTCAATATATCCGAATATTGGACTTCGTGATTTAGAAAAAGCGGCTAACATGCAACATAAAGAAGCATGTTATGCTTACGGATTAGTAATGTTAGCTTCTCACCAAAGTGAGAACAAGAACATCGACCTACAACTATTAAACAAAACGTTCCCACAAGTGACGGAGTCGGTAATTGGGGTAAGAAATGAGGTTTTTAGATTGTTACGGGACTGTTGGACATTATGTAACCCTCGTCCCTTTGACGACGTTACAACACGCTATCTTATCAACGGCCATAACGGTTATGTTCCACAAGACCAAGGATGGGAAGTAGTCCTAGTAAAACCAGAATGCATGACTTGTTTCTGGACGTATGAATTACGTGTCTTTATTGCCTTTGCTGAACGACTTGTGTACTAGCTAGAATTATCTTCACAACTATCTTGTATCAAAGTTATTGTGTGATATATTTCATGCTTTATGTAAAGTAAGCGGTATTGTAAGTTTGTAAAATATTGTATAAAAGTTTGAACGCGAAATATTATTATAATCAGTTTTTCATATAGAATTGTAGTAGTTGAATTGTATATTAGCTACTAAGTATGAACTTAACGGGTAGGTACTACCCAAATTTAAACTTATAAAACGCTAATATGAAGAAAAAGCTTTTATAAATGAGTTCATATTATGCTACGAAATACTATTAACTACTCTTGATATTCTGTATGATTAACTTGTTCCATTTGACTATTTTGAAGGAAATGGCACCGACTACTCGACACACCGTGAATATGAATGAAGAGGAATTCCGTACTTTTCTAGCTTCAAACATAGCCGCAGTACAGGCTGCGCTACATACCAACAATAACCTTGGATCTAGCAGTACAGGAAATCGTGTAGGATGCACCTACAAAGAATTCACTGCCTGCAAACCTTTGGAATTTGATGAAACCGAAGGACCGATCGGATTGAAACGGTGGACCGAGAAGGTCGAATCGGTGTTTGCCATAAGTAAGTGTACTGAAGAGGACAAAGTAAAGTACGCTACGCATACCTTCACAGGTTCTGCGTTAACATGGTGGAATACCTATCTAGAGCAAGTGGGACAAGACGATGCGTACGCACTACGGTGGTCAGCATTCAAGCACTTGATGAACGAGAAGTACCGTCCCAGAACCGAGGTCAATAAGCTCAAGACAGAACTTAGAGGGTTACGAACCCAAGGATTTGATATTACCACGTACGAAAGACGATTCACAGAATTGTGCCTATTGTGTCTGGGAGCATTCGAAGATGAGGAAGAGAAGATCGACGCGTTTGTGAAAGGATTACCGGAAAGAATCCAAGAAGATATAAGTTCACACGAGCCCGCCTCCATACAACAGGCATGTAGAATGGCTCACAAACTAGTGAACCATATTGAAGAAAGAATTAAAGAATAGACTGCTGAAGAGGCCAATGTGAAGCAAGTCAAAAGAAAGTGGGAGGAAAACGGTGATAAGAATCACCAATACAATAACAACAGCAATTACAACAATAATCGCAACAATTATCCCAACAATCGCAACATCAATCGCAACTACAACAAATGGCCCAACAACAACAACAACAACAACTACAACAATCATCCCAACAACAATAATAACCGCAACAACAACAATAATCAGAAGCAGCTATGCCAAAGGTGTGAAAAGTATCACTCGGGGTTCTGTACCAAATTTTGCAACAAGTGTAAAAGAAATGGTCATAGCGCGGCGAAGTGTGAGGTTTATGGACCAGGGGTTAATAGAACGAAAGGAACAAATGGTGTCGGAACGAGTAATGGCGGAGCAAGTAGTGTCAGAGCAAGTTATGCCAATGTAGTTTGTTATAAATGTGGAAAACCGGGCCACATTATTAGAAATTTCCCGAACCAGGAGAACACGAATGGACAAGGCCGCGGAAGAGTTTTCAATATTAATGCGGCAGAGGCACAGGAAGACTCGGAGCTTGTTACGGGTACGTTTCTTATTGACAATAAATTTGCTTGCGTTTTATTTGATTCGGGTGCGGATAGAAGCTATATGAGTAGAGATTTTTGTGCTAAATTAAGTTGTCCATTGACGCCTTTGGATAGTAAATTTTTAATCGAATTAGCAAATGGTAAATTAATTTCAGCAGATAATATATGTCGGAATCGAGAAATTAAACTGGTTAGCGAAACATTTAAGATTGATTTGATACCAGTAGAGTTAGGGAGTTTTGATGTGATAATCGGTATGGACTGGTTGAAAGAAGTGAAAGCAGAGATCGTTTGTTACAAAAATGCAATTCGCATTATACGAGAAAAAGGAAAACCCTTAATGGTGTACGGAGAAAAGGGCAACACGAAGCTACATCTTATTAGTAATTTGAAGGCACAAAAACTAATAAGAAAAGGTTGTTATGCTGTTCTAGCACACGTCGAGAAAGTACAAACTGAAGAAAAGAGCATCAATGATGTTCCCATTGCAAAAGAATTTCCCGATGTATTTCCGAAAGAATTACCGGGATTACCCCCACATCGATCCGTTGAATTTCAAATAGATCTTGTACCAGGAGCTGCACCAATAGCTCGTGCTCCTTACAGACTCGCACCTAGCGAAATGAAAGAACTGCAAAGCCAATTACAAGAACTTTTAGAGCGTGGTTTCATTCGACCAAGCACATCACCGTGGGGAGCTCCTGTTTTGTTTGTCAAGAAGAAAGATGGTACATTCAGGTTGTGTATCGACTACCGAGAGTTGAACAAACTTACCATCAAGAACCGCTACCCACTACCGAGAATTGACGACTTATTTGATCAACTACAAGGCTCGTCTGTTTATTCAAAGATTGACTTACGTTCCGGGTATCATCAAATGCGGGTGAAAGAAGATGATATTCCAAAGACTGCTTTCAGAACACGTTACGGTCATTACGAGTTTATGGTCATGCCATTTGGTTTAACTAATGCACCAGCTGTGTTCATGGACCTTATGAACCGAGTGTGTGGACCATACCTTGACAAGTTTGTCATTGTTTTCATTGATGACATACTTATTTACTCAAAGAATGACCAAGAACACGGTGAACATTTGAGAAAGGTGTTAGAAGTATTGAGGAAGGAAGAATTGTACGCTAAGTTTTCAAAGTGTGCATTTTGGTTGGAAGAAGTTCAATTCCTCAGTCACATAGTGAACAAATAAGGTATTAAGGTGGATCCGGCAAAGATAGAAACTGTTGAAAAGTGGGAAACCCCGAAAACTCCGAAACACATACGCCAGTTTTTAGGACTAGCTGGTTACTACAGAAGGTTCATCCAAGACTTTTCCATAATAGCAAAACCCTTGACTGCATTAACGCATAAAGGGAAGAAATTTGAATGGAATGATGAACAAGAGAAAGCGTTTCAGTTATTGAAGAAAAAGCTAACTACGGCACCTATATTGTCATTGCCTGAAGGGAATGATGATTCTGTGATTTATTGTGACGCATCAAAGCAAGGTCTCGGTTGTGTATTAATGCAACGAACGAAGGTGATTGCTTATGCGTCTAGACAATTGAAGATTCACGAACAAAATTATACAACGCATGATTTGGAATTAGGCGCGATTGTTTTTGCATTAAAGACTTGGAGGCACTACTTATATGGGGTCAAAAGTATTATATATACCGACCACAAAAGTCTTCAACACATATTTAATCAGAAACAACTGAATATGAGGCAGCGTAAGTGGATTGAATTATTGAATGATTACGACTTTGAGATTCGTTACCACCCGGGGAAGGCAAATGTGGTAGCCGATGCCTTGAGCAGGAAGGACAGAGAACTCATTCGAGTAAAATCTATGAATATAATGATTCATGATAACCTTACTACTCAAATAAAGGAGGCGCAACAAGGAGTTTTAAAAAAAGGGAAATTTAAAGGATGAAATACCCAAAGGATCGGAGAAGCATCTTAATATTCGGGAAGACGGAACCCGGTATAGGGCTGAAAGGATTTGGGTACCAAAATTTGGAGATATGAGAGAAATGGTACTTAGAGAAGCTCATAAAACCAGATACTCAATACATCCTGGAACGGGGAAGATGTACAAGGATCTCAAGAAACATTTTTGGTGGCCGGGTATGAAAGCCGATGTTGCTAAATACGTAGGAGAATGTTTGACGTGTTCTAAGGTCAAAGCTGAGCATCAGAAACCATCAGGTCTACTTCAACAACCCGAAATCCCGGAATGGAAATGGGAAAACATTACCATGGATTTCATCACTAAATTGCCAAGGACTGCAAGTGGTTTTGATACTATTTGGGTAATAGTTGATCGTCTCACCAAATCAGCACACTTCCTGCCAATAAGAGAAGATGACAAGATGGAGAAGTTAGCACGACTGTATTTGAAGGAAGTCGTCTCCAGATATGGAATACCAATCTCTATTATCTCTGATAGGGATGGCAGATTTATTTCAAGATTCTGGCAGACATTACAGCAAGCATTAGGAACTCGTCTAGACATGAGTACTGCCTATCATCCAAAAACTGATGGGCAGAGCGAAAGGACGATACAAACGCTTGAAGACATGCTACGAGCATGTGTTATTGATTTCGAAAACAGTTGGGATCGACATCTACCGTTAGCAGAATTTTCCTACAACAACAGCTACCATTCAAGCATTGAGATGGCGCCGTTTGAAGCACTTTATGGTAGAAAGTGTAGGTCTCCGATTTGTTGAAGTGATGTGGGGGATAGACAGATTACGGGTCCGGAGATTATACAAAAAACTACCGAGAAGATCATCCAAATTCAACAACGGTTGAAAACCGCCCAAAGTCGACAAAAGAGCTACGCTGACATTAAAAGAAAATATATAGAATTTGAAATTGGAGAGATGGTCATGCTTAAAGTTGCACCTTGGAAAGGCGTTGTTCGATTTGGTAAACGAGGGAAATTAAATCCAAGGTATATTGGACCATTCAAGATTATTGATCGTGTCGGACCGGTAGCTTACCGACTTGAGTTACCTCAACAACTCGCGGCTGTATATAACACTTTCCACGTCTCGAATTTGAAGAAATGTTTTGCTAAAGAAGATCTCACTATTCCGTTAGATGAAATCCAAATCAACGAAAAACTCCAATTCATCGAAGAACCCGTCGAAATAATGGATCGTGAGGTTAAAAGACTTAAGCAAAACAAGATACCAATTGTTAAGGTTCGATGGAATGCTCGTAGAGGACCCGAATTCACCTAGGAGCGTGAAGATCAGATGAAGAAGAAATACCCGCATCTATTTCCAGAAGATTCGTCAACACCTTCGACAGCTTAAAATTTCGGGACGAAATTTATTTAACGGGTAGGTACTGTAGTGACCCGAACTTTTCCATGTTTATATATATTAATTGAGATTGATATTTACATGATTAAATGTTTCCAACATGTTAAGCAATCAAACTTGTTAAGGCTTGATTAATTGAAATATGTTTCATATAGACAATTGACCACCCAAGTTGACCGGCGATTCACGAACGTTAAAACTTGTAAAAACGACATGACGATATATATATGGATATACGTATGGTTAACATGAGATTATGATAAGTAAGTATCTCCATAAGTATATTAACAATGAGTTATATACATATAAACAAGACTACTAACTTAAGGATTTCGAAACGAGACATATATGTAACGATTATCGTTGTAACGACATTTAAATGTATATATATCATATTAAGATATATTAATATATCATAATATCATGATAATATAATAATTTAACATCTCATTAGATATAATAAACAATGGGTTAACAACATTAATTGAGATCGTTAACTTAAAGGTTTCAAAACAACACTTACATGTAACGACTAACGATGACTTAACGACTCAGTTAAAATGTATATATGATAATGCTAAAAACGAACATATATTTCATAGCATTATTCCTCAAGAAAGACAAGCTTTTAGTTGCAATTGTTCTATTTACAAGTGATATTCGTTTAAATAATAAAAGGTGAAGACAAAAGACAGATTCGACAAATTGAAGACAAAAAGGTCCAAAGAGCTAAAAAGTACAAGATACAACTAAAAAGGTTCAAAATATTGATGAGGAACGTCTCAAAATGACAAGAGTACAAGTTGCGGAACACAAAGTACGCGATTTAAAATAATACGCGAGGACGTCCGAAAATCCGGAACCGGGACCTGAGCCAAGAAGAAACGCCCGACGCAACGGACCAAAAATATCTAGTCTACTATGCACAAGAATATAATATAATATATATATAATTATATATAATTATATATTATATATATTATTATTATTATATTACGTCGACAAAGAAGAAAACAAAAGCAGTTGGCTGAATCCAGGGTGGCCATGCGACTCGCATGGCCAGAAGCACAAATCCATGCGAGTCGCATGGTGTGAGATTGCTGGTCAGGTCCTATAAAAAGCCAGTTTTCTGCCGAGTTTTACACATCCTTTTTCTCTTCCTCTTCAACGTAAATATATTTATATTTATAATTTATATTTTAATTTTAATTATAATTCTAATAATAAGGGTATGTTAGCGAATGTTGTAAGGGTGTAAGTCGAAATTCTGTCCGTGTAACGCTACGCTATTTTTAATCATTGTAAGTTATGTTCAACCTTTTTATATTAATGTCTTGTAGCTAAGTTATTATTATGCTTATTTAAAACGAAGTAATCATGATGTTGGGCTAATTACTAAAATTGGGTAATTGGGCTTTGTACCATAATTGGGGTTTGGACAAAAGAACGACACTTGTGGAAACTAGACTATGGGCTATTAATGGGCTTTATATTTGTTTAACTAAATGAAAGTTTGTTAATGTTAATATAAAGATTTACAATTGGGCGTCCCTATAAATTACCATATACACTCGATCGGACACGATGGGCTGGGTATTTATATGTACGAATAATCGTTCATTTAACCGGACACGGGAATGGATTAATAGCCACTAGAATAATTAAAACAGGGGTGAAATTACATTCAAGGGTAATTGGTGTAATTGTTAACAAAGTAGTAAAACCTTGGTTTACACGCAGTCGATAACCTGGTGTATTCATTAAACAAAGTATTAAAACCTTGTTACAATTCGAATCCCCAATTAGTTGGAATATTTATCTTCGGGTATAATAATAATTTGACAAGGACACTTGCAATTTATATTTATGACTGATGGACTGTTATGGACAAAAACCAGACGGACATATTGAATAATCCAGGACAAAGGACAATTAACCCAAGGGCATAAAACTAAAATCAACACGTCAAACATCATGATTACGGAAGTTTAAATAAGCATAATTCTTTTATTTCATATTTAATTTCCTTTATTTTATATTTAATTGCACTTCTAATTATCGCACTTTTATTTATTGTTATTTTATTTTATCGCACTTTTAATTATCGTACTTTTAATTATCGCAATTTAATTATATCGCATTTTTATTATTCGCAATTTCATTATCGTTATTTACTTTACGCTTTAATTTAAAGTCTTGTATTTATTTTATATTTTACATTAGGTTTTAACTGCGACTAAAGTTTTAAAATCGACAAACCGGTCATTAAACGGTAAAAACCCCCCTTTATAATAATAATATTACCTATATATATATTTGTATTTTTATAAAAGTTAACTAATATAGCGTTGAGCTTTGTTTAAAGATTTCCCTGTGGAACGAACCGGACTTACTAAAAACTACACTACTGTACGATTAGGTACACTGCCTATAAGTGTTGTAGCAAGGTTTAAGTATATCCATTCTATAAATAAATAAATATCTTGTGTAAAATTGTATCGTATTTAATAGTATTTTCCTCTAAAATTTAATAGTATTTTATACCCCTCTGCTTTAACATCAAGTATTTTTGGCGCCGCTGCCGGGGAAATTCGCCGAAGCGAAACGCCATATTTTTAATTTTTAAGTTATAATTAGTTTTTGTAAAATTTATATTTTTGTTTAAAAATTAAAAAGATATAAAAAAAAAAAAGCTTTTAAAATCGAAAAAAAAAAAAGTATTTTAAATATATTTTTTAAGTTTTTCTTTTATTTTTACAAAATTATAAAGTATTTTAAGTTTATTTTTAGTTTTAAAAATTAAGTTTTATTTTAATTATATATATATATTTATATTTTAAATATAAAACAGAAAAAAAGAAAATAAATATTAAATATACGTGACCTGTCAAATTGAACCTGTCAATTGAACCGGTCCAGTTCAGTCATGCGACTCGCATGACCCACCCCCTTAAATCATGCGACTCGCATGAGGGGTCTGACAGGGCCACATCCAACCCTAATTTCGCATTTATTACGGAGTATATTATATTATTATTATAACTAAACCCTAATTCTATTATTATTATTATAATTAAGTTTAATTTATTTAGTTATTTTTACTTTTATTTAGTTTTATTATTTATTTACTTAATACTTTTATTATAAAATATGAAAATAATATTTTTATAAAATCTAATATTTTTATAACTTTTTATAACTTTTAATATTTTGTCCCTTTTTAATCGTTGTAGCGTAATATTTGTATTTTTAGCTCATATTTAATTTTAAACTTAGTTTTCGCTATATTCATTTTTACTCCTAGATTTTTAGGCTTTGCCGTAGAATTCCTTAAGTGCTTTTTCTTTAGACTAAGATTTAGGTGCTTTAGAATTTTGCGACGCCTTTTTAAGTTTTAGTTTCTTTTTAAGTTATTTCCATTTGGGATTTAGTTTTTTCTGTAAGCTTTAATATTTTTAGACCTTTTACTATGTATCAATTATCATTCCAATTAGTAATATCAATTTGCGATTATAATTTTAAGTTAGTTGTAGTAATAAGGTTAAATTAGTTAAGTATTTTTAAGTTTTTATAAGTTTCTTTTATTTTTCCGTCACCTTTTATTTTTTTAACCATTTTTCTTTTTCGACCTTTTGCGACGAACTCTTTTTCTCTCTTATTTCTCGCTATTCTAGTTTTTAGGACTTAGAATTTTTTCTACTTCTTATCTAAATTTCTTAAAATTACGAAAATTTATTTTAAGTGGTTAAATTGATAGACATCAAAATTTTCTGGTTCGTAGTAATAGTTGGATTTGTACGTGGACCGGGTTATTGGAGCCAAACAGTCCTCAATTATATTGAGACCAAACGAATCCTGCCCCTCTGCTGCATCTTTTGGCTATTCGAAACGTGGGCAAAATCAGAAAAGTCTATTGATTGGATAACTTATTATAATTTTTCTTTCCTTTTAAAAACTAATAGGATATTCAGTGAATGCACCGAGCAAGACGTTCATCACCTTTTGTACGTTCACCACCTGTAACTCGATCAAGACATCGTTTAACAAATATAACCGCCGTTGATTTTTCTTTAGAATCGTCATCCAGTCGACCAAGTACTTCAGTTCAAAATACCGATAATCCATTTTTTGAACCCGACCTCACAATTGAGAATCCAGAAAATATTCAGAAACGGTTCGTAGATCCTGAACCATTAAACTTTCCTCCGGAACCACCAATCATTCAAACAGAGATTGTTGAGGAACGAACTATTAAATCAGAATCATCCAGTGATACCGATTCAACAAATTCAATTATGGAGAATCTGGAACCTTTAAGTATGGAAGACCGAATGAGAGCTAAACGCACTGGCCAAGGTCACGCAATTACTCATCCAGACATTAATGCGCCAGATTATGAAATCAAAGGACAAATTCTACACATGGTGACTAATCAATGCCAATTTAGTGGTGCGCCGAAGGAAGATCCAAATGAACATCTACGTACCTTTAATAGGATCTGCACACTATTTAAAATACGAGAAGTGGAGGATGAACAGATATATCTCATGTTATTTCCATGGACTTTAAAGGGAGAAGCCAAAGATTGGTTGGAATCATTACCTGAAGGGGCGATTGATACATGGGACGTTTTAATTGACAAATTTCTTAAACAATTCTTTCCTGCATCTAAAGCCGTAAGACTTCAAGCAGAAATTGTTACGTTCACACAGAAGCCAAATGAAACTCTATATGAGGCGTGGACAAGATATGGAAAGTTGTTAAGAGGATGTCCGCAACATGGTTTAGACACCTGTCAAATAGTACAAATATTCTACCAAGGATGCGACATCACTACAAGAAAAGACATAGATATAGCAGCTGGTGGTTCGATTATGAAGAAAACCGAAACTGATGCTTACAAAATTATTGATAACACTGCTTCCCATTCACATGAGTGGCACCAAGAAAAAGACATCATTAGATCATCTAAAGCAGCTAGAGCCGATTCTAGCCATGACTTAGATTCCATTTCCGCAAAGATAGATGCTGTGGAGAGACGAATGGAAAAGATGACTAAGGATATTCACTCAATACGAATTAGTTGTGAGCAGTGTGGAGGACCACATTTGACAAAAGATTGTCTAAGTATTGAATTAACAATGGAACAAAGAGAGAATATTTCATACATAAACCAAAGGCCTGGAAATAATTATCAGAATAATTATCAACCGCCAAGACCGATTTACAATCAAAACCAGAATTATAACCGAAATATTCCATACAACAACCAACAAGGTCCTAGCAATCCACAATTATCCAATAATACTTTGAATCAGCAAAGACCGAATTTTCAAAACAAACCACCACAACAAACCGATGATAAAAAGCCGAATTTAGAAGATATGATGACGAAGCTAGTTGAAACTCAAACGCAGTTTTTCACATCTCAAAAACAAACCAATGAACAAAATGCTCAAGCATTTAGAAATCAACAAGCTTCTATTCAAAATCTGGAACAAGAAGTAAGTAACCTAGCAAGGTTAATAGGTGAAAGAAAACCGGGAAGTCTACCAAGCGATACAAATGCTAACCCCCGGAATGAAACAGCTAAAGCTATTACCACAAGAAGTGGTACAACACTTAAACCACCTGAAATACCTGTAACTTCTGATGAAACTATTCCTACTACACAAGAACCACAACCTGATCAGGATAAGGAAAAAGAACCGGTAGTTGAAAAGGTTAATAAAGATAACACAGTTAAGGATAAACCTTATGTTAAACCATATCAACCACCACTTCCTTATCCGAGTAAAATGAAGAAAGAAAAACTTGAAGCCGAGCAATCCAAATTCTTGGATATGTTTAAACAGATAAATGTAAATCTTCCTTTCATTGATGTGATTTCAGGAATGCCAAGGTATGCTAAATTCTTGAAAGATCTAATCACGAATAGAAGGAAAATGGAAGAACTCTCGGCTGTTACTATGAATGCTAATTGTTCAGCAGTGCTGTTGAATAAGATACCAGAAAAACTATCTGATCCAGGAAGTTTCACAATTCCATGTTTTCTGGGTAGTCTTAGTTCAATAGAAGCATTGGCAGACTTAGGTGCTAGTATAAATCTAATGCCGTATTCACTATACGCTAAACTAGACCTTGGAGAATTGAAACCAACCAGAATAAGCATACAACTAGCCGATAGATCAATAAAATATCCTAGAGGGATAATGGAGAACATGCTAGTTAAAGTTGGTACTTTAGTATTCCCAGTAGATTTTGTTGTTTTGGACATGGAAGAAGATTCTCAAGTTCCCCTCATATTAGGAAGACCATTCTTAAACACGGCTAAAGCAATGATAGACGTGTTCGGTAAGAAACTGACCCTAAGTATAGAGGATGAGAGTGTTACCTTTTCAGTTGATAGAGCAATGCAACAACCACAATCTGCAGATGATACATGTTATTATATTCAAACTATAGATGCACATGCAGAATTATTAAAAGAATTTCCAGAATTACAAGGAACAGGAGAATGTTCTTTAGGAGAAGGAAATGAACCAATTGATGAAGCTGAAATGTTAGCTACACTTATAGCTAATGGATATGAACCAACAACAGAAGAAATTCAAATGCTAAAAGAAGAAGACAGATATCGATATAAATCATCGATAGAAGAACCTCCGAAATTAGAGTTAAAGCCACTTCCAAACCATTTGGAATACGCTTATTTACATGGTGAATCTGAATTACCTGTAATAATATCGTCTTCTCTTACTGAAAATGAGAAATCACAGCTCATTTCTGTGTTGAAAGCTCATAAACCAGCCATTGCATGGAAGATTCATGATATTAAAGGAATAAGTCCTTCGTATTGCACACATAAAATCCTTATGGAAGAAGGTCATAAAACGTATGTGCAACGTCAACGAAGACTAAATCCTAATATGCAAGATGTAGTTAAGAAAGAGATTATTAAACTGCTAGATGCAGGTTTGATATATCCAATTTCTGATAGTCCATGGGTAAGCCCAGTTCAATGCGTGCCGAAGAAGGGTGGCATGACTGTCATCACAAATGAGAAAAATGAGCTTATTCCTACTAGGACTGTAACAGGATGGCGTGTATGTATTGATTATAGAAAATTAAATGACGCCACCAGAAAAGATCACTTTCCCTTACCTTTCATAGATCAAATGTTGGAAAGATTAGCCGGAAATAGTTACTATTGTTTTCTAGATGGATTTTCCGGATATTTTCAAATTCCAATAGCACCCGAAGATCAAGAGAAAACCACATTCACGTGCCCTTATGGTACTTTTGCTTACAAACGCATGCCATTTGGACTTTGTAACGCCCCTGCAACCTTTCAAAGGTGTATGATGGCGATTTTTCATGACATGATAGAAGAATGCATGGAAGTATTCATGGATGACTTTTCAGTCTTCGGTGATACATTTAAATCATGTCTAGTTAATCTGGAACGAATGCTAATTAGATGCGAAAAATCAAATCTAGTACTTAATTGGGAGAAATGCCATTTCATGGTTAAAGAAGGCATCGTTCTTGGACATAAAATTTCAAAAGAAGGAATTGAAGTGGATAGAGCTAAAGTAGATGTAATTGCTAAACTTCCATATCCCACCAATGTTAGAGGAGTTAGGAGTTTTCTAGGGCATGCCGGTTTTTACCGACGTTTTATAAAAGATTTTTCTAAAATTGCCACTCCTATGAATAAACTCCTAGAAAAGGATGCGCCATTCATCTTTTCAGATGAATGTATCAAATCTTTTAATATTCTTAAAGAAAAACTCACTAATGCACCGATCATGATAACACCAAATTGGAATCTACCATTTGAACTAATGTGCGATGCAAGTGATTTTGCAATGGGAGCCGTTTTAGGACAAAGGATTGAAAAACGATTTCAACCTATATATTATGCTAGTAAGACATTACAAGGAGCACAAACGAACTATACAACTACTGAAAAAGAACTCCTTGCTATTGTCTTTGCTTTTGACAAATTTCGATCATATCTCGTTCTAGCAAAAACGGTGGTCTATACCGACCATTCTGCTCTTAGATACCTATTTTCAAAACAAGATGCTAAACCAAGATTAATCCGTTGGATCTTACTCTTACAAGAGTTTGATATTGAAATCCGAGATAAAAAAAGAGCAGAAAATCTCGCCGCTGATCATCTTTCTCGTCTTGAAAATCCCGAATTAGAAGTTCTGAATGAATCGGCCATACAAGACAACTTTCCTGATGAATATCTATTGAAGATAGATTATAAAGAAATCCCATGGTTTGCAGACTATGCAAACTACTTAGTTTGTGGATTCCTTGAAAAAGGATTATCGTACCAAAGACGAAAGAAATTCTTCAGTGATATAAAACACTATTTCTGGGAAGATCCACATCTGTTTAAAAGTTGTCCCGATGGAATAATACGCCGATGCGTATTTGGAGATGAAGCTAGTAAAATTTTAAACCATTGTCACACAGGACCAACAGGAGGGCATTATGGGCCTCAACTAACAGCAAGAAAAGTTTATGAAGCTGGATTCTATTGGCCTACAATTTACAAAGACGCACACCTTCTTTGCAAATCCTGTGATGCATGTCAAAGGGCCGGAAAAATAAGTCAACGCGATGAAATGCCACAAAATGTCATCCAAGTATGTGAAGTATTTGACATTTGGGGTATTGACTTTATGGGTCCATTTCCAAAATCTCATAATAATCTATATATACTCGTAGCCATTGATTATGTATCTAAATGGGCTGAAGCACAAGCTCTCCCAACTAACGATGCACGAGTTGTAATCAACTTTTTAAAACATCTTTTTGCAAGGTTTGGAACACCGAAAGCTTTAATAAGTGATCGGGGTACTCATTTCTGTAATAATCAACTTGAGAAAGTTCTTAAAAGATATGGAGTAACTCATAAAATCTCCACCGCATATCATCCACAAACAAGTGGACAAGTTGAAAATACAAACCGAGCTTTAAAACGTATTCTAGAGAAAACCGTAGGATCAAATCCGAAGGAATGGTCCATTAAATTGGAGGATGCACTCTGGGCTTTTAGAACAGCCTACAAAACTCCAATTGGAACCACACCTTTTAGACTTGTTTATGGAAAAGCATGTCATCTTCCAGTAGAAATTGAACACAAAGCATTTTGGGCTTTGAAGACATGTAATCTTGATTTACATGAAGCCGGACGTCTACGATTAAGTCAACTAAACGAATTAGAAGAATTAAGACATGAAGCATACGAAAATTCGTTAATCTATAAAGAAAGATCGAAGAAATGGCATGATAAAAGAATCAGAAGTTCAAAAGAATTTAAAGAAGGAGACAGAGTTCTTCTTTTCAATTCACGATTCAAGCTATTTCCTGGAAAATTGAAATCAAGATGGTCTGGACCATTCATAGTCAAAAGAGTTTTCCCATACGGAACGATAGAATTAATAAATTCAAATGGGATTGAATTTAAAGTTAATGGTCACAGAGTTAAACATTACATACAGGGTCCGATGGAAGTCGACAACGAAGTTAATCACAATTTCGACACCACAGCTAACTAAGTGTGGGGAGAATCAAGTCTTTAAAGGATAATATATATTTCTGTTAGAGTTAGATTGTCTGTTTTCGTGTAGTTCTCGAAAATGGAACACGTATGGTCTTTCCCTAGCAGACCCTAAAGAACTAGTCTTCTCCCCCCATTCTGAATTTTTATTTTTTTTAGGTTTTTACAAAATGAAGACTGCCTGTGAATTAAACCATGGTCTAATGCTACACGCTTTGATCACTAAACGTAATAATGACATACTCCCGAGTGAAATAGTATCAGTAATCAGAGAAAGAATGGACGGAGTTAGAAAAGGATCCAGATGCGAAGATAATAAGTTACAATTTGGTAAAGGAAAATCAAAATCCGCAGCGAAAAGAAGAGCACGACACCTAGAACGATGTCACAAATGCGGAAAATGGTCACATGGAGGTAAATGTTCAAATAATCAAACCTATTCAAATACCGAATTTGTTACTTTATGCAGAGACGGACCGTTCATATGTTTAGAAGAAAAGACAATGAATGCTCGAGGTTACGCCTATGCAGCCATGGAAGACCAATTAAACCGACTATCTTATGAATATAATAGATCATATAACTAAGAAATCTATTTCACAGGTATGTCTGTACAGTTTTTATTTATTTTTATTTTTAACCTTTTGATAATAAACGCTAATTTGTTCGCTAAAAAGTATTAAATTGGTATTAAATAAAATTAGGTTTGGCGACCGAAATTATTGATATCGTTCAAAAATTTATTACATCACTGCGAAATTTAACGTTTATTCTTAAGGTATAAATATCTTTAATCAATCAACCCAAAATATTTCAAAAATTCGTCATGAGTTAAATTAGGTCTTGGAACCGAAATTACTTTACCGAAAAGAGGGGCGAATATTTTTGATAATATTTGATTGATTAAAGTGGGATAAAAAAGACAAAAAGATTTTTAATTTTATTTTTACCATATTTAAAATTAATATTTAAATCTTAAATTAATATTGTAAAACTTTGTAAAAACAATATTTTTAAAATTGTAAATATTTGAAAAATTAATATAAGTTTGGTGTGAATTTATAATATGAATTTATAAATTAAGTCTGGTATGAATTTTTAAAATATGAATTTTTAATTTTATGCATTTCAAATTTTAAGTTTGGTGTGATTTTTTATATATATTAATTTTGAATTTTATAATTGAGTGAATTTAAAAACAAAAATTTACTTTATCTCATTAAGTTAAGAATATGATTTTTAAAATTCGTCGTAAGTTGAAGACTAGGTCTTTGAACCGAAATTGCTTTACCCGAGGAAGGGACGAGAACTTTTATTATCATTATTTTTAATCTAATTGATTTAAAGTATGCCAAAAACATTAGAAAACCCAAAAATCTTAGCTTTTAAAACAATCGCTACAAAAAGACAAATTTTAAAATTTTGTCGAGGGACGGACTAGGGCATCGTCCCGAAACGACCTCGTCTTAAAAAGAAACAAAATTTTTAAATTTTATTAAATTTTATGTTTTAAAAGTATAAGGTTTTTATTTTAAAAAAAAAAAAAAAAAAAAAAAAAAAAAAAATCCAGAATTACACCCCATGCGAGTCGCATGGGGATGGGCAGGAAGCCATGCGACTCGCATGGCCATAAAAAACTGGACAGGATCAAAATCCAGCCGAGTTCTGCTCTTTCTTTCACAAACACACACATATACACGAAAACTCTCTCAAACTCTCTCAATTTTTCACCAATTTTCACCAAATTTCTTGCAAAACTTCACAATAATCATGCCTAGATTCAGTAGTCTCAACCCCTTCAGGAGAAAGGTAAAGATTTCACCCCTAATCTCTTTAAATTCGAATTTTTGTGTTCTTGAGCTAGAAAATTTATATTTTGATTTTGTTAAATTTAGGTGTAATTAGAGCTAAATTGTTGTTATATTATGCATGTATATCCTAGATAGAAGCTATTTAACATGAATTGAAGCTAAAAACTTCAAATTTTTAAGAATCTAGGGTTTGTGTTCTTGAGCAATTTGGGGCTTTTTGATATAAACAGGTTATGACCGATTTTTGTCATGAATTGTTGCTAAATTAAGTAGTGTAACATGTTTAGGTAGTTAATTGATCCAAACTTTGAGCCTAAACATGTTTTTGAGAATTAAAGTGGACTTTTTAAGTCTAAAAATTCATGAACTTGGATAATTTGATATAAAGGCCATTTGAAACTTGTCTCATTGCTAGAAGTGATTATTTTGGCATGTTAATTGAGATAAATGCTTATGAACTTGATGTACATTTTTCGTATATGCTTATTTGACAAAGTGTAGACTTGACAAAAATATGAAAATGAGCACTAGTTTGATTTGAATGCCATGTAACAAGTGTTTAATTGCTATAATGATTATTGTTGACATGTTTAAGAGTTTAAATGTGATAAAACATTGTATACATTTTCGTATGTAAAAATGTAGAATTGTTATTGTTAAGAAAATGTGTATAAAATGTGTTATGAATTGAACATGTCATCATAATTGTTTCAAGTTATTATTTTGCTAACACTAATGCATATTTGGATGCACAAATTTTGTATTTAATGTGTTTTGCAGAAAGCCGATACTGGAGGTTCAGGAGCATCATCATCCAGGCAACCAGAGCCCGAACCGGAAATGTTTCATGAACAAGAACAGCATATGCAACAAGAAGAAGAAGAACAGGAGGAACAACATATTCCATATCACGATCAAGATCAGTTATTCATGAATCAGTTTCGTCAATTCGCTCCACATCAAAGGATTCTGAGCTTAGACATTAATGAAGATCAGTTACACCCAAATCTAAGATTTGATCGATGTTGGATAGAGTATCCAGATTATCAAAAGAACATGCACATTCTCTACTTTAAGGTTGTTGAAATGCCAAGGGCAATTGACTGGGTACCTTTGGAAACAGTTGACCTTGCCGAACCGATTCGGGAATTATTGGTGCAAAGGTATGGTAATTCTCAGTTTAACGATTGGATGCGCCTATTTTCCATTCGTAGAACCATATATAGGGAATGGTGTATAGAATTACTTAGTACTATTAAGTTAAACAGTGATGTTAGGAGGATAGATGATAGAAGCTTTATTAGATTTCTGTTAGGTGGACGAATGTACAGAATGTCCATGATAGATTTAGCTAGGGCCTTACAGATTTACACCCCTGCTGAACTTTTGAGCCCCGACTGTAATAGCTTGATTGCCCAAGGAGAAAGGGTAGATAGGGAATTTGATATTAACGCTGTCTGGAGGCGTATGTCCCACTTTAATGAATTTCACGCCAGTGGAAATCATACATACTTAGATATAGACAGAGCTGAACTCCGGGTAATTCATAGATTCTTAGCAAACACAATCACACAAAGGGGTAGGAATAAGGAGAAATTGACCGTAAACGATTTGTTCTACCTAAAGTGTATTAGAGACCCGAGGAGTTTCGTTAACATTCCCTATTGTGTTGGTTATTATCTCGCTAATGTAGTTTCGGGGATGAAATCGGGGAGTATTATAGGTGGTGGTATTTTCATTACTCTCATTGGAGAGTATTTAGGTGTAGATAAGCACCAAGGGGGTCCAATGAACGAAATAGAGGACGGAGGTGAAACTATAAGTTCAAACCTTTATCACGGTGCAAGGGTATTATTAATGAGACGTGGTCGGGTATATCGATACGAGGGACCTCAGCGACAGGTAGAGAGTGGTTCGGATGACGAGATGGAGGAGGCGAACAACATTATAGGAGTTGTTCGGGAGACTGCTCTTGATTTGGGGGTTCGTATGGAGGATGAATACATGACGAACTATGATAGGCATATGCAGTACGAGGCATGGCAACGCCGGAATGACTACGAGCATTCCCGGCAACGAGAGCATGGCCGATGGGATTATCATCAGCGCCAAATTATAAGCCAGTTGCAGCCTGGCGAGATGTATTATCCGACCCGACCCGCATACTATCCCGCACATCAGCCAGAGATGAGACCACCCTATGATTCATATGATTATGACGCAGCTTACCAGTACACCTATAATCAGCCATGGAACCCGGACGCGAACATGAATTGGGATCCATATCCTAATTTTCCTCCTAACCCACCTCCTGATCAGTAGAGATAAGTTGGTAATTTTTATTTTTATTTTAAACACTTAACATTTTATTACGTTTATGTAATGTTTGATATTCTTATTATTATTGTGCACTAATATTTTTCTTATAGTTTGAAAGTGGGATGCCAAAGTTCCATTTCAAATTGCATGTATGATTATATTTGTATTGTATGTATTCTCTTTTATGCACAAAACAGGGTAAAACAACGCGTTTTCAAAGACTGGCATTAAGTTCAGCAAAAGCAAGTAATTTTGACGACAATGATGCAAAATGTATGTGAAATAACAACAAGACGGAATGAACAAATGACGTGCACCATTTATCATTCAGCAAACAAACGCCAATATATTTGGAAACTTTGGTAAAAATTTAATCATTTTCACACTAATCACCCTCAATAATTTAAATTGTTACTGATTTCTTGCAAATGAGGGCATTGCAAGATCTTAAGTGTGGGAAGGGGTTAAATTCTTTCGGATTTTAAAATTTTTATATTAAACACTTGGTTACTATTAAAAATACTAGTAAAGCAGTAGTTGTATTAGAATCTAGTGCTCTCTGATAAAAAAGAACAGCCCTAGTCTTATATACTGACTACCCAATTCTAGTAAAATTTTTCAAAATTTTTAATTAAATGAATTCAAATCATGTTTATACATATTTATGAACGATAAAACTAGGTTTTAACACCGAAATTATTGTTACCTCGGAAAGGACATAAATTGAGAAACAAACGAAAATGTTAAAATTCATTTAAAATGGAATAGAGGACGATAAAAAGAAAAATAAAAACCAAGTGTGGGAAAATTTACCAAGTTATTTTAAACATATGTCACATATATCTGTAACAAATAACTGAAAATACTTTTGCTTTGGACTAAACTAAACTATTTTACCCGATGAAATAAAAGAAGAGATGGATCTACACGATGAATCAATTCCATCATTAAAAGGAAGTAAAGTCTTCCGAAAAAGACACGCGCTTCTTGATTTAGGTCATGAAGTTGTCGTTCAGACCAGCTGTAGGTTGACGAAAAATCTAGAAAAGTCATCACTAAAATCAGCAGGAAATCCACGGACCTCAGCATTAAACAGGGTCGCCAAGTGGTCAGATTTATCCTAACCATGAGAAGGATTTATCTCGTATAATGGGGGGGCACCATGCAAATTAGCTGGATAAGACTAATGAATCAGATCCCCATAAAGGATAATCTCCTTAAAGATTAAAAATCAGCTTTTAAGACTGATATTACTCAATCCTAGAGATTGACCTTAAAGATTGAGAATTACAAACTCATGGAATTCGATGATATCTAAACTCGAGCTTGAACGAGAAAATATTTTGATCAAAAATACAAACCGATTTGTTTTCTGAAAACCCAATTTTCAATGCGTTCATTTCCATTGAACGTAAAATCCTAGGAATTCACCATGAATTCACTAGGTCACCTGAACTAAATCGGGTGTCAACCGTAAGAACGGTGGTTGCATAGCATGGTCAAAGACAGGACCTTGTGCCAGACCGAAAAATTATAAGGGTGAGCTTTACTATTGCTCCTACCAAGGATAGTAATTGCGTCCGACAAGTTATAGACCATAATCAAAAGCATGTCACGGGACATTGCCTTAACAGTTGCTTGTTCAACGCTTTCCTTTACAACCGGACGGTAGTTTACCGAAAGGTAATATACGGAACAAGTAAACTGGACGTGTTGCTTTCCAAATACAAGGTTAGCAAGTGGGTGACACAAAACCGCAAGTTTTGAGCTAAAATTTTCAAATCTGAAACCCACCAAACCCACAAAAATATTTTGCAAACACCGGTAAAGGGTTATTCCGGAAAACTTATCTAGGGTAAAAACTAGATTTCGAAAGATCAAATGTTTTCATAAAGATCCAATTTCCTTAATGGATCTAAATTTTTATAGTCATGTGGGACTGTAAACCATATCGTTACTACCATTGTTTATACCGCCGTATAGAAATCACTGATGTACAAAGTGTGAAGAATAAAGAAGTGATTCTAGTATTTCAAGACAATATTGCTTGAGGACAAGCAACGCTCAAGTGTGGGAATATTTGATAATGCTAAAAACGAACATATATTTCATAGCATTATTCCTCAAGAAAGACAAGCTTTTAGTTGCAATTGTTCTATTTACAAGTGATATTCGTTTAAATAATAAAAGGTGAAGACAAAAGACAGATTCGACAAATTGAAGACAAAAAGGTCCAAAGAGCTAAAAAGTACAAGATACAACTAAAAAGGTTCAAAATATTGATGAGGAACGTCTCAAAATGACAAGAGTACAAGTTGCGGAACACAAAGTACGCGATTTAAAATAATACGCGAGGACGTCCGAAAATCCGGAACCGGGACCTGAGCCAAGAAGAAACGCCCGACGCAACGGATCAAAAATATCTAGTCTACTATGCACAAGAATATAATATAATATATATATAATTATATATAATTATATATTATATATATTATTATTATTATATTACGTCGACAAAGAAGAAAACAAAAGCAGTTGGCTGAATCCAGGGTGGCCATGCGACTCGCATGGCCAGAAGCACAAATCCATGCGAGTCGCATGGTGTGAGATTGCTGGTCAGGTCCTATAAAAAGCCAGTTTTCTGCCGAGTTTTACACATCCTTTTTCTCTTCCTCTTCAACGTAAATATATTTATATTTATAATTTATATTTTAATTTTAATTATAATTCTAATAATAAGGGTATGTTAGCGAATGTTGTAAGGGTGTAAGTCGAAATTCTGTCCGTGTAACGCTACGCTATTTTTAATCATTGTAAGTTATGTTCAACCTTTTTATATTAATGTCTTGTAGCTAAGTTATTATTATGCTTATTTAAAACGAAGTAATCATGATGTTGGGCTAATTACTAAAATTGGGTAATTGGGCTTTGTACCATAATTGGGGTTTGGACAAAAGAACGACACTTGTGGAAACTAGACTATGGGCTATTAATGGGCTTTATATTTGTTTAACTAAATGAAAGTTTGTTAATGTTAATATAAAGATTTACAATTGGGCGTCCCTATAAATTACCATATACACTCGATCGGACACGATGGGCTGGGTATTTATATGTACGAATAATCGTTCATTTAACCGGACACGGGAATGGATTAATAGCCACTAGAATAATTAAAACAGGGGTGAAATTACATTCAAGGGTAATTGGTGTAATTGTTAACAAAGTAGTAAAACCTTGGTTTACACGCAGTCGATAACCTGGTGTATTCATTAAACAAAGTATTAAAACCTTGTTACAATTCGAATCCCCAATTAGTTGGAATATTTATCTTCGGGTATAATAATAATTTGACAAGGACACTTGCAATTTATATTTATGACTGATGGACTGTTATGGACAAAAACCAGACGGACATATTGAATAATCCAGGACAAAGGACAATTAACCCAAGGGCATAAAACTAAAATCAACACGTCAAACATCATGATTACGGAAGTTTAAATAAGCATAATTCTTTTATTTCATATTTAATTTCCTTTATTTTATATTTAATTGCACTTCTAATTATCGCACTTTTATTTATTGTTATTTTATTTTATCGCACTTTTAATTATCGTACTTTTAATTATCGCAATTTAATTATATCGCATTTTTATTATTCGCAATTTCATTATCGTTATTTACTTTACGCTTTAATTTAAAGTCTTGTATTTATTTTATATTTTACATTAGGTTTTAACTGCGACTAAAGTTTTAAAATCGACAAACCGGTCATTAAACGGTAAAAACCCCCCTTTATAATAATAATATTACCTATATATATATTTGTATTTTTATAAAAGTTAACTAATATAGCGTTGAGCTTTGTTTAAAGATTTCCCTGTGGAACGAACCGGACTTACTAAAAACTACACTACTGTACGATTAGGTACACTGCCTATAAGTGTTGTAGCAAGGTTTAAGTATATCCATTCTATAAATAAATAAATATCTTGTGTAAAATTGTATCGTATTTAATAGTATTTTCCTCTAAAATTTAATAGTATTTTATACCCCTCTGCTTTAACATCAATATACATGTAGTGTATTTAGATGTATTAAAATACTTTTGGAAGACTTCAAGACATATATCAAAACACTCATACTTAACGAAAATGGTTACAGTTACTTTCCCATTCTTTTCTTTCATCAAGAATTCTAGTCGTATTCTTACCCGTATTATACACAGCTTCAAAACGTACTTACTATGGGTATATACCAATAGGAACTAGCATGGGAATTCCACTCTTGATTATGTCATGTATGACTAATCAATTTTAACTTCTACCATGAGCTAGTCAACTAACTAGAACTTCTTTTAACCCCACTCACCACTCACCAATTACCACTCATCATTCATTCCATTTCACTTTCAATTCTCTTTCTAATTCTCTCTCAACATACACACACTATTATGAACGTATTTTTCCAGTAGTTAATCATCATCTTCATCAAAAATCACTTCAAGAACCAAGCTATAATTATCATAGGAAGAACACTTCAAGAACACTTCAAAAATCCCTTCAAGTTTACTAATTTACTTCCAAGCTTTCTAATCCATTCCAAGTAATCATCTAAGATCAAGAAACCTTTGTTATATATAGTAGGTTATCTTTCTTATTCAAGGTAATATTCATATTCAAACTTTGATTCAATTTCTATAACTATAAACTATCTTAATTCGAGTAAAAATCTTACTTGAACTTGTTTTTGTGTCATGATCCTACTTCAAGAACTTTCAAGCCATCCAAGATCCTTTGAAGCTAGATCATTTCTTGTCACTTCCAGTAGGTTTACCTACTAAACTTGAGGTAGTAATGATGTTCATAACATCATTCGATTCATATATATAAAACTATCTTATTCGAAGGTTTAAACTCGTAATCACTAGAACATAGTTTAGTTAATTCTAAACTTGTTCGCAAACAAAAGTTAATCCTTCTAACTTGACTTTTAAAATTAACTAAACACATGTTCTATATCTATATGATATGCTAACTTAATGATTTAAAACCTGGAAACACGAAAAACACCGTAAAACCGGATTTACGCCGTCGTAGTAACACCGCGGGCTGTTTTGGGTTAGTTAATTAAAAACTATGATAAACTTTGATTTAAAAGTTGTTATTCTGAGAAAATGATTTTTATTATGAACATGAAACTATATCCAAAAATTATGGTTAAACTCAAAGTAGAAGTATGTTTTCTAAAATGGTCATCTAGACGTCGTTCTTTCGACTGAAATGACTACCTTTACAAAAACGACTTGTAACTTATTTTTCCGACTATAAACCTATACTTTTTCTGTTTAGACTCATAAAATAGAGTTCAATATGAAACCATAGCAATTTGATTCACTCAAAACGGATTTAAAATGAAGAAGTTATGGGTAAAACAAGATTGGATAATTTTTCTCATTTTAGCTACGTGAAAAATTGGTAACAAATCTATTCCAACCATAACTTAATCAACTAGTATTGTATATTATGTAATCTTGAGATACCATAGACACGTATACAATGTTTCGACCTATCATGTCGACACATCTATATATATTTTGGAACAACCATAGACACTCTATATGTGAATGTTGGAGTTAGCTATACAGGGTTGAGGTTGATTCCAAAATATATATAGTTTGAGTTGTGATCAATACTGAGATACGTATACACTGGGTCGTGGATTGATTCAAGATAATATTTATCGATTTATTTCTGTACATCTAACTGTGGACAACTAGTTGTAGGTTACTAACGAGGACAGCTGACTTAATAAACTTAAAACATCAAAATATATTAAAAGTGTTGTAAATATATTTTGAACATACTTTGATATATATGTGTATATTGTTATAGGTTCGTGAATCAACCAGTGGCCAAGTCTTACTTCCCGGCGAAGTAAAAATCTGTGAAAGTGAGTTATAGTCCCACTTTTAAAATCTAATATTTTTGGGATGAGAATACATGCAGGTTTTATAAATGATTTACAAAATAGACACAAGTACGTGAAACTACATTCTATGGTTGAATTATCAAAATCGAATATGCCCCTTTTTATTAAGTCTGGTAATCTAAGAATTAGGGAACAGACACCCTAATTGACGCGAATCCTAAAGATAGATCTATTGGACCTAACAAACCCCATCCAAAGTACCGGATGCTTTAGTACTTCGAAATTTATATCATATCCGAAGGGTGTCCCGGAATGATGGGGATATTCTTATATATGCATCTTGTTAATGTCGGTTACCAGGTGTTCACCATATGAATGAATTTTTATCTCTATGTATGGGATGTGTATTGAAATATGAAATCTTGTGGTCTATTGTTACGATTTGATATATATAGGTTAAACCTATAACTCACCAACATTTTTGTTGACGTTTAAAGCATGTTTATTCTCAGGTGAATATTAAGAGCTTCCGCTGTTGCATACTAAAATAAGGACAAGATTTAGAGTCCATGTTTGTATGATATTGTGTAAAAACTGCATTCAAGAAACTGATTTCGATGTAACATATTTGTATTGTAAACCATTATGTAATGGTCGTGTGTAAACAGGATATTTTAGATTATCATTATTTGATAATCTACGTAAAGCTTTTTAAACCTTTATTGATGAAATAAAGGTTATGGTTTGTTTTAAAATGAATGCAGTCTTTGAAAAACGTCTCATATAGAGGTCAAAACCTCGCAACGAAATCAATTAATATGGAACGTTTTTAATCAATAAGAACGGGACATTTCACCGTGTACCCATGCGGTTGCAAACTGCAACCATACGGTTGTGTTCATCGAGCAACAGTAGCAGAAAAGATGGGTTTTCGAACCAAAATCGCTCAATCTCATTTTCAGACATGTTTTTGACTCAAAATCCACACACAACATGTTAGGAAAACATTTAGGGACTTGAACCCACAAATCTTACACATAAATCAACATTAAAATCAACCAATTTGACATAAAACCCACTTTGATAAAAACCTAACTTAAAACCACACAAATTCATCAATTTGAGACTGAAATCATTGATTGTTACCTTGAGACAGTGTTGTAAATCTTCCGAGATCTCTACGAGATCTCCCCCGAGATCTTGTTTTTAGAAGGCAACCGAGACGAGATGTTCATCTCCCGAGATTTCTCGGTCAACGGGGTCAAACTTAGTCAAAACCACGATTTCTCAGATTTTCTTTCTAATTTGTAAGATTTTCTTGTAAAATTCGTAATTTCTAAGATTTTATCGTTTATGTATATTTTTATTAAAAAAAACTATAAAGTCAACGTAAGTCAACGTCCGAGATCTCCCCGAGATTATTCCGAGATGCCGAGATCTCCATAAAAAAGTCCAAACGAGATCTCCCCGAGATCCGAGTTCTTCAATCTTGCCTTGAGATAATCACGAAATCAGTAAGAACAAGCTTTGTAACACAATTTCAAATCCAAAAACAAGATTGAGGCAATTAGGGTTTCAAGTGTGAGAGTGAGTTTAGGTACGGAGTGATTGAGAAATTTCCAAAAAATGGAAGAAGTGAGTTGGTCACAAGCTTATATATTTAAGCTAAATACAATACCCCATCACACACGGGTATTTACCAGTTATCTAAAATCTTTCGTACTTAATTTGACTGCCCTAACGGAGTCCAAATTAAATAAACGAACCTGTTCTGTGACCCTTGTCACAAACTGGTCTTAACCAAATAATAAAATAACAATAAACATTATATTAAAATAAACGCATAATTACCCACACAATTATGCCTAAGGGCAATAAAGTCATCTTACATCTAGGCCCGATCTGAGGATGTTCAGATTAGTGTTATTGTTTTAGATTGTTTATATTGATTCATGAATGTAATTTTGGAACTAATTTTAGCTGATTATCTTTGAGTTTGTTCATTGTTCATTTCATATTCATCATGTTCATCTTATTCATCACATGTTTATGCTCAAATTGTCAATTAGTTCTTGTTCTTTGATCAAAAGATCCTAGCATGGGTTCCAACAACTGGCATAAGATCAACCAAGAATCGATTAGATTGAAGCAATTTGATGAAAATCAATTTTGGATCTCGATTTTGACTTTTGTTGACTTTTTGGGTTTTGGTGATTTAGGACGAATTGAGAAAAACTATGAATTGGGAAAGCTTGGTAGTCATCTTGTGATTGTTTCTCAAAAATTACAGCTTCTAATTCGTAGATTTGATCGAGTTTTGAGAATTTTTTTTGTTTTTTGGAAAAAGTGGGCTGAAAATCGATTAATCCGTGATTATTGTTGTTTGTTTGAGAATTCTGGAAATTTAGAAGTGCTTTGCGGGTCCTAAGGTTACTCCCTGCAAAATTTGAGCCACTTTGGTTGAGTTTTGAGCTACTTTCCATTATCACCGCCACTAACCACCATGAGAACTACCATAGTCACCGGATTTTGGAAAACGAAGGAAAAAGGTCCAACCGTGCGGTTGGGACCTCTAAAACACGGTTGGAGAACTGAAGCGTACGGGTGAAAGATCAGTTTTGCGTGTTTATACGGTGAGACTCTTAAACGAAAAAGCTTGGATTTGAAAATAGTTTCTGAAGAATACAATTATTTTTTAAATATTTGTGAAGAAGACGGGTGCTTTTGGTAATTACTTTCTGAAATGATACGATATTTTGGTAATTAATTTTCAAAAATGCCATGCTTTGGGAATTATTTTCGAACTAAAGGTTTTTTGGGTACATGACAAAATAGTCGATGCTTTGGCTGGAAACTTGTGAAGCATCTTTCAGCGGGTCCCACCTGATACATGCCTTGTCCCCCATGTGTATCATGTTCTCTCCTTGTCACCTAGCAAAAGGTGAATGTATGTGGACTCGTTTATCAACCAAATTCAACCTAACACATTTACCCATTAAACCTTTACCAGATCTCTAACCCATGATCCGAACCGAAACCCGGATCCAACCCGGATCCTATCCATCAGCCTACCCAATTTAACCTTTACACCAGCAGTCCTTCTTGTTTACTATTTTAACGACAGTTAATTCCCCAGGGACTTCCAATGAAATTTTTTGAAAACTTTTTCAATATTTTCATTTCAGTCCCTCAACTTTATGAAAATTTTATTTTCAGTCCCTAAAGTTTCGAAGTTTACATAATTGATCCCTAAACTTTTGTATATTTTCACCATTGGTCCTAAATGTTTTATCTTTCAACATTTAGTTCAGAACATAACATAAGGGTGTTATTGAGATGTTATTGTGGGGTAGTCGGGAGCATACGACTATTATGGGCCAATAACGTTATATTATATCTTCCGCACTTTGGTGATTCCGCTTTGTAGTGGGAATTTGTTTTGGGTTATTGTTACGCAATCAAAGGATCATAAAGTTGTCATTCTTGGTGACTAATTGGAGTATTTATTGATATGTTTGAGATTGTTAGTTGTGGGATTGAAGCCTCTATTATATGCCTATAATGTTTGAGTCATGAAGACGATATGTGCCTTGTAAAGTTTATTAGGATGCAGCTATTAGAGAGGGGGAACTTCTACAGTTGATGATACTGAGCTTATGGTTTGTATGAAGACTAGGGCATCGGGAATTTGATCGAGTTCAGTCACAGGGGAAATCTTCTTGTATTGATACAGAGATTGACTGAAGATTGCAAGAGGTGTTTACATTAATTCGCCAGCAACGTTCAAGGGGGAATTTGTTGATGCATATTTGTATGGCCGTCGCTGGGCGAATAACGTTTATTATTCCATTATACACCTAGGATTGTATTGAACAAGTAAACTCTAGTCACATGAGCATATGTGACAAAACGTCATATATAAAGAGTTACTTGGTTCATTTGTCATTTGAGCACCTCCAAAGTTAGTGTGAGCACATAATGTGAGAGAGAGGTGAGCTCCACTTCTTCACCTTCATGGTGGAGAGGATCCATGGTGGATTGATGCTCCAACCACCATGAAAATGACAAAGTGTGATAGCTTAGATTAGTGTTATTGTTTTAGATTGTTTATCTTGATTCATGAATGTAATCTTGGCACTAATTTTAGCTGATTATCTTTGAGTTTGTTCATTGTTCATTTCATATTCATCATGTTCATCTTATTCATCACATGTTTATGCTCAAATTGTCAATTGGTTATTGTTCTTTGATCAAAATATCCTAGCATGGGTTCCAACAAAGGTGATATTGAAAGATAGTGACTTATTACCGATTAGTGAAAGAGTTTGATGCTTATATATGATGTTGATGTAAAAGAGAGAAGTTAAATAGGTAAAAAATTATAACGGCAGCTTGGAAGGCAAATCGTTAATAAGCTAGAATGTGTAAATATTAGTTTTAAGGTGATGGTAATTAAGATTAAGATCTACATCATTATTGAGCATGTTAACACGATTATTATAAGGGTTTTAAGTTGGAAAAAATCTGAAAAGTATTTTATTTATCTTAAGAATTAAAAAGGAGAAAAAGAAAAATATTTTATTTATCGCCGATTCAATCTTTCAAAACTCTTTCACCTGTGTTGTCATTCCCAATAGGGAGATGATAAATCCAACACCAATAATACTTTTTCTACCATAATTTCAAGCCTTTTACCCAAATTATCCTTTAATATAATAGAACAAAATGTTTTAAAAAAATTTATGTAAGCTTTCATTAAGGGTCTTATAAGAATTTTAGGTGAAACAAGTAATTTCCTGGAAATATCTCGCTATAGTATCCTTGCAGGGACCCTAAGTTCTATCCTAATTTTGTGTAGATATAATATAATTTGTAT
Source organism: Rutidosis leptorrhynchoides (assembly GCF_046630445.1). Taxonomy (NCBI): domain Eukaryota; kingdom Viridiplantae; phylum Streptophyta; class Magnoliopsida; order Asterales; family Asteraceae; genus Rutidosis; species Rutidosis leptorrhynchoides. The sequence continues at coordinate 20,398,193 of NC_092336.1, forward strand.
CCTGCTATCTTAAATACGTAGTAGTAAGTTCCAGTCCATGGAGAATTCAACTGTCTATTCTTCTTCTTCACAAAAACTGGTTTTGGGTTTTACTCCAAAACATCGAACTAATTCTACAATCTCCAAAAAACCTATTTTTTGTTCTTTTAAAATCCCCCAAAAAAGAACCCTAATTTCAAAATCTAAAACATTAGTTTCTGCTATTTCTCACAATCAGGGCTCAACACCGTCATCAATTGCTAAACCAAATGGTGATTATTTGCTTTACATGTTTCTATTTTTTTTTTTTTTTAATATATATGTAACTACTTACTATTTACTTGGTAGTATTCTGAATGCTGTCTATATTATTATAAAAATGAATGTATTTTTTAGGTGTATTTGTGTTTTGAGTAGCAATGAAATTATCTTAATTGGAATGTACACTTTTATACCTTTTTTTAACTCTGAATTTATCATGAATAAAACTTAATATGATCTTTTGTATTTGTATATTGAGTAGCAATGAAATTATCTTAATAGGAATGTACACTTTAATACCTTTTTTATAACTCTGAGTTTATCATGAATAAAACTTAATATGATCTTTTGTATTTGCTGATGTTAACGAATCGTTGTTATCATCTAACTTTATATCATTTTCTTATAAATGAGTTATGATTTATATTCTAAATGTTTTCACATGTGTATACTAGTAGATAACTTAGGGAAAGATTGCTTTGCTAAAATTTCACCTTCAAGTAATCAGTTTACGTCTTCGGTTGGTGCGACCCCACCAATTGCAGTGCCACCACCATCTTCTCAAGTGTAATTATGCATCCTTTTTTTTTTCTTCCTTTTTTTTTTTTTATTGTTCATGAATTCTATAGAATCTGAAGTTGTCTTTTGATTGTGTTTTATAGAGGTTCTCCTTTATTTTGGGTGGGAGTTGGTGTTGCATTGTCGGCCGCTTTTTCATGGGTAAGTATGATGATACATTGCTTGCATTTTCTGTAAAAATTAGTATTTTGCTTGTTAGAAGAGATTGAAATTATGACCCGTTTACCTGTCATCTGACCCGCCCTTACGAACTCTGTTATATAGACTTGCTATTCCCTACTACGTTTGACTAATGTTTTGTCCTATGCTTGACTAATGTTCTGTCTTGAATCGCAGGTGGCTTCATACTTACAGGTAAAGTTCATCACACAGAGCTTTGTAATGATTTGTGAGTAAATTATTATTCGTTTGTGATCTGGAAGGTATTATCTTATATTCGCAATGTTGCATGGTGGTAAATCAGGGTTACACATGAGTAAAACTACAATGTTATATATTATTGTTGGAATGACTTTTATTTTGTTCAAGTTATTGGTTCAGAAAGGATGCATGTTTTGGTATATCTGTGATTGTGCATCAGGACATCATCAAGAGTTTATAACCTATTAAATTTTTTTATATTCAGAAAGCGGGTTGTCATTGAGATAATTGTTTTTTATATCATGTTTAATATAATATATTGATTGATTATGAGTTGGATAGTATGCAAAATTACACTTTAACTATGATGACTGTAATCTACATATAAGTGCAAAACGATTTTTAAAGCAGACTTTTGGTTTAATAACTGATTAGATAACATGACTATTTTGAACCGCTTTCATGGCCCAATGGTTCAACACCAATACCTTGAGTATTGGGCACGGTTGAGATCAAGGGTTTGATCCCTGGCCCTGTAAAAAGTCTGTGAGGGAGGGTTTACCGATCCGTACGCAGAAATTTGACCCGATTCACATGCCCGTATGGATTGATGGTTCTGGTCCCTGTTATGATACGGTTCGGGTTTCCGCCAGAAAACGCGTGTATGCGTGGAAAATGATCGGGTGGGTGGTTTCTATCTCCGTCACTGATTCCAAACCCAACTTAAAAAAAAAAAAAAAAAAAAAAAAAGATGACTATTTTGAGAAACCAAAAAAGTAATAAATAATCAATTTGAACGATAGTGAATTGCATGTTACATATGCTTTTAAGTGAGATTACAATATGATATCCATCAAACACAAATTGAAACTGTGATTCTTTATTCTTATATCTATACAGTCTTTACATATATGCTTTTAATTTTTACTCATCACGACTTTTGTGATAGTTTCAGTTTACTTTTATTAGCTTAAATTAAGTAGCTTTCTTATTCATAAATCTTCTAGAAAAAGCCCTATATAGAGTCAGCTATTAATATCTAAATAGTCTCAATTCTGAACTTCTCTAATATCCAGTGAGCTCTCGATATGTGTAGTGATATTTCTTGATTCCAGTTTATATACTGTTGGAGTCATTATGCAGCTTATTTATAGGGTTCTTTAAGGTTCCTTTTAATGTTTGAAATTTCAGAAATATGCTACGCAACAAGCCGTTAGGATGATGATGGGACAAATGAACACACAAAATAACCAATTTTCTAACACTGGTTTTTCACCTGGATCACCGTTTCCGTTTCCAACGCCCGCAGAACCTGGTTCGTCTGCCAAATCACCTTTTCCGTTTCCGACACCCACATCCCAAGGTTCAGCTGCTGCATCGGGACCTGCTTCTCAACGGACGGTGACCGTAGATGTACCGCCTAAAAAAATAGAGACACCACCTGCACCAGCACATTCTAAAGACGACTTTGAATCTTCAGAGCCAAAGAAATCTGGTATGTAATGAATATGATGACCATCTTGCAATATCTTTAGACGTAAATCACGTAATACAATATGTACCATCTGCCCTTAACAAATGATGGTGTAGTTAAATTGAGTATAAGTGGGTCATGCACGGGGTGTTTAAAGGGTCAAAATGGGTCTGTATTTTTTAGTGGTAGTCGAAGTGGGCCGTGCACAGGGTGTTTAATGTTTGACCACTAATGCTTTTCTTGCACTTCTTTTAATGAATGTGTTACTTGTGATTACAAAAACAGTATGTAAAGACTTAAAAAACTGATTATAACCCTTTTTTTCCGACTCATGATTATTATTTGTGACTGATTGTAATATAATTTGCCTTTAAAAAAAACTTCTGCCAGACTTTATAACCCATTTTTTTCCAGCTTTTGTTGATGTGTCTCCTGAGGAAACATTGAAAACAAGTTTTGAAAAGCTTGAAGAATCTCCAGAGACCGAATCTCCGAAAGAATCTCAATTTGCGAACCAAGTAAGAATTCAATTCCTAAACTATTCTTCACGCTAACATCCGAGTTTATACAACAATTGATCATTTATATAATATAAAGGCTTCACAAAATGGAGCTGCGTTTAAGCCGATGGGTAATCCATTTGAGGGGGCTTCATCCGCAGGTAACGTGAAAATATATCTGATATCCTGTTTCCTTTGTTGATACATATATTTTATTATATTAGTGTTCATTATTATTATAAATTAAGTAAGAGGCTAATTTAGTAAAATCCAATTACGGGACAGGTCAGACAGGTCCTGTTATGTCTGTTGAAGCTCTGGAGAAAATGTTGGAGGATCCAACTGTACAAAAGATGATGTATCCGTAAGTTTTGTCACCTCCTGTTATGTCTATTCTTTTGCTGAAGCATTTATAATTATTTTAGTTGTAGTAAACTGTATAAATGGATTATATTAGACCTAATAAGGTCTTATAAGATCTATTTTTGTGTTTTTAGGTATCTTCCAGAAGAGATGAGGAACCCTACCTCCTTCAAATGTACTCGATTTTACACACATAATAATACTGTCTTTGTTATTTAAGATCAAGTATTGAAATGCGGCATCAACTTGCTAATATGTTGCATTTTTTCAATTCAGGGATGCTTCAAAACCCACAATATCGTCAACAACTACAGGAAATGCTGTAAGTTTTCATCTGATTTTGTTTGGTTTTTACAACATTAATTATATGTTTTTTTTTACTTCACTTTGTTTGATGCTTAACTTCGTTTTCCAGAAATAGCATGGGGGGAAGCCCTGAATGGGACAACAGTATGATGGATTCTTTGAAGAATTTTGATATTAGCAGTCCCGAAGTGAAAGAGCAATTTGGTAATTTTCTTATTAAATTACAATTGTTGGTTTCAATTTTTGTTGAGTCACTCGAATATCGAGAATCAAATAAAACAACATTGACTCGGATTTTAATAGAGTGATAGACAATCTGTGGTTTTACTGTATATAAAGCTGGCAAATAACATGTCAAAATGGGTAATTTCTTAGTTTCGGTCAAAACAGGTTGGACTGGGTTGACTTAGGTCCACCCAACCGCAAGCAACTCTTTATCGTCAATGTGTGAAATATGATTGCAATAGTTATATTAGATTGTCTGATACATTTTATACATCTCAAATGACCATCAACCTGTTTTTTCAGTAGTTAAATCTTTTAGTTTTAATCCTTGATTAATTTAAAAATTGCCCTAATCAACCCGATGGAGGTATCTGAGTCAAAGTTGAAGCATCTTTGATAATATTGATGGCGTGGGATGAATTTATCGAGCACCTAATTTAGATAAATACCGACCTTAATGAGATCACATGACGGCCTTAAATTTTGGCCCGTGCTACATGTATAAATATGTGCTCTGGTTTCACATATAATCTTAGTATGTATATGGTTAATGATATTAGTTTCATCTATTATTCGCCTGTAACTTGTTATGCCTATTGATGGTGAAGATCAAATTGGACTTACACCTGAAGAAGTTATATCTAAAATAATGGCTAATCCTGAAGTTGCCATGGCATTTCAAAACCCGAGAGTTCAAGCGGCCATCATGGATGTATGTTCTCTATCTTAACACGCGTTTATATATTATAACTACTTATCAAATTTTTGAAGGCAATTGCATTTATTTTATATTATGCAGTGTTCTCAAAACCCGATGAGCATCATGAAGTACCAAAATGACAAGGAGGTAAAGCAAATATATCTATGAAGTGTCTTTTTTTCACATAATTGTAGTATATGAATGTAATTTCTCTACCCTAAAATGATCCAAGTTAGCACACACCTTTTATAGAATCCTTAGGTTGTCTGAAGATGCTTTTAAAAGTGAGTCCGTATTATTGACTTGGTTTAAAAAAGTGAAAGGCGATCTAGAGCCCGGCCGAGGCACTAGGGCGAGAGCCTTACATAATAAAACTCTTATAATGCATATAATACTTTTTTTATTGTTTCTTCATAGCATTAAAAGGATCTACCTATAAATATTTACATATCTCAAATTGTTGACTAGAAGTTTAATTAACACATAATACAGGTCAAATTTGTGGTTTCTTGCTTCAATATGGTGCTATGAATTTTGGAGACCAAAGTGGTCGTATGGGGTTAAACATTTTAGATCTGTATTTAACTGTAGTTGTGTTAGAAAGTTAGGATTGGGGTATCACATAATTATAGATAGATGGAATTATCCTGAATATTGGGCCATAAAAATTTAGTCGAGGAAATGGTATATACTATTTAACGATGACGTTATAAAATGATGGACATGTGTGTTTTCTTTTTCTTTCTTGCGTTTCAGGTTATGGATGTGTTCAATAAGATATCAGAACTATTTCCCGGAGTGACTCGGGCCCCTTAATTGTAATCATGGTATGAATTTTTTTGTTAGAAACTAGTCTACTTTCGGTAATGAGTGAGTTTAAAGCTGCAGAAACAAATCATCTGACGCGGACCGTTAGCTATAGTTAATCACGTGAGTTTGGCCCTTGGGGTTGCCGTTAGAAAACCACCATTAAGCTATTAAATATTAATCACGTTGGGGTTTCTTCAAAATCTAGTGTCTTGTTCACTTATTTCTTCGTGTGTCAAAGTAAAATACGTGTACAAATAATTGGGTTGCATTTTTGTTTTGAAACGTGTATGAAGACTTTTCCTTGTTTAGTAGCATGTTATTATTACAATATACATTTCGAGGACGTTTTGCTGATAGTCACTTCCCGTAAGTAGTAATTTTCGGTCTATTATCGTCCAAGTATTACTTGTATGTGTATATATATTAGATGCTTATTTAATATCATAGTTACAGTATATCATGGGGTTTTGCTAACGTGGACACACGTTAAGGAGTGTGTGACAAACCTTAAATTTTCCTTTATAACAAATTTAGCGTTTTACAAACCTATAATTTTCTTATACAACACATTTGCAACTAACAAACGCATAAAATATTGTATACATGAGATTAGTATTAGATAAAAATGTTACTAATAATTAAGGAAAATTGAACATAGTTCAACAAGGCTTAACATGTGTCATTGAAGTACATGTTAATAAATAAAACTCATGTTTGTAATTCTGTATATTTTTGTAATTCTCGTATGTATGTGTAATATATACACCCTAATACCCCTAATGTCAGAATCCCTTGCTCTAAAAAAAATTGAACAAATTTTGGAGTTTATTTCACTTCTCATTGTTTCCCTAAAATGACTAAATCAAAGTAAACAACATATTACAGGAAAGGGTCGTTGGTCAAACAATCATCTTACACGCTATTGTTTTCCTAATTTTGGACTTAGCCTTCATTTTCAAATCTAATTATTTTTGTCATAGAATACCTTCCATTTGGTAACTTTTAGAAATAAAACAATGCCGATAAGAGTACCGGGAGTGGTGACTGAAGTCACTTGGCATGTCACGCCTGACTTGCTGAGTCAGAAAAAGTAGGGAATGATGACCTCTGTCAGTTAGGCATGTCAGTTTATATTTTTATTATTATTTTTATGATTTTAAATATAACATAAATGAATATAATTATAAAAATTAACATAAATAGAAATAACTTCCATTAAAATAAAAATTAAACATTACAATTCTAAAAAAAAAAAAAAAACATTGCAATTCCTAAAAATTTAAAAAAAAACAATACGTTATCGCGATTAAAAAGTTACAATTCGTTAACTATTTGGTCATCGCGATTATGCCATAGATGCGAAATTAGAGTATGTCGAAGATACTCATACTCGTCTTTGTCACGCAGCTCTTTTGTCTTCTCGGCATATACATCACACCTTTCGTACCAAGTTGATCCTTGTAGGTTGTTGACAGGCAAGTAGTAAGATTTATTTTCAGCGATGTTAAAACCATTGTCTTCAATTATCATGTTGTGCAATATGATGCAACCATACATGATTCTTTTGATTGCGTTTACACTATATGCCCTAGCTGGTTGTCTTAAAATACCCCAACGACCTTTCAAAATTCCAAATGTCCTCTCAACGTCTTTACGAGCTGCAGATTGTTTCTTTGTAAAGTATTTCCTTTTTGCGGCAACAACACTTGAGAATCCCTTAACGAAAGAAGCCCACGAAGGGTAAATCCCATCGGCAAGATAGTAGCCTCGATCAAAATCAACGTCCCCAATTTCGTATGGAACTTGAGGAGCCGTGTCAGTTAGTAAACTATCAAACGATGGAGATGCATTAAGGACATTCAAGTCATTGTTCGAACCGGCCATTTCAAAATATGCATGTGTAACATCCCAACCCGTTAACCAACCAAAAACGCGGAATAAAAAAAAAATTTAACTGGACAGAAGGGTGCGCGGCGCGCACCACTGCCTGTGCGCGGCGCGCACAAGGCCTGTGACAGTTCTGATCAAAATGTCCATTTTTCGCGAAAAGATTTTCGACTTCCCGACACTTTTAGACCAAACGCTTTTCACAACAATTTATATTAGTTAAAACTAACACGTTCCAATAATAAAATGAGTTTTACGAGACCGGGCCCACATCGGCCGTTTTACGACTTTCGTACAAAATACAAGTTTCGACCACATGATTTTTAACACAAAATAAAGACCGAGCATGGCGATTGGGGATACGCTACCCAATCCTAATCAATCCAAAAGCAAGATCTTCTAAAGCAACTATGCGAGTCCACTAGTCCCCGTTTACCCGAGCCACCGCATCCATGCAATCTATAAAAATGTCAACAACGAGAGGGTAAGCTAATGCTTAGTGAATGATAATATACTACATACATATATATGCATAAAATGGACACGCCACGAAATAACAAATACCGCATACCGAAGCATCCATATATAAGGCACTACATTAAGCATACCGTACGATCTCTAAGCAACGAGCTAAAGATACAACAACAATTATAAGTTCACCAACGACGATGTGAACAACGCCAAGAAGCTACACCCGGAGGGTTAGCTACACCACAACAATACATTAATATATAACAATATATATATAACGCACAAGGCTAACCCCTTAACCCAATACCGAGAACCAAGTACCACAATGAAGATTGGCCGAACTACACGAGCCTTAGTAATCCGAAACTACACGAGATTACTATCTCCACATCATCGAGGTTGGCCGAACTGCACGAGCCTTAGTAATCCGAACCACACGAGATTACTACCTCAATAAGATGACCGAACTACACGAGTCACCATGAATCCGAACTACACGAGATTCATTTGATAAGATGACCGAAACCACACGCGTCATCGTGAATCCGAAACCACACGCGATTCACTTCTCCAACTCAAACCCACGGTCACGGGATTATAAAATCCACCATATCAGGGCTACAACATCCAAATCACAACCACGTGTGATAATGTACACACGAACGTGTACTTCGCCAAAGATGGTCAACAAAAACGCACAACCGTGCCATTTGGACTCATACAAAAGTCCATCAAATCCACCTATATGTGAAGTGAGCTCTATAACCGAGAACCACCTCACCCGACCCGCACCCATCCTACACATACATATGCACATAGGATATTAACACTCACCTTGTCGCCTTGATGAATGCTTCCAAGTAATCCGCACCTCGCCAATGGAAAGTACCTATTCCATTATCACAAATTCAACAACACACTTAGATTGGATTTACAAACCAACCCAATTTGACACTTAGTGCAAATTCGACCCAAATGCACTTCCAAGTACAAACCGCGCCCAAAATTAACCAATAATCACTAACACAAGTGAGAATGGTCCTAATACGCCAAATAAACCCGAACACAAGTGTTAAACACTTATCATTCCCCAAATTGCCCATAAACCCTAATTTTGACCCATAAGGTCAAAATCTCACCATTTACAAATTTCGACACCAAAACACCTTTAACTCGGTTTTATACTTAAACTTAATCCATTTTAAGTTTATAAACCTCATTAAATCGCCAATTGGGTCATAATCATCACTAAACCCTAATTTTGACCCAAAGTCAAAACTAGTCAACCAAATAACCCTAAATGGGTTTCAATACTTCCATAATCACTAACTTAAGTGATTAAACCCAATTTCAAGTCCTAATCATGGTCAATTTGTTCACCAACCCATAATCCACCAACAATTGCAATAAACCCGATTACTAGCATCACTAAACTCATTTCAAGAGTTTAAATGGGTTTCTCATCAATTTAAGTTCAAACCCTAACTTGATTATCAAAATCAAACAATGAAATTCGGAGTTAGAACTTACCACAACCACCAAAACGTAGCTAGGAACGAGGTGAACAACTTTAAAACCCGAGACTTTGATCAATTCAAGCTCCTTCTTCTCCAAAACCCCAAATCTCTCTCTAGAAATCTCCCTCTCTCTCTAAGATACTTGAGAGTGTTTGTGGATATGAAATATGATCCAAAACTGAATCCAACCAGCTGATATGGCCTCACATCCGGCCTCAAGTGAAAAGACCAAAAAGCCCCTCATTAAACTCTAATTTGAAAAAGTCAGATTTCTGTCGCAGACCAGGTGCGCGGCGCGCTCACCTCAAGGTGCGCGGCGCGCACAACCCTCTGAACAGGTTCTGAGCTTCTATTCCATACCACGCTTCACCTACGATACGTACATCATTTAAAACTCTGTGTAAAATAAATATTGGGGTCTTACAACTCTCCCCCACTTATAATCGATCACGTCCTCGTGATCCTTGTCACATAACCAAACGGACCACACTCCACGGTCCTCAAGCCTAAGTCCCAATCCGACTTTCCTAAGCAATCCTTCCCAATGAATCGCCTTTAAGCAACTAAATCGTCACACGCGATTTATCAAATCACAATACGAGCACTATAACCATGCACATTCCCTCACATCGGGAAAACTCAACCAAATCTCGTACCGAGATATAGATCTCTTAGCGTACACTTACCGAGTAAAACGCTAAAAACAACCAAGTCTGAACCTAAGGTCAACAACCCGAAACGTTGAAGACCGAACCAAACGAACCCTTACGGATTACACCAATCACTAAACATCCCTTGTAGTGCGCCATACGACCAATACGCAACTACCGTAACATCATAATCCAACGGCTAGAACCGATAGCGCCCAAAACGACTATGGAAACGCAAAACCCAAGGTGTACGAAATCAACCATCGTCACACCCGTAACAAACATGTGAGCGAAACACGGCTAACGCATCACTAAACATACAACATGGTCCTCACGACCCCACCATCAGTGTATCAAACAACCGATAGATCAAACAACACGGTCCTTACGACCCCACCATTGGTGTATAAAACATCCAATAGATCAAACATCCCGGTCCTTACGACCCCACCATCAGTGTATAAAACAACCGACGGATCACGCAACACACGAAGGCTGGCCGAAAACACACGCGCCTTAGTGAATCCGAACTACATGCGACTCACTACCTTCACTACAACAACAATCGAGAATGGCCGAACTACACGCGCCATAGTGAATCCGAACTACACGAGAGTCACTATCCCAGAGGAATGACCGAACTACACGAGTCATTTGTGAATCCGAACTACACGAGACTCACTCCTCCACACAATGACCGAAACCACACGAGTCATTTGTGAATCCGAACTACACGAGATTCACTTCCACAATAAGATGACCGAAACCACACGCGTCATCGTGAATCCGAAACCACACGCGATCCACAACCATGATGAAGTCAGCGGACCCGAAGATCATGCTTCACCAATCTCGACACCGGATGAAGTCAGCGGACCCGAAGATCATGCTTCACCGATATAACACCACGCTCATGATGAAGTCAGCGGACTCCGAAAGTCATGCTCCACCAATCACGTACTCCCATGATGAAGTCAGCGGACCCCAAAGGTAATGCTCCACCAATCAACCATACCATAATGAAGTCAGCGGACCCCGAAGGTCATGCTTCGTTAATCACAATACCATGATGAAGTCAGCGGACTCCGAAAGTTATGCTTCATCAATCAACAATACCACGATGAAGTCAGCGGACCCGAAGGTCATGCTTCATCAATCACATAAGCACCTTCGGCCTCAAACAACGAGTAGTGCAACATCGCGCTCTGCTACACTATAGTGAACCCTAGCGGACCACTAACCATCCATAATCGAGCAAGAACCACCTATATCAAACATAGGTACCGAACAATAATTCTCCAAAAGAGGACCCGACACACACCTCCCTTAACCGAAGGATTTCACCTTGCTCGCCAAACACGTCCATTATCTCTCAACGAGATTCACCAACTTACCACCTCGGTGATAATTTACAAATCCCAAACCATAAGGACAATTTATCCGAAATTGTACTCTACCACATATCGACCAAAAATTTCCGGATCTACCAAAAGTATCATCCGAAATCTCCCACCAAAGCCTCCTCGTGCGGGAGTGTAACTCCCCCACTTGGAATTACGTTCCAATGTCACAACTCGTACAACCGCACAATGCTACCAAAGGTAGACTTTACCAATAATTGGGCTCACACGACCCATCACTACATCTTGCTCCAACCTTGAGCACACGAAGGATTTTAACCAATCCTTAAACACTTTGAACGAAAAGTGTACCGCAACACAATCGGAGTCGAACACCACGCTAGTAGGTATAAAAGAGGCACCTAATGTCGCGTCACGTAGACTCCTTTACCAACATACATCGAGATCAAACACTCGATCTTTTTCGGGTTCCAATCCACCCAACGAACCTCATGGTTCATCAACTTCAACACGAAAGCGAACACGCGCTTAACAATCGAACACCAAAACCCACTTCCATGGTTTGGTAGAAACATTTCCCAAATACTAAGGAATGCTTGGTTGCACCAAGTCTCACGCCCTTCGCCCGACAATCAAACGTCACCATAGGGTACTTCCATTAGGAACGTCACCCATAACAACAATATGCACAACACAAGACATTTAATCAACTCAAATTCAACGGCACTTAATATATAATCAAAGGACATATTTATTAAAACGAAACGTACCTTAACGTCTCCTTGCCGCACCCGTCCCCGCTAACTTGGAACATTCCGACTTACGATGTCCTTCTTTTTGGCAATTGAAGCACACCATACCATCACCCTTTGGTACCGAACATTCCCAAGACTTGTGACCCCTCACGCCACAATTGTAACATCTAGCCGCACTAGAATCCGACATACCCGTTCGCGTACCACCCGTGCTCACACTCGGACCCTTAGTCCTCTTACTCGGAGCACCATAAGAAACAACCCTTCTCTCACTTGAAGGTTCACCCTTCTTCGATCGTGAATACGACTCGAAACCTCTAGCCAAGTCGAATAATTGCGAAAACGATTTCGCTTAACCCCGACTAATTTTACTCTTCAAGTCATCATTCAAGGTTCGATAGAAATCCCCCATCAACAAACGATCATTCCCTAAATACTCCGGACAAAAACGAGCCTTCGCCATAAAGGTCGTTTTGAGAGTATTCAAATCCATAGAACCCTGTTGCAAATTTCGCAACTCATTACGCATTTCCGATAAATCGGCTGAAGTTCGGAACTCCTCGAAGAATTCCTTCTTAAACTCGTCCCACGATAAAGCCATAAACGTTTCGCCACCGACAAGATCAATCTTACCATCCAACCAATCCCTTGCCCTACCCCGCAACAAACTAGTAGCGAGTCTCGTCTTTCTCTCGGGAGGGCAATCAATAGTACGGAAACACCCTTCGACGTCCGAAATCCAAGTTGTGCTTACCAAAGGATCCGGCTTTCCGTCGTACATCGGGGGTTTAGTCCTCATGAAGCTCTTAAGACAACGCTCCATTTCGCTACTACTTTGAAGTTCGGAATACTTCTTATCCATTTCTTCTCGAAACGCACTCATTTGCTCCGCAACGGCGGCCGCAACTCTAGCGTTAAACTCCAAATCGTTCGTCTCGATCCCACTTCCCGTCGCCATTCTAAGGAATGCAAAGCGATTAGATCACAAACGTATAAAACCACACACACAACACCGGCCCATCTTGCTAAACACTCGTCGTACATCACTTGTTAGACACGATTTGCACCCGTAATAAGGTTTGCAAGTCCTTATTACGCACACACGCCGCATCAACTCGTTAGTACAACAACCGCCTCGTTCGATGATATAAACAAACACAAACAGAATTCTACGCGATATAAACACACGCGAGAATTACACCACAACACAAATAATATATTAATAATATCCGCATTACTAATATAAACGTTAGTCCACCTACAATCATGGCACTAACTATAACTCATTCCGACCCGTAATCCTACAAGCACACACAAAAGTCTAAGTCTAGACACCTATCTCAAGTCACCTAAATCCCTTAGACCATGCTCTGATACCACTTGTAACATCCCAACCCGTTAACCAACCAAAAACGCGGAATAAATTTTTTTTTTAAACTGGACAGAAGGGTGTGCGGCGCGCACCACTGCCTGTGCGCGGCGCGCACAAGGCCTGTGACAGTTCTGATCAAAATGTCCATTTTTCGCGAAAAGATCTTCGACTTCCCGACACTTTTAGACCAAACGCTTTTCACAACAATTTATATTAGTTAAAACTAACACGTTCCAATAATAAAATGAGTTTTACGAGACCGGACCCACATCGGCCGTTTTACGACTTTCGTACAAAATACAAGTTTCGACCACATGATTTTTAACACAAAATAAAGACCGAGCATGGCGATTGGGGATACGCTACCCAATCCTAATCAATCCAAAAGCAAGATCTTCTAAAGCAACTATGCGAGTCCACTAGTCCCCGTTTACCCGAGCCACCGTGTAACACCCTAGGCAAATCTCACATCGCCCACGAACATGAGTGATCATGGGATTATAAGGTAATACTCACGCTTAAATGACACAACGCGTTTTGGGATCACAGGCTGAGTAGAAGTGCGAGTACGTTGTGGTTAAGCGTGCTCGGGCGAGAGCACTACCAGGATGGGTGACCTCCTGGGAAAGTGCTTCTCGTGTGTGGTCGCCAAGAAAAAGTCGTGCTCCTGCGGGCAAAGCGGACAATATTGTGGTCATGTTAAGCTGGGGTGTTACAGAATGGTATCAGAGCCACTCATGTGCCGTTGGGGGTGGTGGGGCAAACCTCATCGAGGACGATGAGTCCCTAAGGGGGGTGAATGTAACACCCTAGGCAAATCTCACATCGCCCACGAACATGAGTGATCATGGGATTATAAGGTAATACTCACGCTTAAATGACACAACGCGTTTTGGGATCACATGCTGAGTAGAAGTGCGAGTACGTTGTGGTTAAGCGTGCTCGGGCGAGAGCACTACCAGGATGGGTGACCTCCTGGGAAAGTGCTTCTCGTGTGTGGTCGCCAAGAAAAAGCCGTGCGCCTGCGGGCAAAGCGGACAATATTGTGGTCATGTTAAGCTGGGGTGTTACAAATACTCACGCTTAAATGACACAACGCGTTTTGGGATCACAGGCTGAGTAGAAGTGCGAGTACGTTGTGGTTAAGCGTGCTCGGGCGAGAGCACTACCAGGATAGGTGACCTCCTGGGAAAGTGCTTCTCGTGTGTGGTCGCCAAGAAAAAGCCGTGCGCCTGCGGGCAAAGCGGACAATATTGTGGTCATGTTAAGCTGGGGTGTTACAGAATGGTATCAGAGCCACTCATGTGCCGCTGGGGGTGGTGGGGCAAACCTCATCGAGGACGATGAGTCTCTAAGGGGGGGGGTGAATGTAACACCCTAGGCAAATCCCACATAACCCACGAACATGAGTGATCATGGGATTATAAGGTAATACTCACGCTTAAATGACACAACGCGTTTTGGGATCACAGGCTGAGTAGAAGTGCGAGTACGTTGTGGTTAAGCGTGCTCGGGCGAGAGCACTACCAGGATAGGTGACCTCCTGGGAAAGTGCTTCTCGTGTGTGGTCGCCAAGAAAAAGCCGTGCGCCTGCGGGCAAAGCGGACAATATTGTGGTCATGTTAAGCTGGGGTGTTACAGTATTACCTTATAATCCCATGATCACTCATGTTCGTGGGTTATGTGGGATTTGCCTAGGGTGTTACACACTCACCTTGTCGCCTTGATGAATGCTTCCAAGTAATCCGCACCTCGCCAATGGAAAGTACCTATTCCATTATCACAAATTCAACAACACACTTAGATTGGATTTACAAACCAACCCAATTTGACACTTAGTGCAAATTCGACCCAAATGCACTTCCAAGTACAAACCGCGCCCAAAATTAACCAATAATCACTAACACAAGTGAGAATGGTCCTAATACGCCAAATAAACCCGAACACAAGTGTTAAACACTTATCATTCCCCAAATTGCCCATAAACCCTAATTTTGACCCATAAGGTCAAAATCTCACCATTTACAAATTTCGACACCAAAACACCTTTAACTCGGTTTTATACTTAAACTTAATCCATTTTAAGTTTATAAACCTCATTAAATCGCCAATTGGGTCATAATCATCACTAAACCCTAATTTTGACCCAAAGTCAAAACTAGTCAACCAAATAACCCTAAATGGGTTTCAATACTTCCATAATCACTAACTTAAGTGATTAAACCCAATTTCAAGTCCTAATCATGGTCAATTTGTTCACCAACCCATAATCCACCAACAATAGCAATAAACCCGAATACTAGCATCACTAAACTCATTTCAAGAGTTTAAATGGGTTTCTCATCAATTTAAGTTCAAACCCTAACTTGATTATCAAAATCAAACAATGAAATTCGGAGTTAGAACTTACCACAACCACCAAAACGTAGCTAGGAACGAGGTGAACAACTTTAAAACCCGAGACTTTGATCAATTCAAGCTCCTTCTTCTCCAAAACCCCAAATCTCTCTCTAGAAATCTCCCTCTCTCTCTAAGATACTTGAGAGTGTTTGTGGATGTGAAATATGATCCAAAACTGAATCCAACCAGCTGATATGGCCTCACATCCGGCCTCAAGTGAAAAGACCAAAAAGCCCCTCATTAAACTCTAATTTGAAAAGGTCAGATTTCTGTCGCAGACCAGGTGCGCGGCGCGCTCACCTCAAGGTGCGCGGCGCGCACAACCCTCTGAACAGGTTCTGAGCTTCTATTCCATACCACGCTTCACCTACGATACGTACATCATTTAAAACTCTGTGTAAAATAAATATTGGGGTCTTACAACTCTCCCCCACTTATAATCGATCACGTCCTCGTGATCCTTGTCACATAACCAAACGGACCACACTCCACGGTCCTCAAGCCTAAGTCCCAATCCGACTTTCCTAAGCAATCCTTCCCAATGAATCGCCTTTGAGCAACTAAATCGTCACACGCGATTTATCAAATCACAATACGAGCACTATAACCATGCACATTCCCTCACATCGGGAAAACTCAACCAAATCTCGTACCGAGATATAGATCTCTTAGCGTGCACTTACCGAGTAAAACGCTAAAAACAACCAAGTCTGAACCTAAGGTCAACAACCCGAAACGATGAAGACCGAACCAAACGAACCCTTACGGATTACACCAATCACTAAACATCCCTTGTAGTGCGCCATACGACCAATACGCAACTACCGTAACGTCATAATCCAACGGCTAGAACCGATAGCGCCCAAAACGACTATGGAAACGCAAAAGCCAAGGTGTACGAAATCAACCATCGTCACACCCGTAACAAACATGTGAGCGAAACACGGCTAACGCATCACTAAACATACAACATGGTCCTCACGACCCCACCATCAGTGTATCAAACAACCGATAGATCAAACAACACGGTCCTTACGACCCCACCATTGGTGTATAAAACATCCAATAGATCAAACATCCCGGTCCTTACGACCCCACCATCGGTGTATAAAACAACCGACGGATCACGCAACACACGAAGGCTGGCCGAAAACACACGCGCCTTAGTGAATCCGAACTACACGCGACTCACTACCTTCACTACAACAACAATCGGGAATGGCCGAACTACACGCGCCATAGTGAATCCGAACTACACGAGAGGCACTATCCCAGAGGAATGACCGAACTACACGAGTCATTTGTGAATCCGAACTACACGAGACTCACTCCTCCACACAATGACCGAAACCACACGAGTCATTTGTGAATCCGAACTACACGAGATTCACTTCCACAATAAGATGACCGAAACCACACGCGTCATCGTGAATCCGAAACCACACGCGATCCACAACCATGATGAAGTCAGCGGACCCGAAGATCATGCTTCACCAATCTCGACACCGGATGAAGTCAGCGGACCCGAAGATCATGCTTCACCGATATAACACCACGCTCATGATGAAGTCAGCGGACTCCGAAAGTCATGCTCCACCAATCACGTACTCCCATGATGAAGTCAGCGGATTCCAAAGGTCATGCTCCACCGACGCTTAACTTTTTGCCCTAAATGGTCCATATATGAACTCTTTGCTCGTGTTAATATATCAACCATAATATGTGAATGGTTACAAGTTAGAAAATCCGCTACGTTTCTTCCCTGTTTAGCAAAACGAGTTTGCATAATTGTTTTGTTAAAGTTTTTGTTGCGGCATAACCAGTGAGTAAGGTGATTTATTCGGAATTATAATAGCATTTAAAAATTAAAAACTTATATGTCAAAAAGTTAACGTTACATCATACCTAATATGTGGTATGTTAAAGTCGTTTTATAACAAACCCAACTTAACTCTGTTGTTTAATATGCAAAAAATCAATCTAGTCCATGTTATGGCTAGTTAGGTTGGACAAAAATGTACACTAAAGATATAAAAACAATTTATGATTTTCCCAAAAATAAATAAGAAATAATCTTTTGTTAAGACTTTTACTGAATAATCAATTGAACATATCATCATTACCTCATTATTTTCATATAATATCGTATCGTATATCGTATGTTTCTCCTTAAAGCAAACAGAAACAAAGTACAACATATTTTTTATTGTTACATTACATTTTACATATATATATATATATATATATATATATATATATATATATATATATATATATATATATATATATATATATATATATATATATATATATATATATATATATATATATATATATATATATATATATGGGAGGTGATTCTCACGCACCATTTTTTTATTCATGTACACTTTTATCACATAAGCTTACAGTTATGATTCTAGAAAGTTAAACTTATATTATTATTATTATTATTATAATATATATATATATATATATATATATATATATATATATATATATATATATATATATATATATATATATATATATATATATATATATATATATATATATATATATATATATATATATATATATATATATAATTAAGAGTAAAATAGGTAATTAGGTGTACATGAATCAAAAAGTAGTGTGCGAGGATCACCTTCTTTTATATTGTTTCATGACTTTCATCATCACCCTTCATATGTACACTCAACTTCATTCCAACTAGTGTTCGAGCCCTCGCTTCGTGGCGGGGGTTCGGTTTTCAATGTATTTTATTGCGTTTAGTTTGTAAAATCATTTTGTGGTTAACGATGATGTCGTTGAAGCGCAACTCGAGTTGAACTAAAAGGTGTAACCCGTGAAAGATTTAAATGTTATTTTAAATTAACAATATATGTGCTTCTCCGCTTTTCGCTATGGAATTGTCGACTTTTAAAAATTTAACGTAGAATTAACGTGTATGAAAAGTACCCCAAATATTTAGCGTTTTTTAAAAAGCGTCCGTTTTGCGTATAGCTAGTGACATTATGTTCCTAAAATTATTTCGAGTTTAACGATGGTGGCGAAAAAAATTTAACTCGTTGCGAGCGCGAAGATATGGCCCGTTGAATATTTGGGTGGAGTTTGTTTAAGATTTTTTATGAGAATGGGTATTTGACACTTTATCCCCCTGTTTGAGGGTGGGTTTGATTTTTTGGATAAAGTGTGGGGGTTTTGTTGTTCAATTTGAAAAAGAAAAAAAAAACGCGAAAAGTCGAAAGTACCCCTGAATACTATTCATTTACCCTATATCTTTTAGATATAGTAGTAGTAGTAATAATAATAATAATAATAATAATAATAATAATAATAATAATAATAATAATAATAATAATAATAATAATAATAATAATAATAATAATAATAATAATTGTAGCTGCTACGATTCTATTAAACCATCACATCTCGCCAAAAGATTATAGATTGATGTCCTGATATACTTTTAAAATACTTTGGATTCAAGCCTCACTGCATCATGTATTAAGATGATTAGACAAAAAGTCAAAAACGTTCATGTAAGAGTAAACGGTATCAAAGGTCACTTCCGGCGTCGGTACCGCCGTCAGTTGTGATCGACCGTCACTCGACACGATTCAGGCTTCACTTCGGCATCGCGAAGGCCGAAGGCCAAATTCGGGCAGAAGACGTGTCTAGCCGATGAGTGGATCCCAGAAATTCAGAAAATGAGCCGTTAACCTTTAAATTTGATTTTTTTTTCTTTTTGCTGTTTTAATTTTTCTTTTTTATGCCACCATCATCAACACTCATTTCTACCATTTTAAAACCTTCAACTTTTCTAAATTTTTACAAAATGAATCAAAACAACCAAACCATCCAAATCACCCAAACCACCTGATGAACCCGGCTAATCCATACGACCATCAATGGAATTGGTCTAATCCTCGTAATCGAGTTCAACCAAACATAAACTTTTGAAAAAAGAATGGCAAAGTGGAGAAAATGATGTACTTTATCAACGACGGTGTGACGAACCATTTTGGTTCGAGCATCAGAAGGTTTTTCCAATTTTTAAGGCTTGGAGTTTTTTGATGTAAAGCTAAAGTGGCTGAAATGTCCCGTTCTTATTGATTAAAAACGTTCCATATTAATTGATTTCGTTGCGAGGTTTTGACCTCTATATGAGACGTTTTTCAAAGACTGCATTCATTTTTAAAACAAACCATAACCTTTATTTCATAAATAAAGGTTTAAAAAGCTTTACGTAGATTAAATGATAATCTAAAATATCCTGTTTACATACGACCATTACATAATGGTTTACAATACAAATATGTTACATCGAAATCAGTTTCTTGAATGCAGTTTTTACACAATATCATACAAACATGGACTCCAAATCTTGTCCTTATTTTAGTATGCAACAGCGGAAGCTCTTAGTATTCACCTGAAAATAAACATGCTTTAAACGTCAACAAAAATGTTGGTGAGTTATAGGTTTAACCTATATATATCAAATCGTAACAATAGACCACAAGATTTCATATTTCAATACACATCCCATACATAGAGATAAAAATCATTCATATGGTGAACACCTGGTAACCGACATTAACAAGATGCATATATAAGAATATCCCCATCATTCTGGGACACCCTTCGGATATGATATAAATTTCGAAGTACTAAAGCATCCGGTACTTTGGATGGGGTTTGTTAGGCCCAATAGATCTATCTTTAGGATTCGCGTCAATTAGGGTGTCTGTTCCCTAATTCTTAGATTACCAGACTTAATAAAAAGGGGCATATTCGATTTCGATAATTCAACCATAGAATGTAGTTTCACGTACTTGTGTCTATTTTGTAAATCATTTATAAAACCTGCATGTATTCTCATCCCAAAAATATTAGATTTTAAAAGTGGGACTATAACTCACTTTCACAGATTTTTACTTCGTCGGGAAGTAAGACTTGGCCACTGGTTGATTCACGAACCTATAACAATATATACATATATATCAAAGTATGTTCAAAATATATTTATAACACTTTTAATATATTTTGATGTTTTAAGTTTATTAAGTCAGCTGTCCTCGTTAGTAACCTACAACTAGTTGTCCACAGTTAGATGTACAGAAATAAATCGATAAATATTATCTTGAATCAATCCACGACCCAGTGTATACGTATCTCAGTATTGATCACAACTCAAACTATATATATTTTGGAATCAACCTCAACCCTGTATAGCTAACTCCAACATTCACATATAGAGTGTCTATGGTTGTTCCGAAATATATATAGATGTGTCGACATGATAGGTCGAAACATTGTATACGTGTCTATGGTATCTCAAGATTACATAATATACAATACAAGTTGATTAAGTTATGGTTGGAATAGATTTGTTACCAATTTTCACGTAGCTAAAATGAGAAAAATTATCCAATCTTGTTTTACCCATAACTTCTTCATTTTAAATCCGTTTTGAGTGAATCAAATTGCTATGGTTTCATATTGAACTCTATTTTATGAATCTAAACAGAAAAAGTATAGGTTTATAGTCGGAAAAATAAGTTACAAGTCGTTTTTGTAAAGGTAGTCATTTCAGTCGAAAGAACGACGTCAAGATGACCATTTTAGAAAACATACTTCCACTTTGAGTTTAACCATAATTTTTGGATATAGTTTCATGTTCATAATAAAAATTATTTTCCCAGAATAACAACTTTTAAATCAAAGTTTATCATAGTTTTTAATTAACTAACCCAAAACAGCCCGCGGTGTTACTACGACGGCGTAAATCCGGTTTTACGGTGTTTTTCGTGTTTCCAGGTTTTAAATCATTAAGTTAGATCATATAGATATAGAACATGTGTTTAGTTGATTTTAAATGTCAAGTTAGAAGGATTAACTTTTATTTGCGAACAAGTTTAGAATTAACTAAACTATGTTCTAGTGATTACAAGTTTAAACCTTCGAATAAGATAGCTTTATATGTATGAATCGAATGATGTTATGAACATCATTACTACCTCAAGTTCCTTGGATAAACCTACTGGAAATGAGAAAAATAGATCTAGCTTCAAAGGATCCTTGGATGGCTTGAAAGTTCTTGAAGCAGAATCATGACACGAAAACAATTTCAAGTAAGATTTCCACTCGAAATAAGATTGTTATAGTTATAAAAATTGAATTAAAGTTTGAATATGATTATTACCTTGTATTAGAAAGATAACCTACTGTAAGTAACAAAGGGTCGAATGAAACCACGTTCTAATAGTTCTTGTAGTTGGCTTTGCAGTTCTTTCATCTCGCTGGGTGCGAGTTTATAAGGAGCACGAGCTATTGGTGCAGCTCCTGGTACAAGATCTATTTGAAATTCAACAGATCGATGTGGAGGTAGTCCCGGTAATTCTTTTAGAAATACATCGGGAAATTCTTTTGCGACGAGAACATCATTGATGCTCTTTTCTTCAGTTTGTACTTTCTCGACGTGTGCTAGAACAGCATAGCAACCTTTTCTTATTAGTTTTTGTGCCTTCAAATTATTAATAATATGTAGCTTCATGTTGCCCTTTTCTCCGTACACCATTAAGGGTTCTCCTTCTTCTCGTACAATGCGAATTGCATTTTTATAACATACGATCTCTGCTTTCACCTTCTTCAGCCAGTCCATGCCAACTATTACATCAAAACTCCCTAACTCTACTGGTATCAAATCAATCTTAAATATTTCGCTACCCAGTTTAAGTTCTCGATTCCGGCATATATTATCTGCTGAAATTAATTTAGCGTTTGCTAATTCGAGTAAAAATTTACTATCCAACGGCGTCAATGGACAACTTAATTTAGCACTAAAATCTCTACTCATATAGCTTCTATCCGCACCCGAATCAAATAAAACGTAAGCAGATTTATTGTCAATAAGAAACGTACCCGTAACAAGCTCCGGGTCTTCCTGTGCCTCTTCCGCATTAATATTGAAAACTCTTCAGCGGCCTTGTCCATTCGTGTTCTCCTGGTTCGGGCAATTTCTAATAATGTGGCCCGGTTTTCCACATTTATAACAAACTACATTGGCATAACTTGCTCCGACACTACTTGCTCCGCCATTACTCGTTCCGACACCATTTGTTCCTTTCGTTCTGTTAACCCCTGGTCCGTAGACCTCACACTTCGCCGCGCTATGACCATTTCTTTTACACTTGTTGCAAAATTTGGTGCAGAACCCCGAGTGATACTTTTCACACCTTTGACATAGCTGCTTCTGATTGTTGTTGTTGTTGCAGTTGTTATTGTTGTTGGGATGATTGTTGTAGTTGCTGTTGTTATTGTTGTTGTTGTTGTTGTTGTTTTTGTTGTTGTTGTTGGACCGTTTGTTGTAGTTGCGATTGATGTTGCGATTGTTGGGATAATTGTTGCGATTATTATTGTAATTGTTGTTGTTGTATTGGTGATTCTTATCACCGTTTTCCTCCCACTTTCTTTTGACTTGCTTCACATTGGCCTCTTCAGCCGTCTGTTCTTTAATTCTTTCCTCAATCTGGTTCACTAGTTTGTGAGCCATTCTACATGCCTGTTGTATGGAGGCGGGCTCGTGTGAACTTATATCTTTTTGGATTCTTTCCGGTAATCCTTTCACAAACGCGTCGATCTTCTCTTCCTCATCTTCGAACGCTCCCGGACACAATAGGCATAATTCTGTGAATCGTCTTTCGTACGTGGTAATATCAAATCCTTGGGTTCGTAACCCTCTAAGTTCTGTCTTGAGCTTATTGACCTCGGTTCTGGGACGGTACTTCTCGTTCATCAAGTGCTTGAATGCTGACCACGGTAGTGCGTACGCATCATCTTGTCCCACTTGCTCTAGATAGGTATTCCACCATGTTAACGTAGAACCTGTGAAGGTATGCGTAGCGTACTTCACTTTGTCCTCTTCAGTACAGTTACTTATGGCAAACACCGATTCGACCTTCTCGGTCCACCGTTTCAATCCGATCGGTCCTTCGGTTCCATCAAATTCCAAAGGTTTGCAGGCAGTGAATTCTTTGTAGGTGCATCCTACACGATTTCCTGTACTGCTAGATCCAAGGTTATTGTTGGTATGTAGCGCAGCCTGTACTGCAGCTATGTTTGAAGCTAGAAAAGTACGGAATTCCTCTTCATTCATATTCACGGTGTGTCGAGTAGTCGGTGCCATTTCCTTCAAAATATTCAAATGGAACAAGTTAATCATACAGAATATTAAGAGTAGTTAATAGTATTTCGTAGCATAATATGAACTCGTTTATAAAAGCTTTTTCTTCATATTAGCGTTTTATAAATTTAAATACGGGTAGTACCTACCCGTTAAGTTCATACTTAGTAGCTAATATACAATTCAACTACTACCATTCTATATGAAAAACTGATTATAATAATATTTCGCGTTCAAACTTTTATACAATATTTTACAAACTTACAATACCGCTTATTTTACATAAAGCATGAAATATAGCACACAATAACTTTGATACAAGATAGTTGTGAAGATAATTCTAGCTAGTACACAAGTCGTTCAGCAAAGGCAATAAAGACACGTAATTCATACGTCCAGAAACAAGTCATGCATTCTGGTTTTACTAGGACTACTTCCCATCCTTGGTCTTGTGGAACATAACCGTTATGGCCGTTGATAAGACAGCGTGTTGTAACGTCGTCAAAGGGACGAGGGTTACGTAATGACCAACAGTCTCGTAATAACCAAAAAACTTCATTTCTTACCCCAATTACCGACTCCGTCACTTGTGGGAACGTTTTGTTTAATAGTTGTAGCCCGATGTTCTTTTTCTCACTTTGATGAGAAGCGAACATTACTAACCCGTAAGCATAGCATGCTTCTTTATGTTGCATGTTAGCCGCTTTTTCTAAATCATGAAGTCCTATATTCGGATACAATGAGTCAAAATAATTTCTTAACCCGTTACGTAAAATAGCATTTGGGTTCCCCGCAATATATGCGTCAAAGTAAACACATCGCAACTTATGGGTTTCCCAATGTGATATCCCCCATCTTTCAAACGAAAGTCTCTTATAAACCAAGACATTCTTGGAACGTTCTTCGAATGTCTTACAAACTGATTTCACCGTAAATAGTTGTGCCGAAGAATTCTGACCGACTCTAGACAAGATTTCATCAATCATGTCTCCGGGTAGGTCTCTTAAAATATTGGGTTGTCTATCCATTTTGTGTTTTTATACTGTAAAATAGACAAGAGTTAGATTCATAAAAAAAAATACTTATTAATACAAGCAATTTTTACATATATCATAAAGCATAAGCACACTATATTACATATATTACACCACACGAATACAACTATCTTATTCCGACTCGCTCGTTTCTTTTTCTTCGGTTTTGGTTCTTTTTGCCAAGTTTCTAGGGATATATGATGTTCCCCTAATACGAGCTGTCGTTTTCCACAACGGTTTAGAAAAACCTGGTGGTTTAGAGGTTCCCCGGTCATTGTTACAACTTAAGGGCTTCGGGGATTGGCGATACATATAAAGTTCATCGGTGTTGGAATTAGATTTCTCTATTTTTATGCCCTTTCCCTTATTATTTTCTTTTGCCTTTTTAAATTCAGTTGGGGTAATTTCTATAACATCATCGGAATTCTCGTCGGAATCCGATTCATCGGAGAATTGGTAATCCTCCCAATATTTTGCTTCCTTGGCGGAAACACCATTGACCATAATTAACCTCGGTCGGTTGGTTGAGGATTTTCTTTTACTTAACCGTTTTATTATTTCCCCCACCGGTTCTATTTCCTCCTCCGGTTCCTCCTCTTCCGGTTCTGATTCTTCTTCCGGTTCTGATTCTTCTTCCGGTTCTTCTTCGGGAACTTGTGAATCAGTCCAATATATATTCGACTCTTCGTTATTATTAGGTGAGTCAATGGGATTTGTGCTAGAGGTAGACATCTATCACACAATATCAAACATGTTAAGAGATTAATATATCACATAATATATACATGTTAATAATATATAGTTTCCAACAAAAATGTTAAGCAATCATTTTTAAAGAAAACACGGTCGAAGTCCAGACTCACTAATGCATCCTAACAAACTCGATAAGACACACTAATGCAAATTTTCTGGTTCTCTAAGACCAACGCTCGGATACCAACTGAAATGTCCCGTTCTTATTGATTAAAAACGTTCCATATTAATTGATTTCGTTGCGAGGTTTTGACCTCTATATGAGACGTTTTTCAAAGACTGCATTCATTTTTAAAACAAACCATAACCTTTATTTCATAAATAAAGGTTTAAAAAGCTTTACATAGATTAAATGATAATCTAAAATATCCTGTTTACACACGACCATTACATAATAGTTTACAATACAAATATGTTACATCGAAATCAGTTTATGGAATGCAGTTTTTACACAATATCATACAAACATGGACTCCAAATCTTGTCCTTATTTTAGTATGCAATAGCGGAAGCTCTTAGTATTCACCTGAGAATAAACATGCTTTAAACGTCAACACAAATGTTGGTGAGTTATAGGTTTAACCTATATATATCAAATCGTAACAATAGACCACAAGATTTCATATTTCAATACACATCCCATACATAGAGATAAAAATCATTCATATGGTGAACACCTGGTAACCGACATTAACAAGATGCATATATAAGAATATCCCCATCATTCCGGGACACCCTTCGGATATGATATAAATTTCGAAGTACTAAAGCATCCGGTACTTTGGATGGGGTTTGTTAGGCCCAATAGATCTATCTTTAGGATTCGCGTCAATTAGGGTATCTGTTCCCTAATTCTTAGATTACCAGACTTAATAAAAAGGGGCATATTCGATTTCGATAATTCAACCATAGAATGTAGTTTCACGTACTTGTGTCTATTTTGAAAATCATTTATAAAACCTGCATGTATTCTCATCCCAAAAATATTAGATTTTAAAAGTGGGACTATAACTCACTTTCACAGATTTTTACTTCGTCGGGAAGTAAGACTTGGCCACTGGTTGATTCACGAACCTATAACAATATATACATATATATCAAAGTATGTTCAAAATATATTTATAACACTTTTAATATATTTTGATGTTTTAAGTTTATTAAGTCAGCTGTCCTCGTTAGTAACCTACAACTAGTTGTCCACGGTTAGATGTACAGAAATAAATCGATAAATATTATCTTGAATCAATCCACGACCCAGTGTATACGTATCTCAGTATTGATCACAACTCAAACTAAATATATTTTGGAATCAACCTCAACCCTGTATAGCTAACTCCAACATTCACATATAGAGTGTCTATGGTTGTTCCGAAATATATATAGATGTGTCGACATGATAGGTCGAAACATTGTAAACGTGTCTATGGTATCTCAAGATTACATAATATACAATACAAGTTGATTAAGTTATGGTTGGAATAGATTTGTTACCAATTTTCACGTAGCTAAAATGAGAAAAATTATCCAATCTTGTTTTACCCATAACTTCTTCATTTTAAATCCGTTTTGAGTGAATCAAATTGCTATGGTTTCATATTGAACTCTATTTTATGAATCTAAACAGAAAAAGTATAGGTTTATAGCCGGAAAAATAAGTTACAAGTCATTTTTGTAAAGGTAGTCATTTCAGTCGAAAGAACGACGTCTAGATGACCATTTTAGAAAACATACTTCCACTTTGAGTTTAACCATAATTTTTGGATATAGTTTCATGTTCATAATAAAAATCATTTTTCCAGAATAACAACTTTTAAATCAAAGTTTATCATAGTTTTTAATTAACTAACCCAAAACAGCCCGCTGTGTTACTACGACGGCGTAAATCCGGTTTTACGGTGTTTTTTGTGTTTCCAGGTTTTAAATCATTAAGTTAGCATATCATATAGATATGGAACATGTGTTTAGTTGATTTTAAAAGTCAAGTTAGAAGGATTAACTTTTATTTGCGAACAAGTTTAGAATTAACTAAACTATGTTCTAGTGATTACAAGTTTAAACCTTCGAATAAGATAGCTTTATATGTATGAATCGAATGATGTTATGAACATCATTACTACCTCAAGTTCCTTGGATAAACCTACTGGAAATGAGGAAAATAGATCTAGCTTCAAACGATCCTTGGATGGCTTGAAAGTTCTTGAAGCAGAATCATGACACGAAAACAATTTCAAGTAAGATTTCCACTCGAAATAAGATTGTTATAGTTATAGAAATTGAATTAAAGTTTGAATATAATTATTACCTTGTATTAGAAAGATAACCTACTGTAAGTAACAAAGGTTTCTTGATCTTGGATGATTACTTGGAATGGATTTAGAAAACTTGGAAGAAAACTTGGCGGAAACACCATTGACCATAATTAACCTTGGTCGGTTGGTTGAGGATTCTCTTTTACTTAACCGTTTTATTATTTCCCCCACCGGTTCCGATTCTTCTTCCGGTTCCGATTCTTCTTCCGAATCTGATTCTTCTTCCGGTTCCGACTCTTCTTCCGGTTCCTCTTCGGGAACTTGTGAATCAGTCCACGAATCATTCCAATTTACATTTGACTCTTCATTATTATTAGGTGAGTCAATGGGACTTGTTCTAGAGGTAGACATCTATCACATAATATCAAACACGTTAAGAGATTAATATATCACATAATATTCATATGTTAAAAATATATAGTTTCCAACAAAAATGTTAAGCAATCATTTTTAAAGAAAACACGGTCGAAGTCCAGAATCACTAATGCATCCTAACAAACTCGATAAGACACACTAATGCAAATTTTCTGGTTCTCTAAGACCAACGCTCTGATACCAACTGAAATGTCCCGTTCTTATTGATTAAAAACGTTCCATATTAATTGATTTCGTTGCGAGGTTTTGACCTCTATATGAGACGTTTTTTAAAGACTGCATTCATTTTAAAACAAACCATAACCTTTATTTCATCAATAAAGGTTTAAAAAGCTTTACGTAGATTATCAAATAATGATAATCTAAAATATCCTGCTTACACACGACCATTACATAATGGTTTACAATACAAATATGTTACAACAAAATAAGTTTCTTGAATGCAGTTTTTACACAATATCATACAAGCATGGACTCCAAATCTCGTCCTTATTTAAGTATGCGACAGCGGAAGCTCTTAATAATCACCTGAGAATAAACATGCTTAAAACGTCAACAAAAATGTTGGTGAGTTATAGGTTTAACCTATATATATCAAATCATAATAATAGACCACAAGATTTCATATTTCAATACACATCCTATACATAGAGATAAAAATCATTCATATGGTGAACACCTGGTAACCGACAATAACAAGATGCATATATAAGAATATCCCCATCATTCCGGGACACCCTTCGGATATGATATAATTTCGAAGTACTAAAGCATCCGGTACTTTGGATGAGGTTTGTTAGGCCCAATAGATCTATCTTTAGGATTCGCGTCAATTAGGGTGTCTGTTCCCTAATTCTTAGATTACCAGACTTAATAAAAAGGGGCATATTCGATTTCAATAATTCAACCATAGAATGTAGTTTCACGTACTTGTGTCTATTTTGTAAATCATTTATAAAACCTGCATGTATTCTCATCCCAAAAATATTAGATTTTAAAAGTGGGACTATAACTCACTTTCACAGATTTTTACTTCGTCGAGAAGTAAGACTTGGCCACTGTTGATTCACGAACCTATAACAATATATACATATATATTAAAGTATATTCAAAATATATTTACAACACTTTTAATATATTTTGATGTTTTAAGTTTATTAAGTCAGCTGTCCTCGTTAGTAACCTACAACTAGTTGTCCACAGTTAGATGTACAGAAATAAATCAATAAATATTATCTTGAATCAATCCACGACCCAGTGTATACGTATCTCAGTATTGATCACAACTCAAACTATATATATTTTGGAATCAACCTCAACCCTGTATAGCTAACTCCAACATTCACATATAGAGTGTCTATGGTTGTTCCGAAATATATATAGATGTGTCGACATGATAGGTCGAAACATTGTATACGTGTCTATGGTATCTCAAGATTACATAATATACAATACAAGTTGATTAAGTTATGGTTGGAATAGATTTGTTACCAATTTTCACGTAGCTAAAATGATAAAAATTATCCAATCTTGTTTTACCCATAACTTCTTCATTTTAAATCCGTTTTGAATGAATCAAATTGCTATGGTTTCATATTGATCTGTATTTTATGAATCTACACAGAAAAAGTATAGGTTTATAGTCGGAAAAATAAGTTACAAGTCGTTTTTGTAAAGGTAGTCATTTCAGTCGAAAGAACGACGTCTAGATGACCATTTTAGAAAACATACTTCCACTTTGAGTTTAACCATAATTTTTGGATATAGTTTCATGTTCATAATAAAAATTATTTTCTCAGAATAACAACTTTTAAATCAAAATTTATCATAGTTTTTAATTAACTAACCCAAAACAGCCCGCGGTGTTACTACGACGGCGTAAATCCGGTTTTACGGTGTTTTTCGTGTTTCCAGGTTTTAAATCATTAAGTTAGCATATCATATAGATATAGAACATGTGTTTAGTTAATTTTAAAAGTCAAGTTAGAAGGATTAACTTTTGTTTGCGAACAAGTTTAGAATTAACTAAACTATGTTCTAGTGATTACGAGTTTAAACCTTCGAATAAGATAGTTTTATATATATGAATCGAATGATGTTATGAACATCATTACTACCTCAAGTTTAGTAGGTAAACCTACTGGAAGTGACAAGAAATGATCTAGCTTCAAAGGATCTTGGATGGCTTGAAAGTTCTTGAAGTAGGATCATGACACAAAAACAAGTTCAAGTAAGATTTTTGCTCGAATTAAGATAGTTTATAGTTATAGAAATTGAATCAAAGTTTGAATATGAATATTACCTTGAATAAGAAAGATAACCTACTGTATATAACAAAGGTTTCTTGATCTTAGATGATTACTTGGAATGGATTAGAAAGCTTGGAAGTAAATTAGTAAACTTGAAGGGATTTTTGAAGTATTCTTGAAGTGTTCTTCCTATGATGATTATAGCTTGATTCTTGAAGTGATTTTTGATGAAGATGATGATTAACTACTGGAAAAATACGTTCATAATAGTGTAGGTGTGTTGAGAGAGAATTAGAAAGAGATTTGGAAGTGAAATGGAGTGAATGATGAGTGTTAATTGGTGAGTGGTGAGTGGGGTTAAAAGGAGTTCTAGTTAGTTGACTAGCTCATGGTAGAAGTTAAAATTGATTAGTCATACATGACATAATCAAGAGTGGAATCCCATGCTAGTTCCTATTGGTATATACCCATAGTAAGTACGTTTTGAAGCTGTGTATAATACGGGTAAGAATACGACTAGAATTCTTGATGAAAGAAAAGAATGGGAAAGTACTGTAACCATTTTCGTTAAGTATGAGTGTTTCGATATATGTCTTGAAGTCTTCCAAAAGTATTTTAATACATCTAAATACACTACATGTATATACATTTTAACGGAGTCGTTAAGTCATCGTTAGTCGTTACATGTAAGTGTTGTTTTGAAACCTTTAAGTTAACGATCTCAATTAATGTTGTTAACCCATTGTTTATTATATCTAATGAGATGTTAAATTATTATATTATCATGATATTATGATATATTAATATATCTTAATATGATATATATACATTTAAATGTCGTTACAACGATAATCGTTACATATATGTCTCGTTTAAAAATCATTAAGTTAGTAGTCTTGTTTTTACATATGTAGTTCATTGTTAATATACTTAATGATATGTTTACTTATCATAATATCATGTTAACTATATATATAACCATATATATGTCATCATATAGTTTTTACAAGTTTTAACGTTCGTGAATCACCGGTCAACTTGGGTAGTCAATTGTCTATATGAAACCTATTTCAATTAATCAAGTCTTAACAAGTTTGATTGCTTAACATGTTGGAAACGTTTAATCATGTAAATATCAATCTCAATTAATATATATAAACATGGAAAAGTTCGGGTCACTACAGTACCTACCCGTTAAATAAATTTCGTCCCGAAATTTTAAGCTGTTGAAGGTGTTGACGAATCTTCTGGAAATAGATGCGGGTATTTCTTCTTCATCTGATCTTCACGCTCCCAGGTGAACTCGGGTCCTCTACGAGCATTCCATCGAACCTTAACAATTGGTATCTTGTTTTGCTTAAGTCTTTTAACCTCACGATCCATTATTTCAACGGGTTCTTCGATGAATTGAAGTTTTTCGTTGATTTGGATTTCATCTAACAGAATAGTGAGATCTTCTTTAGCAAAACATTTCTTCAAATTCGAGACGTGGAAAGTGTTATGTACAGCCGCGAGTTGTTGAGGTAACTCTAGTCGGTAAGCTACTGGTCCGACACGATCAATAATCTTGAATGGTCCAATATACCTTGGATTTAATTTCCCTCGTTTACCAAATCGAACAACGCCTTTCCAAGGTGCAACTTTAAGCATGACCATCTCTCCAATTTCAAATTCTATATCTTTTCTTTTAATGTCAGCGTAGCTCTTTTGTCGACTTTGGGCAGTTTTCAACCGTTGTTGAATTTGGATGATCTTCTCGGTAGTTTCTTGTATAATCTCCGGACCCGTAATCTGTCTATCCCCCACTTCACTCCAACAAATCGGAGACCTGCACTTTCTACCATAAAGTGCTTCAAACGGCGCCATCTCAATGCTTGAATGGTAGCTGTTGTTGTAGGAAAATTCTGCTAACGGTAGATGTCGATCCCAACTGTTTCCGAAATCAATAACACATGCTCGTAGCATGTCTTCAAGCGTTTGTATCGTCCTTTCGCTCTGCCCATCGGTTTGTGGATGATAGGCAGTACTCATGTCTAGACGAGTTCCTAATGCTTGCTGTAATGTCTGCCAGAATCTTGAAATAAATCTGCCATCCCTATCAGAGATAATAGAGATTGGTATTCCATGTCTGGAGACGACTTCCTTCAAATACAGTCGTGCTAACTTCTCCATCTTGTCATCTTCTCTTATTGGCAGGAAGTGTGCTGATTTGGTGAGACGATCAACTATTACCCAAATAGTATCAAAACCACTTGCAGTCCTTGGCAATTTAGTGATGAAATCCATGGTAATGTTTTCCCATTTCCATTCCGGGATTTCGGGTTGTTGAAGTAGACCTGATGGTTTCTGATGCTCAGCTTTGACCTTAGAACACGTCAAACATTCTCCTACATATTTAGCAACATCGGCTTTCATACCCGGCCACCAAAAATGTTTCTTGAGATCCTTGTACATCTTCCCCGTTCCAGGATGTATTGAGTATCTGGTTTTATGAGCTTCTCTAAGTACCATTTCTCTCATATCTCCAAATTTTGGTACCCAAATCCTTTCAGCCCTATACCGGGTTCCGTCTTCCCGAATATTAAGATGCTTCTCCGATCCTTTGGGTATTTCATCCTTTAAATTTCCTTCTTTTAAAACTCCTTGTTGCGCCTCCTTTATTTGAGTAGTAAGGTTATTATGAATCATTATATTCATAGATTTTACTCGAATGGGTTCTCTGTCCTTCCTGCTCAAGGCATCGGCTACCACATTTGCCTTTCCCGGGTGGTAACGAATCTCAAAGTCGTAATCATTCAATAATTCAATCCACCTACGCTGCCTCATATTCAGTTGTTTCTGATTAAATATGTGTTGAAGACTTTTGTGGTCGGTATATATAATACTTTTGACCCCATATAAGTAGTGCCTCCAAGTCTTTAATGCAAAAACAACCGCACCTAATTCCAAATCATGCGTCGTATAATTTTGTTCGTGAATCTTCAATTGTCTAGACGCATAAGCAATCACCTTCGTTCGTTGCATTAATACACAACCGAGACCTTGCTTTGATGCGTCACAATAAATCACAAAATCATCATTCCCTTCAGGCAATGACAATATAGGTGCCGTAGTTAGCTTTTTCTTCAATAACTGAAACGCTTTCTCTTGTTCATCATTCCATTCAAATTTCTTCCCTTTATGCGTTAATGCAGTCAAGGGTTTTGCTATTCTGGAAAAGTCTTGGATGAACCTTCTGTAGTAACCAGCTAGTCCTAAAAACTGGCGTACGTGTTTCGGAGTTTTCGGTGTTTCCCACTTTTCAACAGTTTCTATCTTTGCTGGATCCACCTTAATACCTTCTTTGTTCACTATGTGACCGAGGAATTGAACTTCTTCTAACCAAAATGCACACTTTGAAAACTTAGCGTACAATTCTTCCTTCCTCAATACTTCTAACACCTTTCTCAAATGTTCACCGTGTTCTTGGTCATTCTTTGAGTAAATAAGTATGTCATCAATGAAAACGATGACAAACTTGTCAAGGTATGGTCCACACACTCGGTTCATAAGGTCCATGAACACAGCTGGTGCATTAGTTAAACCAAACGGCATGACCATAAACTCGTAATGACCGTAACGTGTTCTGAAAGCAGTCTTTGGAATATCATCTTCTTTCACCCGCATTTGATGATACCCGGAATGTAAGTCAATCTTTGAATAAACAGACGAGCCTTGTAGTTGATCAAATAAGTCGTCGATTCTCGGTAGTGGGTAGCGGTTCTTGATGGTAAGTTTGTTCAACTCTCGGTAGTCGATACACAACCTGAATGTACCATCTTTCTTCTTGACAAACAAAACAGGAGCTCCCCACGGTGATGTGCTTGGTCGAATGAAACCACGCTCTAAAAGTTCTTGTAATTGGCTTTGCAGTTCTTTCATCTCGCTGGGTGCAAGTCTGTAAGGAGCACGAGCTATTGGTGCAGCTCCTGGTACAAGATCTATTTGAAATTCAACGGATCGATGTGGGGGCAATCCCGGTAATTCTTTCGGAAATACATCGGGAAATTCTTTTGCAATGGGAACATCATTGATGCTCTTTTCTTCAGTTTGTACTTTCTCGACGTGTGCTAGAACAGCATAGCAACCTTTTCTTATTAGTTTTTATGCCTTCAAATTACTAATAAGATGTAGCTTCGTGTTGCCCTTTTCTCCGTACACCATTAAGGGTTTTCCTTTTTCTCGTATAATGCGAATTGCATTTTTGTAACAGACGATCTCTGCTTTCACTTCTTTCAACCAGTCCATACCGATTATCACATCAAAACTCCCTAACTCTACTGGTATCAAATCAATCTTAAATGTTTCGCTAACCAGTTTAATTTCTCGATTCCGACATATATTATCTGCTGAAATTAATTTACCATTTGCTAATTCGAGTAAAAATTTACTATCCAAAGGCGTCAATGGACAACTTAATTTAGCACAAAAATCTCTACTCATATAGCTTCTATCCGCACCCGAATCAAATAAAACGTAAGCAGATTTATTGTCAATAAGAAACGTACCCGTAACAAGCTCCGGGTCTTCCTGTGCCTCTGCTGCATTAATATTGAAAACTCTTCCACGACCTTGTCCATTCGTGTTCTCCTGGTTCGGGCAATTTCTAATAATGTGGCCCGGTTTTCCACATTTATAACAAACTACATTGGCATAACTTGCTCCGAAACTACTTGCTCCGCCATTACTCGTTCCGACACCATTTGTTCCTTTCGTTCTATTAACCCCTGGTCCGTAGACCTCACACTTCGCCGCGCTATGACCATTTCTTTTACACTTGTTGCAAAATTTGGTGCAGAACCCCGAGTGATTCTTTTCACACCTTTGGCATAGCTGCTTCTGATTGTTGTTGTTGTTGCGGTTATTATTGTTGTTAGGATGATTGTTGTAGTTGTTGTTGTTGTTGTTGTTGTTGGGCCGTTTGTTGTAGTTGCGATTGTTGGGATAATTGTTGCGATTATTGTTGTAATTGCTGTTGTTGCTGTATTGGCGATTCTTATCACCGTTTTCCTCCCACTTTCTTTTGACTTGCTTCACATTGGCCTCTTCAGCAGTCTGTTCTTTAATTCTTTCTTCAATCTGGTTCACTAGTTTGTGAGCCATTCTACATGCCTGTTGTATGGAGGCGGGCTCGTGTGAACTTATATCTTCTTGGATTCTTTCCGGTAATCCTTTCACAAACGCGTCGATCTTCTCTTCCTCATCTTCGAACGCTCCCGGACACAATAGGCACAATTCTGTGAATCGTCTTTCATACGTGGTAATATCAAATCCTTGGGTTCGTAACCCTCTAAGTTCTGTCTTGAGCTTATTGACCTCGGTTCTGGGACGGTACTTCTCGTTCATCAAGTGCTTGAATGCTGACCACGGTAGTGCGTACGCATCATCTTGTCCCACTTGCTCTAGATAGGTATTCCACCATGTTAACGCAGAACCTGTGAAGGTATGCGTAGCGTACTTCACTTTGTCCTCTTCAGTACACTTACTTATGGCAAACACCGATTCAACCTTCTCGGTCCACCGTTTCAATCCGATCGGTCCTTCGGTTCCATCAAATTCCAAAGGTTTGCAGGCAGTGAATTCTTTGTAGGTGCATCCTACACGATTTCCTGTACTGCCAGATCCAAGGTTATTGTTGGTATATAGCGCAGCCTGTACTGCGGCTATGTTTGAAGCTAGAAAAGTACGGAATTCCTCTTCATTCATATTCACGGTGTGTCGAGTAGTCGGTGCCATTTCCTTCAAAATAGTCAAATGGAACAAGTTAATCATACAGAATATTAAGAGTAGTTAATAGTATTTCGTAGCATAATAGGAACTCATTTATAAAAGCTTTTTCTTCATATTAGCGTTTTATAAGTTTAAATTCGGGTAGTACCTACCCGTTAAGTTCATACTTAGTAGCTAATATACAATTCAACTACTACAATTCTATATGAAAAACTGATTATAATAATATTTCGCGTTCAAACTTTTATACAATATTTTACAAACTTACAATACCGCTTATTTTACATAAAGCATGAAATATAGCACACAATAACTTTGATACAAGATAGTTGTGAAGATAATTCTAGCTAGTACACAAGTCGTTCAACAAAGGCAATAAAGACACGTAATTCATACGTCCAGAAACAAGTCATGCATTCTGGTTTTACTAGGACTACTTCCCATCCTTGGTCTTGTGGAACATAACCGTTATGGCCGTTGATAAGACAGCGTGTTGTAACGTCGTCAAAGGGACGAGGGTTACGTAATGACCAACAGTCTCGTAATAACCTAAAAACCTCATTTCTTACCCCAATTACCGACTCCGTCACTTGAGGGAACGTTTTGTTTAATAGTTGTAGCCCGATGTTCTTGTTCTCACTTTGGTGAGAAGCGAACATTACTAACCCGTAAGCATAACATGCTTCTTTATGTTGCATGTTAGCCGCTTTTTCTAAATCACGAAGTCCTATATTTGGATATACTGAGTCAAAATAATTTCTTAACCCGTTGCGTAAAATAGCATTTGGGTTCCCCGCAATATATGCGTCAAAGTAAACACATCGTAACTTATGGATTTCCCAATGTGATATCCCCCATCTTCCGAACGAAAGCCTTTTATAAACCAAATCATTCTTGGAACGTTCTTCGAATGTCTTACAAACTGATCTCGCCTTAAATAGTTGTGCCGAGGAATTCTGACCGACTCTAGACAAGATTTCATCAATCATGTCTCCGGGTAGGTCTCTTAAAATATTGGGTTGTCTATCCATTTTGTGTTTTTATACTGTAAAATAGACAAGAGTTAGATTCATAAAAAAAAATTACTTATTAATACAAGCAATTTTTACATATATCATAAAGCATAAGCACACTATATTACATATATTACACCACACGAATACAACTATCTTATTCCGACTCGCTTGTTTCTTCTTCTTCGGTTTTGGTTCGTTTTGCCAAGTTTCTAGGGATATATGATGTTCCCCTAATACGAGCCGTAATTTTCCACATTGGTTTAGAAAAACCTGGTGGTTT
Organism: Rutidosis leptorrhynchoides; assembly: GCF_046630445.1. NCBI lineage: Eukaryota > Viridiplantae > Streptophyta > Magnoliopsida > Asterales > Asteraceae > Rutidosis > Rutidosis leptorrhynchoides. Next base: position 20,436,136 of record NC_092336.1, read on the forward strand.
AGAGGTTCCCGGGTCATTGTTACAACTTAAGGACTTCGGGGGTTGACGATACATATAAAGTTCATCGGGGTTGGAATTAGATTTCTCTATTTTTATGCCCTTTCCCTTATTATTTTCTTTTGCCTTTTTAAATTCAGTTGGGGTAATTTCTATAACATCATCGGAATTCTCGTCGGAATCCGATTCATCGGAGAATTGGTAATCCTCCCAATATTTTGCTTCCTTGGCGGAAACACCATTGACCATAATTAACCTTGGTCGGTTGGTTGAGGATTCTCTTTTACTTAACCGTTTTATTATTTCCCCCACCGGTTCCGATTCTTCTTCCGGTTCCGATTCTTCTTCCGAATCTGATTCTTCTTCCGGTTCCGACTCTTCTTCCGGTTCCTCTTCGGGAACTTGTGAATCAGTCCACGAATCATTCCAATTTACATTTGACTCTTCATTATTATTAGGTGAGTCAATGGGACTTGTTCTAGAGGTAGACATCTATCACATAATATCAAACACGTTAAGAGATTAATATATCACATAATATTCATATGTTAAAAATATATAGTTTCCAACAAAAATGTTAAGCAATCATTTTTAAAGAAAACACGGTCGAAGTCCAGAATCACTAATGCATCCTAACAAACTCGATAAGACACACTAATGCAAATTTTCTGGTTCTCTAAGACCAATGCTCTGATACCAACTGAAATGTCCCGTTCTTATTGATTAAAAACGTTCCATATTAATTGATTTCGTTGCGAGGTTTTGACCTCTATATGAGACGTTTTTCAAAGACTGCATTCATTTTAAAACAAACCATAACCTTTATTTCATCAATAAAGGTTTAAAAAGCTTTACGTAGATTATCAAATAATGATAATCTAAAATATCCTGTTTACACACGACCATTACATAATGGTTTACAATACAAATATGTTACAACAAAATAAGTTTCTTGAATGCAGTTTTTACACAATATCATACAAGCATGGACTCCAAATCTCGTCCTTATTTAAGTATGCGACAGCGGAAGCTCTTAATAATCACCTGAGAATAAACATGCTTAAAACGTCAACAAAAATGTTGGTGAGTTATAGGTTTAACCTATATATATCAAATCATAATAATAGACCACAAGATTTCATATTTCAATACACATCCCATACATAGAGATAAAAATCATTCATATGGTGAACACCTGGTAACCGACAATAACAAGATGCATATATAAGAATATCCCCATCATTCCGGGACACCCTTCGGATATGATATAATTTCGAAGTACTAAAGCATCCGGTACTTTGGATGGGGTTTGTTAGGCCCAATAGATCTATCTTTAGGATTCGCGTCAATTAGGGTGTCTGTTCCCTAATTCTTAGATTACCAGACTTAATAAAAAGGGGCATATTCGATTTCGATAATTCAACCATAGAATGTAGTTTCACGTACTTGTGTCTATTTTGTAAATCATTTATAAAACCTGCATGTATTCTCATCCCAAAAATATTAGATTTTAAAAGTGGGACTATAACTCACTTTCACAGATTTTTACTTCGTCGAGAAGTAAGACTTGGCCACTGTTGATTCACGAACCTATAACAATATATACATATATATTAAAGTATGTTCAAAATATATTTACAACACTTTTAATATATTTTGATGTTTTAAGTTTATTAAGTCAGCTGTCCTCGTTAGTAACCTACAACTAGTTGTCCACAGTTAGATGTACAGAAATAAATCAATAAATATTATCTTGAATCAATCCACGACCCAGTGTATACGTATCTCAGTATTGATCACAACTCAAACTATATATATTTTGGAATCAACCTCAACCCTGTATAGCTAACTCCAACATTCACATATAGAGTGTCTATGGTTGTTCCGAAATATATATAGATGTGTCGACATGATAGGTCGAAACATTGTATACGTGTCTATGGTATCTCAAGATTACATAATATACAATACAAGTTGATTAAGTTATGGTTGGAATAGATTTGTTACCAATTTTCACGTAGCTAAAATGATAAAAATTATCCAATATTGTTTTACCCATAACTTCTTCATTTTAAATCCGTTTTGAATGAATCAAATTGCTATGGTTTCATATTGAACTGTATTTTATGAATCTACACAGAAAAAGTATAGGTTTATAGTCGGAAAAATAAGTTACAAGTCGTTTTTGTAAAGGTAGTCATTTCAGTCGAAAGAACGACGTCTAGATGACCATTTTAGAAAACATACTTCCACTTTGAGTTTAACCATAATTTTTGGATATAGTTTCATGTTCATAATAAAAATCATTTTCTCAGAATAACAACTTTTAAATCAAAATTTATCATAGTTTTTAATTAACTAACCCAAAACAGCCCGCGGTGTTACTACGACGGCGTAAATCCGGTTTTACGGTGTTTTTCGTGTTTCCAGGTTTTAAATCATTAAGTTAGCATATCATATAGATATAGAACATGTGTTTAGTTAATTTTAAAAGTCAAGTTAGAAGGATTAACTTTTGTTTGCGAACAAGTTTAGAATTAACTAAACTATGTTCTAGTGATTACGAGTTTAAACCTTCGAATAAGATAGTTTTATATATATGAATCGAATGATGTTATGAACATCATTACTACCTCAAGTTTAGTAGGTAAACCTACTGGAAGTGACAAGAAATGATCTAGCTTCAAAGGATCTTGGATGGCTTGAAAGTTCTTGAAGTAGGATCATGACACAAAAACAAGTTCAAGTAAGATTTTTGCTCGAATTAAGATAGTTTATAGTTATAGAAATTGAATCAAAGTTTGAATATGAATATTACCTTGAATAATAAAGATAACCTACTGTATATAACAAAGGTTTCTTGATCTTAGATGATTACTTGGAATGGATTAGAAAGCTTGGAAGTAAATTAGTAAACTTGAAGGGATTTTTGAAGTATTCTTGAAGTGTTCTTCCTATGATGATTATAGCTTGATTCTTGAAGTGATTTTTGATGAAGATGATGATTAACTACTGGAAAAATACGTTCATAATAGTGTGGGTGTGTTGAGAGAGAATTAGAAAGAGATTTGGAAGTGAAATGGAGTGAATGATGAGTGTTAATTGGTGAGTGGTGAGTGGGGTTAAAAGGAGTTCTAGTTAGTTGACTAGCTCATGGTAGAAGTTAAAATTGATTAGTCATACATGACATAATCAAGAGTGGAATCCCATGCTAGTTCCTATTGGTATATACCCATAGTAAGTACGTTTTGAAGCTGTGTATAATACGGGTAAGAATACGACTAGAATTCTTGATGAAAGAAAAGAATGGGAAAGTAACTGTAACCATTTTCGTTAAGTATGAGTGTTTCGATATATGTCTTGAAGTCTTCCAAAAGTATTTTAATACATCTAAATACACTACATGTATATACATTTTAACGGAGTCGTTAAGTCATCGTTAGTCGTTACATGTAAGTGTTGTTTTGAAACCTTTAAGTTAACGATCTCAATTAATGTTGTTAACCCATTGTTTATTATATCTAATGAGATGTTAAATTATTATATTATCATGATATTATGATATATTAATATATCTTAATATGATATATATACATTTAAATGTCGTTACAACGATAATCGTTACATATATGTCTCGTTTAAAAATCATTAAGTTAGTAGTCTTGTTTTTACATATGTAGTTCATTGTTAATATACTTAATGATATGTTTACTTATCATAATATCATGTTAACTATATATATAACCATATATATGTCATCATATAGTTTTTACAAGTTTTAACGTTCGTGAATCACCGGTCAACTTGGGTAGTCAATTGTCTATATGAAACCTATTTCAATTAATCAAGTCTTAACAAGTTTGATTGCTTAACATGTTGGAAACGTTTAATCATGTAAATATCAATCTCAATTAATATATATAAACATGGAAAAGTTCGGGTCACTACATAGTACATACATCTAAAAGCTGTGTATTGTACGAGTACGAATACGGGTGCATACGAGTAGAATTGTTGATGAAACTGAACGAGGATGTAATTGTAAGCATTTTTGTTAAGTAGAAGTATTTTGATAAGTGTCTTGAAGTCTTTCAAAAGTGTATGAATACATATTAAAACACTACATGTATATTCATTTTAACTGAGTCGTTAAGTCATCGTTAGTCGTTACATGTAAATGTTGTTTTGAAACCTTTAGGTAAACGATCTTGCTGAATGTTGTTAACCCATTGTTTATTATAACAAATGAGATGTTAAATTGTTATATTATCATGATATTATGATATATAAGATATCTTAGTATGATGTATATACAGTTAAATGTCGTTACAACGATAATCGTTACATATATGTCTCGTTTCGAAATCATTAAGTTAGTAGTCTTATTTTTACATATGTATTTCATTGTTAATACACTTAATAATATATTTACTTATCATTTAACATAATTAACCAAGTGTATCAATATCTTAATATGATTCATATGTACCTAGTAAGACGTTGTTATAACGATAATCGTTATATATATCGTTTTCGAGTTTCTTAAATTAATAGTCTCATTTTTATGTATATAACTCATTGTTAAAATACCTAATGAGATACATACTTATAATAAAATCATGTTAACTATATATATAACCATATATATGTCATTGTATAGTTTTTACAAGTTTTAACGTTCGTGAATCAGTCAACTTGGGTGGTCAATTGTCTATATGAAACCTATTTCAATTAATCAAGTCTTAACAAGTTTGATTGCTTAACATGTTGGAAACACTTAATCATGTAAATAACAATTTCATTTAATATATATATATAAACATGGAAAAGTTCGGGTCACTACAGTACCTACCCGTTAAATAAATTTCGTCCCGAAATTTTAAGCAGTTGGAGGTGTTGACGTATCTTCTGGAAATAAATGCGGGTATTTCTTCTTCATATGATCTTCACGCTCCCAGGTGAACTCGGGTCCTCTACGAGCATTCCATCGAACCTTAACAATCGGTATCTTGTTTTGTTTAAGTCTCTTAACCTCACGATCCATTATTTCGACGGGTTCTTCAATGAATTGAAGTTTTTCATTGATTTGGATTTCGTCCAACGGAATAGTGAGATCTTCTTTAGCAAAAAATTTCTTCAAATTTGAGACGTGGAAAGTGTTATGTACAGCCGCGAGTTGTTGAGGTAATTCAAGTCGGTAAGCTACTGGTCCGACACGATCAATAATCTTGAATGGTCCAATATACCTTGGATTTAATTTCCCTCGCTTACCAAATCGAACAATGCCTTTCCAAGGTGCAACTTTAAGCATGACCATCTCTCCAATTTCAAATTCTATATCTTTTCTTTTAATGTCAGCGTAGCTCTTTTGTCGACTTTGGGCGGTTTTCAACCGTTGTTGAATTTGGATGATCTTCTCGATAGTTTCTTGTATTATCTCTGGACCCCTAATCTGTCTATCCCCCACTTCACTCCAACAAATTGGAGACCTGCACTTTCTACCATAAAGTGCTTCAAACAGCGCCATCTCAATGCTTGAATGGTAGCTGTTGTTGTAGTAAAATTCTGCTAACGGTAGATGTCGATCCCAACTGTTTCCGAAATCAATAACATATGCTCGTAGCATGTCTTCAAGCGTTTGTATCGTCCTTTCACTCTGCCCATCAGTTTGTGGATGATAGGCAGTACTCATGTCTAGACGAGTTCCCAATGCTTGCTGTAATGTCTGCCAGAATCTTGAAATAAATCTGCCATCCCTATCAGAGATAATAGAGATTGGTATTCCATGTCTGGAGATGACTTCCTTCAAATACATTCGTGCTAACTTCTCCATCTTGTCATCTTCTCTTATTGGCAGGAAGTGTGCTGACTTGGTGAGACGATCAACTATTACCCAAATAGTATCATAATCACTTGCAGTCCTTGGCAATTTAGTAATGAAATCCATGGTAATGTTTTCCCATTTCCATTCCGGGATTTCAGGTTGTTGTAGTAGACCTGATGGTTTCTGATGTTCAGCTTTGACCTTAGAACACGTCAAACATTCTCTTACATATTTAGCAATATCGGCTTTCATACCTGGCCACCAAAAATGTTTCTTAAGATCCTTGTACATCTTCCCCATTCCAGGATGTATTGAGTATCTGGTTTTATGAGCTTCTCTAAGTACCATTTCTCTCATATCTCCAAATTTTGGTACCCAAATTCTTTCAGCCCTATACCGGGTTCCGTCTTCCCGAATATTAAGATGCTTCTTCGATCCTTTGGGTATTTCATCCTTTAAATTTCCCTCTTTTAAAACTCCTTGTTGCGCCTCCTTTATTTGAGTAGTAAGGTTATTGTGAATCATTACATTCATAGATTTTACTCGAATGGGTTCTCTGTCCTTCCTGCTCAAGGCGTCGGCTACCACATTTGCCTTCCCTGGGTGGTAACGAATCTCAAAGTCGTAATCATTCAACAATTCAATCCACCTACGCTGTCTCATATTCAGTTGTTTCTGATTAAATATGTGTTGAAGACTTTTGTGGTCGGTATATATAATACTTTTGACCCCATATAAGTAGTGCCTCCAAGTCTTTAATACAAAAACAACCGCGCCTAATTCCAAATCATGCGTCGTATAATTTTGCTCGTGAATCTTCAATTGTCTAGACGCATAAGCAATCACCTTCGTCCGTTGCATTAATACACAACCGAGACCTTGCTTTGATGCGTCACAATAAATCACAAAATCATCATTCCCTTCAGGCAATGACAATATAGGTGCCGTAGTTAGCTTTTTCTTCAATAATTGAAACGCCTTCTCTTGTTCATCCTTCCATTCAAATTTCTTCCCTTTATGCGTTAATGCAGTCAAGGGTTTTGCTATTTTGGAGAAATCTTGGATGAATCTTCTGTAGTAACCAGCCAATCCTAAAAATTGACGTATATGCTTCGGAGTTTTTGGGATTTCCCACTTTTCAACAGTTTCGATCTTTGCCGGGTCCACCTGGATACCTTCTTTGTTCACTATGTGACCGAGGAATTGAACTTCTTCCAACCAAAATGCACACTTTGAAAACTTAGCGTACAGTTTTTCTTTCCTCAATACTTCTAGCACTTTTCTCAAATGTTCTTCGTGCTCTTGATCATTCTTTGAGTAAATAAGTATGTAATCGATGAAAACAATGACAAACTTGTCAAGATATGGCCCACACACTCGGTTCATAAGGTCCATGAACACAGCTGGTGCGTTAGTCAATCCAAACGGCATAACCATAAACTCGTAATGACCATAACGCGTCCTAAAAGCAGTTTTTGGAATATCATCCTCCTTTACTCGCATTTGATGATATCCAGAACGTAAATCGATCTTCGAATAAACCGACGAGCCTTGTAGTTGATCAAATAAGTCGTCAATTCTCGGCAGTGGATAACGGTTTTTGATGGTAAGTTTGTTCAACTCTCTGTAGTCAATACACAACCTAAATGTACCATCCTTCTTCTTGACAAACAAAACAGGAGCTCCCCATGGTGATGTGCTTGGTCGAATGAAACCACGTTCTAATAGTTCTTACAGTTGGCTTTGCAGTTCTTTCATCTCGCTGGGTGCGAGTCTATAAGGAGCACGAGCTATTGGTGCAGCTCCTGGTACAAGATCTATTTGAAATTCAACAGATCGATGTGGAGGTAGTCCCGGTAATTCTTTCGGAAATACATCGGGAAATTCTTTTGCGACGAGAACATCATTGATGCTCTTTTCTTCAGTTTGTACTTTCTCGACGTGTGCTAGAACAGCATAGCAACCTTTTCTTATTAGTTTTTGTGCCTTCAAATTATTAATAAGATGTAGCTTCATGTTGCCCTTTTCTCCGTACACCATTAAGGGTTCTCCTTCTTCTCGTACAATGCGAATTGCATTTTTATAACATACGATCTCTGCTTTCACCTTCTTCAGCCAGTCCATGCCAACTATTACATCAAAACTCCCTAACTCTACTGGTATCAAATCAATCTTAAATATTTCGCTACCCAGTTTAATTTCTCGATTCCGACATATATTATCTGCTGAAATTAATTTACTGTTTGCTAATTCGAGTAAAAATTTACTATCCAACGGCGTCAATGGACAACTTAATTTAGCACTAAAATCTCTACTCATATAGCTTCTATCCGCACCCGAATCAAATAAAACGTAAGCAGATTTATTGTCAATAAGAAACGTACCCGTAACAAGCTCCGGGTCTTCCTGTGCCTCTGCCGCATTAATATTGAAAACTCTTCCGCGGCCTTGTCCATTCGTGTTCTCCTGGTTCGGGCAATTTCTAATAATGTGGCCCGGTTTTCCACATTTATAACAAACTACATTGGCATAACTTGCTCCGACACTACTTGCTCCGCCATTACTCGTTCCGACACCATTTGTTCCTTTCGTTCTGTTAACCCCTGGTCCGTAGACCTCACACTTCGCCGCGCTATGACCATTTCTTTTACACTTGTTGCAAAATTTGGTGTAGAACCCCGAGTGATACTTTTCACACCTTTGGCATAGCTGCTTCTGATTGTTGTTGTTGTTGCGGTTGTTATTGTTGTTGGGATGATTGTTGTAGTTGCTGTTGTTGTTGTTGTTGTTGTTGTTGTTGTTGTTGGACCGTTTGTTGTAGTTGTGATTGATGTTGCGATTGTTGGGATAATTGTTGCGATTATTATTGTAATTGCTGTTGTTGTTGTATTGGTGATTCTTATCACCGTTTTCCTCCCACTTTCTTTTGACTTGCTTCACATTGGCCTCTTCAGCCGTCTGTTCTTTAATTCTTTCCTCAATCTGGTTCACTAGTTTGTGAGCCATTCTACATGCCTGTTGTATGGAGGCGGGCTCGTGTGAACTTATATCTTCTTGGATTCTTTCCGGTAATCCTTTCACAAACGCGTCGATCTTCTCTTCCTCATATTCGAACGCTCCCGGACACAATAGGCATAATTCTGTGAATCGTCTTTCGTACGTGGTAATATCAAATCCTTGGGTTCGTAACCCTCTAAGTTCTGTCTTGAGCTTATTGACCTCGGTTCTGGGACGGTACTTCTCGTTCATCAAGTGCTTGAATGCTGACCACGGTAGTGCGTACGCATCATCTTGTCCCACTTGCTCTAGATAGGTATTCCACCATGTTAACGCAGAACCTGTGAAGGTATGCGTAGCGTACTTCACTTTGTCCTCTTCAGTACACTTAATTATGGCAAACACCGATTCGACCTTCTCGGTCCACCGTTTCAATCCGATCGGTCCTTCGGTTCCATCAAATTCCAAAGGTTTGCAGGCAGTGAATTCTTTGTAGGTGCATCCTACACGATTTCCTGTACTGCTAGATCCAAGGTTATTGTTGGTATGTAGCGCAGCCTGTACTGCGGCTATGTTTGAAGCTAGAAAAGTACGGAATTCCTCTTCATTCATATTCACGGTGTGTCGAGTAGTCGGTGCCATTTCCTTCAAAATATTCAAATGGAACAAGTTAATCATACAGAATATTAAGAGTAGTTAATAGTATTTCGTAGCATAATATGAACTCATTTATAAAAGCTTTTTCTTCATATTAGCGTTTTATAAATTTAAATACGGGTAGTACCTACCCGTTAAGTTCATACTTAGTAGCTAATATACAATTCAACTACTACCATTCTATATGAAAAACTGATTATAATAATATTTCGCGTTCAAACTTTTATACAATATTTTACAAACTTACAATACCGCTTATTTTACATAAAGCATGAAATATAGCACACAATAACTTTGATACAAGATAGTTGTGAAGATAATTCTAGCTAGTACACAAGTCGTTCAGCAAAGGCAATAAAGACACGTAATTCATACGTCCAGAAACAAGTCATGCATTCTGGTTTTACTAGGACTACTTCCCATCCTTGGTCTTGTGGAACATAACCGTTATGGCCGTTGATAAGACAGCGTGTTGTAACGTTGTCAAAGGGACGAGGGTTACGTAATGACTAACAGTCTCGTAATAACCTAAAAACCTCATTTCTTACCCCAATTACCGACTCCGTCACTTGTGGGAAAGTTTTGTTTAATAGTTGTAGCCCGATGTTCTTTTTCTCACTTTGGTGAGAAGCGAACATTACTAACCCGTAAGTATAGCATGCTTCTTTATGTTGCATGTTAGCCGCTTTTTCTAAATCATGAAGTCCTATATTCGGATACATTGAGTCAAAATAATTTCTTAACCCGTTGCGTAAAATAGCATTTGGGTTCTCCGCAATATATGCGTCAAAGTAAACACATCGCAACTTATGGGTTTCCCAATGTGATATCCCCCATCTTTCAAACGAAAGTCTCTTATAAACCAAGACATTCTTGGAACGTTCTTCGAATGTCTTACAAACTGATTTCGCCGTAAATAGTTGTGCCGAAGAATTCTGACCGACTCTAGACAAGATTTCATCAATCATGTCTCCGGGTAGGTCTCTTAAAATATTGGGTTGTCTATCCATTTTGTGTTTTTATACTGTAAAATAGACAAGAGTTAGATTCATAAAAAAAAATACTTATTAATACAAGCAATTTTTACATATATCATAAAGCATAAGCACACTATATTACATATATTACACCACACGAATACAACTATCTTATTCCGACTCGCTCGTTTCTTCTTCTTTGGTTTTGGTTCGTTTTGCCAAGTTTCTAGGGATATATGATGTTCTCCTAATACGAGCTGTCGTTTTCCACAACGGTTTAGAAAAACCTGGTGGTTTAGAGGTTCCCCGGTCATTGTTACAACTTAAGGGCTTCGGGGATTGACGATACATATAAAGTTCATCGGGGTTGGAATTAGATTTCTCTATTTTTATGCCCTTTCCCTTATTATTTTCTTTTGCCTTTTTAAATTCAGTTGGGGTAATTTCTATAACATCATCGGAATTCTCGTCGGAATCCTATTCATCGGAGAATTGGTAATCCTCCCAATATTTTGCTTCCTTGGCGGAAACACCATTGACCATAATTAACCTCGGTCGGTTGGTTGAGGATTTTCTTTTACTTAACCGTTTTATTATTTCCCCCACCGGTTCTATTTCCTCCTCCGGTTCCTCCTCTTCCGGTTCTGATTCTTCTTCCGGTTCTGATTCTTCTTCCGGTTCTTCTTCGGGAACTTGTGAATCAGTCCAATATATATTCGACTCTTCGTTATTATTAGGTGAGTCAATGGGATTTGTGCTAGAGGTAGACATCTATCACACAATATCAAACATGTTAAGAGATTAATATATCACATAATATATACATGTTAATAATATATAGTTTCCAACAAAAATGTTGAGCAATCATTTTTAAAGAAAACACGGTCGAAGTCCAGACTCACTAATGCATCCTAACAAACTCGATAAGACACACTAATGCAAATTTTCTGGTTCTCTAAGACCAACGCTCGGATACCAACTGAAATGTCCCGTTCTTATTGATTAAAAACGTTCCATATTAATTGATTTCGTTGCGAGGTTTTGACCTCTATATGAGACGTTTTTCAAAGACTGCATTCATTTTTAAAACAAACCATAACCTTTATTTCATAAATAAAGGTTTAAAAAGCTTTACGTAGATTAAATGATAATCTAAAATATCCTGTTTACACACGACCATTACATAATGGTTTACAATACAAATATGTTACATCGAAATCAGTTTCTTGAATGCAGTTTTTACACAATATCATACAAACGTAGACTCCAAATCTTGTCCTTATTTTAGTATGCAACAGCGGAAGCTCTTAGTATTCACCTGAAAATAAACATGCTTTAAACATCAACAAAAATGTTGGTGAGTTATAGGTTTAACCTATATATATCAAATCGTAACAATAGACCACAAGATTTCATATTTCAATACACATCCCATACATAGAGATAAAAATCATTCATATGGTGAACACCTGGTAACCGACATTAACAAGATGCATATATAAGAATATCCCCATCATTCCGGGACACCCTTCGGATATGATATAAATTTTGAAGTACTAAAGCATCCGGTACTTTGGATGGGGTTTGTTAGGCCCAATAGATCTATCTTTAGGATTCACGTCAATTAGGGTGTCTGTTCCCTAATTCTTAGATTACCAGACTTAATAAAAAGGGGCATATTCGATTTCGATAATTCAACCATAGAATGTAGTTTCACGTACTTGTGTCTATTTTGTAAATCATTTATAAAACCTGCATGTATTCTCATCCCAAAAATATTAGATTTTAAAAGTGGGACTATAACTCACTTTCACATATTTTTACTTCGTCGGGAAGTAAGACTTGGCCACTGGTTGATTCACGAACCTATAACAATATATACATATATATCAAAGTATGTTCAAAATATATTTATAACACTTTTAATATATTTTGATGTTTTAAGTTTATTAAGTCAGCTGTCCTCGTTAGTAACCTACAACTAGTTGTCCACAGTTAGATGTACAGAAATAAATCGATAAATATTATCTTGAATCAATCCACGACCCAGTGTATACGTATCTCAGTATTGATCACAACTCAAACTATATATATTTTGGAATCAACCTCAACCCTGTATAGCTAACTCCAACATTCACATATAGAGTGTCTATGGTTGTTCCGAAATATATATAGATGTGTCGACATGATAGGTCGAAATATTGTAAACGTGTCTATGGTATCTCAAGATTACATAATATACAATACAAGTTGATTAAGTTATGGTTGGAATAGATTTGTTACCAATTTTCACGTAGCTAAAATGAGAAAAATTATCCAATCTTGTTTTATCCATAACTTCTTCATTTTAAATCCGTTTTGAGTGAATCAAATTGCTATGGTTTCATATTGAACTCTATTTTATGAATCTAAACAGAAAAAGTATAGGTTTATAGCCGGAAAAATAAGTTACAAGTCGTTTTTGTAAAGGTAGTCATTTCAGTCGAAAGAACGACGTCTAGATGACCATTTTAGAAAACATACTTCCACTTTGAGTTTAACCATAATTTTTGGATATAGTTTAATGTTCATAATAAAAATTATTTTTCCAGAATAACAACTTTTAAATCAAAGTTTATCATAGTTTTTAATTAACTAACCCAAAACAGCCCGCTGTGTTACTACGACGGCGTAAATCCGGTTTTACGGTGTTTTTCGTGTTTCCAGATTTTAAATCATTAAGTTAGCATATCATATAGATATAGAACATGTGTTTAGTTGATTTTAAAAGTCAAGTTAGAAGGATTAACTTTTATTTGCGAACAAGTTTAGAATTAACTAAACTATGTTCTAGTGATTACAAGTTTAAACCTTCGAATAAGATAGCTTTATATGTATGAATCGAATGATGTTATGAACATCATGTAGTGACCCGAACTTTTCCATGTTTATATATATTAATTGAGATTGATATTTACATGATTAAATGTTTCCAACATGTTAAGCAATCAAACTTGTTAAGACTTGATTAATTGAAATATATTTCATATAGACAATTGACCACCCAAGTTGATCGGTGATTCACGAACGTTAAAACTTGTAAAAACTATATGATGACATATATATGGATATATATATATAGTTAACATGATACTATGATAAGAAAACATATCATAAAGTATATTAACAATGAACTACATATGTAAAAACAAGACTACTAACTTAATGATTTTTAAACGAGACATATATGTAACGATTATCGTTGTAAAGACATTTAATGTATATATATCATATTAAGAGATATTCATACATGATAATATCATGATAATATAATAATTTAAAATCTCATTTGATATTATAAACATTGGGTTAACAACATTTAACAAGATCGTTAACCTAAAGGTTTCAAAACAACACTTACATGTAACGACTAACGATGACTTAACGACTCAGTTAAAATGTATATACATGTAGTGTTTTAATATGTATTTATACACTTTTGAAAGACTTCAATACACTTATCAAAATACTTCTACTTAACAAAAATGCTTACAATTACATCCTCGTTCAGTTTCATCAACAATTCTACTCGTATGCACCCGTATTCGTACTCGTACAATACACAGCTTTTAGATGTATGTACTATTGGTATATACACTCCAATTATCAGCTCTTAGCAGCCCATGTGAGTCACCTAACACATGTGGGAACCATCATTTGGCAACTAGCATGAAATATCTCATAAAATTACAAAAATATGAGTAATCATTCATGACTTATTTACATGAAAACAAAATTACATATCCTTTATATCTAATCCATACACCAACGACCAAAAACACCTACAAACACTTTCATTCTTCAATTTTCTTCATCTAATTGATCTCTCTCAAGTTCTATCTTCAAGTTCTAAGTGTTCTTCATAAATTCCAAAAGTTCTAGTTTCATAAAATCAAGAATACTTTCAAGTTTGCTAGCTCACTTCCAATCTTGTAAGGTGATCATCCAACCTCAAGAAATCTTTGTTTCTTACAGTAGGTTATCATTCTAATACAAGGTAATAATCATATTCAAACTTTGGTTCAATTTCTATAACTATAACAATCTTATTTCAAGTGATGATCTTACTTGAACTTGTTTTCGTGTCATGATTCTGCTTCAAGAACTTCGAGCCATCCAAGGATCCATTGAAGCTAGATCCATTTTTCTCTTTTCCAGTAGGTTTATCCAAGGAAATTAAGGTAGTAATGATGTTCATAACATCATTCGATTCATACATATAAAGCTATCTTATTCGAAGGTTTAAACTTGTAATCACTAGAACATAGTTTAGTTAATTCTAAACTTGTTCGCAAACAAAAGTTAATCCTTCTAACTTGACTTTTAAAATCAACCAAACACATGTTCTATATGTATATGATATGCTAACTTAATGATTTAAAACCTGGAAACACGAAAAACACCGTAAAACCGGATTTACGCCGTCGTAGTAACACCGCGGGCTGTTTTGGGTTAGTTAATTAAAAACTATGATAAACTTTGATTTAAAAGTTGTTATTCTGAGAAAATGATTTTTATTATGAACATGAAACTATATCCAAAAATTATGGTTAAACTCAAAGTGGAAGTATGTTTTCTAAAATGGTCATCTAGACGTCGTTCTTTCGACTGAAATGACTACCTTTACAAAAATGACTTGTAACTTATTTTTCCGACTATAAACCTATACTTTTTCTGTTTAGATTCATAAAATAGAGTTCAATATGAAATCATAGCAATTTGATTCACTCAAAACGGATTTAAAATGAAGAAGTTATGGGTAAAACAAGATTGGATAATTTTTCTCATTTTAGCTACGTGAAAATTGGTAACAAATCTATTCCAACCATAACTTAGTCAACTTGTATTGTATATTATGTAATCTTGAGATACCATAGACACGTATACAATGTTTCGACCTATCATGTCGACACATCTATATATATTTCGGAACAACCATAGACACTCTATATGTGAATGTTGGAGTTAGCTATACAGGGTTGAGGTTGATTCCAAAATATATATAGTTTGAGTTGTGATCAATACTGAGATACGTATACACTGGGTCGTGGATTGATTCAAGATAATATTTATCGATTTATTTCTGTACATCTAACTGTGGACAACTAGTTATAGGTTACTAACGAGGACAGCTGACTTAATAAACTTAAAACATCAAAATATATTAAAAGTGTTGTAAATATATTTTGAACATACTTTAATATATATGTATATATTGTTATAGGTTCGTGAATCAACAGTGGCCAAGTCTTACTTCCCGACGAAGTAAAAATCTGTGAAAGTGAGTTATAGTCCCACTTTTAAAATCTAATATTTTTGGGATGAGAATACATGCAGGTTTTATAAATGATTTACAAAATAGACACAAGTACGTGAAACTACATTCTATGGTTGAATTATCGAAATCGAATATGCCCTTTTTATTAAGTCTGGTAATCTAAGAATTAGGGAACAGACACCCTAATTGACGCGAATCCTAAAGATAGATCTATTGGGCCTAACAAACCCCATCCAAAGTACCGGATGCTTTAGTACTTCGAAATTTATATCATATCCGAAGGGTGTCCCGGAATGATGGGGATATTCTTATATATGCATCTTGTTATTGTCGGTTACCAGGTGTTCACCATATGAATGATTTTTATCTCTATGTATGGGATGTGTATTGAAATATGAAATCTTGTGGTCTATTGTTACGATTTGATATATATAGATTAAACCTATAACTCACCAACATTTTTGTTGACGTTTAAAGCATGTTTATTCTCAGGTGAATATTAAGAGCTTCCGCTGTTGCATACTAAAATAAGGACAAGATTTGGAGTCCATGTTTGTATGATATTGTGTAAAAACTGCATTCAAGAAACTGATTTCGATGTAACATATTTGTATTGTAAACCATTATGTAATGGTCGTGTGTAAACAGGATATTTTAGATTATCATTATTTGATAATCTACGTAAAGCTTTTTAAACCTTTATTTATGAAATAAAGGTTATGGTTTGTTTTAAAAATGAATGCAGTCTTTGAAAAACGTCTCATATAGAGGTCAAAACCTCGCAACGAAATCAATTAATATGGAACGTTTTTAATCAATAAGAACGGGACATTTCAGTTGGTATCCGAGCGTTGGTCTTAGAGAACCAGAAAATTTGCATTAGTGTGTCTTATTGAGTTTGTTAGGATGCATTAGTGAGTCTGGACTTCGATCGTGTTTTCTTTAAAAATGATTGCTTAACATTTTTGTTGGAAACTATATATTTTTAACATATGAATATTATGTGATATATTAATCTCTTAACGTGTTTGATATTATGTGATAGATGTCTACCTCTAGAACAAGTCCCATTGACTCACCTAATAATAATGAAGAGTCAAATGTAAATTGGAATGATTTGTGGACTGATTCACAAGTTCCCGAAGAGGAACCGGAAGAAGAGTCGGAACCGGAAGAAGAATCGGAACCGGAAGAAGAATCGGAACCGGATGAAGAAATAGAACCGGTGGGGGAAATAATAAAACGGTTAAGTAAAAGAAAATCCTCAACCAACCGACCAAAGTTAATTATGGTCAATGGTGTTTCCGCCAAGGAAGCAAAATATTGGGAGGATTACCAATTCTCCGATGAATCGGATTCCGACGAGAATTCCGATGATGTTATAGAAATTACCCCAACTGAATTTAAAAAGGCAAAAGAAAATAATAAGGGAAAGGGCATAAAAATAGAGAAATCTAATTCCAACCCCGATGAACTTTATATGTATCGTCAACCCCCGAAGTCCTTAAGTTGTAACAATGACCCGGAAACCTCTAAACCACCAGGTTTTTCTAAACCAATGTGGACAACGACGGCTCGTATTAGGGGAACATCATATATCCCTAGAAACTTGGCAAAACGAACCAAAACCAAAGAAGAAGAAACGAGCGAGTCGGAATAAGATAGTTGTATTCGTGTGGTGTAATATATGTAATATAGTGTTCTTATGCTTTATGATATATGTAAAAATTGCTTGTATTAATAAGTATTTTTTTTATGAAACTAACTCTTGTCTATTTTACAGTTTAAAAACACAAAATGGATAGACAACCCAATATTTTAAGAGACCTACCCGGAGACATGATTGATGAAATCTTGTCTAGAGTCGGCCAGAATTCTTCGGCACAACTATTTAAGGCGAGATCAGTTTGTAAGACATTCGAAGAACGTTCCAAGAATGTCTTGGTTTATAAGAGACTTTCGTTTAAAAGATGGGGGATATCACATTGGGAAACCCATAAGTTACGATGTGTTTACTTTGACGCATATATTGCGGGGAACCCAAATGCTATTTTACGCAACGGGTTAAGAAATTATTTTGACTCAATATATCCGAATATTGGACTTCGTGATTTAGAAAAAGCGGCTAACATGCAACATAAAGAAGCATGTTATGCTTACGGATTAGTAATGTTCGCTTCTCACCAAAGTGAGAACAAGAACATCGGGCTACAACTATTAAACAAAACGTTTCCACAAGTGACGGAGTCGGTAATTGGGGTAAGAAATGAGGTTTTTAGATTATTACGGGACTGTTGGACATTACGTAACCCTCGTCCCTTTGATGACGTTACAACACGCTGTCTTATCAACGGCCATAACGGTTATGTTGCACAAGACCAAGGATGGGAAGTGGTTCTAGTAAAACCAGAATGCATGACTTGTTTCTGGACGTATGAATTACGTGTCTTTATTGCCTTTGCCGAACGACTTGTGTACTAGCTAGAATTGTCTTCACAACTATCTTGTATCAAAGTTATTGTGTGCTATATTTCATGCTTTATGTAAAATAAGCGGTATTGTAAGTTTGTAAAATATTGTATAAAAGTTTGAACGCGAAATATTATTACAATCAGTTTTTCATATAGAATTGTAGTAGTTGAATTGTATATTAGCTACTAAGTATGAACTTAACGGGTAGGTACTACCCGAATTTAAACTTATAAAACGCTAATATGAAGAAAAAGCTTTTATAAATGAGTTCATATTATGCTACGAAATACTATTAACTACTCTTAATATTCTGTATGATTAACTTGTTCCATTTAACTATTTTGAAGGAAATGGCACCGACTACTCGACACACCGTGAATATGAATGAAGAGGAATTCCGTACTTTTCTAGCTTCAAACATAGCCGCAGTACAGGCTGCGCTACATACCAACAATAACCTTGGATCTAGCAGTACAGGAAATCGTGTAGGATGCACCTATAAAGAATTCACTGCCTGCAAACCTTTGGAATTTGATGGAACCGAAGGACCGATCGGATTGAAACGGTGGACCGAGAAGGTTGAATCGGTGTTTGCCATAAGTAAGTGTACTGAAGAGGACAAAGTGAAGTACGCTACGCATACCTTCACAGGTTCTGCGTTAACATGGTGGAATACCTATCTAGAGCAAGTGGGACAAGATGATGCGTACGCACTACCGTGGTCAGCATTCAAGCACTTGATGAACGAGAAGTACCGTCCCAGAACCGAGGTCAATAAGCTCAAGACAGAACTTAGAGGGTTACGAACCCAAGGATTTGATATTACCACGTACGAAAGACGATTCACAGAATTGTGCCTATTGTGTCCGGGAGCATTCGAAGATGAGGAAGAGAAGATCGACGCGTTTGTGAAAGGATTACCGGAAAGAATCCAAGAAGATATAAGTTCACACGAGCCCGCCTCCATACAACAGGCATGTAGAATGGCTCACAAACTAGTGAACCAGATTGAAGAAAGAATTAAAGAACAGACTGCTGAAGAGGCCAATGTGAAGCAAGTCAAAAGAAAGTGGGAGGAAAACGGTGATAAGAATCACCAATACAACAACAGCAGCAATTACAACAATAATCGCAACAATTATCCCAACAATCGCAACATCAATCGCAACTACAACAAACGGCCCAACAACAACAACAACAACAACAACAACAGCAACTACAACAATCATCCCAACAACAATAATAACCGCAACAACAACAACAATCAGAAGCAGCTATGCCAAAGGTGTGAAAAGAATCACTCGGGGTTCTGCACCAAATTTTGCAACAAGTGTAAAAGAAATGGTCATAGCGCGGCGAAGTGTGAGGTCTACGGACCAGGGGTTAATAGAACGAAAGGAACAAATGGTGTCGGAACGAGTAATGGCGGAGCAAGTAGTGTCGGAGCAAGTTATGCCAATGTAGTTTGTTATAAATGTGGAAAACCAGGCCACATTATTAGAAATTGCCCGAACCAGGAGAACACGAATGGACAAGGCCGTGGAAGAGTTTTCAATATTAATGCGGTAGAGGCACAGGAAGACCCGGAGCTTGTTACGGGTACGTTTCTTATTGACAATAAATCTGCTTACGTTTTATTTGATTCGGGTGCGGATAGAAGCTATATGAGTAGAGATTTTTGTGCTAAATTAAGTTGTCCATTGACACCTTTGGATAGTAAATTTTTACTCGAATTAGCAAATGGTAAATTAATTTCAGCAGATAATATATGTCGGAATCGAGAAATTAAACTGGTTAGCGAAACATTTAAGATTGATTTGATACCAGTAGAGTTAGGGAGTTTTGATGTGATAATCGGTATGGACTGGTTGAAAGAAGTGAAAGCGGAGATCGTTTGTTACAAAAATGCAATTCGCATTATACGAGAAAAAGGAAAACCCTTAATGGTGTACGGAGAAAAGGGCAACACGAAGCTACATCTTATTAGTAATTTGAAGGCACAAAAACTAATAAGAAAAGGTTGCTATGCTGTTCTAGCACACGTCGAGAAAGTACAAACTGAAGAAAAGAGCATCAATGATGTTCCCATTGCAAAAGAATTTCCCGATGTATTTCCGAAAGAATTACCGGGATTACCCCCACATCGATCCGTTGAATTTCAAATAGATCTTGTACCAGGAGCTGCACCAATAGCTCGTGCTCCTTACAGACTCGCACCCAGCGAGATGAAAGAACTGCAAAGCCAATTACAAGAACTTTTAGAGCGTGGTTTCATTCGACCAAGCACATCACCGTGGGGAGCTCCTGTTTTGTTTGTCAAGAAGAAAGATGGTACATTCAGGTTGTGTATCGACTACCGAGAGTTGAACAAACTTACCATCAAGAACCGCTACCCACTACCGAGAATCGACGACTTATTTGATCAACTACAAGGCTCGTCTGTTTATTCAAAGATTGACTTACGTTCCGGGTATCATCAAATGCGGGTGAAAGAAGATGATATTCCAAAGACTGCTTTCAGAACACGTTACGGTCATTACGAGTTTATGGTCATGCCGTTTGGTTTAACTAATGCACCAGCTGTGTTCATGGACCTTATGAACCGAGTGTGTGGACCATACCTTGACAAGTTTGTCATTGTTTTCATTGATGACATACTTATTTACTCAAAGAATGACCAAGAACACGGTGAACATTTGAGAAAGGTGTTAGAAGTATTGAGGAAGGAAGAATTGTACGCTAAGTTTTCAAAGTGTGCATTTTGGTTGGAAGAAGTTCAATTCCTCGGTCACATAGTGAACAAAGAAGGTATTAAGGTGGATCCGGCAAAGATAGAAACTGTTGAAAAGTGGGAAACCCCGAAAACTCCGAAACACATACGCCAGTTTTTAGGACTAGCTGGTTACTACAGAAGGTTCATCCAAGACTTTACCAGAATAGCAAAACCCTTGACTGCATTAACGCATAAAGGGAAGAAATTTGAATGGAATGTTGAACAAGAGAAAGCGTTTCAGTTATTGAAGAAAAAGCTAACTACGGCACCTATATTGTCATTGCCTGAAGGGAATGATGATTTTGTGATTTATTGTGATGCATCAAAGCAAGGTCTCGGTTGTGTATTAATGCAACGAACGAAGGTGATTGCTTATGCGTCTAGACAATTGAAGATTCACGAACAAAATTATACGACACATGATTTGGAATTAGGCGCGGTTGTTTTTGCATTAAAGACTTGGAGGCACTACTTATATGGGGTCAAAAGTATTATATATACCGACCACAAAAGTCTTCAACACATATTTAATCAGAAACAACTGAATATGAGGCAGCGTAGGTGGATTGAATTATTGAATGATTACGACTTTGAGATTCGTTACCACCCGGGGAAGGCAAATGTGGTAGCCGATGCCTTGAGCAGGAAGGACAGAGAACCCATTCGAGTAAAATCTATGAATATAATGATTCATAATAACATTACTACTCAAATAAAGGAGGCGCAACAAGGAGTTTTAAAAGAGGGAAATTTAAAGGATGAAATACCCAAAGGATCGGAGAAGCATCTTAATATTCGGGAAGACGGAACCCGGTATAGGGCTGAAAGGATTTGGGTACCAAAATTTGGAGATATGAGAGAAATGGTACTTAGAGAAGCTCATAAAACCAGATACTCAATACATCCTGGAACGGGGAAGATGTAAAAGGATCTCAAGAAACATTTTTGGTGGCCGGGTATGAAAACCGATGTTGCTAAATACGTAGGAGAATGTTTGACGTGTTCTAAGGTCAAAGCTGAGCATCAGAAACCATCAGGTCTACTTCAACAACCCGAAATCCCGGAATGGAAATGGGAAAACATTACCATGGATTTCATCACTAAATTGCCAAGGACTGCAAGTGGTTTTGATACTATTTGGGTAATAGTTGATCGTCTCACCAAATCAGCACACTTCCTACCAATAAGAGAAGATGACAAGATGGAGAAGTTAGCACGACTGTATTTGAAGGAAGTCGTCTCCAGACATGGAATACCAATCTCTATTATCTCTGATAGGGATGGCAGATTTATTTCAAGATTCTGGCAAACATTACAGCAAGCATTAGGAACTCTTCTAGACATGAGTACTGCCTATCATCCACAAACTGATGGGCAGAGCGAAAGGACGATACAAACGCTTGAAGACATGCTACGAGCATGTGTTATTGATTTCGGAAACAGTTGGGATCGACATCTACCGTTAGCAGAATTTTCCTACAACAACAGCTACCATTCAAGCATTGAGATGGCGCCGTTTGAAGCACTTTATGGTAGAAAGTGCAGGTCTCCGATTTGTTGGAGTGAAGTGGGGGATAGACAGATTACGGGTCCGGAGATTATACAAGAAACTACCGAGAAGATCATCCAAATTCAACAACGGTTGAAAACCGCCCAAAGTCGACAAAAGAGCTACGCTGACATTAAAAGAAAAGATATAGAATTTGAAATTGGAGAGATGGTCATGCTTAAAGTTGCACCTTGGAAAGGCGTTGTTCGATTTGGTAAACGAGGGAAATTAAATCCAAGGTATATTGGACCATTCAAGATTATTGATCGTGTCGGACCAGTAGCTTACCGACTAGAGTTACCTCAACAACTCGCGGCTGTACATAACACTTTCCACGTCTCGAATTTAAAGAAATGTTTTGCTAAAGAAGATCTCACTATTCCGTTAGATGAAATCCAAATCAACGAAAAACTTCAATTCATCGAAGAACCCGTCGAAATAATGGATCGTGAGGTTAAAAGACTTAAGCAAAACAAGATACCAATTGTTAAGGTTCGATGGAATGCTCGTAGAGGACCCGAGTTCACCTGGGAGCGTGAAGATCAGATGAAGAAGAAATACCCGCATCTATTTCCAGAAGATTCGTCAACACCTTCAACAGCTTAAAATTTCGGGACGAAATTTATTTAACGGGTAGGTACTGTAGTGACCCGAACTTTTCCATGTTTATATATATTAATTGAGATTGATATTTACATGATTAAATGTTTCCAACATGTTAAGCAATCAAACTTGTTAAGACTTGATTAATTGAAATATATTTCATATAGACAATTGACCACCCAAGTTGATCGGTGATTCACGAACGTTAAAACTTGTAAAAACTATATGATGACATATATATGGATATATATATATATATAGTTAACATGATACTATGATAAGAAAACATATCATAAAGTATATTAACAATGAACTACATATGTAAAAACAAGACTACTAACTTAATGATTTTTAAACGAGACATATATGTAACGATTATCGTTGTAAAGACATTTAATGTATATATATCATATTAAGAGATATTCATACATGATAATATCATGATAATATAATAATTTAAAATCTCATTTGATATTATAAACATTGGGTTAACAACATTTAACAAGATCGTTAACCTAAAGGTTTCAAAACAACACTTACATGTAACGACTAACGATGACTTAACGACTCAGTTAAAATGTATATACATGTAGTGTTTTAATATGTATTTATACACTTTTGAAAGACTTCAATACACTTATCAAAATACTTCTACTTAACAAAAATGCTTACAATTACATCCTCGTTCAGTTTCATCAACAATTCTACTCGTATGCACCCGTATTCGTACTCGTACAATACACAGCTTTTAGATGTATGTACTATTGGTATATACACTCCAATGATCAGCTCTTAGCAGCCCATGTGAGTCACCTAACACATGTGGGAACCATCATTTGGCAACTAGCATGAAATATCTCATAAAATTACAAAAATATGAGTAATCATTCATGACTTATTTACATGAAAACAAAATTACATATCCTTTATATCTAATCCATACACCAACGACCAAAAACACCTACAAACACTTTCATTCTTCAATTTTCTTCATCTAATTGATCTCTCTCAAGTTCTATCTTCAAGTTCTAAGTGTTCTTCATAAATTCCAAAAGTTCTAGTTTCATAAAATCAAGAATACTTTCAAGTTTGCTAGCTCACTTCCAATCTTGTAAGGTGATCATCCAACCTCAAGAAATCTTTGTTTCTTACAGTAGGTTATCATTCTAATACAAGGTAATAATCATATTCAAACTTTGGTTCAATTTCTATAACTATAACAATCTTATTTCAAGTGATGATCTTACTTGAACTTGTTTTCGTGTCATGATTCTGCTTCAAGAACTTCGAGCCATCCAAGGATCCATTGAAGCTAGATCCATTTTTCTCTTTTCCAGTAGGTTTATCCAAGGAAATTAAGGTAGTAATGATGTTCATAACATCATTCGATTCATACATATAAAGCTATCTTATTCGAAGGTTTAAACTTGTAATCACTAGAACATAGTTTAGTTAATTCTAAACTTGTTCGCAAACAAAAGTTAATCCTTCTAACTTGACTTTTAAAATCAACCAAACACATGTTCTATATGTATATGATATGCTAACTTAATGATTTAAAACCTGGAAACACGAAAAACACCGTAAAACCGGATTTACGCCGTCGTAGTAACACCGCGGGCTGTTTTGGGTTAGTTAATTAAAAACTATGATAAACTTTGATTTAAAAGTTGTTATTCTGAGAAAATGATTTTTATTATGAACATGAAACTATATCCAAAAATTATGGTTAAACTCAAAGTGGAAGTATGTTTTCTAAAATGGTCATCTAGACGTCGTTCTTTCGACTGAAATGACTACCTTTACAAAAACGACATGTAACTTATTTTTCCGACTATAAACCTATACTTTTTCTATTTAGATTCATAAAATAGAGTTCAATATGAAATCATAGCAATTTGATTCACTCAAAACGGATTTAAAATGAAGAAGTTATGGGTAAAACAAGATTGGATAATTTTTCTCATTTTAGCTACGTGAAAATTGGTAACAAATCTATTCCAACCATAACTTAGTCAACTTGTATTGTATATTATGTAATCTTGAGATACCATAGACACGTATACAATGTTTCGACCTATCATGTCGACACATCTATATATATTTCGGAACAACCATAGACACTCTATATGTGAATGTTGGAGTTAGCTATACAGGGTTGAGGTTGATTCCAAAATATATATAGTTTGAGTTGTGATCAATACTGAGATACGTATACACTGGGTCGTGGATTGATTCAAGATAATATTTATCGATTTATTTCTGTACATCTAACTGTGGACAACTAGTTATAGGTTACTAACGAGGACAGCTGACTTAATAAACTTAAAACATCAAAATATATTAAAAGTGTTGTAAATATATTTTGAACATACTTTAATATATATGTATATATTGTTATAGGTTCGTGAATCAACAGTGGCCAAGTCTTACTTCCCGACGAAGTAAAAATCTGTGAAAGTGAGTTATAGTCCCACTTTTAAAATCTAATATTTTTGGGATGAGAATACATGCAGGTTTTATAAATGATTTACAAAATAGACACAAGTACGTGAAACTACATTCTATGGTTGAATTATCGAAATCGAATATGCCCTTTTTATTAAGTCTGGTAATCTAAGAATTAGGGAACAGACACCCTAATTGACGCGAATCCTAAAGATAGATCTATTGGGCCTAACAAACCCCATCCAAAGTACCGGATGCTTTAGTACTTCGAAATTTATATCATATCCGAAGGGTGTCCCGGAATGATGGGGATATTCTTATATATGCATCTTGTTATTGTCGGTTACCAGG
This sequence comes from Rutidosis leptorrhynchoides, assembly GCF_046630445.1. Taxonomy (NCBI): domain Eukaryota; kingdom Viridiplantae; phylum Streptophyta; class Magnoliopsida; order Asterales; family Asteraceae; genus Rutidosis; species Rutidosis leptorrhynchoides. The sequence goes on from NC_092336.1 coordinate 20,462,101, forward strand.
TGTTCACCATATGAATGATTTTTATCTCTATGTATGGGATGTGTATTGAAATATGAAATCTTGTGGTCTATTGTTACGATTTGATATATATAGATTAAACCTATAACTCACCAACATTTTTGTTGACGTTTAAAGCATGTTTATTCTCAGGTGAATATTAAGAGCTTCCGCTGTTGCATACTAAAATAAGGACAAGATTTGGAGTCCATGTTTGTATGATATTGTGTAAAAACTGCATTCAAGAAACTGATTTCGATGTAACATATTTGTATTGTAAACCATTATGTAATGGTCGTGTGTAAACAGTATATTTTAGATTATCATTATTTGATAATCTACGTAAAGCTTTTTAAACCTTTATTTATGAAATAAAGGTTATGGTTTGTTTTAAAAATGAATGCAGTCTTTGAAAAACGTCTCATATAGAGGTCAAAACCTCGCAACGAAATCAATTAATATGGAACGTTTTTAATCAATAAGAACGGGACATTTCACATCATTACTACCTCAAGTTCCTTGGATAAACCTACTGGAAATGAGGAAAATAGATCTAGCTTCAAAGGATCCTTGGATGGCTTGAAAGTTCTTGAAGCAGAATCATGACACGAAAACAATTTCAAGTAAGATTTCCACTCGAAATAAGATTGTTATAGTTATAGAAATTGAATTAAAGTTTGAATATGATTATTACCTTGTATTAGAAAGATAACCTACTGTAAGTAACAAAGGTTTCTTGATCTTGGATGATTACTTGGAATGGATTTAGAAAACTTGGAAGTAAACTTGCAATCTTGGAAGTATTCTTGATTTTATGAAACTAGAACTTTTGGAATTTATGAAGAACACTTAGAACTTGAAGATAGAACTTGAGAGAGATCAATTAGATGAAGAAAATTAAAGAATAAAAGTGTTTGTAGGTGTTTTTGGTCGTTGGTGTATGGATTAGATATAAAGGATATGTAATTTTGTTTTTATGTAAATAAGTCATGAATGATTACTCATATTTTTGTAATTTTATGAGATATTTCATGCTAGTTGCCAAATGATGGTTCCCACATGTGTTAGGTGACTCACATGGGCTGCTAAGAGCTGATCATTGGAGTGTATATACCAATAGTACATACATCTAAAAGCTGTGTATTGTATGAGTACGAATACGGGTGCATACGAGTAGAATTGTTGATGAAACTGAACGAGGATGTAATTGTAAGCATTTTTGTTAAGTAGACGTATTTTGATAAGTGTCTTGAAGTCTTTCAAAAGTGTATGAATACATATTAAAACACTACATGTATATACATTTTAACTGAGTCGTTAAGTCATCGTTAGTCGTTACATGTAAATGTTGTTTTGAAACCTTTAGGTTAACGATCTTGTTGAATTTTGTTAACCCATTGTTTATTATAACAAATGAGATGTTAAATTGTTATATTATCATGATATTATGATATATAATACATCTTAGTATGATGTATATACAGTTAAATGTCGTTACAACGATAATCGTTACATATATGTCTCGTTTCGAAATCATTAAGTTAGTAGTCTTATTTTTACATATGTATTTCATTGTTAATACACTTAATAATATATTTACTTATCATTTAACATAATTAACCAAGTGTATCAATATCTTAATATGATTCATATGTACCTAGTAAGACGTTGTTATAACGATAATCGTTATATATATCGTTTTCGAGTTTCTTAAATTAATAGTCTCATTTTTATGTATATAACTCATTGTTAAAATACCTAATGAGATACATACTTATAATAAAATCATGTTAACTATATATATAACCATATATATGTCATTGTATAGTTTTTACAAGTTTTAACGTTCGTGAATCACCGGTCAACTTGGGTGGTCAATTGTCTATATGAAACCTATTTCACTTAATCAAGTCTTAACAAGTTTGATTGCTTAACATGTTGGAAACACTTAATCATGTAAATAACAATTTCATTTAATATATATATAAACATGGAAAAGTTCGGGTCACTACAGTGGCTACATCCCGATTCGGTTGTTACCAGTAGGCGAAACGCCCGACGTGTTGAATAAATAAACAGTGGTGATGATGGTGTACTCGATGAGTTTGACTTGAACCAAGATGAAAATGAAGAAATTGAAAGAAACCCAAACGAGGCTCTATTTGGTGATGATGTTTTGCCTCATTCACCTGGAAAACCAAGAAGAACAAGGAACTCATGAACCTCATCAACCTCAAGGTAAACGTCAAATGATTCCACATAATCAACCCGAGTCTTTGCATTTGTCTATGAAATGTGAATTTGAAGAAGTTAGTTTCACGAAGAAAAGTTACTATAATCAGTTGAAAATGGAATCACAATTAAGGATCTTGACGATTAATACATGATAATATAAGTGAAAAGGATAGGAAGGCAATTGAGAAGAGAAAGACCAAGATCCGCCGAGAGATGGGGATTAATGAATCGGATTCGAAGGAAGAATCAGAGTAATTTATCGTATTAGTTTTAGTAGTTTGTTTAATTTGTATCGAATAAGTATAATTTCTTATAGGAAAAGTTTGTTTGATTTTTTTCAAGTCTCATGTTTTTTTTTTATTGTTAATGAACCTTTATTTTAAGCATGTATTTTATTTATTTTGTTATTTAAAATATTTATTTTATTATATAACTTAACTAGAAGTTAAATAAATAATTAAAATTAATCTTTTTTCTCTCCATTACACTGAATGCTGACACTGAATGACTTCTATACTTTATCAGCAAGGCCAGTTTTTCTTTGTTAGTCCAGTCAGCGCTCAATCATCAAGAAGACACTGTATGAAAGGACCCGTTCATATGCATTATAAACGATTCACAATAGTTGATTACATTGCGAGGTATTTGACCTCTATATGATACATTTTACAAACATTGCATTCGTTTTTAAAAGACAATCTTTCTTTACATCGAAAATTGACAGGCATGCATACCATTTCATAATATCCACTATCCAACTATAAATTGATTTAATAATAATCTTTGATGAACTCAATGACTCGAATGCAACGTTCTTCGAAATATGCTATGAAAGACTCCAAGTAATATCTTTAAAATGAGCAAATGCACAGCGGAAGATTTCTTTAACACCTGAGAATAAACATGCTTTAAAGTGTCAACCAAAAGGTTGGTGAGTTCATTAGTTTATCATAATCATTTATTTCCATCATTTTAATAGACCACAAGAATTTCATTTCCAATTCTCATAAATATACGTCCCATGCATAGAGACAAAAATAATCATTCATATGGTGAACACCTGGTAACCGACATTAACTAGATACATATAAGAATATCCCCTATCATTCCGGGATCCTCCTTCGGACATGATATAAATTTCGAAGTACTAAAGCATCCGGTACTTTGGATGGGGTTTGTTAGGCCCAATAGATCTATCTTTAGGATTCGCGTCAATTAGGGTGTCTGTTCCCTAATTCTTAGATTACCAGACTTTAATAAAAAGGGGCATATTCGATTTCGATAATTCAACCATAGAATGTAGTTTCAATTACTTGTGTCTATTTCGTCAAACATTTATAAAAGCGCATGTATTCTCAGTCCCAAAAATATAAAGGGTAAAAAGGCAAATGAAACTCACCATACTGTATTTCGTAGTAAAAATACATATAACGTCATTGAACAAGTGCAAGGTTGGCCTCAGATTCACGAACCTAAATTAATTATATATATTTATGTGTTGGTCAATATTTATCTAACAAATTAGGTCAAGTCATAGTGTACCACAATCCTAATGCTCGAGACTAATATGCAAAAGTCAACAAAAGTAAATTTGACTCAAAATAATTTCCAAAAATCTATACATGATTAATATATAGTTTAAATATCGTCGTTTTATATTTTTAAATATTTTTAAAAGATTTATTAGAGTAAATAATATAATTTATTTATTAATAAATAAAATTTTATATTAAATTTATATAATAAAATATACTTTTATATATATATTTAAGTAATAAAATTTATAGGGTTCATTTAATATCATAAAGATAATATGATAGGTATTATTAAAATAAGTTATTACACGTAGTAAAATATGTTTGTATCACATATTTATTTGATAAAATAATATCTATAATGATAGTAAGTAAAAGTTGTATTATTTTGTAATAATAATTATTATTATAAAAATATCAATATTTATAATTACTAAGATGATATTATGATAAAACGATAATTCTAATTATGATAACTTTAATATTTACGATAATTTTTAATATTATCTTTAAAATAATAATTCTATTTAAAATAATAATAATAATGATATTTTATAGTAACAATGACATTTCTATTAAAATGATAATTTTTGTTAAAATGATAGTTTTAATACTAACGATACTTTTAATAATAATAGTAATGATAAAAATAATAAGAACGATAATTTTATCTAAATCAATATCTTATAATATTTTAATTTCATCATGAAACTCTTACCCATTATTTCCTAATCGTTTCATTTAATAGCTTTTAATCATCTTTTATATCGTGTTCATAATAATGATAATAATAGTAATCAAAATAATTAGGTGTTACAAATATTTGTTTTAATTACACTAATATTAATAATGATAGTTACTATAACATTATTAACGATAATACTAATAATTATCTTAATGATAATATAGTAATAATAATAATAACAATAACAATAACTATTTTTAAATAATGATATATATATTAATAATGATAATAATAATAATAATACCAATAATAATAATAATAATAATTAGATAATAATAATAATAATAATAATAATAATAATACTAATTATAACTTTAACGATAATAACGATAGTAATAAAAAAAATAACATTTTTTAATGATAAATCTCTTTTATTGATAAAGATAATAATAATGATAATAATAAGATAAAACTAGAACGACGATAAAAACGATGATAATAATAATCATTTTTAATAAAAATATCGAAAATTCAATTGATTATAACTTCTAATCCGTTCATCGAAACCATTCGATATCTAAAGGAAAGTTCTTAATTTTTTGCTAGCTTTCTAAGGACATGCATATCTTATACCTTATCTCAACCGCAAGTGTAACTAATTCAAGATTCAACCTAACCTGTCTAAGGGCAATATCAAAAGGACAAGCATGCATAATCCTAAATACTCGAGCACTAGTCAGGGATACACTATTAGTATGTAAAAGTTAAATTATGAGTACTCACGTATCAATATTGAGATTCAATATTGCAGGAAAGGTACGTAGACGCAACGGAAATGATAAACACTATATTGACCTCACGAGCATATCCATGAACCATACTCAATCACCTCCATAGCTATAACCCATAATTTCCTTAATCCCATCCCACTCGAAAAACAATTTTGAAATCACTCGGACAGCACTCCGTCGTAATATTTTATGTATACTAATAATATCTTGAAATAATACGGAGTAAATATATATATATGTAAATCGATTGAGAGAGTTTAGAGAAAAATATTTTCAAGTTTCTATGAAATAATGAAACCTATTGAATTCTATTTATAATAGATTTTTGAATTATTAAAGTGAATTATTAAAGTATGAATTGTTAAAGTGAATTATTAAAGTATGAATTATTAAGTGAATTATTAAAGTATGAATTATTAAAGTGAATTATTAAAGTATGAATTATTAAAGTGAATTATTAAAGTATGAATTATTAAAGTGAATTATTAAAGTTAAAGTAAAGTAAAAATAAAGTAAAGGTAAAGTTTAAGTATAGTAAAAGTATAAAACTACATAATACGTATAATACGCGTATAAATATATATAATATTAATTTAAATCATTATATATATTTAATAAAATAAAATATAAATATCGTTATCTTTATCATACTAGTTAAGTATTGAGTTGTCAAAGGTGGTTCTAGATATTTATAAAAGTTATATACGTTTTAATAATAAAGTTCTTTTTAAACTGAAAACGTTTTTGTACGCTTGAAACTAAATAGATCAATTGAGTCTTTATGAGATTCAATCTTCCACTATCCTTTGTCTAGTTCTCAATGATTAAAAATTTGTTCTTATTTATAAATCACTTTACCATTTTCCGAATATTGTTAAAATAGAAAGATTTCTCAAATCAACGTGGGCCTTTCAACAGAGACTTGTAATCATAATTCAATATATCTGATAATTCAATCATTTGATCTTATCTTCTAATTCCATTGATAAACATTTTGAAACAGATACAATCATATAAAGTATTTAATCTAATATTTTGTTTACGTTTCAAGTTATAATATATATACACATATACATATATAATCATATTCGTTTAATGGTTCGTGAATCGTTGGAACTTGGTCGAGGTTGAATGAATGTATGAACATAGTTTAAAATTCTTGAAATTTAACTTAACAAATATTGCTTATCGTGTCGGAAACATATAAAGATTAAAGTTTAAATTTGGTTGGAAATTTCTGGGTTGTCACAGTACCTACCCGTTAAAGAAATTTCGTCCCGAAATTTGAGTGGAAAGGTCGTGAATGATAATAAGTATGTTTTCATGATGCATACGGGCTGAAAATTAGAGTTTTATTATCAGCGAATAATTTGGATAAACAATCCATTTATATGAAGAGTACGAATGAAGCTAACATAGAAGAGTGAAATGAGTAAGTGTAGATTCATCTTATCATTTGACGTATATATGATTGATTCCCAGATTTCAAGGGATTTGAAGAAAATCTTCTTAATAAGATTTGACTCTCCGGTAATAAAGGGAATTAGGATCCGCTTTAAATGCGATCGTCCATTTTAATTGTTCTGTCGGAGATTTTCTTATAAATTCACCTCCTTCGTTTTCTTACAACTCACACCTTCTGTTGATGCATTTTATGCAAGTCCCTAGACATCTACCCACGTCCATTGCAGGTACAACAGTTTACAGGCCACCATGATTGTTCGTTATTATACTATCCGTGTTTGTATGTGGTTACAGGAACTGCAGGAACGAGATTTAGATGTTTGACTATGTTAGACTTAATCAGACATACGAGTGAAGCCTCACTAGTACAGCTGACAGGCTCATACGCATGGTTGATGCTGAGCTAAGTCACAATTACGACCTAAATAAGAAGACACGAGTGAGTGATCACCCGTACGGCTGATGAAGCCAACTCGTACGTGTGATGAATGAATCGTATGGGTGAGTCAACAGCAGGGGTATATAAAGTCTTATGTTCTTCATTTTAGGTTAAGCCTCTCATTTGTTACACACACTCAGATCTAGTGAGCTCCTCCGATTCTCTCTCAGTCCAAATCACCCAGGTGGTGAATAATAGCTCTAGGTGTTGATCTAATCACACTTGATTTAGCTGTGATTTGACTAAATTAATCAAAAAAAACTTAACCTATTCACTAGAGGATTTGATTCACTTATTTCGCCATTGTGTGAGTTAAATCTGTTGATTTCTAAGTTCCTAGTCATGTTTCATCACCTTCTATTCTTTCCCTCTCAACTCATATTTTAAAGTATTCATCAATATGCTCCATCCAGTTCTGATTCTCGATATACTTCTAACTTTCATATCGGTCATTCTTCTTTTTCATCTACCGCCGGAAGAATCTATTTACTTCTACTATACTCTTGGGTTTATAGTGTTTCTAGTTCTCCCGTGTCTTTATATTGCTATATGCATCGATATATATGGTTTATAATTTATGGTTTATCGTTGGGCTTTATATGTTCCCTTATATTTCAAAGTCTCTGCTTCTGTCTTCTATAATCATTATCATTCACAATTAATGCTCTCTTTTATTTGCTGCAATTTATACCCCAATTTCTATTTCAGAGTTTTGTCTTTTCGTTTCTTCTTCTTGCGATTAAGCACCGCTTGTAATGGTCCAGAATTCACATATATGAATTTCGAAATGAACATTGTTAATGTTCTAGGAAGGAAATTGTGATGGCACGATCTTGACTTGTCAAATTACTAGAATACCTTGGAAAAGGCCGAATCATCAAGAAATATTTTCTTGATATTTTAGAGGTTAAATAGAATACAAGAGTCGTATAACATGGAACATGATGATGTTATGATCTGTGAATCATCACGTTCCATTTAGAAACTCAGCATGACTTACTGTAATATAATCACGTTGATCAAGTGTCATTATATTATACTAATTCATGCTTCAGTTCCCAACACTACTTCAAAATATTTCTATTTTAAACTTGAATGTTTCAGAATTTAGAAACTAAAATAGTTTCTTTTATGATGTAATACAGATAGCGCGAAGAGGTAAATGATTTCAAATAAGAAAAATTAAAAAAATATCATCAGAAATATGGAGGATATTTATAATGAAAGATATGATGATATTTTAGAATATCTAAGATCAGAGGATGATGAAGAATATTATTCACAAGGGTTTAGAGTCAGGAGATATGTATTTGATAATAATTTCAGCAGACACTGAATCATTTGGATTCTTTGAAGGCAGGTTTAGTCTTTGTGATTTGTCCATAGCCTCCTTCATGGTTTGCTTAATCCGTTTTCCAGTTTCAAACCTTCTCTTTTTCTAAGCTTTTCCAACACACTATCCTTTATTATCAAACTTTTGACTGTTAAGGTCGTTTACAGTTTTTGCTGCTTCATCAGCATTTTCCAAACTTCGGAGAACTAGTTCGCAGTTTAGGGTGTTTTTCAGAAACTTCACATTCAAAGTATATAAGTCTAGGAGATAGACGTTATATATACACCTATAACTGTTGGCAGAGACATGCTACAAGATTTCAAAATACTAATTGCTGATTCCCAGTAATTGGCATGACAATTCTTGTTACAAGATGCAGATGAGTAAATGATGGGGTTTCGATAAATATAATGACTTTTCGGAAAGTCAAAGATCAGTGAAGTTGTTGGTAAGTTTATTTTTAATGAGGTGAGACATAAAAGGTTCTCCGGTAACGATGACGAAAGGGCAACGTCTATATCAAGGTTATAATAAGACTGTTTCAACTAAAAAGTCGAAGTTGACTTGCTAAAGCTGTGACAAAACTGACTAATTTGAAAAGGAATCGCAAAGTTATTTTTGCTAATAAATGCCAAAGGGTCTGACACGGATACGTGTTAAATTATGACTCTGGTTTCGAGAGCTTTTCAGATGCAAGACTGTGGTTAATATGTGGTTGGATCATCATCTCGATTGTTTATTATTTGAAGTGTCTTCAGGAATTTTGAAGGGTTTTGAACACAGATTGTAATCGTTAATATACATATGATGTTCTAACACAGTTTTGAAGTCAAAGTATAGCTTGTGAAAGATGTAAGGATCTAAGAGTGATGATTTCGGTTATATCTCGAGTTGAATTATGAGATTTCAAAATCAGAATATGCAATTAAATTTTGAATGAGTATGGTTGTTTTGATTTCTATAAAAGAATATATATTATTTGAGAAAATAGTGAGTATAGTTGATGATTGTTGAATCAGATTCGAAGAATGTAACATATTAATTGTGAATTTATATATCTCTCGGGTATTACCTACCCGTTAAAAAAATATTTCACAATTAATATTTTGTACAAAAGAATTTTTATTACAGTCTTTTTGAAAAAAAATATATATATATATATATATTTTCTTCAGATGTAATATAGATTTAATGAGTTAATATTAAATTAAACTCATTTAATTTACGGTTGAAACTAGAATTGAATAATCCCTTAAAGGCTTTAGAGATTACATAAGTATTACTTCAATAATATTGAAATTATGAATCAATACTTCATTATTTGTTGGGGCATGATGTTGGTTTTCATTAAATTCTTGTGAACTTCGCAAAGTACGAATGATGTTATCTGAAAAGTTTCGAGTACATTGATGACGAAAGTGTAAAATCAACATATATTTGAATAATACACTTGATTTATTATGAATCGGAATTTATTGAATTGAGACAGAGGTTGTAGTTAACGATAGTTAAGTTGCGGACGAAGGACGTGCATTATTGCATATTAGTAATATGAATTAACCGAGTAGTTAAGATTCACACATAATGGCTTAGTACGGAAAGATTTATTATGGTTTAAAGATTTATATATAAGATATACATATAAATCCTTCAGTGGAAATGAGTTAATTCTTCATAACTCGTTGATACAATATACTCGTTGTTGATTCATAATGATGTCCGCGGTGATTTTTGAACTGACGGAGCTTGTGAGGTTATAGGTGCTGCTAATGCTGATGCTGACAACACTGACGATGCTGGTGATGCTGGCGGTACTGTTGATGCTATTGGTAAAACAAGTCTAGTTTGTAAATCGTGCACCATTCTGGTCAGGATTTCTTTTATCATTTCGGTCCACTCATCTGATTTATGGTTAGATCTAGAATAAGTAATCTCTAAAATTTTAGAGATTACATAATCACCGTAAAATATTTCTCCGATGAAGTCATGAATTAATACTTCATCGTTTGTTGTTGTTGGTCTTCCATGTTATTTATAGGACGTATGACCTTGATACTCGTGGGACAGATTGTGGAGTTGAGGTTTACGACGCAGTTGTGGTTGGGGGTGGTAATGGTACTGTTGACGTTGATGGTACTGATTATGCTGCTGGTGCTGCTGCTGGTGTTTGTAACCTTTGCACCATATTCTCCAAAGCCACTACCCGAGCGCGAAGTTCGTTGACTTCTTCTATTACACCGGGATGATTGTCGGTTCGGACAAGCGGATAAATAAAATCTAGAATTTGATGTAGTATATAATCGTGACGAGATACTCTGGAAATGAGAGAGAAAATAGTGTTTCGGACAGGTTCGTCGGTAAGTGCTTCAGGTTCTTCGTCAAGAGGACAATGTGGTGGATGGAAGGGATCACCTTCTTCTTGTCTCCAATGATTGAGGAGGCTACGAACCCATCCCCAATTCATCCAGAATAGATGATGGCTAATTGGTTGATCCATTCCGGTCACACTGCTTTCGGAGCTTGAGTGGGATTCCATTTCATAATCTGAGGAACTTGAACTAATGACGAATTCCATTTCGTACGATTGAATAAAGGGTTTTTCGATATGAAATGATTTTCCGGCTATCGAATGGTATTCTAATTACATAGAATATATATATATATATATATATATATATATATATATATATATATATATATATATATATATATATATATATATATATATATATATAGATCAAAAGATTTCGTAGATTACAGAGGACTTTGCGGGATATGTCAGGCAAAGTTTAAAGTAACAGATACGATAAGATATGATTTAGAAGATATGCTAAGATATGAATTTTTGTCTATACACTATTCATGCAATCAATGCAGCAAGACGTGTCTTAGACTAAAAATGATAAGCAGGTAATTTCCTGAGGATGATAAGTAGTTAATTTTAGACACAAAATGATAAGCAAAACATTTGACATGCAGACACGGTCGAAGTCCAGACTCACTAATGCATCCTATCGACTTATCAGTTAGACACACTAATGCAGACCTGGTTCGCTAAGACCACCGCTCTGATACCAACTGAAAGGACCCGTTTGTAGTGACCCGAACTTTTCCATGTTTATATATATTAATTGAGATTGATATTTACATGATTAAATGTTTCCAACATGTTAAGCAATCAAACTTGTTAAGACTTGATTAATTGAAATATATTTCATATAGACAATTGACCACCCAAGTTGATCGGTGATTCACGAACGTTAAAACTTGTAAAAACTATATGATGACATATATATGGATATATATATATAGTTAACATGATACTATGATAAGAAAACATATCATAAAGTATATTAACAATGAACTACATATGTAAAAACAAGACTACTAACTTAATGATTTTTAAACGAGACATATATGTAACGATTATCGTTGTAAAGACATTTAATGTATATATATCATATTAAGAGATATTCATACATGATAATATCATGATAATATAATAATTTAAAATCTCATTTGATATTATAAACATTGGGTTAACAACATTTAACAAGATCGTTAACCTAAAGGTTTCAAAACAACACTTACATGTAACGACTAACGATGACTTAACGACTCAGTTAAAATGTATATACATGTAGTGTTTTAATATGTATTTATACACTTTTGAAAGACTTCAATACACTTATCAAAATACTTCTACTTAACAAAAATGCTTACAATTACATCCTCGTTCAGTTTCATCAACAATTCTACTCGTATGCACCCGTATTCGTACTCGTACAATACACAGCTTTTAGATGTATGTACTATTGGTATATACACTCCAATGATCAGCTCTTAGCAGCCCATGTGAGTCACCTAACACATGTGGGAACCATCATTTGGCAACTAGCATGAAATATCTCATAAAATTACAAAAATATGAGTAATCATTCATGACTTATTTACATGAAAACAAAATTACATATCCTTTATATCTAATCCATACACCAACGACCAAAAACACCTACAAACACTTTCATTCTTCAATTTTCTTCATCTAATTGATCTCTCTCAAGTTCTATCTTCAAGTTCTAAGTGTTCTTCATAAATTCCAAAAGTTCTAGTTTCATAAAATCAAGAATACTTTCAAGTTTGCTAGCTCACTTCCAATCTTGTAAGGTGATCATCCAACCTCAAGAAATCTTTGTTTCTTATAGTAGGTTATCATTCTAATACAAGGTAATAATCATATTCAAACTTTGGTTCAATTTCTATAACTATAACAATCTTATTTCAAGTGATGATCTTACTTGAACTTGTTTTCGTGTCATGATTCTGCTTCAAGAACTTCGAGCCATCCAAGGATCCATTGAAGCTAGATCCATTTTTCTCTTTTCCAGTAGGTTTATCCAAGGAAATTAAGGTAGTAATGATGTTCATAACATCATTCGATTCATACATATAAAGCTATCTTATTCGAAGGTGTAAACTTGTAATCACTAGAACATAGTTTAGTTAATTCTAAACTTGTTCGCAAACAAAAGTTAATCCTTCTAACTTGAATTTTAAAATCAACCAAACACATGTTCTATATGTATATGATATGCTAACTTAATGATTTAAAACCTGGAAACACGAAAAACACCGTAAAACCGGATTTACGCCGTCGTAGTAACACCGCGGGCTGTTTTGGGTTAGTTAATTAAAAACTATGATAAACTTTGATTTAAAAGTTGTTATTCTGAGAAAATGATTTTTATTATGAACATGAAACTATATCCAAAAATTATGGTTAAACTCAAAGTGGAAGTATGTTTTCTAAAATGGTCATCTAGACGTCGTTCTTTCGACTGAAATGACTACCTTTACAAAAACGACTTGTAACTTATTTTTCCGACTATAAACCTATACTTTTTCTGTTTAGATTCATAAAATAGAGTTCAATATGAAATCATAGCAATTTGATTCACTCAAAACGGATTTAAAATGAAGAAGTTATGGGTAAAACAAGATTGGATAATTTTTCTCATTTTAGCTACGTGAAAATTGGTAACAAATCTATTCCAACCATAACTTAGTCAACTTGTATTGTATATTATGTAATCTTGAGATACCATAGACACGTATACAATGTTTCGACCTATCATGTCGACACATCTATATATATTTCGGAACAACCATAGACACTCTATATGTGAATGTTGGAGTTAGCTATACAGGGTTGAGGTTGATTCCAAAATATATATAGTTTGAGTTGTGATCAATACTGAGATACGTATACACTGGGTCGTGGATTGATTCAAGATAATATTTATCGATTTATTTCTGTACATCTAACTGTGGACAACTAGTTATAGGTTACTAACGAGGACAGCTGACTTAATAAACTTAAAACATCAAAATATATTAAAAGTGTTGTAAATATATTTTGAACATACTTTAATATATATGTATATATTGTTATAGGTTCGTGAATCAACAGTGGCCAAGTCTTACTTCCCGACGAAGTAAAAATCTGTGAAAGTGAGTTATAGTCCCACTTTTAAAATCTAATATTTTTGGGATGAGAATACATGCAGGTTTTATAAATGATTTACAAAATAGACACAAGTACGTGAAACTACATTCTATGGTTGAATTATCGAAATCGAATATGCCCTTTTTTATTAAGTCTGGTAATCTAAGAATTAGGGAACAGACACCCTAATTGACGCGAATCCTAAAGATAGATCTATTGGGCCTAACAAACCCCATCCAAAGTACCGGATGCTTTAGTACTTCGAAATTTATATCATATCCGAAGGGTGTCCCGGAATGATGGGGATATTCTTATATATGCATCTTGTTATTGTCGGTTACCAGGTGTTCACCATATGAATGATTTTTATCTCTATGTATGGGATGTGTATTGAAATATGAAATCTTGTGGTCTATTGTTACGATTTGATATATATAGATTAAACCTATAACTCACCAACATTTTTGTTGACGTTTAAAGCATGTTTATTCTCAGGTGAATATTAAGAGCTTCCGCTGTTGCATACTAAAATAAGGACAAGATTTGGAGTCCATGTTTGTATGATATTGTGTAAAAACTGCATTCAAGAAACTGATTTCGATGTAACATATTTGTATTGTAAACCATTATGTAATGGTCGTGTGTAAACAGGATATTTTAGATTATCATTATTTGATAATCTACGTAAAGCTTTTTAAACCTTTATTTATGAAATAAAGGTTATGGTTTGTTTTAAAAATGAATGCAGTCTTTGAAAAACGTCTCATATAGAGGTCAAAACCTCGCAACGAAATCAATTAATATGGAACGTTTTTAATCAATAAGAACGGGACATTTCAGTTGGTATCCGAGCGTTGGTCTTAGAGAACCAAAAAATTTGCATTAGTGTGTCTTATTGAGTTTGTTAGGATGCATTAGTGAGTCTGGACTTCGATCGTGTTTTCTTTAAAAATGATTGCTTAACATTTTTGTTGGAAACTATATATTTTTAACATATGAATATTATGTGATATATTAATCTCTTAACGTGTTTGATATTATGTGATAGATGTCTACCTCTAGAACAAGTCCCATTGACTCACCTAATAATAATGAAGAGTCAAATGTAAATTGGAATGATTTGTGGACTGATTCACAAGTTCCCGAAGAGGAACCGGAAGAAGAGTCGGAACCGGAAGAAGAATCGGAACCGGAAGAAGAATCGGAACCGGATGAAGAAATAGAACCGGTGGGGGAAATAATAAAACGGTTAAGTAAAAGAAAATCCTCAACCAACCGACCAAAGTTAATTATGGTCAATGGTGTTTCCGCCAAGGAAGCAAAATATTGGGAGGATTACCAATTCTCCGATGAATCGGATTCCGATGAATCGGATTCCGACGAGAATTCCGATGATGTTATAGAAATTACCCCAACTGAATTTAAAAAGGCAAAAGAAAATAATAAGGGAAAGGGCATAAAAATAGAGAAATCTAATTCCAACCCCGATGAACTTTATATGTATCGTCAACCCCCGAAGTCCTTAAGTTGTAACAATGACCCGGAAACCTCTAAACCACCAGGTTTTTCTAAACCAATGTGGACAACGACGGCTCGTATTAGGGGAACATCATATATCCCTAGAAACTTGGCAAAACGAACCAAAACCAAAGAAGAAGAAACGAGCGAGTCGGAATAAGATAGTTGTATTCGTGTGGTGTAATATATGTAATATAGTGTTCTTATGCTTTATGATATATGTAAAAATTGCTTGTATTAATAAGTATTTTTTTTATGAAACTAACTCTTGTCTATTTTACAGTTTAAAAACACAAAATGGATAGACAACCCAATATTTTAAGAGACCTACCCGGAGACATGATTGATGAAATCTTGTCTAGAGTCGGCCAGAATTCTTCGGCACAACTATTTAAGTCGAGATCAGTTTGTAAGACATTCGAAGAACGTTCCAAGAATGTCTTGGTTTATAAGAGACTTTCGTTTGAAAGATGGGGGATATCACATTGGGAAACCCATAAGTTACGATGTGTTTACTTTGACGCATATATTGCGGGGAACCCAAATGCTATTTTACGCAACGGGTTAAGAAATTATTTTGACTCAATATATCCGAATATTGGACTTCGTGATTTAGAAAAAGCGGCTAACATGCAACATAAAGAAGCATGTTATGCTTACGGATTAGTAATGTTCGCTTCTCACCAAAGTGAGAACAAGAACATCGGGCTACAACTATTAAACAAAACGTTTCCACAAGTGACGGAGTCGGTAATTAGGGTAAGAAATGAGGTTTTTAGATTATTACGGGACTGTTGGACATTACGTAACCCTCGTCCCTTTGATGACGTTACAACACGCTGTCTTATCAACGGCCATAACGGTTATGTTGCACAAGACCAAGGATGGGAAGTGGTTCTAGTAAAACCAGAATGCATGACTTGTTTCTGGACGTATGAATTACGTGTCTTTATTGCCTTTGCCGAACGACTTGTGTACTAGCTAGAATTGTCTTCACAACTATCTTGTATCAAAGTTATTGTGTGCTATATTTCATGCTTTATGTAAAATAAGCGGTATTGTAAGTTTGTAAAATATTGTATAAAAGTTTGAACGCGAAATATTATTACAATCAGTTTTTCATATAGAATTGTAGTAGTTGAATTGTATATTAGCTACTAAGTATGAACTTAACGGGTAGGTACTACCCGAATTTAAACTTATAAAACGCTAATATGAAGAAAAAGCTTTTATAAATGAGTTCATATTATGCTACGAAATACTATTAACTACTCTTAATATTCTGTATGATTAACTTGTTCCATTTAACTATTTTGAAGGAAATGGCACCGACTACTCGACACACCGTGAATATGAATGAAGAGGAATTCCGTACTTTTCTAGCTTCAAACATAGCCGCAGTACAGGCTGCGCTACATACCAACAATAACCTTGGATCTAGCAGTACAGGAAATCGTGTAGGATGCACCTACAAAGAATTCACTGCCTGCAAACCTTTGGAATTTGATGGAACCGAAGGACCGATCGGATTGAAACGGTGGACCGAGAAGGTTGAATCGGTGTTTGCCATAAGTAAGTGTACTGAAGAGGACAAAGTGAAGTACGCTACGCATACCTTCACAGGTTCTGCGTTAACATGGTGGAATACCTATCTAGAGCAAGTGGGACAAGATGATGCGTACGCACTACCGTGGTCAGCATTCAAGCACTTGATGAACGAGAAGTACCGTCCCAGAACCGAGGTCAATAAGCTCAAGACAGAACTTAGAGGGTTACGAACCCAAGGATTTGATATTACCACGTACGAAAGACGATTCACAGAATTGTGCCTATTGTGTCCGGGAGCATTCGAAGATGAGGAAGAGAAGATCGACGCGTTTGTGAAAGGATTACCAGAAAGAATCCAAGAAGATATAAGTTCACACGAGCCCGCCTCCATACAACAGGCATGTAGAATGGCTCACAAACTAGTGAACCAGATTGAAGAAAGAATTAAAGAACAGACTGCTGAAGAGGCCAATGTGAAGCAAGTCAAAAGAAAGTGGGAGGAAAACGGTGATAAGAATCACCAATACAACAACAGCAGCAATTACAACAATAATCGCAACAATTATCCCAACAATCGCAACATCAATCGCAACTACAACAAACGGCCCAACAACAACAACAACAACAACAGCAACTACAACAATCATCCCAACAACAATAATAACCGCAACAACAACAACAATCAGAAGCAGCTATGCCAAAGGTGTGAAAAGAATCACTCGGGGTTCTGCACCAAATTTTGCAACAAGTGTAAAAGAAATGGTCATAGCGCGGCGAAGTGTGAGGTCTACGGACCAGGGGTTAATAGAACGAAAGGAACAAATGGTGTCGGAACGAGTAATGGCGGAGCAAGTAGTGTCGGAGCAAGTTATGCCAATGTAGTTTGTTATAAATGTGGAAAACCAGGCCACATTATTAGAAATTGCCCGAACCAGGAGAACACGAATGGACAAGGCCGTGGAAGAGTTTTCAATATTAATGCGGTAGAGGCACAGGAAGACCCGGAGCTTGTTACGGGTACGTTTCTTATTGACAATAAATCTGCTTACGTTTTATTTGATTCGGGTGCGGATAGAAGCTATATGAGTAGAGATTTTTGTGCTAAATTAAGTTGTCCATTGACACCTTTGGATAGTAAATTTTTACTCGAATTAGCAAATGGTAAATTAATTTCAGCAGATAATATATGTCGGAATCGAGAAATTAAACTGGTTAGCGAAACATTTAAGATTGATTTGATACCAGTAGAGTTAGGGAGTTTTGATGTGATAATCGGTATGGACTGGTTGAAAGAAGTGAAAGCGGAGATCGTTTGTTACAAAAATGCAATTCGCATTATACGAGAAAAAGGAAAACCCTTAATGGTGTACGGAGAAAAGGGCAACACGAAGCTACATCTTATTAGTAATTTGAAGGCACAAAAACTAATAAGAAAAGGTTGCTATGCTGTTCTAGCACACGTCGAGAAAGTACAAACTGAAGAAAAGAGCATCAATGATGTTCCCATTGCAAAAGAATTTCCCGATGTATTTCCGAAAGAATTACCGGGATTACCCCCACATCGATCCGTTGAATTTCAAATAGATCTTGTACCAGGAGCTGCACCAATAGCTCGTGCTCCTTACAGACTCGCACCCAGCGAGATGAAAGAACTGCAAAGCCAATTACAAGAACTTTTAGAGCGTGGTTTCATTCGACCAAGCACATCACCGTGGGGAGCTCCTGTTTTGTTTGTCAAGAAGAAAGATGGTACATTCAGGTTGTGTATCGACTACCGAGAGTTGAACAAACTTACCATCAAGAACCGCTACCCACTACCGAGAATCGACGACTTATTTGATCAACTACAAGGCTCGTCTGTTTATTCAAAGATTGACTTACGTTCCGGGTATCATCAAATGCGGGTGAAAGAAGATGATATTCCAAAGACTGCTTTCAGAACACGTTACGGTCATTACGAGTTTATGGTCATGCCGTTTGGTTTAACTAATGCACCAGCTGTGTTCATGGACCTTATGAACCGAGTGTGTGGACCATACCTTGACAAGTTTGTCATTGTTTTCATTGATGACATACTTATTTACTCAAAGAATGACCAAGAACACGGTGAACATTTGAGAAAGGTGTTAGAAGTATTGAGGAAGGAAGAATTGTACGCTAAGTTTTCAAAGTGTGCATTTTGGTTGGAAGAAGTTCAATTCCTCGGTCACATAGTGAACAAAGAAGGTATTAAGGTGGATCCGGCAAAGATAGAAACTGTTGAAAAGTGGAAAACCCCGAAAACTCCGAAACACATACGCCAGTTTTTAGGACTAGCTGGTTACTACAGAAGGTTCATCCAAGACTTTTCCAGAATAGCAAAACCCTTGACTGCATTAACGCATAAAGGGAAGAAATTTGAATGGAATGATGAACAAGAGAAAGCGTTTCAGTTATTGAAGAAAAAGCTAACTACGGCACCTATATTGTCATTGCCTGAAGGGAATGATGATTTTGTGATTTATTGTGATGCATCAAAGCAAGGTCTCGGTTGTGTATTAATGCAACGAACGAAGGTGATTGCTTATGCGTCTAGACAATTGAAGATTCACGAACAAAATTATACGACGCATGATTTGGAATTAGGCGCGGTTGTTTTTGCATTAAAGACTTGGAGGCACTACTTATATGGGGTCAAAAGTATTATATATACCGACCACAAAAGTCTTCAACACATATTTAATCAGAAACAACTGAATATGAGGCAGCGTAGGTGGATTGAATTATTGAATGATTACGACTTTGAGATTCGTTACCACCCGGGGAAGGCAAATGTGGTAGCCGATGCCTTGAGCAGGAAGGACAGAGAACCCATTCGAGTAAAATCTATGAATATAATGATTCATAATAACATTACTACTCAAATAAAGGAGGCGCAACAAGGAGTTTTAAAAGAGGGAAATTTAAAGGATGAAATACCCAAAGGATCGGAGAAGCATCTTAATATTCGGGAAGACGGAACCCGGTATAGGGCTGAAAGGATTTGGGTACCAAAATTTGGAGATATGAGAGAAATGGTACTTAGAGAAGCTCATAAAACCAGATACTCAATACATCCTGGAACGGGGAAGATGTACAAGGATCTCAAGAAACATTTTTGGTGGCCGGGTATGAAAACCGATGTTGCTAAATACGTAGGAGAATGTTTGACGTGTTCTAAGGTCAAAGCTGAGCATCAGAAACCATCAGGTCTACTTCAACAACCCGAAATCCCGGAATGGAAATGGGAAAACATTACCATGGATTTCATCACTAAATTGCCAAGGACTGCAAGTGGTTTTGATACTATTTGGGTAATAGTTGATCGTCTCACCAAATCAGCACACTTCCTACCAATAAGAGAAGATGACAAGATGGAGAAGTTAGCACGACTGTATTTGAAGGAAGTCGTCTCCAGACATGGAATACCAATCTCTATTATCTCTGATAGGGATGGCAGATTTATTTCAAGATTCTGGCAAACATTACAGCAAGCATTAGGAACTCGTCTAGACATGAGTACTGCCTATCATCCACAAACTGATGGGCAGAGCGAAAGGACGATACAAACGCTTGAAGACATGCTACGAGCATGTGTTATTGATTTCGGAAACAGTTGGGATCGACATCTACCGTTAGCAGAATTTTCCTACAACAACAGCTACCATTCAAGCATTGAGATGGCGCCGTTTGAAGCACTTTATGGTAGAAAGTGCAGGTCTCCGATTTGTTGGAGTGAAGTGGGGGATAGACAGATTACGGGTCCGGAGATTATACAAGAAACTACCGAGAAGATCATCCAAATTCAACAACGGTTGAAAACCGCCCAAAGTCGACAAAAGAGCTACGCTGACATTAAAAGAAAAGATATAGAATTTGAAATTGGAGAGATGGTCATGCTTAAAGTTGCACCTTGGAAAGGCGTTGTTCGATTTGGTAAACGAGGGAAATTAAATCCAAGGTATATTGGACCATTCAAGATTATTGATCGTGTCGGACCAGTAGCTTACCGACTAGAGTTACCTCAACAACTCGCGGCTGTACATAACACTTTCCACGTCTCGAATTTAAAGAAATGTTTTGCTAAAGAAGATCTCACTATTCCGTTAGATGAAATCCAAATCAACGAAAAACTTCAATTCATCGAAGAACCCGTCGAAATAATGGATCGTGAGGTTAAAAGACTTAAGCAAAACAAGATACCAATTGTTAAGGTTCGATGGAATGCTCGTAGAGGACCCGAGTTCACCTGGGAGCGTGAAGATCAGATGAAGAATAAATACCCGCATCTATTTCCAGAAGATTCGTCAACACCTTCAACAGCTTAAAATTTCGGGACGAAATTTATTTAACGGGTAGGTACTGTAGTGACCCGAACTTTTCCATGTTTATATATATTAATTGAGATTGATATTTACATGATTAAATGTTTCCAACATGTTAAGCAATCAAACTTGTTAAGACTTGATTAATTGAAATATATTTCATATAGACAATTGACCACCCAAGTTGATCGGTGATTCACGAACGTTAAAACTTGTAAAAACTATATGATGACATATATATGGATATATATATATAGTTAACATGATACTATGATAAGAAAACATATCATAAAGTATATTAACAATGAACTACATATGTAAAAACAAGACTACTAACTTAATGATTTTTAAACGAGACATATATGTAACGATTATCGTTGTAAAGACATTTAATGTATATATATCATATTAAGAGATATTCATACATGATAATATCATGATAATATAATAATTTAAAATCTCATTTGATATTATAAACATTGGGTTAACAACATTTAACAAGATCGTTAACCTAAAGGTTTCAAAACAACACTTACATGTAACGACTAACGATGACTTAACGACTCAGTTAAAATGTATATACATGTAGTGTTTTAATATGTATTTATACACTTTTGAAAGACTTCAATACACTTATCAAAATACTTCTACTTAACAAAAATGCTTACAATTACATCCTCGTTCAGTTTCATCAACAATTCTACTCGTATGCACCCGTATTCGTACTCGTACAATACACAGCTTTTAGATGTATGTACTATTGGTATATACACTCCAATGATCAGCTCTTAGCAGCCCATGTGAGTCACCTAACACATGTGGGAACCATCATTTGGCAACTAGCATGAAATATCTCATAAAATTACAAAAATATGAGTAATCATTCATGACTTATTTACATGAAAACAAAATTACATATCCTTTATATCTAATCCATACACCAACGACCAAAAACACCTACAAACACTTTCATTCTTCAATTTTCTTCATCTAATTGATCTCTCTCAAGTTCTATCTTCAAGTTCTAAGTGTTCTTCATAAATTCCAAAAGTTCTAGTTTCATAAAATCAAGAATACTTTCAAGTTTGCTAGCTCACTTCCAATCTTGTAAGGTGATCATCCAACCTCAAGAAATCTTTGTTTCTTACAGTAGGTTATCATTCTAATACAAGGTAATAATCATATTCAAACTTTGGTTCAATTTCTATAACTATAACAATCTTATTTCAAGTGATGATCTTACTTGAACTTGTTTTCGTGTCATGATTCTGCTTCAAGAACTTCGAGCCATCCAAGGATCCATTGAAGCTAGATCCATTTTTATCTTTTCCAGTAGGTTTATCCAAGGAAATTAAGGTAGTAATGATGTTCATAACATCATTCGATTCATACATATAAAGCTATCTTATTCGAAGGTTTAAACTTGTAATCACTAGAACATAGTTTAGTTAATTCTAAACTTGTTCGCAAACAAAAGTTAATCCTTCTAACTTGACTTTTAAAATCAACCAAACACATGTTCTATATGTATATGATATGCTAACTTAATGATTTAAAACCTGGAAACACGAAAAACACCGTAAAACCGGATTTACGCCGTCGTAGTAACACCGCGGGCTGTTTTGGGTTAGTTAATTAAAAACTATGATAAACTTTGATTTAAAAGTTGTTATTCTGAGAAAATGATTTTTATTATGAACATGAAACTATATCCAAAAATTATGGTTAAACTCAAAGTGGAAGTATGTTTTCTAAAATGGTCATCTAGACGTCGTTCTTTCGACTGAAATGACTACCTTTACAAAAACGACTTGTAACTTATTTTTCCGACTATAAACCTATACTTTTTCTGTTTAGATTCATAAAATAGAGTTCAATATGAAATCATAGCAATTTGATTCACTCAAAACGGATTTAAAATGAAGAAGTTATGGGTAAAACAAGATTGGATAATTTTTCTCATTTTAGCTACGTGAAAATTGGTAACAAATCTATTCCAACCATAACTTAGTCAACTTGTATTGTATATTATGTAATCTTGAGATACCATAGACACGTATACAATGTTTCGACCTATCATGTCGACACATCTATATATATTTCGGAACAACCATAGACACTCTATATGTGAATGTTGGAGTTAGCTATACAGGGTTGAGGTTGATTCCAAAATATATATAGTTTGAGTTGTGATCAATACTGAGATACGTATACACTGGGTCGTGGATTGATTCAAGATAATATTTATCGATTTATTTCTGTACATCTAACTGTGGACAACTAGTTATAGGTTACTAACGAGGACAGCTGACTTAATAAACTTAAAACATCAAAATATATTAAAAGTGTTGTAAATATATTTTGAACATACTTTAATATATATGTATATATTGTTATAGGTTCGTGAATCAACAGTGGCCAAGTCTTACTTCCCGACGAAGTAAAAATCTGTGAAAGTGAGTTATAGTCCCACTTTTAAAATCTAATATTTTTGGGATGAGAATACATGCAGGTTTTATAAATGATTTACAAAATAGACACAAGTACGTGAAACTACATTCTATGGTTGAATTATCGAAATCGAATATGCCCTTTTTTATTAAGTCTGGTAATCTAAGAATTAGGGAACAGACACCCTAATTGACGCGAATCCTAAAGATAGATCTATTGGGCCTAACAAACCCCATCCAAAGTACCGGATGCTTTAGTACTTCGAAATTTATATCATATCCGAAGGGTGTCCCGGAATGATGGGGATATTCTTATATATGCATCTTGTTATTGTCGGTTACCAGGTGTTCACCATATGAATGATTTTTATCTCTATGTATGGGATGTGTATTGAAATATGAAATCTTGTGGTCTATTGTTACGATTTGATATATATAGATTAAACCTATAACTCACCAACATTTTTGTTGACGTTTAAAGCATGTTTATTCTCAGGTGAATATTAAGAGCTTCCGCTGTTGCATACTAAAATAAGGACAAGATTTGGAGTCCATGTTTGTATGATATTGTGTAAAAACTGCATTCAAGAAACTGATTTCGATGTAACATATTTGTATTGTAAACCATTATGTAATGGTCGTGTGTAAACAGGATATTTTAGATTATCATTATTTGATAATCTACGTAAAGCTTTTTAAACCTTTATTTATGAAATAAAGGTTATGGTTAGTTTTAAAAATGAATGCAGCCTTTGAAAAACGTCTCATATAGAGGTCAAAACCTCGCAACGAAATCAATTAATATGGAACGTTTTTAATCAATAAGAACGGGACATTTCACCGTTCATATGCATTATAAACGATTCACAATAGTTGATTACATTGCGAGGTATTTGACCTCTATATGATACATTTTACAAACATTGCATTCGTTTTTAAAAGACAATCTTTCTTTACATCGAAAATTGACAGGCATGCATACCATTTCATAATATCCACTATCCAACTATAAATTGATTTAATAATAATCTTTGATGAACTCAATGACTCGAATGCAACGTTCTTCGAAATATGCTATGAAAGACTCCAAGTAATATCTTTAAAATGAGCAAATGCACAGCGGAAGATTTCTTTAACACCTGAGAATAAACATGCTTTAAAGTATCAACCAAAAGGTTGGTGAGTTCATTAGTTTATCATAATCATTTATTTCCATCATTTTAATAGACCACAAGAATTTCATTTCCAATTCTCATAAATATACGTCTCATGCATAGAGACAAAAATAATCATTCATATGGTGAACACCTGGTAACCGACATTAACTAGATACATATAAGAATATCCCCTATCATTCCGGGATCCTCCTTCGGACATGATATAAATTTCGAAGTACTAAAGCATCCGGTACTTTGGATGGGGTTTGTTAGGCCCAATAGATCTATCTTTAGGATTCGCGTCAATTAGGGTGTCTGTTCCCTAATTCTTAGATTACCAGACTTTAATAAAAAGGGGCATATTCGATTTCGATAATTCAACCATAGAATGTAGTTTCAATTACTTGTGTCTATTTCGTCAAACATTTATAAAAGCGCATGTATTCTCAGTCCCAAAAATATAAAGGGTAAAAAGGCAAATGAAACTCACCATACTGTATTTCGTAGTAAAAATACATATAACGTCATTGAACAAGTGCAAGGTTGGCCTCGGATTCACGAACCTAAATTAATTATATATATTTATGTGTTGGTCAATATTTATCTAACAAATTAGGTCAAGTCATAGTGTACCACAATCCTAATGCTCGAGACTAATATGCAAAAGTCAACAAAAGTAAATTTGACTCAAAATAATTTCCAAAAATCTATACATGATTAATATATAGTTTAAATATCGTCGTTTTATATTTTTAAATATTTTTAAAAGATTTATTAGAGTAAATAATATAATTTATTTATTAATAAATAAAATTTTATATTAAATTTATATAATAAAATATACTTTTATATATATTTAAGTAATAAAATTTATAGGGTTCATTTAATATCATAAAGATAATATGATAGGTATTATTAAAATAAGTTATTACACGTAGTAAAATATGTTTGTATCACATATTTATTTGATAAAATAATATCTATAATGATAGTAAGTAAAAGTTGTATTATTTTGTAATAATAATTATTATTATAAAAATATCAATATTTATAATTACTAAGATGATATTATGATAAAACGATAATTCTAATTATGATAACTTTAATATTTACGATAATTTTTAATATTATCTTTAAAATAATAATTCTATTTAAAATAATAATAATAATAATGATATTTTATAGTAACAATGACATTTCTATTAAAATGATAATTTTTGTTAAAATGATAGTTTTAATACTAATGATACTTTTAATAATAATAGTAATGATAAAAATAATAAGAACGATAATTTTATCTAAATCAATATCTTATAATATTTTAATTTCATCATGAAACTCTTACCCATTATTTCCTAATCGTTTCATTTAATAGCTTTTAATCATCTTTTATATCGTGTTCATAATAATGATAATAATAGTAATCAAAATAATTAGGTGTTACAAGTATTTGTTTTAATTACACTAATATTAATAATGATAGTTACTATAACATTATTAACGATAATACTAATAATTATCTTAATGATAATATAGTAATAATAATAATAACAATAACAATAACTATTTTTAAATAATGATATATATATTAATAATGATAATAATAATAATAATAATACCAATAATAATAATAATAATTGGATAATAATAATAATAATAATAATAATAATAATAATAATAATAATAATAATAATAATAATAATAATAATAATAATAATAATAATAATAATAATAATAATACTAATTATAACTTTAACGATAATAACGATAGTAATAAAAAAATAACATTTTTTAATGATAAATCTCTTTTATTGATAAAGATAATAATAATGATAATAATAAGATAAAACTAGAACGACGATAAAAACGACGATAATAATAATCATTTTTAATAAAAATATCGAAAATTCAATTGATTATAACTTCTAATCCGTTCATCGAAACCATTCGATATCTAAAGGAAAGTTCTTAATTTTTCGCTAGCTTTCTAAGAACATGCATATCTTATACCTTATCTCAACCGCAAGTGTAACTAATTCAAGATTCAACCTAACCTGTCTAAGGGCAATATCAAAAGTACAAGCATGCATAATCCTAAATACTCGAGCACTAGTCAGGGATACACTATTAGTATGTAAAAGTTAAATTATGAGTACTCACGTATCAATATTGAGATTCAATATTGCAGGAAAGGTACGTAGACGCAACGGAAATGATAAACACTATATTGACCTCACGAGCATATCCATGAACCATACTCAATCACCTCCATAGCTATAACCCATAATTTCCTTAATCCCATCCCACTCGAAAAACAATTTTGAAATCACTCGGACAGCACTCCGTCGTAATATTTTATGTATACTAATAATATCTTGAAATAATACGGAGTAAATATATATATATATATATGTAAATCGATTGAGAGAGTTTAGAGAAAAATATTTTCAAGTTTCTATGAAATAATGAAACCTATTGAATTCTATTTATAATAGATTTTTGAATTATTAAAGTTAATTATTAAAGTATGAATTATTAAAGTGAATTATTAAAGTATGAATTATTAAGTGAATTATTAAAGTATGAATTATTAAAGTGAATTATTAAAGTATGAATTATTAAAGTGAATTATTAAAGTATGAATTATTAAAGTGAATTATTAAAGTTAAAGTAAAGTAAAAATAAAGTAAAGGTAAAGTTTAAGTATAGTAAAAGTATAAAACTACATAATACGTATAATACGCGTATAAATATATATAATATTAATTTAAATCATTATATATATTTAATAAAATAAAATATAAATATCGTTATCTTTATCATACTAGTTAAGTATTGAGTTGTCAAAGGTGGTTCTAGATATTTATAAAAGTTATATACGTTTTAATAATAAAGTTCTTTTTAAACTGAAAACGTTTTTGTACGCTTGAAACTAAATAGATCAATCGAGTCTTTATGAGATTCAATCTTCCACTATCCTTTGTCTAGTTCTCAATGATTAAAAATTTGTTCTTATTTATAAATCACTTTACCATTTTCCGAATATTGTTAAAATAGAAAGATTTCTCAAATCAACGTGGGCCTTTCAACAGAGACTTGTAATCATAATTCAATATATCTGATAATTCAATCATTTGATCTTATCTTCTAATTCCATTGATAAACATTTTGAAACAGATACAATCATATAAAGTATTTAATCTAATATTTTGTTTACGTTTCAAGTTATAATATATATACACATATACATATATAATCATATTCGTTTAATGGTTCGTGAATCGTTGGAACTTGGTCGAGGTTGAATGAATGTATGAACATAGTTTAAAATTCTTGAAATTTAACTTAACAAATATTGCTTATCGTGTCGGAAACATATAAAGATTAAAGTTTAAATTTGGTTGGAAATTTCTGGGTTGTCATACTGTAAGACACTGAAAGTGACACTAAACGACACTCAATGCTCTAATAGCTAATCAATTGATGTCTTGATATCCTTTCAAGATATCTTAGATCTGAATTTCACTAGAAACACAATTTAAGGTGATCAAGGAAAAATTTAGAAACGGTCATATGATAATCCGGTTAGTTTATACGCATCGGAATAAAAATATTTTTCATAGTTTGAATAGTAAAAATAATTTTCAGTTTATAATTTTATACTCTCCGTCTTAAAAAAAGTGTCTGGTAGTTAATTTTTTTGAAATTACGATGGGTATGATAGATGTCAGTTTTGTCCTTATATTTAAGGTAAATTTTTTGAATTTATTACGTATATGAGTGATTGAGAGTAATAAATAAGGGTAAATTTAACAGTTTAATAATATTTAGTAATTTTTTTATAAATGAATTTTTTTTATAAATGAACAATTATTTTAAGACAAATATAAATAGTAAGGAACATTTATTTTGAGACTCAGGGTAATACAGTGGCTTTTATCCTTTAACTTTCTGCAATCAGTCACTTAGTTAAATATATTTTAAAACGAGCACATGCTTTTATGTCGTTTCATATAGTTATATGGTTCAAGAAAGCGTATACTCGTATTCTAATGCTACCTAACATATGTGCTTTCCTCTATTTTTTATATTTAAATTTAAACACATGCCATATGTGACGGCATCATAATTTATTTACATCTTAATCTTAAGTACTATTACTACCACCTTATAACGACATATTTACACTTTATTATTTGAACCTTTATAGTTCATAGATAAAGCAGAGTAATATTAAATTTATGTTTTTCGGTTCAGATTATTTGACGAGTATAAATATTTTTACTCATATATCCATGATAATAAAGTCACTATATTTTTGACATTTTTTGCGAATATATTTATTCAGACTTAGCTAGTCCAATCAAATTATATCATTTCTGACATATTTTACGAGTATTTTTACTCAGATCTATGTTCATCCAAGTAATTTTATGAATTATTTCTTACACTCTCTAAACCTTTCAAAGATATACTACTACTATTTAGGTTTGACAGTAATACAACTTGTGAAGATATCAAGACTCTTATCAGTGAATTATCGTAATATTAATAAGAGTTTTTCTATTTGTAGCCCTAAGTTTTAACTTCAATGATTTGATTATGCAAATTTGGTAGTACATTAAGTTGGTTTGGAAAAGTTATATGTACGAGGTTGGTGGTTATTATGAATGTACGAGTAAAATATGCATGTTCAAATTTGTTAACAATAGCTATAAGAACTATCTTTAAATTTTTCTAATTAATAATGATATACTTTATTTTAAAATTAAAATTAAACTAATTAAGTAATGTATAATGATCATGTACCTAATGTATTTTCTATGATTAAATCAAAGTGGTACCCAAAAAAAAAAAAAAAAAAAAAAAAAAAACCTTAACTTTTCTTCAACTCCATGATGAATTAGTCAGGCACTCGTTTTCACTCGTCCCTTTCTTTTTCTTTCCACAAACCGCGTTTACATAAATACTCTTAATACACACATAAACATCTATACACACACAAATCTCACACACACACACACACACACACACACACACACACACACACACACACACTAACAATTACAGTAATTAACACCACCATGAAACCACCATTTCCATGACTCATTCCTTAATCTTTCTCCTCTTCTTCTTACTCATAATTCCATCTTCAATATCCACACTTTCAACTGTATCAATTACCCACATAACCAGCTCAAACCAAACACTCATCTGTGCATTAACCAACTCTCAAACCAACAACCTCAATTGCACGACACCGTTTGATCAATCACTCCCCTCAACTCGGTTTCCGTACGTTGGAATCGTTGGTGGGACCAACTTTTTATGTGCATTAAGCTCGCCTTTCAATTCATCATCTAAAACGTTTCTTGTTTGTTGGCGGTTTTTGGCTAACGGAAGTCCGGTTTACAAGCGAATTTACCTCGGTTCGCCTCTTAAAGACATCGATTCGGACGATCAACGTGTTTGTGGGATCGTTACTGTTACTAATCAGCTTTTGTGTTGGCAATGGGATGAATTTAACCATAATTCGATACTTAATCAATCTCAGTTTAATTCTAGCGTTGCGATTGGACAAAATTTTGTTTGTGGGTTGTCCGAATTTGGACGAATTAAATGTAATAATTTTAATATTATGAATGGGTCACAAAATGGGAACTATAGTGTAGTATCCGCAGGTTATAATCGAGTTTGCGCGATTAATGCGAATGGTGGTTTGGAGTGTTGGGGAGACGTGATGACGTCGAAACCGAGTGGTGTGTTTAAATCGGTTGCGATTGGAGATAATCGATATTGCGTGATTAGGATTAACGGAACAGTGTTTTGTTGGGGTGAAAGTGGGTTTGGTTTGCCACGTAATTTAGAGCAGGTTTATTTTGAGGGATTGCAAGTGAATCGCGATGTTTTTTGTGGAATCACAACGTCGAATTATTCGATTTATTGTTGGGGGAATGAGTTTTTTAATTCGAATTCGAGTGTTTTTGCTAATGTTGTGCCAGGTTTATGTACTACTAGTTGTGAGTGTGGTACAATTGTAAATTATGCAACATTTTGTGATGGGGATTTGATGATTTGTAGGCCTTGTGTTTATACTCAAGCTCCACCGGAATTAGTTCCACCGCCGCCGTCTCCGGCAACACGGAATGGTGGTTGGAGTGGCAAAATGGTGGCATTCGCAGTGGTGGGGTCCGTGGGTTGCTTATCATTCGTTTTCATTTTCGTGTATTTATTTTTAAGATTCTGTAAATCGGTTGAAGGTAGCCGAGTTCATGATTCGGGACCGATGGAAAGCATCCAATTCGCTTCTGGAATTCGAGCTTCGAATCGTATACTTGTAAAGAAACTAAGCCATTTGATCAGTATGGGAACTGGGAATCATTTGGAAGAATTCGATTTACAGACGATTATTGACGCGACTGATAATTTCTCCGATGAACGTCGAATAGGGGTAGGAAGTTTCGGTTCAGTTTACCATGGTTTATTAACCAATGGTCGAAAAGTGGCGATTAAACGGGCTGAGATAACGAGCTCCCCATCGGGCCGGGCTGGAACAAACAAACGCCAAGAAGATACAAACAACGCGTTTTTAAGCGAGCTCGAGTTTCTTTCGCGTGTTAATCACAAAAATTTGGTTCAGTTATTAGGCTACTGTGAAGAAAACAATGAACTTGTTTTAGTGTATGAGTTTATGGAAAATGGTAGCCTTCATGACCACCTACACAATGTGTTTAGCTCGCATATAATGTCGTGGCCCGCACGAATTAAGGTGGCGCTTGACGCGGCTAGAGGGCTTGAGTACCTTCATGTATATGCTGATCCACCAATTATTCATCGCGACATTAAGTCATCAAACATATTGCTTGATGGTGAATGGACAGGAAAAGTATCAGATTTCGGGCTATCGTTATTGGGCCCACCGGACAATGGGTCACACCTTTCGTTAGGTGCTGCGGGCACGGTTGGTTACATGGACCCAGAGTACTATAAGTACGGACAGTTAACAGCAAAGAGTGATGTTTATAGTTTTGGAGTTATGTTACTAGAATTATTATCGGGGCACCGAGCAATTCAAAAGAACGAGACGGGCGAGAGAAGGAATGTGGTGGATTCGGTTGTGCCATACATCGAAAATGATGTTATATACCGGATTTTAGACCGAAAAGTTCCTCCCCCGACCGCTTTTGAAATCGAGGCAGTGAAGAATGTTGGATACTTAGCTGCCGATTGTGTGACATTGCTAGGTAAAGATCGACCAACAATGAGTGAACTCGTTATATGCTTGGAAAGGGCGTTATCGGATTGTTTGACGATCCCGTCTTTCGGTCATAGCTCGAATGGCTCTTCGAGCTAACTTTCATTTGATAGATAGATTGTAGCTTATGTTCATACATTGTTGATATAACCATTTTATTTTATTTTTAAATATTATTTAATTTGTTATGAGTTCATTTTGATGATTAAGATGTATGTATTGAATCGTTGATTAATCAACAAGCAGCGTTGCATGATGTTAGTATGATTTTTTTTCTTCGAGCATGACGTTTTCTTGGTGATAGAGATATTAATTTCGAGAATGAAAAGAAACAAAACTCGTCTAAGAGTCAAATAGCTATCAATTAACTTTTTGATTCAATATCTTCTCTATTATGTTTGCGCATATTGGTATGAAACATCATTTTTCAGCGGTTGTAATCTTGTATTAAGCAAATCCAGAAAACGAGTTAAATAACCATCACAATTAAGATCGTATATTAGTTTGCGTCATGAGATCCTCTTAAGAGTTCTCGAGTTCAAACATTACAAATATACAATTACACATTTTGATGTGTTAGAAAATATGTAAGATTTTTTTTAGACATCAGTTTGGGATCATTTAGGAGGACCAAACCAAACCACCCACGCATTAAGATACGTAAGATATAGTCACAAAATAATCTAGTTAAGTAATCTAAGTACCACCGAAATATTGGTTGAGTGGTAAAAAGCCTCAGTTCATCCTGGATCCGTATCCTTGAAAAAAAATAGGTGCATGTTCAAATCCTGGGGAGTTTTCTTCAAGGTTCTGTCTCTGGTATCATTCATTTTGTGCGGGCCAAGCAGTTAACTTAAAACATTTCGGGTAGACTTTGCACGATGGATGCGAGGAGTTTCATCCTAACAAATGTATGGATGACAAATGAGAGAATTAATAGCCAAAATTGTGGTTCTCAAAAAAAGTAATCTAGTTAATTGTCTACATCTGAATAAAAAACAAATTACACCCGCATAACTTGATTTAAAAAACCTTTATTACGTTTAGCCGTTTAGGAATCCTATTTAAAATGTAAAGAATATACTTCTCATTTCTTAAATAAAAAGTTTTAGGAAATAAAAAATCATAGAATTTCTATTTCAAGAAAGGTTCTTCAGAAAATTACAACTTGAAGATGTTGATAATTTTTCAATTTACTTATAACTTTTTTAATAAGTTATAAAGTTTTTTTTTTTTTTTTTTTTTTCTGTTCGAGTTATTTGAAAGAACAATAGATACAAAATAAATGTATAAACAACCTAACGGTAAAAAAAATAAAAAAAAAATAGAAAAAACAAAATAAAGAGCAGATGACGCGATTGGGTGAATGTTTATTTAGAAGGGAAAAAAATATTCAAGCCGTAATTTAATTTTACCCCTTGTTTAATCTAGAGCAATTTCGTATTATGATCACTTGAAGTCTACCTTTTAGAAAAATGCATGAAAAGTTAAATGACTTATCATGAGTCATCTGGTGCAGGTTGGATTAGCTGTATAGAATCTGCATGACGGGTCAAAAAAAATCAACGGTGGTGACAGCAGGATCTATGGCACAAGTCAATGGAATCAAGAAATTCAAAATGAAATTAGGCGTTGACTTGTATACATATTCTAAAACACGTTTAAGCACTTGTTAATTAATTATAATTTAGAAAGAATATGATGTCAAAAGGTTAGGCATTTTTTTAATTTCATATCGTAATCAGTCACACAAAAAAAATTAAAAAATTTGTGTTTGAAATTAATCAATCATGTATCAATCGTGTTAATATGAAATTACTTAATTTTCGTGAAACGAAGTTAAAAACAAGATGATTGCAAATATAGGTTCGCATAATATGCTACTCCAGATTTGAAGATGATCTCACTAAGGCACCCTCGTCTTCTCACAAAAGGCAATGATTTCGCCTAATGTCTTGGTCTAGCCTAGTTTACTTGAAAGTTTGACTTGACATACGCGTGACTCATATCTTTTTCTTTACTAGAAGAACAAAATAAAAATACAATCAAATATCACATTATGTTCATAACCTTGCTTAGTTGCTTATAAATCAACCAACTTAAAGTTCATACGATTATGATTCAACATAATTATGAGTATAAATAGCAACATTAGAAATTTCACATCAGAACACTTATACTCGAGCGTTAACTTCCCTCCATCACATCAACGTCACAACAATCACTTGTTTTCACTAATCTTTTATACACCACCTATCATTCACTATATAATACCCACAAAAAATCACACTTTGGCTGATGAATTTGGCGGACCCGTGAATATATAACGTATAAAGATCCGTAGTTCAAAATGGACTTCACCAGTGCCTTTAACAAACAAATAGGGAGTACTCCTAACTTCAAGACTAGGTGCCCTAGTTGGTTAGAGTCATCTCAGTATCTCACAAAGAGGACAAATATTTTGGTCTAGCTTCAATTAGTTAAAAGAAGGAAGAAAAAAAAAAAAGGAAGCTTTAAGAACTATCAGAATATGGTCGATACATTGCATATAAAACATCCAGCTTACAGTTCACATTAAATTCAACATCAAACCAAGTCTAATAAAAAGCATGAAAATTTCACTCCATGAACTTAACATTGTCTTAGGTTCAAATAAGCCATGAGTTAAGCACGAATTGACAAACTTACTACTGGTGAGCTTCAACTTTCTTCTTCTGCCACAGCCTATCAAGAGCACTGTCAGCATCTCCCTGCAATAAAACAAATCATTAGTATAAATAAATATATTTAATAAAATCAAGGAAAAAAATGTACAAACAGTAAATGTTAGAAGTGGGCAAATTTAGCCCAATTAACTTAAATTGAGTCATGACAGGTTGCATCTTATCGTAAGAAAACTACTATAACAAAACACAAAGTTTTACAACACTTAGATATTGCATGATATTGTGTTACTTAATATAACAGTATCGTGTTAGACTGTTACTAAAATCAAATAAAAAATATCAAGGTTGGGAATTTTATAGACAACTTTGATTATATTCCAACTAATAATGAGTTTTGACCATGTTTGACCGAGTTTTAATTAGGTTTAGAATACTTTTTTAGTACTCCAGAGTTTTGCAAAATCCACAGAGAAAATGAGTAATTGCTAAATGTAGCAATAAAAATACAATACTAACCTGGGCACGGACAAAACCACAGAGGGCAAAGGTAGAGAATTGACCAACATAGCGACCAGATTCATCTAAATGTCCAACGTTAACTTGGACCGAAGCATGATCCTTCGAGGTAATTAACCTGTTGGTTGCAGAGCTGCAAAAACAATGAATATATGGAAATTTATAATCATTTAATATCGTGTATTTCTTAAAAGGCTAGGTGATCAAACTACAAATTCTTAACATACCACTTTCTTGGGATGTAAAGATCCATATTCTGACCCTCTTCATTCTGCATCTTGACAAGTTTTTTTAACAACCGGCTAAAACTACAAGACGAATACAAAAAACATATATAAGATGCCAATAGCTGCACACAAACTAGATAACCAACATAACTGACAGGCAACAATATTCATTACTGTAAGAACTTAGAACGCTCAATAGCACCCAAATTTCAAACAAAATAAATCAGAATTCTGAAGTATCAGGTAACATAATTTGATTGAAAATGTTGTAATAGAACAAAAATATTCATCAATATACACATCTCCGCTTACAATAAATATTTGATATCTACCAACGATGAAACAAACAATTTAAATAAAACTGCATGTCTGTATTTAAAATCTTATCAGGTTAAACACTTGCTGATCAAATACCTCAAACATTATTCAATAAAAAACAACTTCAACAACCAAAATGAATATCATTCACTAGCCACAAAAAAACATGAAAGAATAAAAGATTTGGCTAAGGATTGAGCAACAAATAACAAGCTATACTGTTTTATTATACATGATATATGATTCGTATAATAAGAGATGGATTAACGAAAAAAATGCAAACCCTAAGATGACGATTGCTTATTCCGGCAGTAAGATGAGGCTTCTGGCTGTAAGGATATGAAAAACCC
The DNA here is from genome assembly GCF_046630445.1 of Rutidosis leptorrhynchoides. NCBI lineage: Eukaryota > Viridiplantae > Streptophyta > Magnoliopsida > Asterales > Asteraceae > Rutidosis > Rutidosis leptorrhynchoides. The sequence continues at coordinate 20,498,434 of NC_092336.1, forward strand.
TAATTGCTTTGATTTATATAGTAGGTGTATGCAAATTGTGAAGTTTATGGATCCCCTAAAGAGTTGGGCCTTTCTGATATACTATTGGGCCTATTCGATTGTGTTTATTTGAATTACTAACGGGTCGTTAGCTTATGATTGTCCGAAAGTTTTTTTTTTCTAAACCAATGCATTTTGATTTCTGTGAATAAATTTTTTTTAACGGCGGTTAGAGTCATTGATAAGGGTCTGAACGCGAATTCGGAACTTACACACCTGATCATTTCCTGAGACAAACTAATACACTCAAGAGGAAACCTCACTAGACATCGTGTGTGATAAAACTCCCTCTGACGAGGCTCATGGGCAAGACATTCGAGACCCTTTGAGGCCAACAAAATGACCATGTAATTTTAAAAGAAATATTTTGTAGAGTGAGGTCTCCATCAATACACCAAAACTTTGAGATGTAATGTGTTATTAAAATTAAAAATTAAATAAATGAATTCAACATATTATTTGTTTATTAATTTTGAAATTACACCTATTTACAAAGAAAAAAATTAACTAGGGGTTGTCTTTTATATGTAAAACAAAAACTTATAAAATTTAATAACCGTCAATATAAAGTCAATATTAACCACTATATATAGTATGTTAATGCACATTAACGAAAGCTCTAAATGTCGTTAAAAATATTCTATTAAATATGTATTTACCTTTTAAAATAATCCTTAATATCTATATCTATATTTATATAACTAGACACACTCATTTTAGATCTTTGTCATCAACTTCTACTTTGAAACATAAAATAGCAAATGGAAATATTTGGATTTCAATTCTTTTGAAAAAATAATACGATAAATTAGAGTCCAATTATCATAAAAATCGTCAAAAATGGCAACGATCGCCATAGGTGAACACATCGCAAAAACCCTAACGGTACAGAGGCTTCCGGATATTAAATATCTGATAGATCCAGGGTGCTAAAAGACGAAAATAACCCTAAGTAATAAAATAAACACGTGAACAGTAAAACCACATGTTTAAATGATACAAGTATAATTTGTTAGATGTAACAAATAAAGTGTGTGCATTCTTTAAAGCGGATACATTCTATTAATTTTGTCTTTTAAACTGAACTTATTCTTAAGGTACATATATAATACTAGATTTAAGAGCCCGTGCGTTGCACGGGGACTCTTCCGCAAACAATCTTGAATCTGAAAATGATATATCAATTAACGATATTATACGGAAAGTGTCACGAGTACTTTTGTAGGTGAATTAGTTAAGTATTTTTATTTATTTTTATTTTAAAACAAAACACATCACCAAGAGTTGGATAACTTAAACTTTGTTTTAGACATAACACATAGATTCACGAAAATAAATAGGACCTGATATAAGAGCCCGTGCGTTGTAACTCTTGGATCGTAAACCATACCATACACGCTCTATAATACGATAAATTAGAGTCCAATTATCATAAAAATCGTCAAAAATGGCAACGATCGCCATAGGTGAACACATCGCAAAAACCCTAACGGTATAGAGGCTTCCGGATATTAAATATCTGATAGATCCAGGGTGCTAAAAGACGAAAATAACCCTAAGTAATAAAATAAACACGTGAACAGTAAAACCACATGTTTAAATGATACAAGTATAATTTGTTAGATGTAACAAATAAAGTGTGTGCATTCTTTAAAGCGGATACATTCTATTAATTTTGTCTTTTAAACTGAACTTATTCTTAAGGTACATATATAATATTCTTAAAACAAATCTTTGGAATTTAATTATTCGAAAACCTCGTACACATGAAAAATGAAAGACGATGATATACCAATGTTCATTATAACCACCAACTATGAACAAATGAACACTTGTCCTCTCTAAACATTTCAGTTTAATAAAGTTACAAATATATAAATAATAAATAATATAACAATAAAATATCTCGATAACTATCATTACCAACCGTTGTACATATCAACTCAAAGGGTTTCATCTTGCTATGCGATTTGAGCGATCTCAAGCAAAATTTTGTGCAGCGACTGCGGCTTAGAGAAGAATGGGCAATGATCACTACCTTTGATCTTAAAAACACCTTCTGGCGAATTTTCTCTCACGAGTTTTTCTTGAATGTCTGGTGAGAGGAAGTGATCCTCGAGTGTTTGAATGTAGAACCTACGCCCCTTCCCGTATTTTTCTTTGGATAGTGATAGGTTTTGCATTATGGGCCCCAGTGGGATGGGTCTCATTGAAACCATAGCTAGAGCAATATCCTGCAATAAGTCCACCACATGTGACATGTAAAAAAGTCAATACTTAATATAATGATAATCGTTGAAGGCGCCTATCTCGACCCATAACTTTCAATGGGTCAACTTGGGTTATGGTTGATCCCTAAGGAGTCGAATGTTTTGAATTCAATAAATTTATATAAAACAGAAATTACCTTTGCAGGAGACTGATTGAAATATAATCCACGCATTTGTTGCTTCTCGAACATGAATCCAGTTGCAGGATTGTCTTTTCCATTTCCGTGTATTAAGAACTTGGATTCCTTCATAAACAGTTCTGAAGATCCCAACTGGGGTAACAAGTCAAAATGAGTTCATGTCAAAACAGGCCATTTTGGGACTAATTCAAAACAGGTCATTTGGGGCTTGTTTGACCTAACACATACTCGTTTAAAATATTTACAATGTCAACTATAATACAAATATTATCTTAACTCGGAAATTAATCCAACTTTAAATAACATGGTTAGGTTGGACAACTGTCGACCACTGTCATGTAAAGCATCTATATCTATATAGTCTAATAAACCTCTAAAATGATGACATCATCATAAGCTAAATTATCCTTTACTTTTCATAATGATGATGTCATAATTATATATTAATTTAATTAAAAAAATAATACAAAATCTTTTATAAACGGAAATATTAATCTCTCCTAAATTGTAATTTTATTTTTCTAAAAAAATTTAAAAGGCATTTATTATTATTAATAATTATTATTATTATTAAAAATATAAATATAAATATTCAAATTTGAGCAAACTTTATGTTTGTAAAATCAACGACAAGTTTCTTAGTCGAAATCCGTGGTTCCACGGGGCAATAAACTAAATGACTTTAACATTTACATTCACTTAATACCTAAAACATATCATTAAACTGTTTCGTTTAAACAAACCCGTGTTTCCACGGGTCATTTCACTAGTATTACTTAATTATCCTAACTGAACCGTCCATAAATAAATAATTATAAATTGTCACTTCTATCATGTATTATGTGCATAAAACACGTACCTGGTCAGCAAACACATCAAATGGCTTTTGACCATCAGCTACCATAGTACCACATAAAAAGATTGCTTTGGAAATCTTTTGTTGAAAATGCTCCAACGCATACGAAACACAAGCACCTCCAATGCTATGTCCTACTAAGATTACCTACATAAGTTCACAAATGAATGAACATGTTGGAAATGGGGAACTGTAAGTCAAACGGGTTGGCGCAACAGGTCAATAGGGGTTCAAGTTGGGCTGTCTTGACCCAAAACACTTTTCGTCAAAAGTTATATCTCCATTAACATTTAAACAATGTGTGAAATAGAGTAAATAACACAGAAAGGTACCCAACTCATTAAAGCATCAAGACACCAAAAAATGCTTTCTGGACGGTTGTGAGCCCACATTTTTAAAATTTTTACCATAAAAGAAACTACTACCTTTCAAAGCTTTGTGATGTTAGAAATGCTTTTGAAGCTTTGTGTTTAGTACCAAAATTCCCTTTTTAAACATTGGAAAAAGAAAAAACTTGAATACCTTCATTTCAAATTGATTTTTAACAACCCTTTTTCCATTGTCAAAAGACTTTGTAACATTAATTAATCAAAGTAATGTTAGTACCTAAACGAGATAATTGGTAAAGTTGTGTACCTTTCTTGCCATGCACGTCAAATAAAGTTAACGAAATATTCTAGTACTCCGTAATAATTAGCAAAATGGGGTTAACAAGGTTTTATGCATAAAGCGTAACCATTTCAACCATATGCCTATATCAAATTAGATTTTGTGCGTTTGATTCATTAAACAAAATATGTAACCCAATAGAACCATTTATAAGTCAAATGGGTCATAATTCCTACCTTTACTATATCCCAAAATCAATCTTGTGACGAAAGTAAATGTAAAAGTAGAAACATTTGTTACCTTATCATCTTCTGGTAAGTTTTCCAAATAATCAATTAGTGGTTTTGAATAGTCCTCCAGTGTAGTGACTTTATTCGTGTCCTTCAAATCGATACCGGATCCAGTCAGATCAATGGCTGTTGGAAGCATGCCTGATTCCTCTAACTGAGCAATACTTTTGTACCAGCACCATGCTCCAAATCCTTCTCCATGTATCAAAACAATTTTCTTGGTCTCAACATTTTCCAAGATCTCGGGTGACTAAACATAAAAGTTGACCAATTAACAGTAAAGATATCAACTTTACGGGGTGTTATAATGTGTTTTTGAAAGTGATCATGCGATTTTCAATAGCAAGAGTTATGTAAAGTTGTAATAAAACAGGTTCAGGAGATTATGCTTTGAATGGACACTTAAGAGGAAACGCAGCTAGTATAAAACTCATTATCCAGAGCATATTATCTATCTATATCTATATATCTATATACTCTAATAATCGAAAAGTAGAATCTGCATATTCAGTTTAATACCATTTTTACTAATCCTCAACTTTTGCTTACATTAAAATCTGATTATGCGCCTACAAGTCAAAATAGTCGTATAATGTAAAGACGTGATCTTTGCTCTGTAGTGCGTGACGTCAAAATATAAAAATTATGCAAATATAATGCTAATATCTTATAACCACACAACTTCACAAGCTTGTAGGTAAAATTTTATTACTCAGGGCAAAGATCATGTCATTAAGAGAAATAATTACAAATTAATTACAATTTCCTTTTCAAATGATACTTATATACTTTACAACTTAATAACTTATAATAGGAGGCTTTAACCTCCTCCCAGATCACAAACATGCAACATATATAACCAACAATATTGTAAATTCAACGAAATCAAAATAACAACAGCTTAAGCCTAGATGATCAATTATATCCAATCCATATCCCTTCACAATCCATCATCATCTTAAAAAATAAATAATCCTCTTGAAATAAATCAAAGTTTTCATTAAAAGGAAGCCACAGGTTAAATCCTATATCTTTCTTTATATGCAAAACCATCACGAAGTAAAAAATCCATAAAATTTTATCAAAAGGTCTTCAAAAAATAGTCAACCCTTCAAAAAGCCACATAATTATCACCTAGAGAAAACTTTTTTAGGCTACTGAATCATTGAAAGCTAAACCAAATCATAAGTGTCATGTACACTTTTATGATACCACCTTTTCAACAAGATAATCATATTAAATAGCCAAACTATAAAAACGCACTAAAAATAAAACAAAAAGCAACAAACTTTAACTTAATCTAAACAAACCCACCAAAAATAAAACAAAAGGCAACCAACTTTAATCAGATTATATGTGAACTAACCTGTTTTTGCTGTTTAGGGTCAGTCACCGTCGGATCAGAAACAGGGTTATTCCGGCGACGGGAACTAGTGGATCCAATCCGGCGAGACATTGAACCTTCAAATCTTTGAGACGATTGATGATGTTGAATTGCAAGTGATAAAGCTTGCATATGCAATAATTCTTCATCTGTATGCAGTTTCTTTTGTGATCGATTTCCACCCCCAATTCGCCTACTACTTTTTGACCCATTATTATTAACTTTCGTTTTGCAACTAAATCGATTACCCATTTCTTAACGGAATTCAAATTAAATTTTACAGATTGAAATTGAAAGAATTTGAAGGTGTGGGTCGACTCTAAATTGAAGTAATTGGAGCTGTGAGTTGCAATTGCGTTTAGTGTGTGTGTCGTAGAGAAATTAGGTTAAAGTAGTGTGTGAATTTATTTGTAGGATGATAAAAATAAATAAAAATAAAAATTATATATATACAACATATACATATACATGATCATCATAAAAAACACTTTTTTGAAAAAGGCAGAAGTGTTGTAAATTTAGTAGTTAAATATGGATGGTAATTAGTCAAATATGGATGGTAAAATTTGTACTATATATATGTGCATAATGTAAGTTACAAAAACACACATATACATTAAATACATCACACCTCTCTTCAACCTCTTTCTCTCCTATATCTTCTACAACACATCTCTCTTTTATTGGTTCTTTCAATTTGAATATATTGAACCAGGCCACTAAAGGTAGTTATAAGCATACTGAAATATAACACGTTATCAGCACGAAGTGCTCCGTATAATCAAGGTTTATCTAAGCACGCACACGTCACTAATCAAGGTAAGAAATTATCTAACTTTTATTAACTTCACTAACATTTATATTTATGTTATTTAAGTTATATATGGTCGGTTATACCGCCTGAATTATATTTCTGTAATCTAACTTTTATTAACTTCACTAACATTTATATTTATGTTATTTAAGTTATATATGGTCGGTTATACCGCCTGAATTATATTTCTGTAATCTAACTTTTATTAACTTCACTAACATTTATATTTATGTTATTTAAGTTATATATGGTCGGTTATACCGCCTGAATTATATTTCTGTAATCTAACTTTTATTAACTTCACTAACATTTATATTTATGTTATTTAAGTTATATATGGTCGGTTATACTGCCTGAATTATATTTTCTGTAATCTAACTCTTATTAACTTCACTAACATTTATATTTATGTTAATAAGACCTCATGATTGTACGCAACACGTCATTTGACAACACGGTACTTTATGTACGCAACACGTCATTTGACAACACGGTACCATGGGTCGAGATTAATTTCGATCAATACGAATACGATGGGGTCTTTATATGTTATCTAACATTTATGATTACTTATGCAATTAATCATTATTTATTTCATGCATACTAATGTTTATTCTTAAAAGTAAATCTTAAAAGTTAAAATAAGAAAAAATAGTTTGTATTTTTATTAAAAGTAAATCTTAAAAGTTAAAATAAGAAAAAGTAGTTTGTATTTTTATTAAAAGTAAATCTTAAAAGTTAAAATAAGAAAAAGTAGTTTGTATTTTTATTAAAAGTAAATCTTAAAAGTTAAAATAAGAAAAAGTAGTTTGTATTTTTATTAAAAGTATAAATCTTAAAAGATAAAATAAGAAAAAGTAGTTTGTATTTTTATTAAAAGTAAATCTTAAAAGTTAAAATAAGAAAAAGTAGTTTGTATTTTTATTAAAAGTAAATCTTAAAAGTTAAAATAAGAAGAAAAAAAATCTTGTCCTTTATATTACTCATACGCGTTTTGATATAGTGACTTTATTCGTTAACGTCAACTAACGACGTTACAACGGTCATATATACATAACGGTTGTTAACGTCAACTGACGACGTTACAACAACTATATTTTTCAAATATAAAATAAACATCTCCGTTTTCACATTTTCACAAATCAATCTTCATTTTTCAGATTACTACTCTCAAAAAGTTTTTGTAAAAATGATTCACACAAGGATGATTTTTCCTATTGTATTGGTCATATTAACTATCATCATTGTTGCTAATATACCACCGGGTGAACCTATATTCTATCATGCCCTTGTGGTTTTATTATTTGTAATCATACCATTATTCTGTTGTTTGCTACTTATGAATTTAAAATGATTCTAATTTCATTTTATTATTTGTCTATGAATAGAAGTTGATTATGATTATAATTTATGTTATTCATCTTTTTGATAATAGAAAATGTCGAATTTGAAAAGGCTTAAATTTGCTCATTTAGAACAAGTGGGAACAACTACTTAACATGGGTTATGAATGTAGAAAAACATCTCGAATCAAACGGTATTTTAGAAACCCTGAATGAAAATAACAATTATTTCGAACAAGAGAAAGCAATAGTAAGTATTTTTCTTAGCAAACATATTGACGAGTCCTTAGAATCTACATATTATATGATCGAAAATCCAAGTGTATTATGGAAAATACTCAAAGATAGATACGATATTAATTATAAAAAAAAATAATAATAATAATAATGGTGATCCATGAAAGAATAAAATTAAAGATATTAGTAGACGCTCTTATAAGAATTCCGGAGATTCTTATTAATGATCTGGTAACGTGGATCATTAGTCTAGTATTTCTTGAATACATGAACATCTTGTTTAACTCTACAAATAAGTCCCAAAAGAAAAGAAAACGAGAGTGAATCTGTTGACAAATCTTGATTAAATTAACCCTGAGCTACCTTGAGACTTGAATGGTTTGAATTTTCTAAGATGCCTAGTTTTTTTTTTTTTATGTATCACTCATAAATAAATGGTTTTAGACCATAACGCATATGTTTTATTAAGTGTTATCTTTTATGTACTTCAGATCATAACTTGTTTGCAGGTAATATAATTTGATTATCTTGCTGAAATATAACTCATTATTTGCTTATCTTATTTGAAGTTTTAGTATGAATCCTGCTGAAATACAACATCAATTAAATGGTAAAGACCTATGTATTGCAGATAGTAGTAACATACACACTATGATCAAATCTAAGAAATATTTCATTGATTTAAATCAAATGAAGGAATTATAAATACTATATCAGCTCTTGCAAACTTGATATAAGGAACGAAAAAGGCAAAATTTCATATTACCAAATGGTACGAATTTTTTGGTAAACAATGTCTTGTTTTCTCCCAAATCAAAGAGAAATTTGTTAAGTTTCTCTGATATATATCATAATGGATATGATTATCAGTCAATGATAATCGAAAATGAGAAATATCTATGTAGCACCGAAAAGCGCATAGGATTAAAAGTGCATATGATAAAAAGCGCATATGATGAAAAGCGCAGCGCATATGATTAAAAGCGCATATGATAAAAAACGCATATGATGAAAAGCGCAGCGCATATAATTAAAAGCGCATATAATGAAAAGTGCATATGACGAAAAGCGCAGCACATATGATTAAAAGCGCATATGGTGAAAATGATATATGATGAAAAACACATATGGTGATTAATGAAAAGCACATATGGCGATTAATGAAAAGCACACTGAGAAATAATCACCAATGTTTCTTGAAAGAATTCAAGGGTATATATATGGACCAATTCATCCATCATGTGGACTATTTTTCTAATAGACGCATCTAACGCATGGTCTCATGTTTGTGTGTTATCAAGCCGTAATATGGCATTTGCAAAGTTTCTTGCACAAATTATTAAATTAAGAACACATTATTCTGATTACACCATTAAAAGGATGAGACTTGATAATGCTGGTGAGTTAACATCTCAAGCTTTTAATGATTATTATATGTCTACAAGGATTGTTGTTGAACATCCAGTTGCTCATGTGCATACACAAAATTGGTTTAGCTGAATCAATAGATAAACGCTTACAGCTAATAACTAGACAATTAGAAATGAGTACAAAACTCTCAATATTTATATGGGGACATGTAAATTTACATGATGTGACATTAATTCGCATTAAATCAAGTGCAAGTTATAAATATTCTCCATTACCAACTTAATTTTGGTGGAGACCAAATATTTTCCATCTTAGAACATTTGGTTGTGCAGTGTATTTTTAATTGAACAACCACAACAAATGGTTCCTCAAAGAAGGATTGAAATATATGTTAGATATGAAACATCTTCAATCATAAGATATATTGAACCCATGATGGGTGATGTTTTTACAGCAAGTTTTGTCGATTGTCACTTTAATGAAACATTGTTCCCTATATTAGGGGAAGAAATGAAATATAAATAAAATGATGTTTCATGGTGTGAACATCAATTAAGGAATATTGATCATCGCACAAAAGAATGCGAAAAGAAAGTTCAAATATAATGCATATGCAAGAACTTGCAAATTAATTACTTTATGCATTTAAAGATACAAAAAAATAAGTGACTAAATCATATATACCAGCAGTAAATGCTTCAGCTAGAATTGAAATTACAAAAGCTGGCAATAATGTCACTCATGAGTCTTTGCTACGGCAGAAACGTGGGAGACCAATTGGTTCCAAAGATAAAAATCCTCGAAAAGGAAAATCAGCTGATAATGAGGTAAAAGAAAGTGTTCAAGAAGAACCACAAATCAATACTCCTTCTGCAAAGGATATTGATAAATGTAAATACATAAATTGCAATAAATTATGTAATATTATGAAACTGAAATGAAATGAAAAATCTTGATGAGATTTTTTCATATAATGTTACAATGAAATCATGAATAAAGATGATGATCTGGAACCAAAGTCTGTCATTGAATATCAAAATAGACGTGATTGAACTCAACGGAAAGGAGCAATACGAGCTGAATTAGAATCGCTCAATAAAAGAAAAGTTTTTGGATCAATCGTTATCACTTTTAAAGATGTGAAACAATGGGATACAAATGAATTTTTATCCGAAAAGAAATGTGCAAATGAAGTTACAAGGCAAAACTAGACTTGTAACTCAAGATTTCCCACAAAGATCAGAAATGAATTAGGAGAAAAACTTATCCTCCTATAATGAATACAATTACTTATTAGATACTTAATCAACCTGGTAGTTATTTAAATGCATCTCATGGATGTTGTTACTACTTATCTGTATGGATCACTTAATAGTGATATATATATGAATATACCTGAAGGGTTAAGGTATCATAAGCATCTAATGCAAAACCCAAGGGAATATATTCCATTAAATCACAAAGATTTCTAAATGGGTTTATATAATCGGGACGTATGTGGTATAATCGATTAAATTATTACTTGATAAGAAAAGGGTATACATATAAACTTATTTGCACGTGTGTTTTATAAAAACAATGTTCGGATATGTGATCATAGCTGTTTATATCAATTATCTTAAATAAAGAAATCTATGAAGCCATTCAACTTCTAAAGAAAGATTTTAAAATAAAAAAAATCAAGTATTACGTTGATTTACATATTGAGCATATAACTAATGACTTACTTATACATCAAACAACTTATACCGAAAAGATTTTAAAATATTTTAATATGGACAAGACAAAAACCATTAAGTACTCATATGGTTGTTAGATCTTAATATTGATACTAATCCATTTCATCCTCTAGAAGATCATGAAGATCTTCTTGGTTCAGAAGTTCCATATTTTAGTGCAATTGGGGCTCTTATATATCTTACAAATTATACAAGATCTGACATTTCTTTTGCAGTTAATTTGTTGACAAGGTTCAGCTCAGCCCCTACCAAAAGACATTTGAATGGGATCAAACAAATAGTTTGATACCTTCGGGGAACTACTGATTTATAATTATTTTATTCTAACAACTCGAAACAAGATTTGTTTGGTTATACAGATGCAGATTATTTATCTGATCTACATAATGCTAAATCTCAAACTGGATATGTATTCCTAAATGGAGGCACTGCAATATCATGACGTTCTCAAAACAAAGACTTGTTGCAACATCAT